>NC_143581.1:167200106-167847397 GCF_048544385.1 Mastigoproctus giganteus | reverse complement strand
ACTCAGTCTTTTCTTCTTTGTGAAATCAGATCAGGACTTTGTCCATCTTGGTGGAAGTATCAGCTGATTAATCAGATGGTTATCACTTCTATCAGCTTCATCCCTGCTAGGGGAACAACTGGCCCTAATGGTGTCCTTTTCTTGTCAGAATTTTTAAGGCTATCTTCAGCCAAAACATATTTACATTTCCTGTTATATGGACAGAAAATATGATCGGACCTATCTCCAACGATCAGTGTACAAAGAGAACCACAGCTGCTCAAACGAGCTGGCAAATATTTCAGTTAGGGTTGTTTGAATTGGAAAAAAACACAAGGCTATGGAGTTTTCAGATCTGCTTATGCTTATTTATTATTATTATTTGCAACTGAATATTCCATAGCCATTTTTAAAAATTCATACAACCGTTGTCCTATGGAATCGTACACATGTTTATTTAAAACTTTTTCCCATTGTTTTCAGGTCCTGAATCGATTATAAAAGTATTGCCACGTGTTCTGTATATACACCTTTTGCATCCTATTCTCTTCAGTTGAAACCGGAAAGCAATTTAGATTTGACGTTCAGCGCAGTTTTGACGGACTAATTACGAGTTCATAATCTCTTTCTCTCTGCGTTCATTGGTGTGGGAACCGTAGCAGTCTTCAACATTTATTTGGTTTATTCAAAGGCCGGCAGAATATTGGAAACCGCTGCATGTGAATTAAGCAACCTGCTGGAAATGTTTATGATCTTGAACGTAGCCGAAGGGTTATAAATAAAAATATATGACAAGAAAAGGTGGTTGCTTTCAGCTCTCCGAAGAAAACTAGCTGTTATCAGAAGCTGTATTTGATGATCAATCGGTAATGCATATGCACGCACAAGGCGAAGGTCAAACAGATATTGGAAGACTCGCGATAGAAAACCACAACGCAGTGTGGTATTTCGACCAGAGATAGCAGAAAAAAGGAGGAAGTAGTTGGGACGCAAGTATTTTACCGAAAACCATGAATATGATGGACGACTTAAAAAAAAAATTGTTGATAACATTGCGTTATGAAGGAGAGATTGTAAAAATGATGCTCTGGTGAAAAAAAAATATATATACAAGAACGAATAAGGGTACACACACTATGAGAAGAAATTCTCTTGAAAGGATAAGATGCAAATTTTCTTCTCTTGCTGAAGAGTGGAAGATCGCAGGTTGATTTTTTTCTCAGAATCTATGGAAGCTATTCTGGCTCTCTTTGATTATTATAGCTCAGTAATGCTTTTATGTTTCTGGAGAGCAAGATAAGTTCACTGTAATGGCAAACGCATGCTGAGCTCACTTTAACGATGATGAACCCATTTTTCGTTGGAGTTTACATTAATCGAGCCCTCGCAGGCAGCACAGTCGTTACAATCAACATCCTCCCCACAAAGCTGAAAAAGGCCCTGATTCAAATCCCGTCAATGACGCGAGGGACTTTTATGGTCTTTTTTCACTCTGTGGCCTAGTTAGTCGGTCTCAGTGGTGGAGAGAAAGTTATTTCTTTCTGGAAACTGGTGTTTTTCGTTTAGAAAAATAGGCAAATCGACCAGAGAACTCGTGGATTTTGTGGACATAATACACATGGGTTATATACTCCTACAGATTACAGGATAAGACAACATACAACTTCACTATGCACTTGTCTTTATGGAAAACTTTTCACTAGAAGTTTGATATTTAAGAAAATAGCTGTGAAATTACCAACGGCTTTCACTCTAACACTCACCACTAGCGTTCATCTTCGTGGTTCTGTCTACATTAACACTCTCTGGTGAAAAAATTAAAGCAAAACTTAAACTTGTCTCAAAATATCCTGCTGATTGAAATATCCCGACTTGACTCTAATTAAAGTCGCAAGTGATTGCATCCCCATTATGGATATGCGGTACATTCAGTAGATCACACCTAAATACAATTTTGTAATGCCTCTTAAAAGTTTCATGAGTTTTAGATCGTTATACCAGCAAAATTATTTATTTTTCTCAATTTCTTTCGAAGAAATCAGCAATCACACCACCTATGTTTGAAACTTAAAGCAACCTGGGACATTTCACCACTAAATTTCTTAATTATTTTTTGAAATTCATCAACTGACTTCAACCATCACTTTTTGCCAGAGAGTCGATCGACAACCAACAAGAAATTTCTAGCATCCTCACTAAGTAATGAGAATCAGTGTATATTTTAATTCAAAATTACTGACGTATGTTAAAACGTGAGTAAAATATTCCTAATTTCTTAACGATCAAAGAGGCCCTCTCGCACTTTACTGAAGATCCCTGCTGAGGAACTCCATCTTCCTGGTTTAAAGACTTAGTTGCCATTCAAAGAATAATGAAGATACTTTATGATATGGAAGGAACTCTCGTGCGTTTGTGTGTGTGGGTAATTACGAAGAATATGCGCTTCAAATGCTTGTGGTACGAAACGACCAAAAATTACAAGAAAAATCAGCGGTCTGTGCTTTATAGCTCTCCATAAAACCTGAAGTCAGTAAATGAAAGTCCGTCCGCTTACATTGAGATAACAACAAGGGGTGGTGATTTATGATGGTTTATTGAAGTTTTGTGCCTTTTTGCGGGTACCAGAGGAAGGAAAGGAGGAAGAAACTGTTGCCAAAATTTCGGTGATGGACGCGCCAGCAGCTCGCGCAGATAGCGTGCTACATAAAAATCAGTCTATAGATAGAGAATGGATGAAGAGGAGAGAAAAAGAGCTGCAAGAATATAACGTTTTTACCGGCAGTATTCCAGACGTTCTAAGTCGACCAAATCGATAGCAAATGGCTACTAGGTGCACGGGAGAAGTAGCAATCCATCATAATCAGTTACAGCCTGAAACTGCTGATGACGAAGAGACAAATGGGAAATCGCTTCCTTTGCTCTACTGTCATTTGGACTGTCGGTTTATTTTTACGGCGCAGAAATAAAACAAAAACATAACAAACATAACATCCACTCTCCGCTGTTGTCCAATACACTGGCCCCTCCGCTGTTGAATCACTAACCGTTGCAGAAGTACATTTTTCCATGTGTAATCCTCGAGATAAAAACGGCACATCGTTTCGTCCCAAATCGAATAACAGAGAGGGGCTTTTTTCCGAGTAATGTCCTTTTCTTGTTCCTCCTTGTAACGTATGCCCGGCGTTATTATTTCCTCCTGGATTGGAATCCGTGCATACTTTGTGTTTCAACATCGTCAGTAAAGATGTTTTCTCATACCCAATGTGATGCTTATTGCCGAACGGATGTCCTACTTAAGAGAGGAAGGATGATGATTGGAATATAAGAAATGCGTGCTGTCATATAATACAGTTGAGTACACCCACCATCGGTGGCTCTTGACCATCCACCAGGTAGCAAAATATAACGTGCTTTATTTAGGAAACTGAACCGTGGCTTGAAAGTAATACAGAGAGCAAGAGAAATTTAAGCATTTAGATATCAGATTACCCCATTCATTCTTTTATTTCTTTGCATTATTGTTATTGCTGTTTAATCCTGGTCTTTCTATCTCTCTAGGGCTTGAATGATTACCTTATGATTCCAAGTTCGTAGATCGCCTTGCATCGAAGCGTCCTGAGAACCCAGAAAGAAACATTTTTGGTTGATTTTCTCAATGAGTGATAATCAACTCCAAATAAGTATCAAATTGGAATTGAGTTCTCTTTTAGTAGGACTCTAAAAAGTTTATAAAATACAAGAGTGATTAGATGAGCAGCAATTCATTCGACTCTCCTGTGTTCGTTTCAAATTACACAAACTTCAAGGGATATTTATCTCTTTAAACGTATTTCTGAGTTGAGCTAAAGCTTATTTCATTATTTAAAAGCTTAAATTACAAGCATTTATAATTGTTTAGTGTAGTAATATTATGGTCTGGTTCCATATCCATTATTTATCCAGTAACAGATTGTTACTGGATGTCAATGCGTGATGGGAAAGATTTCAAGATGGGAAATATTCAAGTTTATTTATTGATATATTGATTAATAAATACATAAAATACGTGAATATAAAAATAAATAGCTAAGACTGGGACTGTTAATAACTTTTTGATTTGAAAGCGTATGCATCATCGTGAATAAGATTCAGGAAAAAAGATATGCCTGCATAACTTCATGGATATTTATGAATATGTTACATATTTAGATAGATACTTTAATAACAGACCAACAAGTATGTTATAATTATTATTTGAGTGTTCTTAAATTGTATGGATTGTTTTTAATTGAAGAAGGAATTCATTAGAACTTCCAGGATAAACAATCCACGTTTTTATCCAGCAAACGAATTCAGCCAATACTACATAATGATAGCAAGGCGCGCATCTATTAGAAAATGCTTTTGTCTCTAAGAAATTCCACCAAAAAGTAGAAAGAGTTACTCCTCTACGCTTGCGTACCTATTTTACGAAAAGTCAGATCAACTCCGCTTCAGATAAAGCAAAAATATTCAGCCAATCAGACCCTGATGACCGTATGGAGAAAGGAGATTTACAACTCACTGAGATGAACATACAAAATGATGATTACCTCACATAAAGGCTACATATCAACAACAAAAAAGAGCCAATAAAAGGAGACGGCCTTGTGCTTTTTTCCTTTTTTTTTCTTCTTCGCTTCTTGCATCCCGGAATACGACGATGCCTCGGAGAGAGAGAGAGGCCACGACACCCAGAACGCACGGTCATATCGGAGCTGATAAAGTTGAAGAGTTTCGTCTAAATATCCTGGTCATTGCTTCACTCGCTTTTGCCGTAATGGGGTTCATTTCTGGAGTCGTAATGATCGGAACAACTACCCCCTTCAGATGCGCTCTTGATACCTCGACCTGACATATCGCCTAAAATAAGGCCGCATTAGAGGCAAGGGTGTATAACTAACACAAAATGACATATGTATGGACTTAAATGGCTCGGCTCTAAAAAAAAAAGTTTATTATTCTCCCTCGATGTAGTTCGAATGCATTTCTCTTCCCCCTTAACTCTATCCTCCCCCTCCTAGCCGAAGAAACATAACCTTATTTGTACAGCGCAGGAAGAGTAGTATATGTTCCAAACCGGAAGTAGTGTAGGTTGAAATACGAGCTCGTGAAGTGCTCCCGATCCATGACTGGTAACGACCAATCGACAACGTTTGATTGGTTTAGTTGGAAATGCTTAATATCCTCGGTAGCCGTTTTGGAGCTTCGAACTACACGCTTATTGCCCTTCAAATAGACGCAGGAGTTTAATACGGGAGAAGGCAAAGGTGAAGATAAAATGCGTGCAGTTTATGCACGCTGATGAGATATAATTATCATAAAACTTTTCTTTAAGCACTGAAGGAAAGAAATTATCTCGCTCTCTTTGTGTAAGTTCGCTGTAACTGATGATTATAAACAGATAAGGAAACAATAAAAGTTTCACGAAGATATATTGGCAATTACTTTATGGAACTCGCTTAAAGGATGGAATTGCACGTATTCACTTCAAATAAGAGAAATATAAAGTGGCTTTTTAGTGGAGGAGAACTTTAAGGGAGAAAATCAAGAATGATTGAGAAGTTAAGCAAAATCACATTAGGTTTAATATCAAATAAAGAAGAAAAAGTCCCAAGAATGAATGCAATAAAATGCATGCATCAGATGTAGTCACAATGATTCTTGTCATAACCTACTAGAACACAGGCCGCGGTACAATCAAGATGGCGGATATAGTAGGCTCTTATGGGCCTGTGTTGTATTGTAATAGTATTCGTCCTATAGTTTAAGGAAGCCACAGTCTTTGCTGCAATGCAAAACAAAACAAACGAGTAGATAAGAAAATATAGCTTGTAATTTAAGATATAACGTGAACTGATTAACCACACTCCTCACTGTATAATTTTCAAAGAAATTTAAAGGTAATTATTAAACTAATGATCTTTTTTTGAATTTTTCCTCATGTCCTTGAATTTTGAGTAATTGTATCTTTGTCAATCTTGTGTCTAATTCAGAAAAGAAAATGACACATACTACGAATTTACTCATTTAATGAAAGACCACATCTCAAGAGAGATTCCTCTTCTTTAATATACAGTATTATAATTCGTAATTTAAAATATAATGTGAACAAATTAAGCAAACAGCTTATTATTACATTAATAATTGCACATTCCTTTTCAAACTCATAATCCAATGTATCAACATCACCAATCAGTTCAGTTGTACTAGCAAAGTATTTTTCTTGTTTAATATACTTGGAGAGGAATAACTAGATAAAAATACAACAAGATCCGATACATCTACAGATAGAGATAAATATAAATCTTCAACTGCAATAGTCCAGCATTAATTTCATAAATTTCTGTATCTTTGATACAATTATTATTCGTTTCAGTTGGAAGAGGTAAATATTCAGTTTTAAAATTTGACTTCGATAAGAAAGAAAATAAGATTTTGTAATCTTTTTTTCAGCTTCTAATAAGGGTGCAGAGATATATGATAATTTCCTCCAGATAATTGATGGTAGCATCTAGTGATCCTTTCCTTGCCATTAATATCAGGACACCCTTCTGTGGATGGGGGAAACAGGTTGGGCTTCGAACAGATAATTGCAAAAGTGGGCATGCAAGATGACACATTCAACAGAATTACCTCAACAGTTCAACAAATATAGAGCAGTGGAAAACAGTCCCATGGACAGACGAGTAGAGGTTCGTACTCTACCATTTTGATGGTCGTTCCTGAGTGTGGCGAATGACAGGGGAACAGTTACTTCCTGATTGTATCCTCCCAACAATGAAGTTTGGTGAACTAAGACCATTATATATTTTGTCATGAGATAAAATCCCTCATCTTTTTAATCACTTATACATATCCACCAAGATCAACAGTTGTTCTGATTTCTGTCATTAAGTGGACTGGAACCTGAATCTTTGGTTCTCGTGCGTTTTAAAAGGAGACTTTACAATTTTAAACCAAAGTTAAATAATTGGTATGAATTTAGTAGTATCTTCCCACAGATTTAAATTGCCATGCTGGACCCAAATTCCTTAAGTGCAAGAACATTACTGCCATTAAAAATTTTAAGAGCTCATGATAATTTTTACTTCTCAATATTACTGGAATATAAGCTCTTTGCACTTAGGGTTCGACTGTTTTTTAGCATTTTATTTTTCTAAGTTATCAACGTGTCGTAGATGATTAAAATTATCATTCGTATTATTTCAGAGTAATGGAAATATTTCAGGAAAATTGAAACATTTGCTTTGCTTTAAGGTTAATCCAATTATTTCTCACATTTTAATATGTGAACTGAATCAAACTATAAGTACAGTGCAGTTTCATTATCGTATGGACTTACAATTGCAGCATTAAGAGAGGGATGCTTTTGCAACTTTTTGAACATTGAGCTATTGCATTTTTGTCTGTTACTGGAAGTATAATTGGTCTGAAGTGAAGCCTGGTAGATAGAGAGGTTGTACTAACAACATATTTATATTTGGAAAATACGAAGGATGCAAAGAACACATTTTTTATCATCACTGGATCATTACTATTGGCAGTACTAATCTACCAGCTTTAAACGTTAAAGTATCATCTAAGTACATTTCATCAGTTGAGAGAGTGAAACAGTTTTCACATTATCTTTTAGAAAATCAGTATTTTTTAAATACTGTGGCTGTACTTCGAAATTACCACCAGCGACATTTCATTTTATTTATCCTTTGCAATGTTCTTTGATGGGTGGGAAAGTGTAAGAAAGTTTGTTTCTATAACTGCTTTACATTGGATTAATGACAAGTACATTTTAAAAGCAAAAAGGTAAGTGTCAGATGAAAATCTTTTTAATTTTTTTTGGTGTTTCTATCATCTGAATTTGTTCCAAAGAAATTCTAACTTCCTCTCATCATCGTTACACTATTCTGCATTTTGGAAAAGATTCATTGCTGTTTTCTCAGAAGAGGGTGTTTCTGAATCATTTTCTAATACTGATTTCAAATATAACTTGCGTTTACATCACGTCAGATTGCTTAAAAATCACGTAAGAATATTATATTTGATTTTTCACTAAAAGTTATATTAATTTTGGCAGAATTTGTGCACTAAAATGTATAAGAGCATCCAGCAATATTCAGTCATCATGTTGACATTCTACCTCCTCTGGTAGAATACCATCGCCATGTCTTTAATGTCTTAGTGAAACCTCTCACCCTGTTCTTCACTAAAGCTATAGATTTGTTGGGAAGTAGTCGATGAGGGAGTTTGAAAAAATACCTTGACAATCATGTTGCAACCCAACTTGAACACATTGCGTGTTCAACTGTATTATTATCGTTGTACAGACCAACCATCCATGTTCTTCATAATTAATATTTGTCAACAACTTCAAGTTCACATATGTTTCTTTGAAATGCACAGAGTGAGCTATTGGAATTGACTCATATTTATTTCCATTGTAGAGCACACAACACACCACTCTTTGATGAGTCAATAAAAAGTCTCCGCTGTGCAGCATTGTAACTAATTGCTAAATAGTTCATTAAGTCATTTATATTACCCCAAATACCATAAAATTGTCCTCAGAAAAGTAAGGGACTAGTCTCTTTCTCTGTGTTACCCTATCATTGGGTTCATGCTGTGAAAAGTTGAGGGCTGGACTCAAAGTCTTCCAGGCGTGTAGGCTACAGTTTCTTCTTCAAGAAGCTTTTCTTTCAGCGCTTTCTGCTGTTAGATTCTTCAATATAAGTGGAGGGTATGGAATCGGCAGGTTATCTTCATACGGGACTGGTATAATGGCAGATGGACAATTAGGATACACAATGCTCTTCTTACTCTTTGCATTGTATCTCTCTCTATATTAACCAAACAGAAGTAGCAGTAATCAAAGTGGTCTGTGGGCTCTTGCCTAATCATGGGAATTTCAAAAGGCATAGACTTTGTTTTATCACTTTCCCACAATTTAAATGCTTCAACACATGTTCGGAAAACTGTATGGGGCCCATTGTTTATCTTGGTCACAGTTTTTCAATCCGAAATAAACTTCGATGTCGTGTTTAGTACCACTGTTTTTAATATGCACGTTCAAATCTTCCAACTGCATTTGTGGTGGTTTGTTTCCTCATATAAATACAGAAAACCCCAAATATGGAGAAAGAATAATACTTCCACAAATCACTGGATATTCCATATTAATTATTTTTGATAATTATGAAATCATTTTTTATCAAAAACATGTTAAAAAGAAAATCACACTTCTTTTTTTCCAGAGAGGACACAATATCATTAAGAGAAGCAATTTTTGAGGCATTGATTTGTTCAACATAAGCACCCCTATTTTGTTTAATGGCGCTGGCTAGCTGCTGTTCTTCCCGTTCGCTCCACGTGGGTCTTCTTTCTCCAAAATTCTCATTTAGATATTGACGCAATTTCTCCAATTATTGTTGTATATGCATCAAAAATGACCTTAATGGCTTATACTTAACATGATGCACACTAACGCTGGACTTACCAAAGAGGACCAGTTATTCCCATTGGGAGTATTTCTACGCTGCAGATTTATTTATTTTTTATTTCTTCTTTTTGAGAAGCTCAACTGAGCAGCAATCTGTGAAAGAATCCAAACGCATTCAGAAGACGAATGAACCATTTCGTGTAAAATTTCGATATAAATCTTCTTCTTCTAGACAAAGACAATTCTCTTCTGGTGTGGAGGAAAACAGCCACAGGTAGTGCACATAACGACCTACTAAATCATGGCGGTCCTTAGCAAAAGGAAGAAAAATAAGAATCCCTGCTGACCTTCCCTGTAGATGCCATCTTATTGAAATTCTGATATCGGACAGAAATCATAACTTAAAAGGAAAAGGCAGGAATTCCGATTTATAAAAGCATAAAATAGTAGATCACGTTCGCTTTTAACTCCAGAATATATTTGAGTAGAATCGATCATCTGGTTTAGAAATCTATGCTGATGAGCTTTCATCCTTAAAGCACCCTTCCTCATTAAGTAAAAACGAGACATACAAAATTATATTTTGAATTCGCAGTGTGGATGTGACAGTGATGCGTACTTTCAAAATTGCTATGACTGAGGCGCATGTCCATTCGCTTCATCACAACAGCTGATGTTATTTAAAGAATAAAACGATCGAAATATCCAGACATTAAGAGAACTATCGGCAGACTTTACATATTCAAAGAATGTTTGCCTTTCCTGGAAGGAGAGACTGATAATAGGATATTGCGCTGAGGAAACTCAACGTAGATATCAAAAAAGGCTCTTCCACCTCATATAGACAGCATGTATGGAACATATTCAGTGGTGAATGCCACCTGGCCCACAAGGGAGGAGGATTTTCGCTCATAACCAGAAACTCCAGACGTGACGAGGAGCAGATATGTTGCGCGTGTTTCGTCAAGGATACCGGGCATTGAAAATGACTGATGGATTGCAGTGGGACAAGGCAAAGCACACTACTCCGAAGAAACTATTACATAACACTGTGCAGACAACGCTCTCTCTCGGAAAAGTCACTGGAACTCAGCATGCGAAAAGTGAAAAAATTGGCTTCATCTTCTTTTCCCATTAGGGATGTTTCTTGTTTGGTCAGAGCAGATCATCCTTCCATCTTCTTCCTGCCCTTTCTCTATTATTTTTGCCAATGGGTCTCCAGTTATTTGCTATTTTTCCGTGGGTAATTATCCATCCAATTTATATATTTTTCTATTTTTTATATAATACTCTTATATCAATTCATTAATATGTTGTATTGTATCTATATTGTATCTATATGTTGTATTGTTTAACTTTATCTATTAGTGTTTTATTAGCTATTTTCCTTGATGTTTTCATTTCTGTGGTTCCGTTTATTTGATCTGTTTTTGCTGTTGAACCTCTAGTCTCAGCTACATATGCTGTTATGGGTCTTAAATAATACAGTTATGTCTTTTAACTTTAGCATCCCGATTACTGTTTGTATTCTTCCAAATTTTATTATTTAACCTCCCTAATATTCTACTTGCTTTCAATGCTTGTTCTTCATGGGTTATTCCTGAATTATTTATCGGTATTCCTACTCGTTCTATCATTTTCCCTTCTAATTCATATTTGATGGGTTCTTTTGCTGGATGGGTTCTTTTGGTAAGAGTATGATATGGAAATTTCCATATCATACTCTTACTTTTTATTAAGATATAGCATTCTTTGAGAACTGTTTCCATTTTCTGCCATCAGTACTGCATCATCTGCATAGCAAGTAAGATCTTGTTTATTAAACAAATTGAGTTGTTGTTGAGAACCCCCACAATCCCATTGACATTGTGAAAGTTCTCAAAAACAGGTCAACAAATCAATTTGTTTAATAAACAAGACGTTGAGAACCCCTTGTTCTCAAAATACGTTTAGTTTTAAGAATTAGATGAAAAATTATTAATTTGTGCGCTTTTGCAGCGATGGTGATACAGGTATGTGTATTGATAATCATCTGGACTTTACCAGATGGTTATCAATACACAACAGAAATTTGCCAACTTTTGACAATTTTAGAATTGAGTTTTTCATTAGTAAGGTAGTTAGAAACCCTTTTTTGACACACAATTTAATGGTGTTGAAATGGTTACTCTTACCATGGCTGCAGTGGCAGTCCCAGGATTTTTTTTTATGAGGGTTAACGCAATGAAAGAGAGGATCTAACGAAGTCTTCTGAAAATCATTGAAACTTTAATCATCAAGTAGCAGCAAGAAATTCTACATTATTTAGTTCATAAAGGGAGGAGCTGTAGCCCTTTAGCGTTACCTGGGACCGTCCCTGCATGGGTGTACAAGTGAAGTAGTTGCATGTTTTTCATCCGGATATTTTCAATAATGAAGACGCAGCAATACCTTTTGTTATTACTACATTTCTATCTCCAAACCCTCAGCAAAAATAAATTAACCAACAAGATTTAAGAGGGCCCATAACTCACCCATAGTTGACAAGCCAGAAATCACGATGACGTCACTGAGTACTGTGCAAACAATTCGGGTCTTAAGATATATTAGCCACTGCGTCAGGCAGACAGCTAGTATATCAGGAGGATCGTGAAACAAAGAGTTACTCTTTATCCCTGCAGACGGCATAACTCATGTGTTCTCGTGCTCTTTCTAGCGGCAAGGCGACTTGGAGTGCAAAGGTGGTACTCTATTTTCATTAAGGTCGTCATTACAGGCAACAGTTTACTGTGAGGGAACATTCGTCCGTGTATTGCAGTAAATTGAGTTAATTTTATATGGACTTGGTCGCTATTCTTCGCCGGTTCCCAATGTCTAGTAGGACTGAGGTTCTGGTGATTCGTTGCTCCATATTTCTTCTTGTTTTCCTCGTCTAACTGAAGTCCAATCTTTCGATTACACAGAACACATTTCTCTTGATTTTTGCCCACTTGACAATTGCATCTCACGCTCCACAAACTTATTATGTCATCGGGCTTTTATAGAGACAATAAAGTGGATATATGAAACAAAATGGATCTTCGTAAGTGGAAAACATCAGAGATTGCTTTATGGGATGATTTCTAAATATCCTTCAGCGGACGTCAAAACAGAAGATGTTATATTTATACTCGTTTGAGATGGTACATTTGCGTTCTGGGGCCGTTCTTTTAGAGAGATTTATTAGTGCTCGATGGAATATATGACGTTCATTTAGCTTCAGATATCTTGCAGATAGCTTCCGCTTATTTTTCTCTGGAAGAACGGCTTCTTATATTTCAAAGTACTTTTAAGATACTGACATCATTACATTCTGGTAAGAAGGAAATGTTATTAAGAATTTGTAAATATCTCAATTGATTACTTAACCTAAATTTGAACTTAAAAATAACTTCTACTCCTAGAAACATAATCATTACTGCATTGCCCCAGTTATATAACAAGACTTTTTCGAAAAGAATAGAAGCAGGTACTTAAATATAAGAAAATACGCATCTTTAATATGTGCTGGCGCTAAGAGAGAACGGCTGAGCATCGCTAAGAAATAGAACACATCCCAAGGTGTTCATTATCTGCGAAATGGCCTTCACATAAATATAAGATGAGGAAAGTCTGTTTGCTCTTATTCCTGGTGTATTTTTACGTACTTCTTCAAGCGTGGAAATCTTGAAAAGGTGTTTTTTATTACGGCAACTGCCATCACCATTGTAAATGATTAATAGAAGGTCAACGTCAAATGAAAGCAATTTTTTCCTGAGTGTATAGTTCAACCCACTCCTCTCCCATTAACTGGAGTGCTGTAATTTAGTAACTTCAAAGCATTTTCTCTCTCTCTGTGCTAGGATCAGCTCAACTACTTCACGTAGATTAGTCAATAGTTATTCAATTAATAGAATCGGGCTTTCTGATGAAATGAAGAAAGTTTTTATCGCACGAATAAGTTGTTGTTTTATCTTATGTTCCATAAAAGGGGAAAAATGACGCTGGAAGCGATTTAGGTAATATGAGAATGAATAATTAAACAAGGTGAACATTCTTTTTCTTCATGATTAGGATCCTTTATATACGTTTTTGTTTTCACTTATGCTAAGGACGCTGTCGTAATATGAATGTTTTAGTTCTTGTGATAGAATGTTGATAATATTGGGAGTAGCAGTAAACTGACAAAATGGTGGGCGCATTTTCAAATAGTACCCTTGTTAAAAAGCAGGGTACATTCGATATTTACTGTCTCAATGAAGACATATTTAAGAGAGAATACTCGTACAGTATATTGGCAGTGAATTATCATAAAAAAATGCATGCACAACTGCCCTAAACTGTCGTGATGCGTTTGCTCAAGTATGGTAGATGGCAATTTACCATTCTGATTAATTTATTCATACGTATGGTTTGAAATTTGTAGGAACTTTGTGATATAACGAGTTTTTGTCAGTAGTTGAGTTGAAAAGGGGTGGCTATAGAGGGGCGATATAGTATTGTAGGAAACATGATCGCCCAGTGTTTCTACAACAACATTGGAATGCATCTACAAGTTGAAATTATTATTTAATTTTTATGGATAAGCAAACCACTCAAAAAGAATTAAATGCAATGTTTGTTAACTACAAGAAAGAGATCATCTAATGGAACCAAATTAAAACATTAAGAGAGCAGGTATCATAGTTGTAAGGAGCTCAACAAATACGACATCAGTTTTACAACAGGGTTTTATACAATTGCAGAATTGGCTACTTAACACTCAGTTTTGAAAAAAGCTAAACTTTTTGTGCGTAGACGTGATCTGAGTCCTCTGACCGTCCTTCAAATCACGACTCAGCAGCAGAAATCGCCTTATCATTCATAGCAAAGTGTTCCTCACGAAGAAAGAACTTCAGGGAGAGAAATAAATGGAAAAATAAAGGGAAATAAGCAGGATGTGGCAATATTTCAAACCCCACATTCGTGGCACACCTTTTGACAGCTTTCCCAGTCTTTTTTATTTTATAGCAGCACGTAGCTTTATAAGGAGGTTGGAACAAAACTTCTCCATCAGAATAACCTTTTTTGAAGGTAATCTGTTAGTATTACATCATGCTGATCCAAAAAAAAAACCCTGACAGAATTATCTTGCCATCACTTGGTTGTACCTTTGCCTTTTTGTGGGGGGAGATAATTCTGCATGATTCCATTGTTTTGATATTTCTTTGGTTTCGAGATCATAGTGATGGATCCAAGTTCCATTCATGGTGAATAGCTGTGAAAAAAGTCTTTTTGCTTTTTCTGGCGCAACTACAACATTTCATGTGCACACTGCGCCCTTTCTCCTGGTAACGGGTTAGAAGTCTGGGAACTCATCTGGCAGACACTTTACTCATCTGTAACTGTCGATGGATGATGTTCTCCACAGACTACATTAATTTGGAGCTCTGCAACTAGTTCGTTGAAGATAATACGACGATCTTCAAGGATTAATGCCTAATTTTTTGCAACACTCTTCTGTCTGTTACAGCAGTTGCTGGGCATCTTGAGATTTCTTCATCATGCACTGAGGTTCTTCCACATTTCAATTGTTTATATCAATGTGTAAAACACTGTGAACTGGGCAGGCTTATCCATAAACAGCGACCTTTCCTTCGTGGATTATTTTGGGTGTTTTTCCTTCAAGAAAGAGGAACTGAATCACTAATCTGTGTTCCGCTTTATCCATTGTGTCACTTCAGTTCCTTCAACGCTGCAAAAAGAAATAAAATATTGTCAAATTGAAAAAAAAAATAGTGTAGTTGTTATAGAGATTGTAAGGCATCAAACAAATAAATTTTATCTTTATATCAAAACTACTTCTGGGGTGAATACAAATCTTTTTTGGACTGCTGTCTTACGCACGAATGGAGCCTCCTCAAAAAAACTGAAATCGAAGAAATAAATGCGGAAGAAGAAAAGTTGGTTCTGTGAGTTTGAAGTTCTGTTGCGGCGTGTTTTCGGATTGGTTTGGCAGAGAGAGAGAGAGAGAGAAAATTATAGAACAACAACAGGAGAACAGTTTCAATGGAAGTATCTATAGAAAAGACATGCAGTACAAAACGGAACGCCTATGAGACAGTGGAGAAACGTTGATAGAAATATGTCATTAATTACATTATTCCATGATAGAACGGATTTGAGATTTGTGCAGAGTGAGCAGCTGTTTAGAAGAAAAGTAACGTCGAGAGCGAAAGAGAAACCCACTTTTTAGATGCAGAGGGAGCAACATTTGTGTTATGCTTATGTTAAGAGAGATTAGATGTCAGGGTAATCCATAACAGAGATAAGTGAATTTGTCTAGAAATCTGAGTAACATCGAAGATAAGCACAGGAACAGAAGAATACTTTTTGCGAGATATAAGACAGAAATGAGTTTAGAAGGATTGAAATCAACTAAGTTATCTTTGCCTCACTCAAGAATTACTTGGAGATCAGCATTTAAGGAATATGTAATAGTTATTCGAGAAGTTGAAGCTGGTTTATCAGGGCTTGGTCTCTTTAACCGGAAGTCGAATGCAATGCGCTATTATCAGCGGATTTGTGGATATCGGAAGAAGAGCATTAATATACAAGAGGAAGGAAAAAGTGGGAGAAAGAACTGAACCTTGGGGGACTCCAGCATTAGTGAAGAAGAAAGTAAAGAGAGAGCGGTCTACGATCACTTACAATGAGCGGTCAGAGAGAAAACTGGATATACCCAGTTACAAAAAATAGAAGGCAAACCATAAGATGGAAGCTCGTTAACAAGACCTTTATGCCAAACACGATCAAAAGCTTTAGAATTGTCAAGAACAACAATTTGAGTTTCACTAAAATTTTCCATTTAATTTGTCCACAGATAGGTAGAATAACTCAGTATATCAGCAATGGATCGACAATGACAGAATCCATACTGGCGATTATTAATCAGACGGAAGGTTCCTAGATAGTCTAATGGTTGGCGGTTAATGAATTTCTCCATTACTTTAGAAAGAGTAGAAGTGCATTGGGACGATAATTGGATGGGAGAGATTTGTCAGCCTTTTTAGGAACCGGCTGGATATGAGCAATTTTCCAAGCAGATGGAAAAACACTGGTGGAATAATAATGTGTAAAAAGGCGACAAAGAAAAGGAGTAAGCTCAGGATCACAGGTTTTGAGAACACGTGGAACAATGCCATCAGGGCCTGGCGCTCTCTTGGAATCAAGACTGTTTAAAATTCTTCTGGTATATTTGTGATGAAAGTCTACATGAGGCATTAAATGCAATGTACTGGGAATGATAGGAAGTGGTTTTACCAAGATCATCAATACACCAGTTAGAAGGAAAAGCGGATGCTAGCAGGTCAGCTTTATCTTTAGTTGAGGTGGCAATAGAACCATCTGCTTTTTTACAGAGGTGGAAATAGACAAGAGAAAAATTTGCGACCAATAGCTTTGGCAAGAGACCAGAATGCTCGACTACCAACTACTTTGGACAAGAAGCAAGGTTTCTACTCTTAGCCGTTCAAAATCTAGTTTGGACTGATTAATAACTGCTTTAAAATTTTTGCGAGCTGTAAGCAGAAAATGAACCTGGAGATTTGGATGCAAGCCAGTTGCGATATACAACATTCTTATCTTTAACAGCTTTAGCACATATTTATTGGAAAACCAAGGTTTCGATAAAGGATGAGATTTTAAGGTGGCGTGTGGAATAAAGGATTCCATTCCTACAAGAATAGTTTCACTGACACGATCTGAGAAAGCGTTGGTATCAGGAGATTTAAAACAGTAATCCAACCAAGTAAAAAAAGAAAAGAAATCTAGCTGTCATCCCATTTTACATTCTCGTAATTCCAAACAACACAAAGTTAAGAATGATGGCCACGAGAGAAAGGCTCCATTGAGGAAGATACCATCACCAAGTTGTGATCTAAGGTGCCTAGATGACCACTCACCTCGACTGTATACTTGTAAGGGTTGCCTGTGAGAAAAAGGTCGATGGTGTTGGCTGTGTAGTTAGGATAGTCTGGTATTCTGATAGGTAAATGAGCAATGTGTGCGATGTCATTAATAATTTCAAAAGTCTCAGCATCTCGACCAGCTGGGTCCGTGCGACTAGAAAACGAAAGCCAGCTGGAGGTGTAAACATAACAATCACCAAGAAAAATTACATTACCTCACTGTGAGGAAAGTTGCACTGGAGAAAGTCAAGTTTCAAAGTGAGGAAGTCAGAGTTCCAAATAATTAGTGGAATTGGGAGAACGATAGAAGCAACATATGAATTTGTCAGAAGGGGTATTGAGATTTAAGCCAGAGAAGATCGAAAAGAGGAGATTCCAAATTACTAATTCTCTGACAGAGAATATCAGAACGGACATACGCACAGGTGTTACCTTTTAAGCGAAAGTAGTCGAATAGCGAATAATTAGGACAACTGAGATGAGCGGTCGTTGAATATTTCGATAGTCTGGATTCTGTTAGCAAACGTACGTGTGGTTTGGCGGACTGTAAGTGGAAACGCACTCATTCAAATCGGAAATGACACCACGTATATTTGTGAAATGAACGAAGAAATGTTTGGGGGCTATGGATCTTTTCTCAGATAAAGTCTAAAGATAAGTTTGTTTTATAAATTTGACTATTCATGATTTATTCGTGAAGGTGCAAGCAGAGATTTGGTTGTCACAGAATGATGTAAACGACTTCACAGAAATTCGGCTCATTTGACTTGAGTGTAACTTGAATAGATTGATTTTAGTCTAAGTTTTACGACGTAAATTATCCATCTGTCCAAAAATTGCATTTTAAGATTATCTTTTCTGTTATATAAAGATATATATATTTGAGAACAGAATTCAGTATATTAATGTCCACTGATTTCCAACGTAATTATGGAAAAGATCTAATATACGAGGGTGGATCAAGAAGTTCATACCCTGACCGAGATAAAACATCACCAGGAAGATGCCGTTTTTAATATAAGTTGTCTACATATTCAGTAACGAACATGTGAAATTTCATTTCCGGAGGTGGTCGTACACCAGGGATGGAACCAGGAACCTGAGGAAGGGGGCAACGGTTGACAAAGTGGAGTATCGAGCAGTGATCAAGTTCCTGCATTCGCAGGAAAAGAAAGCTCTGGAAATTGATGAAGAAATAAAAGCTGTGTATGGGCAGAATTGTTCATCCTATGACACTGTAAAAATGTGGGAACTGGAGTTCCAGTTCCGTGACACAAGTGTCTTTGACGAGCCAAGAGAAGGAAGGCCATCAACATCCACAGACAGTGAGACGGTTACAAAGTTGGAGCAGCTGGTGCTGAGTAACAGACGTGTGACAATTCATTTCATCGCAAATACAATGGAATTAGTTATGGGTCTGCTCACAGCATTTTACTTGACCAAAAAAAAAAAACTGTTATATTTAGGCCACCCGAATAATTAAATTCATCTGCCGTGCTGTGTCTTATATCTGTTAATTGCGTGTGTTCTATGGTCGATTTGTCTGTTTACTGGACGAAAAACCACAGTTTTCTGGGGGGGGGGGGGGACCTTGCTATCTACGCCTGAGACCGACTAACTCAACCACGGAGTGAAAAAAATCCCATTAAAGTTCATCGCGTCATAGATGGGATTCGAACCCGGGTCTTTTCCACCCGGTGTGTGGAGGATGGTGACGATACCACTGTGCTACTCGCACACACCATTTTACTTGACCATCTGCACATGTCTTATGTCTCAGTACGATGGGTTCCAAGATTGCTGACTACTTTGCAGAAGCAATGACGAATGCAATGTTCTCGCCAACTGTTCGATTTGTGTAATGCGGATGTTGAGAACTTTTTTGATCGGCTGGTGACAAATGACGAATGCTGGGTGTACCAGTATGACCCGGAGACTAAAGACTTGTCAAAGCACACCTCCTCCCCACCTCCAAAAAATGTAAGCACCACAGCATCTGCGAAGAAGGTGATGTTGTCTGGGTTTTGGGACCGAAAAGGAGTTATCTCCTGATCTAGCACTGTCAGACTTCTTGTTTCGAGAAATGAAGAACCCATTGCGTGGATGCCGCTTTGATTCGTCTCAGGAAGTCATCAATGAAGTGGAATCATGGTTTCATGCAAAAAGTGCGGACCCTATGATCAAAGCATTAAACAACTGATCCATAGATGGGAGACACGTGTTACTATATATGGAGTACATAGAAAAGGATTAAAGTTCCCGTGAAGTTTCACTTTTCTAGGACTATTACTTCTAGGTAAGGGTAGGAACTTTTTGATACCCCCTCGTATCTGAACGAGGGTAAAAAAAAGTTTAATTCACAGCATTTTGAAACTTAAAATAATATCTGTATTATCTTGGATAAGGGAAGAAAAGTTTTATTACGTTATAAAATTCTTCATTCAGTTCAAAAATGACCTATAATTTAACACTAATCTGAGATTAATAATTTGAATATTATTTAATCAAATTTATTATCTAAAAATATGTTAAAATTCTATATGTTACTTAAGAGGACCAAGATCTTGTCCAAGGATACTGAGAATTTGCTGAAGACAGACATCAAACATAACCATTCAGTAAATGTTGATTTTTAGGAGAAGTTATCCTATTTGTAAATTAAAGTATTTAATTAGAAAACTGTAATTTTTTAAACCCCGTTGCTTAATTTTGCTTGTTTATATTGCCCTCTGTGTAGAGGGCGGAATGCATTCTATGTTAGCACTTCACTTCTTCCTCAGTTTCGGAAGGAGGGGGACGAATAAATTGGCAATGTGATTTTCGGTTGGTGTATAAAAGTTGTTGATGTTTCTCAGTTTTATTGCTATTAATCATGAATTATTACAATATGTTAATACCCGTTAAATGTAACACGCTACATGTATTAACGAACTTGTTTTAATATGGCTCAATGCTAGATAGAACATTTACTACATTTTATTAATGGACAAAAGAAAATGAACTATTTTTATAAAGGTGACAGAAATTCTTTATTTCCAAAGGCAAGTGATGAAAAAGGAGCTCCCTTAAGTGTCTACGTTTGGTGCATTAGCCTTCTGGTGCTAAGTTATCCAGCGTGTAAAAAATTCTTGATCATTAGCAGTTTCCAGAGGTGGATGTTGAAGTTCAAGTTGGGCGTAGCTCGTCAGATGGCGAAGTGATTCGCAGCCACTATATAAGCCATCTCATGAGGCAGTAGGTAAGCCTTGAAATGGCTGTTAGGAACTATTCATGAGCTCGAACCCTAATCACAAAGCATATAAGAATATTGGAACGATACGTTTAATGGCGCAGTGAATTGAAAATGCAAGTTTTCCAATGCCCACTAATTCCTGCTTGGTGGTTCAACATCAGAGAATGTTTTATCCTTCATGTGGATGAAGTGGATACAAAATTTAAACTCTCATCTCATATTTGTCAAAGATTCGAATGGGAGGAATTTTGAATCCGAATTCAAAAAACGTTGAGACTATTTTAATTTTTTTGTTAGAGATCTTCATTTTGGCTGATCTTCTTAGGTTTATATGCCGTCCAATACACTATAAATAGTTCTCTAAGTTCATTTATCATTTTGGCTCGCTGACTTATTTCTTCTGATGCTTCTTGTCCGACGCGATAAACAATTTCGAGTCGTCAGCATACGTCGTAAAATTGCTGTTATTAACAGTGGAAAATGATGCAAGAAAGCTAACCTATACAGCATCAGCCAAAAAAGAAGCCAACACCTTCAGTTTCTGCTGTCCGTCTGTCCATTCTAACAGTTTATTCAGTTCTTCCATGAATTTATTTAAACTACCCAACTCCACAGTTGGGTAGTTTGTTTCAACAATCGACCACTCTCTGGCCAAAGGCAAATTTCCGCACATCTGACCTGCAACTACCTTCGAATTTATGCCCCCTCATGTTGTAATCTGAGCAAGGAAGAATGCTATCATCACTGAGCTTGCTCAATCCATTCAAAGCCTTAAACACTTCAATCAGATCTCCTCACTAGTGCCTAGTTTTCAGACGATACAATTTACAAAACTGAAGTTTCCTGTAAGAGCCTAATTTTTCTCCCGTCACTCAAGATATCGCCTAACCATTGCCTTGTACAATGGGATAAACACCTCTTTATCCCTGCTCACAAAATCCCTGTATGTCATGAAAAAATCCCATGAGCTTTACTGGAAGCCTGTCTGCACTGCTCTGGAAACTCAATATCTGATTGCGCAATTCATCCTCCACCGCCCTGATTGTTGTACCACACAACTGGTACGTTTATCTGAACTTCTCCCCATATACAATACCTTGCATTTCTCAATATTAAACTTCAATTACCACTTCTCAGCGCGTCTACCTAATTTGTGTAGACCTCGTTGAGGTAGAGTACATTGATTAATGTCATTAACCCGTCAACCAACTTTGGTATCATGTGCAAACTTAGACATTAAGACTGATATGTCAGTCAAGAAAGGCTCCAAGGCGAAAATGAAGAGGATGGCGGAGAGTACGCACACCATCCAGCGAAACTTCCTTTCAAAAGAAGGACGTTTAAGACGTTAAGAAAAAATAAAATTTGTAGGTATTTCTCTTTGGCAAAAATATGTCTCTTATTCAACATGCTGCAGTCTTTTGAGGCAGATTTCCTCGAATATTAAATGGCTTTCCAAGATATTAATGAACTCTGTTATGGAGAAGGGATGTCTAACTTTCCTTGTTATTTAATACTTGCTGTATGCGTCTGAATTTAACTAGGAGTTTGGTTGCAGATTGAGTGTAAGTGTAAAGGTCTGTGTTCAGACTGATCAACTGGACATCAAAAAGGTCAAATAAACAAGTAATGAATGGATTCGTCAATGGAATTTTACAGATAGTGAAGGAATATTTCCCTCATTGTGGGAGGAAGATGGTTATAATCTTCTCGTACCTTCTGATCTTTATATATTTGAATTCCTTTAAGATTGTATTTTTTAATGTAAAGGACAGCTTGCCAGTCGTTGTGGTAAATGTGTAGAGACAGAAAACGATCTTGAATATGAAAAATGTATCTAAATCTAGAGTTTTATAAAATTCACCTTCTCGATTGACTTTCCCTGGCGTTGTACCCTCTATAATATAATGCTGATGGTTTCATCTAATTATCTATAAAGCCGCGTACTAAGAGAAACATAAAAATAATTATTTCATTAAACTGTTTTCACATTCTTATCATTAAAACTTTCGATTCGTATGATAAGAAACATAACTGATAAAACGCTTCTCGAAAAGAGGTACTTGAAGAGATGACACCTGTTGGAGAATTTCTATATTAAAATATCGATTTGCGATATCGTTCTTTCTAATCTTTTTGTGCAAAATATGTGGGCTAAGTTTCATCCTGATCTGGACATTTAAACACACAGAAGCATCAATGAAACTTCGCTCACATTTTGTGATTTAAAAGCTGCTACTTTGTTTCATCCACACCCGATGGATTTTAATTTAATCCGAGCAGATATCCTTCTCCAGGTGAAAAAAAGAATCCTTCACCGGCAGGGATGTTTAGTGCTGTGGAAAAGTTTCCTGAAAACACGTCTGAAGCACATTTGTCCTTGTCCTGATGCAGATTCTGATTAATTTCATTGAAATTTATTAACCGGTGCGAAATAATAATAATAAAAAAGAGAATATTCTTTTGTTTTTTCATCCCTGTGTGAATTGCGAACTTCAGCAATTGTTCTATGACCTCCGTTATCATAACATGGAAATTTAATTAAATCTTCAGTGCAGTGGCTTCGCGAGATAAGGAAGGGCTGCAAAAAATTATTTTCGTTGTGGAGAAAGAAGAAAGTGTCGCCATAATTAGTTTCTGTAGTGCTGTCTGGGAGCCTGATGATATATGTGGCATCGCTTGGAATGGCGTCCACCGGCGAATACGTTCATTGAATTACGATCATACCGGAGAATCAGGAGGTTAAAAAACATTAATGAATCAGAAGGAGAACGGAAGAGGAAAAAACTCGAAATAATTATGTAGTGATAATTTCCTTCATAATGCTCACAATTACTCTTTCTCTTTGTAGAACTCATAACTTAGCTCCAAAATATTTCCTATTTTGCCTACTATAATGAATAACTGACTGAGCATTATGGTAATTGAAAAGTTGCGGTTTGGTAGCCAAATTAATGCATTGTGTAAAACGAGAGGCGAATCACATTATATTAGGAATGTCCAAACCGTATCTAAAATATTTCTATTTTTACCTAAGTAATGTGGAGTTTAAAGAAATGGCTCTTTGGGTTCGTAAATTCCATTAACTCGTAGAACACGCATAATTCCATACTCAAAGTGGTAGAAGATTGTACTACAAGTCAGCACCTGTTAAACTGAAATCAGATAAACGAGCTTTCTAATTTGACTAAATGGAACAGCCAAAGAGGCTTTCTACCACATGCCATTAAACATCCGAATTTCTATTAGCTTTTTCCATACCGCTAGTTAGTTTGCTTCAGTCAAGAAATTCAACTGTTTATTTTTTCTCCAGAATGGAGCTGATGAAACAAGCAGAGTCTCTTAGGGACCAGTGCTGGGCCCCTTTTTTTCTAGTCTTCCTTAATTATGTTGAGACGGGAAGGAGAATGTAGGGAGAGTTGTCAAAGTTTGCTGATGATTTAAAGGTAGGAAGGCTGGTTAATGGCGAGAACCAGGACATGTTACTTCAATATGACTTGGCTAGGTTACACATATAGTCTGAAAAATGAACACTAAAAGTGTACTGCTTCTAAATGGTCCTTTGGAGATTTTCCCGGTTCTGTTCCCAAAGGTGAAACAGAATCAAAAGTACCTTATAAGCTAGGAGGAAGGGATAAAATTTGATGGAAGATGAAAAGACTTACGGATTGATCCAAGCAAATATAAAATTTACTATGCAATGTGAAGAGGCGGCTAAGAAAGTACACGATGTCTTGTTTGCGATTTATAATACCTTTCCAAGTAGGGAGAATAATGTCATTGTCCTCCCGTATAAGACGATGGTGGGCCATTTGGAATATGCATTCAGGTTCGGAAGCCGCACCTAAAAGCCATTAAAGAAGGGCAATCAGATTGGCATGGAAAACTGTTCGATGTCCATATGACGAGCAGCTTAGAGGTTACAGTCTGCAAATCTTGGCACTTAGACATCAAAATTGTGTTCAAGACGGAGAGTTTGGTGACGTTCGAAACGGAACCAAATAGTTACTTTTTTGGTGCTTGGGAAAGTTTCGGTTATTGGGGATTCTTTCCTGAACTACTCAACTGAGTCCAATCATTGTTATGCGTGACCAATTCAATCCTTGAGATCATTATTAAATTATAAACTGATGTTATATTAGGGATTAATATTTAATTTATAATTTAATCCCTGGCACTACCATGCCGTGATAGGATAAAAATGTACACATCTTATAATTCAATTAAAGGTTTTAGTAGAAGTACGAAAATTTAATTAATTCCTGTAATTCGAGATTCAGATTCTCGTTTTAAGTTTAAACGGGAATATGTATTAAAAATAATATTTCATTCAAATTAATGAAACTCTTAGTGGGAATTAGAATTTTAATCTAGTTTCCCCAAGAGAAATATTATTGCATTTTATTGATAACGGCAATCAATGTTGAAAGAAAAAAAATAGAATACAAGAAAAAGAGATGAGAAATAAATAAAAACAAAAAAAAACAGAAAGAGGATGTTTAGTAAATGAAATAAACACGCATAAAATAAGTTTAGCTAAGGATAACGTCGAATTAAAGAGCAGTTTTCTTTCTTTAAAAAAGGGAAAAGAGTTAGGACACACAAATTGTACTGTATGTTTAGTTAAATTCGAACTACTGCCAATTTGGTGATTCGGAACCAAGATTTTGATTGGATTATATTGGGGTTTGTAATGGGCCACGTGGTTTGGGCTGAAGATCTTTATCTTTTCGTAGAACAAGAAATTGAGTCTGAATTTGGTTAGAAATGCCTAGAGCTAGACATTTTGGAAACAGCCCCTTGCACATCATCTGTTCTAGATGGGGAGATGTCATCAATACAATATGCTCTTCTTCTCAATGCGAATGGTTCCTATTAAAAAACTAAAGCTTTCGACGATGTACGTAGTTTGAAGGTGAGGATGACATCCTGGCAATGATGTTGGATGAAGTAATATGAAGCGCATGTCTATGAAGATAATGAATAAAAGAAGGCTATAAATAATATTTATTTATTTCCGAAACTGATCGAATTCTGTGCTTTTTTCTTAGTAAATTTAGATTATTAAAATCGTTATTTTATTTTACTTTTTCGCTCCTATTGATCGCATGGATGAAATCGGTAGAATTTAATAGAATCATCCGTGTAAAACAAACAAAAATCCTGAATGAATTCAACATGGAAGCGAGTGATGCGAGAAGTGAGCTTGTGGGCCGACAATTCTTATGAACTAATAATACTCGAAAAAACGAAGAATGCGTAAACTATTAGGCGATTCTGGTGATAGAATTATAAATCGAGATACAATGATAGTGAGAAAGACACGTTGTTTGAAGAAAAGAAATGGGAGATAAAAGAGAAAGCAAATTACCACAAAGCTAAAGTGTAGGCAGAGAAGAATGGTTTGAGCTGTTCCTCTTTCTGACCTGTACTTATCTTTTAGTTTGAGAACAAATTTTCAGGAAAATGTTTTCTTTATTTAGTGGAGAATAATAATTAATCATAATGATATTCAATAATAGCAATTTCTTTAGATAACATTGGCCAGCGAATTTAAATTTGATGTCGAGGACGTCGTAAAAAGAACTGGTCGCCTTAACATTTTGATTTCTATCCTGGAAATATTCCCTCTTATCTTTGTGTTAATGAGTCCGTGAAATTTTTCTGTCGGGAAACTACGCCCTTTGTCCAATGCAATTACAAAGGCTTTCATTAATCCGAATCTCACATACGATTGGGTAGTGACTTCTCTTTCCAATCAACCAGCGGTGGAGGATGATTGAAAAATCTTGTTATAATCCTGTCCTAGAACATCACCAATTCTTGACAATATGTGGGAACCCACCTTGTCCCGTTCACAAAAGAAACAGGAAGCATTTATAAAAACAAAGTTGCAAACCCAGCCAACTTCCTGTACTTTTTAAATGGTTGCACTAAAAGAAATGCAACCACTTTTAAATCACAGCAGCTTTTCCAGTTAGTTCTTGTGCAATTGATTTTTGAGAAAGAATTACATATATTCGTAGGTTTCCTTCAAAAGAACAACATGTCCATCTGATCGGGATAGATAGGTCTTTCCGTATGCAACATTTCTGTCTTTAAATTACGTTTTGACAAGTCAGTAAACACCATCTAGTGTACAGGATCATGTCTGTGATCTATAGCGTCCGTTAAACCATCAGTATCTGCAGAAAATAACAGCTCCTCTTGTATAGAAAAACTGCATCAAATCCTCTGCAGACGCGTTATCGAGATATAGTTGTGACTACCAGTTCCGTCCCTGTAATCTGGAATCCAAGAGTTCAGCTTGACTCTAAGAAACATTTACGTCTCGATTCAGATAATTTAGTTACACCAGAGTTCAGCAAGGAGCTACCTCACTTGAATTGGTGTTTATTCTTCGTTTACATCAGAATCCTTTTTCTAAAATCCATGTCCGAGGAGGTTTAGGAATCTTCTTGTGTTTGCGCGATATTATTGGCTCCACAAATGATACCGATTCAATCATTCCACTCAACCAACCTCGAAATATCATGCACAACGTACACCAGAAATATCTGGAAATGAAAATATATCTTGATCTCCTATATTTCAGCCAAAATACAGATTATAACTTTCTTGATCATGAAGGAATTGTAATCATAATGCTGTGCCACTTTGCAACTTCTCGCTACTTATATTACAACATAACCCAGCTGGTCTAAACGTGTCTTGGCATGTCACGACCTGCTGAAATGTGACAGGCAATTTTGGAGTCAAGGAGAAACCTTGACTCCAAAATTACCTGCACATTACTTTTTTTTTACGTACAAATAAAAAAAAGTAAAAATAAAAATATGTTGTATAACGGTGTAATCAAATGAAGAAGTTGAATTTCTTAAAATAAATAAATAATCTTTATTAGTGTATTCAATAAACATAAATAGAGAAATCGGTTATTGGGATTTAGCCATAAGCTACGATAGACTCATTCGATAGGGCTGCCATTATCCTGTATCGTCCTTGAATGCACATGCCACCCACCCTATTCTGGTTAGTTTGGGAACTATCGAAATGTTCTCCGGTGACAACTTTTCCACGGATCTCACAGAACACCTTTAGTTTGTCGAATTCACTTAAAGAAATGTATGCATCCCTCGTTATCCATTTATAAAAGCGCGGTCCTACGGCTCTCTTCGGAAAATTTACCACAAGAAATATTTTAATGATGGATTCAACAGGAAATAGTCAGCTCTGTAATTCTCTAATCAGGGACGAAGCCTCTCATTCAAACCGTTAATGGAAGCGCAGGATGAGTGAAGGCCACCTTCGAGATCAAAGTAAGCATTTTTTTGAGGGAATCAGTATTTCGAGATCAAAGTTAAAATCTTAAGATTTAACTTCATAAGTAAATATACTCCCAGAAATTGTTCTTCAGTTTCCACACGCCCGCTTCCAGGCATCTAAAAGGGTACTCGCTCTTCTGAACATCTCTTCTCAAATTGGAAAATATTTAGCTCCTGTTGAAATACTCTTTAATATCGGGTTCCATCGAAGGGTTTCCTTGTGGATAAATGATGCAAGAATGGCTTCATAGAAACTACTAAGGATGGGTTTTGTGGACGTTGACAAACCAGTGATAATTTGGATGCGAAAAAAAAACTTATAATAGAAACATAACATAAACAAAGGGTACTACCGAAGTAGCGAATATGGTAGCACATAAGATGATAAATGACACAAAACATCAGAATGCAGAGATATTTCTCATCTCGAGGAAAACTTTGCCGACATATTGAAAACACAGAATTGTGATGGGTTACATTAAAACACCGACAAGATCGATCGTGGATGGCACTGCACTAAGATCACCTTAGAGGGGAATGGACCACAAGATAAGTCCATTTTAGAGTAGGGAATAATATATCTTCTTTTGTCTGATAGTTATAAGAATAGCATTTCCTTGAAAAGTTGAAAACACTTCAAGAAGTTTTGCTTATTTATTCCAATTCGTTGTCTTCCTTTACAGAAGATTATAAAATACACAGTTTTGCTTCAGATTCTAAAAACTAAGTAATGATGAACTTTGTGGGCGTTTACCGATCATCACATACTGCAGGCATTGCCATTAATATGAGATATTGCAGCTGATTCCATTATTATACTGCCAGTAAGCGATTTATTACTCCAATAGACAAATTAGCTTTTGTGTTCTGTATAAAAAGGAATAATTCTAGGATCAGAATATTCCAATTTTTTCTCGTCGTAGTCTTGTTATTCCTTGTAATAATAAATAAAAAAAGCTTGGCACTGAAGCTTGGCAAAAACTTGCCACTTAACTAATCAAGTCCAGTCAAGTTCATTGTAAAATGTAGCCCAAAGCACTTTTAATTAAACTTTTTTACAAGACTAGCGATGGTGTTATTATAGTAGAGTGTATGGAAGACAGAGAAATGTCTCAAGGCCACCTTGTTCGAGAAGAACTGTATTAAATATTGTAAGGAGTTTGGAGAAGGTTACCATCATAAGAACTGATTCTAAGAATTTATGAAGTGCAACAACCCATTCAGATTTAGGAGATGAAATCTGTCGGGAGGTAGCACGCTTAGCATCAGAATTAAAGACAGGTGGCTGTGGAAAACAGAATACCCAGTCTTAACTGCTTGTTAGAAAATAGTGGACATTGTGGGTTTGTTATGGAGTGTCAATGATTTCCCACAAAACCGCTCTTATTGCACAGCGTAGACGTAAGACTCTACAAAGCCAAATGAGTGCAATCTGTGTTAGGTATTGTGAGTTAAGTGTTCCGGTGTTGTTTGTACTGTTCATCTTGTCACTTAGTTACTGGAAGATCTATCACCATGGATTGAGCCTTCCTGCATCCGTCCACTGCACGAGGAGCAGGGCCAGGACAGTAGAGAGAGACGCCTATCGGGGAGACTACCTCTTGCAGAGCAAGGAGGGGAGGCCAAGGAAATGTAGGTGTAAGTAGGAGACTTGGGGTGATGGCAGAAATTAGGGAGGCTAGGCATATTTCAGGGAGGATATGCATTTTAGGGAATTACCCTTTAGCTTTATAACAGGTGGCCTGTTTGGGTGAACGTGCCATTGAGGGGTAACATTTTTGGTTTGCTGTTTTAGGGTGTGAACTTGTGGATGGTAGTCTATCCTGAGAAAGAACAGAGGACAGGTAGCTCTAGTGTGTCCTCCAACCAAAGGAACAACGTCATCGGCGTGTAAAAGAATGGTGGACTGTTGGCAACTAATAGTGAGGCACTCATATAATCCTCTCATAGAATATTTGGCAATACTGAAATTTTGTAGAAATAGTAAGACTCCTGTCAGAAAGTAGCATTTTAGGCATCTGAAGATTTCTGAAGAGCATTGGGCTGGTCTGACTCGTTTGATGACTTTAGGCCATCTGACCGAGGCAAAGGCTTCTTTGAAATCGATAACAAATGCGATGACTAATTTAGTTGGTGATTCTTGAGCTGCTTGTTAGAAGTAGCTCAAGAATCACCAACTAAATATGTCATCGCAATGTTAGAAAATAATCATCGCAACATGTTAGAAAATAATGGTGGAAAGATAGATTCGATTGTTAATAACCATTGGTGAAAACATTTTTCTTTGTGTTATTTTTCTAAATTTATCATTTCCGCCTCATCCAGTAGGCAAATTTCGAGTGACTTTAGTGTTTTAAAACACTGTCACATATACTGATGTCACTTTAAGAAACCGATTCTCGGTACGACCTACAGTTTTCGAGTTATTAATTTTTAAAAGTATGAAAGAACTTTATAATAACACGCTATATTAAAATATAACTTTGTTTTTTTCTAAAGCCAGCAAGCGAAAACATCGTTGTTATTAACGTAGGCAATAGTGTTTATTAGAAACATTTTTGAAACTTAAAAATTTTATTTTGTTAAAAAGAAACCAGAATCTTATAGGGCAGTTGCAACCACTTACTGCTCCTAAGACACATTTATACATTTTCTATTGGAGATTTTAGACGCAATCTCCTCTCTCTCTCTCTTTCTCTCTCACGTCTCCTGAGAGAATCATCTTATGATAGTCACAGAGTAATAATGTTTAAAGTGAATCGTGAATTTCAGCACGTGGCCTTAGTCTTCCCTGGAGAAGTCGAGCACTAAACTCAGGATCAGCTTACCATCAAGTCAAGTAACTGCCTTCCACAACACTGCTGCCTCCGAAAAGATATCTAGCAATGCCAAGGAAGCAGAAAGATGAATCACTAAGTGCGTAGAGAACATACGTGTCAACAGTTGCCTTTACCTTTGTAAAACATTCTACTTCAAATAAATTTCTCTCGTGCTAACATATTTGCTTAACATTACTTACGAAGGAATAACCTCTTCCCTTAAATACCGGCGAGAGCGGACAATAGAAAATTTAAGTAAAACGAAAATAAAGGGAATGGCAGTATACGAACGAGAGTCATAAGTAAATTGCATAGTGATGACAAAAAGAAGTTAGTGTCTGTAAATTAGGCATCAGTGAGGTAGTTTTGGTCAAATTTTATTATCTTAAAAATCTGATCGAGGTGTTTAAGACGATTAAAGGATCAGGATTTCAATCCATCCGAACTTCTCCCTGATAAAGTGGAACGTCGAATCAGAATGCTGAGTGCTACAAAAAATGGTGAAAATCATTCCGCAAGATCAATGCTGTAATCCGGATAAATGGCAGGCTTGCATCTTCTTAATTTGTTCATTAACACTAAAGTTTTTACAATCTTGGCAGCATCCCATCACTTTCAGTAGGGCGGTGTACATTTTATGCGGTTATCGTATAAAATGAACTATTATTGTAAGAGTTCACTAAGAATTTGGGAGTAAATTCTTCCTCGATTGGGTGATTGTTCTGAATTTTGTAATGGAAAAACTAAGTCCATGAGGTCTCAGTATATTTTGATTTGTGAATTGCGTGTAGTCTTTAGTCACTTTATCCGTGTACAGGAAAGAATTCTGTAGTATTCATTCGAGACCGAGTAACTCGGCCACTATGTGAAAAAAGCCACCAATACGTTCCTTCTGTCTGGATGGATACTGGAAGGACAGCAAAATTACTGTAAATGTGTTTGCCTTTAGGTTATTATTAATTTTTAGAAGATCAGTGAAGTTTGTACTATGTATATTAACTTATTCTTTATACTGTTTTCATATGAGAGTTTTGGTTGTAATAGGGTTTTAGGAAAATCAGCGACTAAGGCCATATTGCTTCGGATATTGTCTGAAGATTGCGTGTGATCTGTGGGCGATTTAAACAAATCCCTCATGTCATCAATAGGACTCGAACTCAGGTCTTTTCCACCCGGCGTGGGGAGGATGAAGATTCTAAAAACTGTGCCAACCACGAGGGCGACAGTTTTGAATTTTTGTAATTTTGCTTTATGTTGGATAAAGCAAAATGTTGGACAGCATAATTGGAATTTGTCATGTCTTGTGTTAACCCATTACGCTTTTCACAAAATACATCTCTTATTAGTTAGTTCATTGGACGAATACTTTCTAACGAAAAGAAAATTTTACCAAAACTTGGTAGCGCCCACAATAAATTAAAGTATTGTAACATATCCGGAACAGAAGTTTTTCTCAACTCACTCTTGGCAGTTTGTTCCAATAGTAATTTTGAATTTGCTGATATTCGTTTCGGCAAAGGTATTTTGATTATTTCGTATGTGATAGTGTTATGCCTTATGAGTAATAGCTCTGCTAAATATTTAATTATTTCAGGTTACAAGATACGTGCTCAATTAATCTCACTAATTTGTTTACTTAGTTCGATATTGGTCCGCTATTAAGGATGCATGAGATTTTAATTAAGCGCATTTTGTTGGTAATAGATTACAGAATCTGAATTGTGTCCTGGCTAGGCAATTAGCACTGACTTTGTTAGAAAATAAAAGAAAATCCGCTTTCTTATACTGAGCTTTATTTTGCAGCCGCTTTGCTTTTCATCCAATAAACCGTTACTTCGCTTACTAACCTTACATTTTTTTCCCACAAGACAAAAACGAAATATTTTTAGGCTAATTAAGTCGTGCCATGCAATTCTAGTTTCATTGTTTTGTTTATTCCATTTTCAATTATAAGAAACGCGCACTTTCAAGAATCTTCTGAGTTCGATTCACATTAACAAATCAGAGTTCCTTTTTTATCTGTGACAATCTTCTAAACAGCTTTCTTTTGACGCGGTTTCCCAAAACAGGAAAGTCAGTCGTAGACCAACGTAATTTATAAAAACGAACTTCAATAACTTAATCGCCTTAGTTCCCTTTGCCCTTATTCAAAACATCTCAGGTAATTTCTATCGAATGTGAGAAACTTGAAGGCTTTAACTAATATACTTCCAGCTGTGTTCTGTTTCTCCAGAATTAAATCATGAGCTGTTTTAAGATTATAAGAAATCAATTTATCATAAACAATCTGGTTTCTTCCATTGAGGAATAATTTCTACACTCTTTAAACACTGCCTGAGAGTAAGATGGATCCAGTGTACAATGGGACCACATCTGAAGCGATAAATTTACGTCCTCCATGACAGAATAGTGGTTTCATCACTTGTCACTCGTTTAGAGACCTCAGGGTTTGAATTCCATTGTAGAGTGGTGATTTGAGCTGTCATTAGCTAACCTTAAGCGCGGGAGAGAATAGAATTTTTTTTCCTCTTAAGTTAATCAGGGTTTTTCATCCAGTAAGACATAGTCCACTCGGGCATATTTCGATTACCATCTAAAAGTGAATAAAAGGGATATTGTATACGATGAGGGCGCTAAGCTAATATTTTAATTCATGTAATACTCATTATGTTTACCAATATTTATTAATTTATCTATTTTTTTCTAAAATGGAGTTGCAATTCATATTTGGTGTATCTCTATATGCAGAATCTTTTATTAAGAATAAAATCGTTCGTCAAAGTTTTTCCCACTTATTTTAAAAATGAATATCTTTCGGTTTTCTCGTAAGTTTATTCTTTTGGCTTCCTAAGACATGCACAAACTTGTCCTTATCGAAATTAACGTGCGTGAAACATTAATCGAGAAGATACTCCCTATTTAAAAGCATGTTAAGTTGATCCTAACAGCGATTTGCAGAGGTACTTTCCCAATCACAATCAGCGTGTAGTAAAATAAAAACACAAACCTGTGTGATGGTGTGTATATCAGCAGGAAAAGTGGAAATGACGTAATAAAGATACCACATCCAGATCATTGTTCCTTGAAGAAGTGGGTATAGATCGCATTGTGCGCACTCTGGCGTGTAATGAGTTTTTAAAACTCACCTAATTTAATTAAGTATAGCCAACGTTTAGTGGAAGATTCTGAGCTATTTATTCTTCCGGAAGATTAACTAATTAAACGCATCATACACCAAGAGGTGATAAAATGAGTTTCCCGTGTCACCGGCAACACCGTTTCCAATCCCCTGTAGGAGAGTTTGAAACATAATTTATGGCAAGCCTGGGTTGTTTTGATCACTGGAGAACAGTTTCAGCTTTTCATTTCAATAAGATATTTTATCGGAATGCGCATACTTGCACATTTCTTGAATATGCAAGAGAGAGAAAGAAAGAAGAGAAAACTCTCAACTGAAAATAAACGTATGTCCATTATATAATTAATTAAATTATATACACATACTTTAATCATAATACAGGTATGAAGAGGATACAAAAACATACGCTGAGAAGCCCAAGACAAAAATGGTTTTATTTTAAATCGGCTACGAGAAGTAATTCATTTAACGATGAAATTGAAAGCAAGATGGCCGACTCTAACTGTCTTTAACATCACCGAAAAAGAAGTAAATAAATAATGATCGCAAATCGGAAAGACTCTAAGTTAGGCTGATTATCCCAAGTTGAAATTTTATGAATCCATCGAAGCTTAAGAGACGATTCAACTCTCAGAGCAACTAGTGAGCACAAACTACACGTTCTGTTTAGAAGACACAACTGTGTATAATTTGCAGTAGCATGATGCGTTTTTTGTCTTACCTTCACATACACATCGTATGAGGGAAGTAAAAGATATATTTAGAAGTAATGGTTTACTTTCTGCTATTATTTTAAGAAGAATGGAAGTTCGGGTCTCCGGTGGCAACCTATCCGCTTCTACTCGAATGGTAGAATATTTGGTTTTAAAGCCACGCGAGCCTATATTTTATTAGAAAGAATGCCCACATTTTATCTAAGTGGAAAATGTATCTCACCTTATGCAAGTACACGTTTCCTATTTTGTAAAATGTCAGGTAAGCGGAAGTACGATGCCAGATGCGGGTGGTAATGTCCCTTACCAGGAGTCATTAAGCAAAGTGTAGTCTGTATTATATTCATGGATGGGTAAGCATCAACTACAATGGAATCCCATTTACTTGGTTAGCTTTCCTACACGAGGCGAACTGGAATAATGAACTTCTTAATTTGTCTTGAAGGCTTCCTAGATTTCGGAAGCTTAGTAAGAAGAGAAGGAAGTGGGAGGGATGAGATTAAAGGGACAGCAGGGAAGCATTACAGTTAAAGGAAACAGTCAGAATGGTCATTCGAGTAAGGTGTTCTTAAAATGGCAAAAGTTTCGAAGGCATTTAAAATAAACGGAAGAATACGAAAACAAGAGAACTCTATTTATCTATCTGTCTATTCCTAATACATACTGTGCTGTGTAATGATCCAATATTTAAATTTTGTAAGGCTTTGTATTTCCAGTTCATGTTAGAATATTACTTGACGCAGCTGGAAAATCCTTTTCCTGTTTAAAACTTCGGATATCGAAGAGACACTCGCTTTCCGGATAATGAAATATTTAATAAATATTTAAATAAATAAATGCATTTACAAACCACGAAATCGTTTAACCTTTTTTTCAGAATTTCCATTTTTCAAACAGTTTTAGAGATTAAAATATAAAAACAATATAGAAACAAAATTAGAGAGAAAAAATAGAACATTTTAGAACAGTTACTTCTAAAATATAGAAATTTCTATGATTTAAGCCTTTTCTTGGATAATTGAGACAATCTAAAGCATCTCCTTTTAACAAAACTTCACTGTTCTTTTACCATCTCGATTCGCATCAAGATTTTTCCCTCCCGTTTTTCTCTTTCTCTCCAGACCACGAGAAGAGACTTTTCTTCAAGTTCACTAGAAGCTTTTCCTCTAAATTCTATTCACTCTTTATTTTTGCTTTCGGTTTCCTTTTAAAACTGAAAGTTCAAAAAAAGAATTGTTTCTCGCTGTTGTTTTTAAACACGAGTTTAAACTTATTAATTTATACAGCTTACTTAAGTTGTTTTAAGTTGTTTGTGTGGTGAGAGTGACTGCTGTGTTCGTTCGTCGGATGTGTAGTAGTTTCGGTGGATAGTTTATCCGACAAGCCAGCCATCAGATTTACTTCTGTCATACGCATCTGGTACATAACACAGCTAGCGACAGCTGACACTGTGTCAGGACTTCCTTCATCTTTTTGCTACTTAAATTGGTCCCAAGAAGTCCCTCCATAATTAAATACTAGCTGGTCAACCAGTTCTCGTCCTCTTGGACAGCACAGTCGTCGTTCTCCCCACACAGGGTGGGAAAGACGTCAGTTCCAGTCCCGTGGATGATGGGAGGAATGAATTTTGATTTTTACAATGTGTCTGGGATTTTCTGTCAAAGGTAGCTTGGTTTTTTCTCCCAGAAAATCGGGTTTTTCATCCAGCAAACAGAAAATCGATCTCGGAACGGAACACACGAAATTTATAATGTACACGGAGCAATATGGCCTTAGTCAGTGATGCTCTTAAAACCCTATTAAATCTGCCATTATACCACATTTTTTATTGTCCACTTCGTGTTCAGATTATGGATGAGAAGGAAAACATTCCGTATCGTTTTTTTACAAATTTCTTCTATACATTCGTATATATTTTTATTTATATTTTAATTACTTGCAACGATCGACGTACGCCTTTAATTTTTCTAAGTTCTGTGAATTTGCTATGACGGAAAGTAACATCGTTGTTAGTTAATCTAAAGGAACTTCATTAATAACATCCTAACTATTATTAAGGAAATTTATTTCTTGTTATTTCATCTTTAGCAGTTTGCTTCAATTAGCTGTATACATCGTTTTGGTAAACACGATAGTTTCAAATTGGCCTTCAGTATCGTGTGGCAAAGGCCTGGCTAAGATAAAATTGTTCCCCTACTGCATAACGTCTCACATCAGGTTATAACTTTTCTCTATATCTCCTTTTCTACCTCTATGCATTCTTTATTTACCATGAAAATGTTAAAATTCGACAAACTCAAAGAAATGCGTGAGTATACGTCTGAAGGTTCTGAAAGTCTTCGTTGAAAACCATTGTCTTTATTTTATAACCCAGTAATAGGGCGGTAGTCACTGACACTTATACCTTCTTAGAATCCTATGAACATTCAAAATATCAAAGTTTTACCTCATCTGCATGACACTGATCAACTTCGACTATCTCATTAGCTTTCCAGCACAAATATTCAGGCAGATTAGTTCCTTTTAAACAATCCTAACAGATTGGCAACCATGACGTTTATTGGTTGGTACACTAAACGAGCGTTGACTTCGCTTTCTCGTCCACTCCCTTATAAAGGGCAATTATTGGACAGGTTGCTCCAGCGAATAGACCATCGTGGAGCCAGAACACTGGAATTTATCTTCAGTTTGTGAAATTAGGGTTATCTTTTGATGTATGATCCGTTCATTGCACATTTACAATTTATAGAAAATATGTTACAAAGTAGGTGTCTTACCGAAGTTTTGGAAACCAGTGTTGGTTGTAAAGATCTCCAGCAATACATTGTTTTTCTAACTAAAGCCGGTCACTAGAGAATAGATGATCCATAGATGATTTACATTTGCTCATATGACGGTTACGCTTTTGAGATAAGAACTCATTCCTTTCTATATAATAAGGTCATCGACCTCTGCCCATTTCCTTCCTTATTCTGACGACTCGGCGTCAGGTTACCCGTCGAACGCCACAAGTCCATTGTTACTCCATCTGCAACAAGTCTAACCGTAATTAAGTACATTTGCTTCCTCTTAGTTCCACTGATAGCAAAGTTTGATAAAGTACTCTTTCTCCAAGAAAATGGAGCCTTACTCTCAAAGAGATAACATATCTGTGTCAGAAGTGATAAGGCGGGACAGCAAGAACTTGTAAGGCACTTGCAGGATATTCGAGTTACTGCAGCAGTGTCTTTGCGTCCGGATGACAGAAGTCATTTTCTCTAAGTGTCAGAACTGTAACTTCCCAACAAAGGAACATCTGTTTTCTTTCGGCGGCATTTGCTGAGAGCAGCCACTCCACTTACGGTTCTTAGTCTTAAAAGAACGCAGCGGACGTCAGGGAGAGGAAGGAAATACACGAACGAGACTAATGTTCTAACAAAGACATAAACTTCATGACGTAATCGTGATTTAAAGAAGCAATAAAAGCGAGGCTTAAAAAAAAAAAAAAACAGAAAGAACTTCTAGCTTTGAACCCCGCTTAGAAACAACGGTCAAGGATACCTTCCACAAATATGTAATAAATCAAACTTCCGCGTTTAATCCGGCGCACGCTGGTGTCGTTATTTGTTTTCTGCAGCGAGCGTATTTCTCTTTCTGGGAAAGGGGTTTTCGCAGTCCTCCAAGGAATCGCTGAGTAGAGACCGAAATATAATGCTGTATTAATAAATAACCGAACCAATATATTTGATACACGATAGTCCAAGACATGTGCTCAGAGAACACGCAAACACTGGAGCGAATGGCCATCTATAGAACGCTCAGAATTGAATTCTTTATTGGAGACATTTTCCTGTGACGCTGTTGGAGATGCCATCACTATTAATGGACTGCACTCTTTATTTACACTCTCTGAACTATGTCTGTTGGGCAGAGTATGCTTAGTTGTAAGCCTGTGTATAGAAACAACTTGTTGCTTCTTGCAAAGATCTGTGGATATTAGTTGAAATCTGTTTTCAAAGATGTATGAAGACTCCATACCAAAGATGTCATATTTCTTGGATTGTAGATAAAATAATCCGTCTCATTCGGGCAATAAAGTTGTCGATACCTTACGAAGTTTCATATATGTGTATATATTTACGGAAGGGGGCCTTCGTGTGTAGTAGTCACTCTTTTTTCACCCTGCGTGGCAAAGGACTTGAGTTGATTCCCCTGGATGATCGAAATTGAGAAATATCAATGAGTATAAAAACAAGGAATAACTCTTAAAGAAAACCTGAGTCCCTCTGCGTGAGATCGACAAACTACAGACTGACTGAAGAGTTCTTTAATGATTTGTCCAGTCTTCACAAGATGAGTGACAAGTACCAAAAAAAAGTATACTACCACCGAGGACCTGCCAACACTGGTAGAAAACGCTTCCAGACTCCAGTTCTGAAAGATGGCAGAATTAATAGTATCAATCGATGTTAAAGCATTTAACTTCTGGAATTGCAGTCAATTCAACATATTTAATGATGAATAATCTTGTATATCACTTATAGTGCACAGACAAGATCTATTGCTATTATACCGAAAACGTTAAATTGAACTGCCTCACATCATTAATGAAAAAAATCAAATCTCTTACCAACAAACAGGTATTGCATTCATGAGCTTGTCTTCAATGAAAAAGCTATCGCATATCCAGAAAAATAATGAAATGTCTGTACAATAAAAAATAAAAATCTTCATCTGTAGATTCAGTAAACGCATAGCCTGTGAAGTACAAATAAGAATTATTAGGCTTACCTCTGAGATGTTTATAGATTAGACGATATCTAATAACTCGCCTGAGCTGGCAAAGTCAGTTATTGGACTTCGTTTTCTTTAAACAAGGGCTTCAACTGTTTGCCGCATGGGGTGGAGCATTATCTTGCTGAGAGGGAGGTTCTATTTCCATACAATTATCGGAGTGCGGAGAGATGAAATTATCCTAGATATCAGTGTGCAACACTTATCAATGATAACGTTTGGTGCTACAACTGCCGGTCCAAGTTCGACAACTACCGGTCACGAGAAGCAGCCTCACGCGATGACCTCTGCTTTATATGATTATCTACACTGGTGTGCAAAACTTAAGGACCAACACTATTTCTAAAGGTTACAACCACAAATTCTTTACTGATGAGAGTAGATTCAGTAATAATCCAGATACTGCAAGGCGGTACTGTAACCGGTGCACGCTACTGTACAGAGGTAATCCTTCCCCAAGTGCGTCTGTTCAGAGGTGCCACTAGCTCCGAGTTCGTGTTTATAGATGATAACGCCACACCCCATCGCACTGAAGCTGTTGATATGCTTTTGGAAAGTGAGGACATTGTTCGTATGGATTGGCCTGCCCGTTCCACCGATCTAAATCCCATCGAACACATATGGCACGTTCTGGGGAGACTCCTGGCGGCACATCCACACCCACCAGAAAATGTTCACCAGCTGAAGATGGCCCTTACAGAGGAATGGACGATGTTACCGCAAGAACGTATCAACAACATTGTTCTAAGTATAGACAGGCGGTGCAAAGCCTGCATCGACATTACGGGCGGCCATATCTCCTACTGAGAACCGCCTCTTCCCTTTGTTCCATCTTTGGCAGTGATGCATCTGTATCATGGCAGCCAGCGCTATGTTGCCATTTTTGAATAAAGTCCCTCTGTACCGTTTTGTTTTCGTTGTTATGTCGATGTTGTTTCCTTCATCATTTCTGTACCTCACGAGGTTCCTTTGGTATGCTTTTCCCATATCCAGGCCACTCCTCTGAGAAGCTACAGGTGAAAACCTGAGTGGTCCTTAAGTTTTGCACAACAGTGTATAAATGGTTAGGTATGCGTTAAGCGCCAAGACAGTTAAGCCTATGTGTCAGCTACATACTGATAGTCATCAGTATATTGTATTTGTAAATTGCTTGTATTCTTTGGTCGGTTTGCAGTTTGCTAATTCGAAATTCCCCAGTTTCCGAGTGAAACCAGGCAACCCTCGCCTCAGCCTCGCCTGAGACAGACTAACTTAGCCACCGTGTGAAAAAAAAGTCCATAACTTTATTCACGTCATTGACCGGATTCGAACCCAGGCCTTTTCCACCCAGTGTGGAAGGGGATGATTTCCCACCCCAAGTATTTTCCACACCCACACTCGACTGTCTGATCTGACGATTATTAACACGACCCTTCGTTCCATAGGGCCTGTTCCAGTGTTCCATAATCCACGAACGATGGGTGGGCAAGCCAGGTACATCTGTAAAAGACATCTGCCGTTTCTGCGACGTGGATTTTACAAAATATCTGCCCCGAATGTCGACCCTATGGATCTTGGACGCAATCTTGTTGATATTTATAACTCCAACATAATGTTTTCCAAAGTAATTGCTCTGTTTGTTTGCTTTCATCCCGTTTTTCAAGACTCGGTGATTCCATCTGTTTTTTTTTTATCGTTTGAGTATACCTACATTGTCCTATTGTCCTCTTTCTTTCATCGTTTCCCTTTAAACCTTGACTTTCCAAGGTTTAAAGGTGTGCATGTCGCACAGAATTAAAAAAAAAATGCTGATATGGCACCCGACGATTAATCCTTTTCAGACAGTAACCCCCTTTCCCAAACTCATTCTGTTTGTGAAATCTTTGCTATTGATTGCTGATTTAAGAGCTGTTCCTGCTCTGCATGCATCCTCTTCAAACGGCCGACTGCACTGGGAAGCTGTCTAATTACGTTGGGTCAGGTGGTAGAGTATTCCTCTTTCACTCTTCTGGAAAAAGCCATTCTCGTGACTGTTACATCATCTAGTGCTCTCCACACAGTCTGATCAATTTCAACATTTTTGTTCATCCTTTAAAGGCCAATAAATAGATGTTGCACTTTTAAAATTATAATTGCATACAGTTGCTTTTATGATTTTTAACCTGTCTATACTTGTATATACACTTAAAAGAGGACTACTGCACACAGTGGAGAAGATTGACCATTCCAGCATAACAGAAGACGAACTGAGCTACCACCTAACAGTACACCCTGGCTGTAACAGGTGATTTGATAGCATCTACTATATTTTTTTTTTATCATACGTTATTTATTACATGATAACGTGTAGAGAAGTTTTGAACTAGAAATTGTTCCAAGCATGGCTAAGTATGGTTTGAAGAGTAGTCGGAAGACTTCACTCTCCTCTCTCGACTCTGCAACTCCTAAAATCTGGATCCCATCAAGCATTTAGGAGATGACTGAGGTGTGGTTGTACCACCCACTCTGATATAATTTGGAAACACGTGGAAAGCAGTATTTCCAGTCGTGACGAACTACACTGGTGTGCAAAATTTAAGGACTAGTCAGGTTTTCACCTGTAGCTTCTCATAGGAGTGGCCTGGAAATGGGAAAAGCATTCAAAAGGAACCTCGTGATATACAGAAATGATGAAAGAAACAACAACGGAAACAAAACGGTACAGAGGGACTTTATTCAAAAATGGCAACATAGCACTTGCTGCCATGATAGAGATGCATCACTGCCAAAGATAAAACAAAGGGAAGAGGCGGTCCTCAGTAGGAGATATGGCCACCCTTAATTTTGATGCAGGCTTTACACTCCCTGTCCATACTTAGAACAATGTTGTTGATACGTTTTGTGGTAACATCGTTCATTCCTCTCTCAGCGCCATCTTCAGCTGGTGAACATTTTCTGGTGGATGTGTGGACATGCCGCTAGTCGTCTCCCCAGAGCATCCCACATGTGTTCAATGGGATTTAGATCGATGGAACGGGCAGGCCAATCCATACGAACAATGTCCTCACTTTCCAAAAGCATATCAACAGCTGCACTGCGATGGGGTGTGGTGTTATCATCCATAAACACGAACTCGGGGCTATCGGCACCCCTGAACTTGGGGAAGGATTACCTTAGTACAGTAGCGTGCAAAAGTTTTGCACACCAGTGTATCTGCTGCGTCAATCCGTCGTCATCTATTACTATGTAAGGTATATAGCGGGAAATTATTATTAATAATAAAACAAGACAATAAAATTTATTTATAGGTTGGATTAATGCAATTGCTCTTCGATCCCTTAAGTTTTACAGGGAATTTTTCGATCATTAGCTGCATCAAGAATAATGTGCGAATTATGCCCTATTATTAATAGGGCGGTACCTTGTTTGTAGTCCTCCGTGCTGTCAGCTCCACGATAAACACACAAACAGTTCCTTATTCCCTTTAACTTCACTTACTGTAATTAAATCCAAATCACAATATCTATAATTATTTAATTGCTCTGGAATCTCAGTATATGGTGGAATTAAAACTACGAAAGAATTTGAGTTTGCAACCCCATGTGTTAATTTGAGCCAACTGAATGTTCTAATAATGTTTAATTTAGCTTCCTTTGAGTAATCGGTTTGTGCCTAACAAATCATTCATTGCATTTCATTTTTCAATTTGAGTAGTATGCTTATTCGTAAAAATTTCACTACAACTTCCCTTTTTACTGGAACCTGAACCTTTATTCCTAAACATCTTATAATTATCGTAATGTATTCCGTTAGATGGGTTATTCCTATACTGCTTTAAATGTTAATCTCCCTGAGCTATTAAGTCTTCAATTTTTTAATCATCCCAGGTTTTCTCGTCCTGTCTCTCCTACCCATTGAATATTTATTATAAATTCAATTATACTTATTTCATTTGCTTCAGTTATTAATTAATTACTTTGTTTAAGATACATTACGACTCGTTGTTGTATAATTAATTTTCCTTTGTATAAGAATATTATCTGTCTTTGCGTAGGTGCGCCGAATACTAAGTATTTGTTTCAATACAGTCCAAGAGCGTAATCAAGTATCAGCATAAGTTTTTTTTCTTCTTCATCTTCTCCTCTTCTCTATTGTTTGAAGTTTAGGATAGATTTCTAGATAAATGCAAAAAGTCGGTAGTTTAAGAGTTTGTTGTAGATGGCGTAGGTGTATTTGCCAGCGGTCCGACAGTTGAAGAAGAAGCAGGAGATGGAGCAGCCAACATCTCTTTTCTTTTTGTGAATACTTCTAGTGCAAATCTTTGAAATGTCTGAAAGGATTCTTCATTTTCCACGAATATAGCTTCATTTCCCTCAGAAAAATTATTATGATAACATTTTATTGTTGATCTTTGGTCATTGTAATTGGAGCAATGATAAATCACACGAGCCCAAGTTTCCTCGGACCCGCAAGAGCAAAGCTGTGAGTTGACAAGGCCGAATTGAAATAATTTTGAATTTAGGGATCCGTGACCAGTGATTAAGTATGAAGAGTGCAGACTAGGGCTGAACCATTTCTTAACGTCCCTTCCTGTGGCAAAGGTAACATCTGATATAAAGTTTCGTGTCACATGCCTAGTTTGGCTGGTATCCCATCTGGTTTTCCAGATGTTTATCAAATTTTTCCATATTCTGAGTTTTTCTTGCTTCACATCTGCATCTATATTACAAGTTATACCAAGAATTTCAGTGCGAATTCGATGTTTTATTCTGTAGCAGAGACCTTTGTACACGAGGTGAAGGTACATTTGAAGCACACCTCCCAAGACCTGCAGTGTAGCAGAGGATACTGTCCTGCAAGCGCGAAGCATGGAAAGGAGCATAGATCTTTGAACTGTGATTAGTTTACTTTAAATTTGATGTTTGCTGCCCTGTGAAACCACGCTCCAGAGGCGTACGTGGCCACTGGAACAAAAACAGCCTTGTAATATAGGGGAAGAGTTTTCCCATTTAATCCCCATTCAGATTCTGATCAGAGCGTTATTCTGATTAGAGCGTTAGTATACTTTTTGATCTTTGAAGTTGGATAGTTGACGTAGGCCACAAAATTTAATCGGTCATCCACAATAATTCAGAGATATTTGAGCTGTGGAACCATTGGGATGGGAACGGCCATTAATTTTAATGAGCGGAGGTCTACTGTAATAAAATTTTCCCCTGAAAGTCATCATCTTGGTCTTTGAAGAAGATATACTCAGTTTATTAATGGCTGCCCAAACAAGAAGATCAGAGAGGACCATGTTGGCGAGAGATTCTAGATCCGAGCTAGATTTTCCTGCAAATATGAGAGTCAAATTGTCGGCATATGCTATTGCGTGTGTCTTATCAAAACTGCGAAGTAACCAACTGTCTAGGACTATATTTCAGATGATGGGTCCCAAGACAGAACCTTGTGGACACCCTCCGGAAACTTTTCTTGTTAGAGACTGCAGTTTTGAAACGACTGTGATATATGTCTTGATGTAGCTTATAATTACGTGGAACAGTTGTCAGGAGCAATTGGCATTGACGATCGAAGGCGCTTTCCCACCACAGGGAGTCGAAAGCGACCTCGAAGTCAATAAAAATGGCTAATTCATATTTAGCCTGAGAGGTCCCAATGTGATGGACGAGATCCACAAGGGCATCTTCGCAAGATTTTCCCTTCTTAAACCCGAACTGTCGTGGAGAATTTAGGTTGCTGTTTTCAAAGAGGTTTATTAGAGCAAGTAGTCTTTCAAATAATTTCCCTAGATTTGCTAGCAACGAAATTGGTCTGTAGGCTTTCGGGTCTGAAGCTGGCTTTCCTGGTTTTTGTATAATTTTGATGAGTGCACTTTTCCATACATCTGGGAAGATTCCTTCCATAAGGCATTTGTTATATAAATTGATGATTACTTCGGGCATTATTTCAAAAAGTTTTATTATGAATATGTTTTCAACTAAGTCGAGGCCCGGACATTTCTTGATTCTGATGTTGTAGATGTCTGATTTCAGTTCACTCATGGTAAAGATTTCTGTCTTCAAGGGGTTGGTATGCACAGTTGTTATTTCTAATGGAACAGTGTTCAGGGTAATCAGTGTATTGCTCATCGTGTGGAAGAAGCCTGTCCAGTATGGCATTGACGGTGTCCTCCCAATTTAGAGTTTCTACATTGTTGCTAATGACGGTATTGTAAAACTCACTAGAGTGGATTTTATTTTTACTGAGTTTATGTAACAAGCCCCATGGGTCGGAGTTGCCAACAGTTTGTACAAAGTTTTGCCATGATGCAAGTTTCTGATTATCGATGGCTTTTACATACCTCTTTTTCAAATCGCGATATATATGTTTTTAAGTCTACCTACTTCTGGATTAGGCCAGTTCCTTTTCCTCTGATACTTTTTGCATTTTTTATGCACTTGCTTACGCAAATCAGAAAGCTCTCCAGTCCACCAAGGAACAGTGTTTGAGCGAACAACTTTCTTCTTAGTGGAGCGGGTTGTAGCCTTTATTAGAGCGTTTGCAGATAAGTGGCATATTCAGTAGCAGAGGAGGAGACCAGGGAAGAAGATATATCTAGAGAGAAGTCACGTCGAATAGACGAGCAGAAACTATTCCACTTGATGTTTTTGATTGAGTATCTCACTCTATCCTGTGGGGGAGACCAGTTTAAGCCTGTTAGAGATCCTATAGAGATGTTAAAGGTGATAGCTCTGTGATCGCTATTTGTAAGGTCAGTGTTTACTTTCCAGCCTGCAATTTTTGGAGAGATGCCATTTGAAGACAAGGTAAGATCTATATTAGATTCTCCCAGAGTATTAGAGAAAGTATATGGCTGATGTGGCAGATTATGAATAGTCAGATTGTGCGCGAAGATGAACTCTTCAAATAATCTTCCTCGGTTGTCTAATACGCCGCTGTGCCATAAATATGATTTAGAATTTTAGTCTGTTGTTATTAATAAATTAGCTGTTCCGAGAGTTTCAAAGACTTCTTTGAGGTACAATAAGGAAACGTTCAGGTCTACAGAAGGCGGACAGTACAGGGATATAATGTAGAAAGAAAAAGACGATACGGTTACAAGAATACAAGTAGAATATTGATCACACAGACTTGAGATGGCTGTAATATCTGGTTTCTTGTTTAATATGACGATGGACGATTTAGGATCAGGGACTTCAGCATGGACAACACGAGAGGCCAAAGAGAATCCCGTGACTTTTCAGCATCCACCATTGACTGTTTTGAGAAATACGGCTCCTTGTATGCATGTTAAGTCCAGATGGTGTTCTTCACTGACAATTCTTAATTCATCTGTGACACTTCGAGATCTGTGTGTGCATTTATTTATAGTAATTCAATTGGATTTATTACTGTATTGCTGTTTATATCCGTAACGTTGCCTTTGGAAATAGTCGTATTATTCATTTATTAGTTTCGTACGAGGTATCTCAAGAGCGCGTAAGTATTCAGGGCACTGAGTATCCCTGACCGAATGGTTGTGATCTCTCTTTCTTCTTTTTCAGTTGATGCATTTGGGTGTTTAAGCCTTGTGCGGGCAATCTGCAAAAATGTGTCCACCATTGGCACAGTGGCCGCAGGATGTTGAGTTATGGGTGCAGTGATGAGAAGAGTGTCCGTATCCCAAGCATTTAAAGCATTTGGTTATAACTGTAAACCTCCGATATTTGTGTGCATTATGCCCTAAGTATTACTCTGCAAGAGCTTGAAAATTCTCGGAGAGAAGCCAATTACCCAATTCACAGTTGACTTTGATTTTGAAGCTGTATTAAAACGGAAAGATGTTTCTTGTGCAACTTCTTCTTCATGAGAAAAGCTCTAGTCTCTGAGGTTCTTGTAGAAAAGGTCACTCACTATATCTTATTTGGTCGTTTCTTTTGGAACCTCATAAATGAGCAAAGTTGGATTTGAAAGTTTGAGTTTATCGGTAGAGATTCCTATATTAGAAAAGGAAGATGAAGAAGCAATCTTTTCAAGATCTTTTTGGGATGCAGTTTCTATCAGTACTCCTTTGTTGCGAATGAGACGAAGAGTTTTAATTCTTACATCTTTGTACTCATGTTTTAATGTTTCAGTTACAGTGGCTTTGATTTCCTGACTTGTATTTAGCTTGCATTGGCCGGAAGCTCTCAGTATTAACAGGTTCTGCTTTTCCTTTGAAGGATCATCAATGTGTGTAGTTTCATTATGGACAATGATAGAAGTGTGATGCCTTTGGTTAGTAGAAGCAGAAGAAATATCTTTTTTAAGAATCTGTGCAAAAGAAGGGGAAACTTGTTTCACATTTGCGTTTTTCATGAAATTGTCATAAAGGTTTCCACGTGTTTGTAGTTCGTCTGAACGAGCCTTTAGACGCTCATTTTCGATTAGGATGTCAGTGGCTATAGTCTCCAAGTTGGTCCACTTGTCTAGAATGAAGTTAATAGCTGACTTAGTCACTTTGTTCGAATCACACGTTAAAAAACCGAAGACTTGTTTTTTTTTTTTTTTAGTTTTGACATTGCTTCGTATGCTGAGGGAACATCCTCACAGGTCAAGTTTTCAATTCCGGTGTTTGTAGTCTTGGGGACAATTAGCTTGGGATCTATTTCTGTAGTAGATAGCATAGTGTCTTGGGCCGTACACTCCAAGTTATCCCTGGTATTTGAATCCATCAGTTTAGAACAGTTCATTTCTTTAAGGACAGGCATAGGGGAGATTATCAGATTTTTCTTCATTAGAAGTACTTTCTGTAGAAGCAGGATACTTTTCGGCGTTATTTTGTAGAGCCAAATCGGCTGTTGTAGTCATATCTGTCGTTGCTATTGATATCCTGTCTCTGCCCGAGGGAGAAGGGTCAATTTGATTGTGGGGTTTATCCCTTATCGCTCTCAGTTTCCATCAGAAGGGGTAAGGTCACAGTTTCAAGAACAGGGAAGCTGGCGAAAACGGTGACTTACCTATATCAGAGATAGCAGTCAGGGGATTAAAGCTTTAAACGATGCCTCAGGGGAGGAGGGTGGCTAGAGCAATTTGACCTTGAACTCGGCGTTTTGTTTTACTGGGAAATTTAATACTTTACTTATTCGTTATATAGGAAAAACAATATTCTAATTAATCTTTACCTGATGAAAAATTCCATGCGGAGTGGACATCTTCATATTCAGCTCTTTGTTAGAAGTCCTGTGATACTAATTTCTATGCATTAAGGAGAAAGGTACACATACTGTGAACCTGTGCACCCTCACTCACCTGCTGTAGATGAATGATATCAAACTCTATGCCGAGACTGAGAACCAACTCCAACAGCTACTTCGGTTCACCGAAGCGTTCAGTACTGGCAACAGGAAGCAATTTTGCTAGACAAATGCAAGATCCGTAGGAGTATATCAAGGATATCTATTCTGACTAAACTACCAGCTGAATACCGATAAAGAGATTGAAGTCATGACAGAGAAAGAGACACAGATATCTGGGGATGATGCGGGACCACCATTTATAACAAAGGGAGATCAAGACCCGCCTGATTGAAAAATGCCATGAGACACTGAGAAGCCTGTTAAAATCAAAACTGAATGGCGGGAATATGGTCGCAGCCATAAAAACTTACGCAGTCTTAGTACTATCGTACTCCTTCGGGATCGTAGATTGGATCAAGGCCGAGCTGAAGGAGATTTTGAGATCGACGAGGATAATAATGACCAAGAGCCGCAACACCATCCAAAGTCGGCCATCGAGAGACTGACCAGAGCCCATAAAGAAGGAGGGAGAGGATTGACTTACCTCAGTAAAGAAGAGAAGAAGGCGATTAAGAACCTGCGGGATTACTTCCAGGAAAACACAGCACAAGCCATAAGAAAGATATACAAACGAAAATATCTATACTCAACCTCAACAAGGAGACCACACTCACACCGACAGGAGAAACGAAGAGAGAAAGATGGGCGAAGAAGCTACTACAGTAACCTCCATCAAGATTACATAGATGAGATGACTTCCAACGCTTTGCTCACGAAAGGAAAGTTCCTCCCCGAGACCGAAGGATTCACGATCCCATCCAAGATCAGGTTATCAACACTAGGAACCACATCGTCGAGGACCCTGGAGTTACAGATGATACATGTTGTCGATGCCATCTGACCCAGAAACAATAGAGAATATTACCACAAGAGCAAAAATACTCGCTGATTAAAGAAAATTTACCGTATTACAAGTACGAGACCTCTCCTCACAGATTATACTGGGACCGTGGGTCCCAGTATAGTCGGTGAGCATAGTGAGTCCCATAATAACAGACAAGACGATCCCGCACAACAGACCAGACATAACTGTCCTCTACAAGGAGGAAATGGCTACCTACCTGATCGATATAGCGGTGCCCAATACCAGAAACTTACAGAAAACATACGAGGAGAAGATTAGGAAGAACTCAGACAGGAAGTCAAAGACAGGTGAAGTATTTAACAAGTAACGTCCATCCTGATAACCGTATCACCCAACGGCATGATGCCAAAGATACTTCCATAAGAACCTAGCACCCATCGGCCTCCCAAAGAACACTTACATGGAACTCCAGAAAGTTTCGATCCTGAACACGTGTAGGACACTCAGAGATTTCTTCGATCAACAGTAATAATAATAATAATAGTAACCAGACACAACCAACCACCCCACGCACATGGTACCAGCATCCGTCAGGAGGGGGGAACTCTCATAAAAGAAAAAAGTTTCAAAAAATAATATCTACTGATGTTTCGTGATCTCGTGACATTCCAGTATCTGCATTACCATTAGACCAAACTCATTGTTAGGCGAGTTGATTTCAATGACCACAGAGCGTATTCAAGTTGCAACCTCCATCTTGCCAAGTTGTACGATCCATACAATTCATTTTTTTTTTTTAAATTAATTATATTTTTCTTATCTGGTGAGAGAAAAATTAGCCCCAGATCCGAAAACGACAGTTGAACCTAAGATTTTGCTTGTTTTTTAAAATCAGGATTGATTTAATACTTTTAAATTAATTTTTATTAATTTAAGTGAACAGAAGATGAATCACTTCAGAACCAGAGGAACGTGATATGATATTTATTAAAGAGAAAAGAAAGGAACTTTAAATTATCAACGCGGCTGACTTCAAAACTTCGTATTCTTTGTTAGTTTTTCATTTTCCAATCAATGAACAAAAGGAAATCAACTTTGGTATCTTTCTCTCTCTTAAATTCCACATGAGTGAACAGGCCAGTGTCAGAGCTCCTCTTCATAGTAGTTGACGATCAGAAAGCGAACTTGTTAAACCTTGAACTGCAAGAATCTTATTTCAGTGACCATGGCAGCGAACTCCTTTGGCCATAATTTCAAGCGTAATTCATTGATGTAGTGATGAATGTTAGTATGGAAAAATGACGAAATTATCTTAAATTTGCTATTGAAGAAAGCAAAAATGAAGTTGGAAGTAATTATATTATTGCACCCTCTCAAAACTCAGCAGGACTGTCAGTCCCTTAACCGCTTGAATTTTCATTTGAAGAAAAGCGATTTCTTGTGAACATTATCAATATATGAGTTATTCACTTGATGCCGAGTAGTCATCCAAGTTGCTTGGATGACTGTTCCAAGTAACACGCTTAATACCACAAGAATACAGAAGTAGTCTTTTAGCTTTAATCCTACAAACCATAAGTTTGTTTGTTCATCTCAGAACGTAAACAGAAATTTTCTTTTATATATATTTTGCTTTTAAAGAGCTATAAGGTCAGCGGTCATCAGACCAAGAGGAGAACACAGTTTGGGGGCAGACTCCCAGTTTTCACTCGTGGAAATATTCCTCTCACCTGCCAATTAAATTAAAACGGTCTTACTGTGAAAACATGGCCATATCTTCCAAAAATGAAACTGTTGGAAGGAAAAAGGAAATCGGGCCATTCGTCTTTATAGCAGTGATGAATCAATTGTTTGCAGCCAGCCATCCATCATGATCCCGAGTTGAGGCATCTTGCAGTTAGACGTCAAATAATGGAAGATGCTCTCGAGACTTTATTAGTGGAGCGATGGAGGAAAGAAACAAAGGAACAAGAACTCTCTTCTACTTCAGAATAAAAACGGAAGAAAGTTTAGATATAACCCCGTATCAGGGGTTGGTCAATATATGGAACCTTTAATCTATAAAAGGAAGAGTTGTATTGAGTTGCAATAACCCATTTAACCAGCATTAACGTTGTCATGATTTCGTCTTCCTGAGAAATTTTAGGGAAAAAATAACTGTAATTTGTGTGTTTTATTGATGTAATCTATACACTGTGTGATGAACTGGAAGATATTTGAGAGTAAAATTAGATTACTTCCCATCAAGCAAATGCATTAATAAAGTTCCATAAGAAATGATACGCTTAAGCCAAAGAAAACTCTTGTTTATTTAATGGTCTGTCTAAAATACTTCTGATGATTTGCAATTGTGGTCTAAAAGAACATCGAGAGAAAAATTACAAATGGCGCTCGCTGTTGTAGGTAACAATCACATCTCCTAAGTCAGAATTATCTCGAGTACCTTCATTGTTCCATCCGCGTGCAGTTTGTGTAGCCTAAAGCGTATTAAAACTAACGAGTTGCTCGTGACCATAAGTGAGGAGATAGAGCTAATGAAAATTCTAAGCATTAAGGTATGCAAAGCGAACGCCAAAGAAATCTAGTTAATTATAATGGTGAAGATAAGTGGAGCGCACTCATATTGAATGCTGGAGAGTATAGAAAAAAATTGGAATCATAATTCAAGCTGTAATAACCAATTTCGTATTAAAACGAAAGGTGCTGGGCTTAATTAAAGATTCTGAAGTATATCGACTATGTGAACTGAACACTTTCCTTTTAGCAAAGACTTTTCAGGGTCCACTGGCTGTAAAATCTTGCTCAATATACCAAGTTTATTTTGAGATTCTCAATGTACCACGCCCTTCTTTGACATGATCTCATCTTCAGTTTGAAAAGAAGACCTTTGGGGACATTTCACAGGGAGTGTGATCAAGATGATGGTGTTTGCGTATATCTCTAACATTATTTTAATAGAGGTCTTTATAACTATGTCAATAATTCCGATTTATTAAATATACAAGTATAATAAATGGCGCAGGCGCAGGAACTTTTCATAAACTTCTATTCTCGTGGTTATGTGGATGAGTGAAAGGCAATGTAAACACCACACAGACATTGTGGAAAATCGAAGTTACAGGATTTTAATTGGATAACAGCATAATAACTGATTTGAAACAGCAGTCACGAAGATAATAGAATACATCTAGTGTCCTTATATCCAAATTAGATATTTAAACTACAACTTTTCTGTATTTTTAATGTTTATTAAATAGCGCTATATTTCACCCGGTTCTACAATTCAATTTATAATAATCTCCCCGGAGAAAAATACCGAAACATATTGCCCAACACTGAAATAAATTTAAGTCCTATATTATACGGTGTATACTGTGGAATTAGAGAGATAGGACACAGTTTTATTTTACTTGCTGGTTTTCATTACCTTAGGCAGCCATTAATGGTAATTGATAATGCTACAGGATGGATTAATGGTCGAAATAGATTGTATGAAGCCGACGCAGATAATATTTTGGTTCAAAACATAATAACACATAAAATTATTACAACCCACTAATATAATGGTAGAGATATTTATTGCATCTTCTGCTGGAACAACGGATTCATTTCCAGAATGTATTGTAATGAAATGCATAATCGTAAAAGTGGAAATACTATTTTATTTGGCGGTTGAAGTATTAAAAATACAAAGATAATGGTCTATTCGGTTGTCTTTTTGATGCTTTTATCTGCACTGCTGAAATTGTGATGTTTCAGAGGTATTTTATTGCTGCACGTAACATGCAGTAACATGTTATAATAATCTTATCCGTGAGGCTGCTGAATTGTAAATTAAGCAGCCTTTATCCAGCTTGTTTTGAAATAAGACTTGTTTTATTTGTGATTTTAAAAATGTCCGTCATTTTCTAATGACAACGTTACTTTGTCTCTTAAGGTTAACTATTACTCTAAAAGTGTCCAACGTGTTTTAAAATATCTTGTTAAATCTAGTTTGTTCATCGAAGGAAGAAATCGTTTCACTTTTTAAAGTTAACTTTTCTGATGTCTAGTGCCACCAAAGTGATTTTATGGAGCTGCCAGCTGTTACTTGTGTTTAGAGGAAAAAGAATATTTTACGATCCAGGATTGAGGGTCAAGGGATAATACTGCGAGAAATAAACATTTCCAGTCAAAGTGTCATAACTGAGAAAGAAAATGCAAAATAATTTCACGTCAGAGATGTGAAGTTTTTGGCAGTTTATATCTGTGTTATGCACCACATCTTTATTGATTAGCATACGCAAATAATAAAAAAAATAATGCATTTTGAGTTTTAATCTGGAATTTTTTATGTATTTTCTTAACTTTAGTATTGTCGTCTGCTTGTATCTTTACTATATTGTTGCGTGTTTCTTTGCTTACTGTATTGTTATGTTTCTTTGCTTACTGTATTATGTTTCTTTGCTTACTGTATTGTTATGTTTCTTTGCTTACTGTATTGTTATGTTTCTTTGCTTACTGTATTGTTATGTTTCTTTGCTTACTGTATTGTCGTCTGCTTGTTTATTTTAAAAAGTTTAAAATACCACGTATTTTAAAAGGCTTCCATTTATAATAAGCGCATTTTTCCTGCAGTTTTAGTCGCACATAAAATAGCTTTTATTTGTATTTTATAATGCAGTTCGCAAATAATTAGTTCAATCACTTTCCGAGCAAGGCCCCTTATTTATTAGCCGTCTGTTTCATGTTTTATTTCTCCAAGAAAAGAAATATGCGCGATGTAAACAAATTAGTGGCCCCAGTCTTTCCATCAAACTTCTTGGAACAAAATTCTTATTCTTTTGATATCTATATGTCTTGGCACTTAGAAGAGCGGGTATTTGCGAATTGTCGTCATAATTCCATCCCCTTTCCTCACAGCTAGAGTACATGCAATAGATCTTTCGCGATCATGATCAGCAGTTGCTATTAGCAACGACAACCTGCAGTGTCATGATATTAATCACACATATTACCGGCCATATGGTGCACAAGTTGGTAGCAATTTTTTCCCCGTTTACAAGGCTTCTTTCGGCACTGCCAGTTTGACACACTTATAACGAGATACACTGATGGATGACCTAAGAAAACACCTGTGATCATCTCTTTCATCTCTGGATATCTATAAGAAATCTTATAAGATAGGGAGCACAACTAGTAGATTAATATTAAAAGTTTGTATAAAATGAAGAACTTTATATTTCAAGCAGTTAAAGTTCTCAAACAGATCTTTCCTTTTTGCGATGATCCATAAACGATAATATCAAATCGTTAATACCAAGAAATAGGAAAATTTTATGAATACTGTAAAATAATGATGAAATTAATAGTTCATATTTATTAGTGTTAATTGGGTGTGCTTGGAGTTAGCTCGCGGTTTTTAGTTAATGCTAAAAATGCTGTTTTCTACCCATCAAAGGTTGAGACACATTTCTTTATATGCATGGCAAAACTTAAGAATTCTCGGATTGTCAGTTTCCTCCCAGTTTGAACGCTTGACTATGCTAAGGTTTTTGACGTGAGTAAGCGTTCCTACTTTTCTGTTTTATAAGTAGCTTTAGATCATGTGAAGGACAGCAAGTTAGTGTGCCTCTGATCGGGACAAAAAAACTCTCATATTATGGACACCCCCACAAGTTGATCTCATATGTTTGAAAATTGCGTGCGTTTTCTGGTCGGTTTTTCTGTATGAAAAAGCCGATATTCCGGGGACGTTATCATGCTACCCTCTCCTGAGACTTAGTAATGCAGCCATGGAGTGAAAAAAGCCTAGCGCCATTAATGGGATTCGAACCCGGTCCTTTTCCACCCGCTATTGGGAGGACGGTGATTATAATGAGGGTGCTACCGCAAAGATATGCGATCTGCACAGAGAACCTGTTGTAATTTTTATCAATTCTTGCATTGGTACATAGTGCTCAATTATTTTCACCGATGATGGTCGAGTTTTGGTTCGCTAGTAATGTTTCTGGTGTATTCCAGGGCTACACATAGAACATAAGGTGTAACTATTCTCTTAGTAACAATTTAAGTGTCTGCAAAATTGACATAACATTAAAATTGGATTTTGTGAATGTCTTTGATGAATTTCTAGTAAATGCGTTGGAAAATGTCGGTACCTGTGAGAAGATCTATTTCAGATGTACATAAAAACTTGAGCTTGTACTAGGATCGCTCACCGGAGCACTCCTCCATAATTTAGCTGTTTGTAAAACCACTTTCTTCATCCGAGTCAAAAAAAGGCCATTACCGTCTCAAAACATTACGATTTGTTTATAAAGAATCTCACTACAAAAGGTACAGCTTCACGAGAGTTCTTGGTTGTCAAAAAAACAATTCCAGTTGTAGCTCAACTGTTTGCTAAATTTCCTTCAACTGTCTGCTTCCTCTAACAGCAGCAATACGTTTTGGGCGCTTAGCCTGCGCAGACTACCATAATGTTTCTAACTTTCTAGACAAAGATGACGATAAATCTAAATGAAGAAAGTTGCTACCAAGCTGGATTTCTTCCGGAGAACATTACCAGGATTTATCGTTCTGGTGCTCTTATAAAGCTCTTGAGGGAACAAAGTTTCGCCACATCTTAAAAGTGAAGACAGTCACAAAAGCCTTAAGCAACTCAACCAAGAAGAGTCTTGGAAGCCGTAAGCGACTCAACCAGGAAATTATCTGGAAAGCCATAAGCGATTCAACCAGAAAAGAATCTGGAAAGCCGAAAGCGACTCAACCAGGAAAGAATCGGGTCCTAAAAGGATGCACTCACCTTAACCATCTTATAACTAGCTTGAGGAAAAAAATTCCACTGCTTGCGATATTAAGTGCTTAATAAACTGTATTATTTCCTCGAACCATCTAAGGGTATGGTATTGTATCTATTCCATGATCGATGATGTAGTGAGTGCAGAGGCGACTTTCTGTTGTGGATTGAAACAATTATCCTCCAAATTGCGTGTGTGTTATATTGATTATATTGATGGCTGATTCTTCGAGAGAAAAGCTATGTACCTTTGACCTTGCATTCCTTGTTAGGAGGTGGATTTGGTCGAATTTGGTCAAAATCAGCAAGTACCTGAGCTTATCTCTTTATTTAATGAAGAAATTAGTTTACAAAATAAGCGAATCAGGTTTCTTCTTTCTTCTGATAGACTTAATGTTCAATTTAATATATTTTAAATTCATCATTCAAAACAAAAATCATTCATGGTTATTTATGTAATCCAGAGAGCAACCAAGAAAGCTATTGAGATCCTATGATGCTGTCATAGAAGTAATTAATCAACTAATTCGCATGTTTGTATCCGAGACCAAACAAAATTTAAAAATCGTTTTCTACCTCACTTAATCCAACTTCTGCGCCACCATCAAAAGTGTGCGGAGAAAATACATAAGAAAAATTTGTATCCCTTCATCATTATCACCTTATAAAAATGTCTTCATTTATAAAAGAAAACGAATAACTTTTTTTGCCCTTGAAAGCCAGTTAATTTGCTTGTTAAATGTTTTTATTTTTCAGTATCCAGAACTCAAGCATTGTTCTATCCACTTTCAAAAATCTTTGAAGTTTCTTTCAGATCAGAATGTGTCCCTAGTGTGAGGCTGTTGTAGTAGGAAATTTTAAAGAAAAATGATCCTGCATCTCTGAACAATTATAGGCCCTTGTCACTTTGCTGTCTCTCTTGTAAACTGATGTAATTTGCAATAACAAAAGTTTTCTAAACTTTTAGTGCGAGCTTAAATTGGTAGGACTAAACCAGTTTTGTTTTATGAAGATTACGTCACCAACAGTGCAGTTATTAAACTATAGAAATGGTTTGGCAAAATGGATAATTGGAAAAGCAAAAAGATGTCATTAATTAAGTTGCAATGATGATGGACTAGACCATCATCATTGATGGACTAGACCATCATCATTGATGGACTAGACCATCATCATTGATGGACTAGATTTGGTTTTAGCTGTTGTCGTTGCAAGGTTTAGGAGTGTCAGCCACTAAGGCCACATTGCTTGTTATATAATGGACTGGATTTATTTTTATCTGTTGTTTTTATAGGGTTTAAGAGCATCAGGCCGTATTGTCCCTTATATACTGTCTTTGAATTGCTTGTGTTTTGTGGTCTATTTGATTTTACTGGACAAAAAACTCGAGTTTCTGGGAGAAAAACCATGCTACCTGAGACCGACTAACTCGGCCAAGTTGTGAAAAATGCCCATAAAAATTCCTCACATCATCAATGGGACTCGAACTCAGGTCTTTTCTTTTCGCTGTGTGGGAGGACGGCGATTCGTATTAATTTTCTTTCCCACGGGGGCTCGTGTTTATCTGACAAGTTGTTTGTAGAGACCAAGGATTGGTAACATATTACATTTGTTAGAATTAGGATATTTGTAACAGGCCTAAATTTCTTCCGATTATTATATCACCTTATTTTGTGTATTTTTTATTAACTTACATTACTTACTTTTCCCAGGTTAATGGACATCATATCAGGATTCTTACTGTTAAACTACTTCAATGAAATAGCACTCATTTCGTCGAAATATCCAGAATCTTCGTGCTTAATTGCGTTACTCTACTCTTTCTCCTAATGTACTTGCAGCTTATTTTTGTTCACCAAGTGGAGGTCTATACCTATGCGGATGCACAAACACATTTTATTCTACCTAAAGAAACATCCTAACTTAATTAGATAAAGCTCTCTTCCATTAACCTTTGTGAAATCTATGGAAATTCAATTATCGGGATCAGAGAAGCCCAGTATTGTCTCACATACTGTAGTGAAATGAAAACTTAATGGTAGTACTAGAGAGGTCCAATGTTTACATACGATTGCCTTGTGAATTTACCGGCGAACAAATAATTACGACTTGGTTTTAAAAGAATTTATGAGATTTGGAAAATAAGCTAGTTTTGATTTATAAGAAGAAAAATATCCAGAGACGTGTTTGGAACTGCAGTAGGTCTTAAAATGTCGCTAGAGAGAAACTGAAAAAGAGTTTGAATATAGAATTCCTACAGTAGTCATTTATATTCGTGTTTTTAATTAAAAAATAAAAATATATTGACAGCCGGTTATTTAAAAAAGGCTGTTATTATTAACAGCAAACTGAAGTAAATTAAAAAAGGCTTCTACTGAGAAATAATTCAAACTGAAAATACAATTTTTAATTATAAAAGCGTTTTAAATTTTCTGGCTCAAGTAACTTGTAAGAAATTTTCATTCCTAAAACTAATTGGTAGAAACGTCAGTGAAATCAGTTTAAAAAGGTCCATTTTATTATATTATATACATTCACCAGTCAAAATATTAGGAACTCCGTGTTTTAACAATCGGCCATTCCTCACCGTCTTTTGGCCCACTTGTTTCGGCGAGAACCGATGAAAGTAGTGCTGCAGGTTCGTGACATGCGATCCATATGCAGTACTTGATCGACACGGGCAAGGGACCTGATCTGACGGACTTTGTAAAAGTGATGATTGTTGGGTACCGGTCGAAATTCATTTTCCCAATATTTAAAACCTTTACAAGAAAAGGTTTAATAAATCATCAATAGGACACCGAGGGACTTCCTTGCCACCTGTCTACTCTACCCAGAGACCTGTCCGACCATAGCTGGTCATAATCTTGGAATATTGTGTTCGGGTATGGAATTTCCACCAAAAATTAGACATCCAGTTTCTTCAGAGGATCCAATAAAGGTTAAAATGCGTGGTGAGATTGGCAAAAGGATTTCCATATTAGGAAAGACTTTGAATATGTGGGCTACAGAATTTGGTAGCTACGCGTTTTAGAAGAGAAGGGACCTGCCTGAGGCGTATAAGGCTCCGAAAGGAAAAAGTAAAATGAATGAGGAAGTTTCGCTGTTATAAATGATTTCAGACTAGAGGCCATAAATTCAAATTACAGCGGAAGAGTTTTGGACTAGGTCGAAGGCCCATTCCCTTTTAGTAAGTTGTTGATTGCTGGAATACGTTGCCTCTATAGATTGTCGAGATCGACAGCGTGGGGGGGATTCAAAGGTCAGTTGGATGAGCTACGTGAGGTGAGGAAGGAACAATTTGGTAGTTATTTTAATACATATTCTTTGTCTATTTATTATTTATTTTTATTTGTTTGTTTATTTTTGACTAGTGTTGTAAAAGCTGTAGGCTTTCTTTCACCAAACTGAAAATACTAATACTAACATGTACCAGAAATTGCGAAATTAAAGAGTGGCAAAATGGGTAGCTTAGCTTTGCTTCATAGTAACACCTATCCATATCTGGACAGAAAATCTGCGAATCAGCAGTGGAGATGAACAAAAATTCTCTAGGGTATTCATAGGGCTCTCGACTGGAACATGTTTCAAAGTTCAAATACTTTGGACAATACGACTGCAAGCGGTCCCTTGTGCTGCGGATGGAGACGGCACGTAACCCCTATCTTGACAAAAAAACTCTAGATTTGACATCTTAATCTCCATGAGTATTATATTCCTGAAGTGGACATAGTAGTCATAAGAAGCTTCTCGGAATTTAAAACCAGTACTTGAGGTTAATAATGCATCTTCATTAACTACCATTAGTAACCACTCTCTGCCTTCTCCCATTCAACCATCCCTTTATCCTCAGTAGTAACCTGCCCTTAATGCCACATTGCTCCAGTTTGTACAACAGTTTCTTATGTGCAACAGTATCAAAAGTCTTCCTGAAATCCAAATCCAAATGTATGACATCAAAATATTTTTTGCATCCAGTTCTTTTGTAACTACATCATAGTATCCAATCAGATTGTCAGACAAGATCGCCCCTTAAAGAGTGCCACTGCAGTATAATTACATTTCTGTCTAGATGGTCCTGCATTTATTTTGAACCAGAGACTCCATTATTTTCCACTGAAAAAAAGTTAAGCTAACAGGTCTGTAATTACTTATGTCACCTTTTGATCCCCCTTTGTGAACTGGGGATACATTTGCATATCTAGTCTATGGGAACCTCTCCTGAATCCAAAGATGCCCTCATAATTATGACTAAGGGTTTGCTTACCTCCTTTGCTGCCTCCTTCAACAATTCCTCTTCAACTTTCCTCTCAGCTACCACAAAATAATTTAGCTGCGTATTAGATTAGGATGAACGCCTGGAATTTCCCTCAATTAAGAACTCCTCATGCGTGAATGTAGATGCAAAATACCAATCGAGTTTTTTAGCAACCTGGGGAGGATCATCAGCAGTTAAACCATCGTCATCAAGGAAGCGAATAATTTCAAAAAAATGCAGGTTAAACATTCTCTGTGATATTAGTATTGTCCTTCAGCTACTTTTGGAAATAATAATCCCAAATCTTAACTAACAAACTTCGTGTAAAGTAGCAATCAAATTTAAAATGGCATTTAACGCACATCAAGGAACATCAACCTCTTTTCACAGGAAAATGAAAACCGCAGATTCAAAGAAGCAGATTCGATAATTTCGCCCCTTATTTAATATTTAGATTAAATTTTAAATTAACTAATTGTCTTTGTTGTTGGTTTAACCTAAATTTGTTGCGTGCCATATTCTGTTGAGCTTCCTGGAAATACTACGAGCCGAACTCATGTGCCTAAAATGATATCGCATCAACGTAATAATACCTAAATCCATTTACCTTTCTCAATATGCCCCGGACGTTCCCTTAAGCACATTACGTGATTTTCCAGCTACTCAAATATCTAAATATCCAATATTGTTACAACTGAAGTTAATATCCATACAAAGCATCAGTGATCGCTTCTAACGAGTACTTTGGGATCGAATTTTCTCAAGTAAAAGAGAAATGCTATCATATCCAATTTGCTTAACACAACCTTTGCTTTACTCTAAGTATAGACATTACGAAGCTCTTCAGCGAATTTATCTGGTTCTCTTTTCAATGAATAGACAATCTCTGATACATCAAATCAATAACGTATAGTCAGTGAGTGTTTTGTTTATAAGATAAGGGAATGATAAATACAAATTACATGAAATAAATGAAACATTTTCGTGTGTTTATTTCTGTGAATATAGTGGTACTAATAATAATCTTGGATTAGAGCCACGAACGCCTAGATTGTTTGGAGAAGCTGAGATTTTGTTATTTACATTCCACTTATGTTTTCATTAAAAAAATATATTTTTTTTCTTCTGCATTTTCTGGACTTGGCGCAACGTAGCCTTAGTCGCCCTTGAGCCATAAACCCGAAACCAGTCTTCTGCATTTTATGCTCAGTTATGAGTTATACGAGGGGGTATCAAACTTCGTACCGTTAGCTAGAAATAATAGCCCTAGAAAAGGTGAAACTTCAGGAACTTTAATTCTTTTCTATGTCTATGTACTCTTCATGTGTAGTAACAGATTTCTCCCATCTGTAGATCAATTGTTTAATGTCTTTATCATATACGTCCGCACCTTTTGTCAGAAACCAGGATTTCACTTCATTGATGACTTCCTGAAGCGAATCAAAGCGTCTACAGATGATACTGGACTGGTACACCCAGCATTCGTAATTTTTCACTAACGGATCAAAAAAGTTCTCAACATACGCATTACACAAATCCAACAGTTAGCAAGAACATTGCATTCTACATTGCTTCTGCAAATGCGTCAACAATCTTGGAACCCATCGTGCGGAAGCTATGGTAAATGCTATGGGCAGACCCATAATTAATTCTCACTGCATTTGCGATGAAATTAATTGTCACACGTCTGTCATACAGCACCAGCTGCTCAACCTTGTGTGGATGTTGATGGCATTCCTTCTCTTGGCTCGTCGAAGATACTTGTATGACTGCACTGGAACTCCCGTTCCCACTTTTTTACAGTGTCATAGGATGGTCAATTCTGCCCATACACAGCTTTCATTTCTTCGTCAAATTCCTGAGCTTTCTTGCCCTGCAAGTGCAGGAACTTGATCACTGCTCGATACTCCACTTTGCCAACCATAGTGTCCTTCTTCAGATTCCGGGCTCCACCTCTGTTATACGTCACCCCCGGGGATAAACTTCATATGTTAGTTATTGAATATGTAGACAACTTATATTAAAAACGGCATCGTCATACTGATCTTTTATCTAGGTCAGGGTACGAACTTTTTGATACCCTCTCGTTGCTTCAATCTTCAGTTCCATCGATTGAAAGGTTGATTTACTTCGACAGTTCATAATATTTTAGCTACTACGAATATTCTCTGAGTCAAGGAATTACATTGCATCTTCGTAACAGCTAAAACAAATTTAAATTTAACAAGTTAAAGTTTAAATTTAAATTTACCGAAAAATTTCAATTTACCAAATTCTAATATACCAAAAAATTTATTTTATCTTTTTTTTTAAACCCTATTATGCCTGATGTATAGCAAACATATGAATGAACACATGAATAAAAGCATTTCCAATAAGGTTTATCCAACATAAATATAAATTATCGGATTTAAAGGATTTTGAAGAAAAAAAAACGTAGATTTTTTCAAGCACGACACGTAATTCAGATTGTTCTCTTTTTGGACAATTCAAATCAAAAGCAATCGATCGTAATTCTTTTATTCTGAAATAACTTCGACGTGCACCAATTTTCTGAGACGCGTCTCCCGGTTATTATCAGGAATAATAAGCATTTCGCTTCATTTTTATTCACGGAAATATTTATTTGAAAACATCACCGTCGTGGTAATTAATCATGTTCAGAACACTAAGAGAACACGTCTTTCGTGCCTCTTTTTTTCTGTTGTTAAAAGCATAAGAGCAAACCATTTTGGAAATAAAGGAAATAAATTAACGCTTGCTCCCAGAACGGCATGTTGGTACTTAACTTTAGTTTGAATAAATTCTGCGCACATTTTCCCTTTTGTGTTGCTCGAATTCCATTATCCTTTTTGCTGGTTTTGCCTTCGACCGCTTCTTGCGTGAATGCAAAAGCATCCGATGGATATTTCGGGACTAAAATGTAAAAATAATTCTCTCGTTAGCAGAGAGCGAAAGAAGAGCAGGTGTAAGTGAGATAAAGATGGCAAGCATTGCTACTTGTTCGACAGGTTATTAGAACTATAATGGACAAGATGCTATTAATCTTCTCGATGACAAAGAATGGAGAACCACGATTCGGACGTGTTAGAAGCAAGAAAAATAATACAGTCGGCTCTACTTTTGGAGAGAAGATAAATAAATGAGCGTCTGTAGAAGGGATAACTTAAAAGGATGACATTATCTGCTCAGCGATTTTTTCAGTAACTTTTTACGATATTCATAGGTGCCCATTGTTTGTTGCTTATTCCGATTGCCTTTTAAATATTAAATTCGCTTTTGCTATTGTACTGTGGAAATATTCCACAGAGAGTACGACTGCCTATGTTTGTTGTCAAACATTTAGAAGAGAAAAAAATGAAATAATGATTTTAGAGTCTCTTGTTCTGATGTGAATTCAGGTGTTAAGTTCTAAGACTATAAGGTGTCAATGTCTTTTGTCTATGATTGGGTGAGTTTTCGGTCCATTTGCTGTTTTAGTGGGCACAAAATTGAGTTTCTGGAAGAAAACCATGCCACCTCACCACAAACCAATTAAACCCTCCATGTTGCGAAAAAAGTCCATAATTCCTCGCGCCATCGATGGATTCAACTCCATTATTTTCACCAGTTGCGAGAGAATGGTAATTATAATCACAAATAACGTACAGCTGAGCTGAGTGAATTCGACAAAGGGTGTATTTCCAGATATTACACTGCTGGCTTGATGATTCTTGCAATTGCTGACAGTCTCCACTATTCAAAGTCAAACTATGACACCCGCCAGGAACGCACAAGGTGTCCAGGAGAGCTCACTCCGGGTGATTAGGTTTACATGGGAGAGTGAGAGCGCATAAGCCAAACATCAACTACAATCAGCTGTCTCGCTTTGCATGTTGGAACTTAATTGGTCCATAGATTAGTATTAATCGCTTATTCGGAGTGACAAATCTCGTTAAACCACATTCCGATCAGATAGGAAGGTGGGGGATACCTGCAGAACGTCTACTACCTGAGTGCATTGCTCCAATAACCAAGGAGGAGGTGGAATTGTGATGAGCAGCTGTTTCGCATATCTGTTTCTCATACCATGGGAAACAGTTGCGCATCACAGTCAAGAACGATGCCGTATACCTTACTATCTTGGATAATTCCATACTCACACTACGATGTGCCATTTTTGGCACAGACCTATTATCTGTTTCAACAAGGTAAATAGTTCGTGTACATGGATGTAGAGAAGATGGGATGGCCGGAGCACAGTCTCTATTTGAACTCTATGGTGCACGAGTGGGATGAAGGGGAAAGTCGGGTGAGAGTCGAACTGAAGTGATTCTCTAATTTTACCACTTTTATTACCAATTCGCTGCAGCCGACGACTGATATTGTATAACATCAGACTTTGAGACTGACGTGCGAAAGTAATTTAAAACTTTAAATAATTTTTAAATAATGATCTCGGATATTGTTTCTTCATATATTTTTAAAATTTCGTGGAACTCTTCTTCCGATAACCAAGAACTCGCTTGAGAGTGACCAAAAATCAGAAGTTTTATTCTTCTTTGTAATTTATGGATTTAATATACAAACAAAATGCTTTTCTTTACATCTTCCTTTCTCTAGTTACCTGGAACAACTGTCGCTATGGTGACATCACTCGTGTGAAAGGAATCAGAACTATTTCAGAAAATTTAAATTTCGTGCGACAAAAATTCCACCCTTCCGAAACGACCATTAAATATTTTAGTTAAGAAAGGGGTTAGAGAAGCTAAGGACCAAATGCTACTTCTCCAGATTTCTGAAGACTCCGTCTACAGCTTTCTTCATTTTTAAAAAATATTAAATATAAAAACATATTTTCGAATGAAACAGAAAGGGATTTGTAAAAAGAAGGCGAAAGAAACACAGGGTAAACATTTCCTTGTTCCCCTCTTATCCAGTGTAGATGCCTCACTTATTTATTGGGCACATCCGTAGCCAGGTGGGAAGGAGCAGCAGTAGTAGCACACGCTTCTTGATTAGACCGGGGTTCGAGCCCGTCACCACCCAATACGGAGGATGCGGAAAGGTCAGGGAATGACCACCGCATATCCCGGAGCAATATGGACTTAGTTGCTAATGCTCCTAAAAACCAAATAACAAACAAACAAAGCACTTCTTTATTCTAATTATAAAATGCGTGAGCGTTATATTCTTATATACTGTATAGCAGCCTCTTTCTTCTTTCCTATTTGTTATAAAACTAAAAATACTCCAGATCCGAATTTAATCATCGAAATAACGGGCCACCAAGAACTCCTTCCTTTTAGCACTCACTGCTGGCCTCAAGAACCATGCTTTTCGAATCAGTCTGTGGAAGAACGACATCATTAATAGATGGATCAGTATTGAGTTGGGTTATCATCCCTGAAATCTCAAATCCCTGGTGTCTCAAATCTTTCGGGATTTGAGACAATTCAGGGATGACAACCCAACTCAATACTGATAAATTCTTCAGAGCATTCTTCTGATCAATATTGATAAATTCTTCAGGGATGACAATTCAACTCAATACTGATCAATTCTTCAGAGCATCCCTGAGTTGTCTCAAATCCTGAAGGATTTGAGTCAATTCAGGGATGCTCTGAAGAACTATCGTTTTTAGAACTCTCTCACTGTTGCACTTTTAAGTTATGATATTGTACTCAGTTCTTTTCCCCCCTTACTCTTTGTGATTTGTTTATTAAATAAATGTAATTGTTTATTAAATTATTACATTCATTTATTTTTTTTAAGTTCTGTTATTCAAAATGTTTTGTGTTCTTGGCTTTGTTGTTGTATTTGATGTTATCACTAAAGTAAAATAAAAATAAATAAGATTTCCCCTAAAATTCAGCCTTTATGCATGCAGCATCTCGTATTGAAAGGGTGAAGAGATTGACCTAGTAGTGTATGCCAGCTAAAGAAGAAGTTAGTGCTAGATCTTTGATTTTATTTATCGCAAACCTTTATGAAATCTTATTAATGATAAATCGCATTTACCTTAATATTATTTTCTAGTATTTAATTTAAAACATTTCTCCACATTGCTTGAATTGGTTTTAAATTCAGAACTGAGTTTAATCCGATTAGGGTAGATACGAGAAAACATCATATCTCATAGCGATGACAGAGCGAGATTTTATAAGATACCATGATTAATGTTGGAGGGTATTTTTATTAAACGCCAAGCAGTCACTTAAGGTGATGAATGGTTTTGGTAAACTGTTAAATAATAGAAAGCGATAATCATTTGTTTTTTATCCAGTGATATTTCAATGGCGATCGGTTTCTGTACTATCCTCCAGAAAGTCTGAAAAATACTGCCTCATTCTAAAAGACAGCTGACAGACAGACGGCCGCGTGACTTATGAGAGGGTGTAGGAGAGGCTGACTCAAGGATAGCCAAATAGAATGAGATGGAGAGAAAAAGAAGACCTACACTCTCTTCCAAACACAGCGTTTGACAAACAAGTTTTTATTTTGCATATAAAAATGTTATACAGTGGTAGGATGTAGGATTATTCGTCAGATAGCAGAACAAAGGGATAGCTCAGGTTATCTATTGAAATAGCATGCAGCAGTGGAAGAGACAGAGTAAATACTACCATTCTCCCAAAGTCTGATAGGCGGCCACTAATTAATCCCTGATTCTGTCCACAGTTAAAGCGTTTCATAACAGAGAATAGCAAAGCTGCCTTTGCTGAGTTTACAAGCGAGAGAGATCCCAGACAGATCCCAGAGAAAGGGATAGTTAGATCAATTGGAGGTTAATGAGAGGTGTTGAATCATTTCACGCAGTCGACAAATTTGATATACGCACTGTGTGTGTGTGTGTCCTTTGCCCAAGGAAGAGTATCATGCAACTTGCATTATGCGCTGTGACATAGCTAATGCAATTTTATTGATTAAATTAAGAGAGAAATTTTACGATAAAAAAAATTAATGACATTAGGTTGCATATATAAATATAATTCATACATATTAAGCTTTCAAAGGTTTAAGTTCGCGATGTTAAGTAATATTAGGCAATTTTTAACGCAGTACATTCATTATTCTAGTTAAAAAACACAGATTCGCTGATGGAAATTATACTCTTCATGTTCAAATAAAAAGACTAATAATATTAAGCGATTCTTCATAGAGTGAATGCTGAACTACTGGCTATGTCTAAAGACTCATTTGGAGATGAATTATCATTATCGTTGGTGAATGATAAAACAATTTGTCCAGTCTCTCAGTGACACGTATATATTTATATGGTAGTATTAAACAAATATTCAAATTTGAAACAGAAACCCATATAGTCACCCATATCAGTGATATGAGTGCTGGTCTCTCTCTAAGAAATCAGATAAGAACAGAAATCAATCAATCAATCGGCATATCGCTGTTATTGTTGCTTAGATACATTATCTCCTTTACCCTACAGCTTTTTGGCGGAGAATTTCTTCTAGATGTTCTGACTGACATAGGCAGTTAGTTAACTCTGGCTTTAATGACGACTATATATTCATACCCAGTGATTAAACTAGTGATATCCGTAATCCATCGGTACTGAGTAGAACTTTATCGGAAGCCATAAATGCCTTCTTAACACATAATCCGTGTAGGAGGCTACTCCTACACGAATTCGATCGAGAGTTATTATCCTCAATAAGAAACTTAGCCCGCATAAGAGCATCCATAAAAATTCTAGTCTTAGCAATAACACAACAAAGAGGAGAGGCAGGACGGCTCAATTTAAACATCCTCTTGAAGTTAAGCCTCGAAAACGTTCGTTGCAAATTGAAATCAACCCCACTCAATCTTGATAGAATTACGTGGACTTCTGAATAAAATTATCACAGCTGTATATATTTGATATATTCAATTTATAAAGCTCAAGCTCTAGTTCTAAAGATAAAAGTATGGTACATTGTGTGGACTAATAAACAATATAAGCAAGAACATTCTTTGTTGGAACTTAAGAGATGACTTCTCTAAGTTCATTGGCCTGTTGTCTTCCCTGAGGAGCGGGACTGAACATCTAAATATTTCTCTTTTGTTTTGATTACCTAGGCCAAGGATAAGGTCCAATATCGAAGAACTCCGAAATAAATTTATTTTCTCAAAGTGTTTTGGAGACAGATTAAAAGTTTTAGAAACACTTAAAAAATCAGAACGTAATTCCAGAACACCAACCGTCTAGACTGTAGAAGAATTTTCTTTAAAGTCAGATGATGATAACCACACTATGGAGTTTCTCTCTCATTGAGCAAACTACGCTCTAAGGAAAACTTGAAATCCGTTTAGTTTTCCAACGATTTGTTGACCAATGATTAAAATGAAAAAAAAACAAAACAAAACTCAATAATCTTCTGTAGATCAAAGCAGCGCCTTTGATCCACAGACTATCTCAAAGACTATCACTGCCAAAGAAAAGTTTTTGATAGGGTAACGTGGCCCTCAATAGACCTACTTGTCTGATTTTTCCAACATTTTCGCCTTTGATATCAACATGGAAGTTTTAAGCATTATACATGATACCCGTTTTTGTTGAACACCTATGTGAGCTAATTACTCCTGACAATTATGATGGGTAAACCCCATTGTGTTCACATCAGACTTTAATTTATGAATGGCAATATCTGCTGCAAAATACGACAAGCAGTTATAATATACAAATAGCAAATCTATTATTTAGTCACCCAACGTGTCTATAGCAGTGCTTCTCAAACTATCTGTGGTGAAGGATGAGTTTCTTTTATTAGCAATCCGTCCCGGACCGATACTTTTGTAAAATACAAATCGTCGAGGACCAATAATGGACAAATCGACGTAGACCTGTGAACGCTCCAGACAAATTTCCAATTTGATGCGGATTAGTAACAAACATTTCGCGGACCTTCATCGGTACGTGGACCACACTTGGAGAAGCACTGAGCTAAGTACTTGAAACCACTATTACCCCTGTAAAGGATACTGTTCCGCATAACTGCGGAGATTTAGAGAACGTTCGGAGCGTCGTACTTCCCTGTAAAAAGTGCTTCTCTGCTTGTCCTATGTGCAATGCAAATATTAAATTTTAAGTACTATTATTAAATCGATGGAGAAACTGTATATCAGCCTTTTAATTTCTTTTTTTTTTTTCTGACTCTGAAATGAATCCTTTTATGTATCTAAGTCTTCCGCGGAATCCGTTCTCAGATCTAAATACTCCGCAGAACCCTTTTACAGATCTACGCTGTTATAAAATACAAATACACTGGTGTGCAAAACTTAAGGACCAGTCAGGTTTTCACCTGTAACTTCACATAGGAGTGGCCTGGATGTGGAAAAAGCATACTAAAGGAACCTCGTGAGGTACAGAAATGATGACGGAAACAACAACGTCAACAAAACGGTACAGAGGGAATTTATTCAAAAATGGCAACAGAGCACTGGCTGCCATGATAAAGATGCATCACTGCCAAAGATAGAACAAATGAAAGAGGTGATCCGCAGTAGGAGATATGGCCACCCCTAATGTCGATGCAGGCTTTGCCCCACCTGTCCATACTTAAAACAGTGTTGTTGATAAGTTTTTGCGGTAACATCGTCCATTCCTCTGTCAGCGCCATCTACAGCTGGTGAACATTTTCTGATAGGTGTGTACGTGCCGCTAGGTGTCTCCCCACAGTGTCCCATATGTGTTCGATGGGATTTAGATCGCCGGAACGGGCAGACCAGTCCATACGAACAATGTTCTCACTTTCCAAAAGCATGTTAACAGCTGCAGTGCGATGGGTTGTCGCGTTATCATCCATAAACACGAACTCAGAGCCAATGGCACCACGGAACAGATGCACATGGGGAAGGATCATTTCAATACAGTAGCGTGCACCGGTTACAGTACCGCCTTCCAGTATCTGAAGTTGTGTACGTTCATTCAAGATAACGCCTCCCCCGACGAGAACACCTCTACCACCATATCGATCCCTTTCAGTAATGTTTGCGGGGTGATTCCGTGTGCCAACCGCTCATCAGGTTAATACTGAGACTGAATCTACTCTAATCAGTAAAGAGTAACTTACCCCATTGCGCTGCTGTCTAGTCCTCGTCTCCGATGGGCACGTGTTGAAGGGACACAGCGCACTGGCGATGGGCAAACAGTCCACCTTTGTGGAGTCGCCTGCCCATAGTAAACCGCGATATCGTGCGTCCTGTGCAGCTGGTTTCCAATGGATCCCGCTGTCTGGTGTAGGTCCCTCTTGCCCTGTAGGAGTATATAGCGGTCATCATTGGGAGTTGTTTTTCGTGGGCGACCACCACTGGTCCTTCGATCAGCTGTACCTGTCGTTCTGAAGGCAGACCAAGCACGTAAGACAATGCTATGGGCGATACCGAACTCTGCGGCCTCGCACTTCAACTTTCCTCGAGCTTCCCAAATATTCGACCCCCGTTAAAGTCATCCAGATTAGTATTAGTATTAGTATTAGTAACGGCCGTATGGTGCAAGAAAGCCTATGGCTTATGCTGCACCAGCCAGAAAAAAAAAAAAAAAAAAAAATCCGAACAAAACAATGATAAAAACAAAAATTAAATAAATAAATAATAATAATAATTAATAAATAAATAAAAATAATAAAATGAAATTAAAAATTAAATAAAAAGGAAATTAATCCTATCATCCTATGCGCTTCCCTTACCCGAAAGTACTATCCAGATGACCTTTGAATTTCCCCAAACTGTCGGCCTCTACCACCCATGAAGGCAACTTATTCCAGTAATTTATAACTCGCTGGCTAAAATAAAACTTCCTGCAGTCCAATCTAAACATTTCCCCGCGTAACTTGAATTTATGTCCCCTAGTTCTAGCATCATTTATAATCTTGAAAATTTTGTCCTCATTCATTTTACTGATGCCTCTCAGAGCCTTAAACACCTCAATCAAATCTCCTCTAAGGTGTCTAGTTTCCAAACTCTGCAACCCACATATTCGAAGTCTTTCTTCATAAGGACGCCCTTTTGCCGATCTCACCAGGCGAGTTACCCTTCTTTGCACCTTTTCAAGAAGCTCGATGTCTTTCTTTAGGTGCGGTCTCCATACTTGAACACAGTATTCCAAGTGTGGTCTAACATAGGCCTTATATAATGGGATTATCACGTCCCTATCTCTACTTGCAAAAGTTCGATAGATCATCGATAGGACACCATGGGCCTTCCTTGCAACCTGTTTACAATGCTCAGAGAATTTCATGTCTGACCGTATCGTAACACCCAAGTCCCTTTCCTCCAGTACTGGGTTTAGTTGAACTCCACCAAGTGAATAAGTTATTGTGGGATTACTGTTTCCCAGGTGTAATATCTTACACTTTGTTGGATTAAAGCACAGCTGCCATTTTTCTGACCATTCTTGAAGTCTATCTAGGTCTCTCTGAAGAAGTTCAGCTTGACAGTGATCATTAACTACTCTACCAATTTTAACATCATCTGCAAATTTAGACATAACGCCCTCTATCCCTTCATCAATGTCGTTTATGAAAATTAAAAACAACAGTGGTCCTAATACTGATCCTTGGGGAACCCCACTTCTTACATCAACCCAATCTGAGGAATAGCCATTTATCACAACCCTCTGCCTCCTGCCCTGAAGCCATCCTTCTATCCATCTAAGGATTTTCTCAGTGATTCCAACCTGTTCCAGCTTATAAAGCAACCGCTCATGTGGGACTGAGTCAAAAGCTTTGCTGAAATCTAAATAAACAATGTCGAAATTATTCCCTAAATCCAGCTCGTGAGTGACCCTTTCGAAATAGCGAACCAGATTTGTTAAACATGATTTTCCCTTTACAAAACCATGCTGAGTATCCTTGAGAATTTCAATTCGATCCAAATGATCCTGAATTCCACCCTTGATCAATGCCTCCATGATTTTCCCTACTACTGAAGTCAGACTGACAGGTCGATAATTTCCCACTTCACTTTTAGAGCCACCCTTATGTATGGGAGATACATTTGCACTTTTCCAATCCAAGGGAATCTCCCCAGAGTCTAGTGATGCTCGCATAATTAGCCTCAATGGTTCAATGCACTCGCTTGCCGCCTCTCTTAAGATTATAGGGTATATTCCATCAACTCCAGGAGCCTTACTGGTCTGTAGGCTCGAAAGTTTTTTCATTAAATAATCTTGCGAAATTTCAATATCATTAATTGCATATTTTTTAACTTCGCTCCCACAATTTCCCATTGCCACAAAAGGCTTTTCATTTGTAAATATCGATGCAAAATAACTGTTGAGTTCATCTGCAACGGCAGCTGGTGTATTTATTACTATCCCCTTTCCCTTACGTAAAGGTCCGATCTGGTTTGTCCTGCTCTTCTTGGCATTTATATATGTGAAGAATTCTTTATCCCCCCTCTTTGCTCTGTTTGCTAGTGATTTCTCATAAACTGCCTTTGCCTGTCGAACCTTTTCTGTGGCTCTATTACACATCACCTTGTAGCTGTTATAGGCTTCAGTACTTTTTATTGCTCTGTAACGTTTCCATGCCACCTTTTTCTGCTCAAGTAATGTGGCAACTTCACTATTCATCCAACTTGGAACCCTTCTCGTGGAGTATTTTTTTAATGGTATATACGCATTCAAGGCATCTGTGATTAATGTTTTAAAAGCGTACCACAGTTCAATTGTATTCATTCTCTGCGCGAATGATGTCTATAGATGTTGTCTATAGCACTGTATGAAACCAATCGATCGTCTGTAACAATCGTGCTCACCATTCAGTAATTTGCACATAACTGCTGCTTTTATCTGTTCAGGTGAGCCCTCTCATCACGATTCAAAATTTTGCAAGTGCACCAGCTTTCTACTGAACGGCCACAGTTATGCAATGGCCACAGGCAGTTTCGTTTGATTTTGTGGTTGCAACCTTTAGAAATAGTGTTGGTCCTTAAGTTTTGCACACCAGTATATCAAATCAAATCAAATCAATTGTTTTTTTATTATTCTTTATTGTACATAAAGGTACGATACAATTTTGAGAAAATGTAAATATTCTATGGAACGCTTTTGCAGATCTCAATATTCGGATAACCCTTTATTGTTATATCTTTAAAAACAGTAATATTTAACACCATATTAAAAATATGATATATGCTAAAATTTTCATAAAAAAAATAATGGAACCTTTTTAGAACAACTTCGAATACTTGTCCTAGGCGGTTACTAATATTAAACAATTGTGTTTATTCACCCAATGTGCGCTTAGTGCTTAAAACCGCAACTGCCCCCCCCCCCCCCCTGTAAAGGATACTGCTCTGCATCACTGTGGTGCTTTACAGAACCTTCGGAGCGTAGTATGACTCTAATTCTTCTCCGCTTGTCCAATGTGCACTGCGAATGTCCAATTTTAAGTATTATTAAATCGATGTAGAAATTGTATATCAGAGTATTTAATTCTTTTTTTTTTTGACCCTGGAATGGATCCTTTTATGTATCTAAGTCTTCCACGGAATCAGTTCTCAAATCTAAATATTTCGCGGCACTCTTTTACAGATCATCATATCATCTCTCTCTCATCAAAGTATCATGGAAACCATGGACTCAAAAGAATCTACTTTGGAAACCTAATTTGTAGATGATTTAGGATATTGTACCACCACATCATCGAACTGATGAAAGATGAAGCCCAGAATAGTCTTTTATCCGATAAGCTTTCTTGAGCCAGATTATTATTAAAATCTAAACATAAATAACTATATATATTTTTGTGTATGGCATTATTAATAAATTATATGCAGAGAACAAGCACAATATAGGACAATACTGCTTATACCGCTTCCCTGCAACTCACCTCTAATGGAAGTTGGTAATGCGGTACCAAGACATTTAAAGTGGGCAGGAAATCCCATGGCTAGAAAACTGAAAAATATTGTGTTCTTCTGCACGCTATCTGATAGTTACTTTTGCAAAAAAACAGTCTTGGTTATGCCTGGAATCAATTAAGAAGCATCATACTAATTGTTGTTTTTGCACTCTCGAGTTAAGGGATGACTTTGTAGCAGTTGTAGTGGTTACTGTAATTAATACATGTTTAAACTTGCTTCAAGGGACTGCCTAGCCACATCAACGCGCTTTGGTGGTTGACTTGTGAGAGATTTTATTTGGCCTGTTAGTGGCTAACCTCTGAAAAGGCGCCTTGCAATTCCTTTACATATGGCAGTGGAGAGAATCGCATGGAATGTCCATTATTAGGAAAACTAGCAGTGTAAAGCGCTGCACTTTGAATTTTAATTACTTTATATAGTTTTTATTATATTTAATGAAATTATTCTTTGGTTAGTAGAGCAAAACCCTCTCCTTTCCTTGCACTGTCTGATTAATACTAATTCTATTTCGTGCTAGCTGACATACAACATGCATTTTATGATCAAGGGAGGCAGGACACTCCAGATGGAACTGCAAACGGATGATTTAGTAATAAAAGCATCGCAAATTGGAATCAAAGAATTTCCATACGATGATGATAATTTAAAATCAGCTAATTATAATATATAATCTCCCTATATTAAAATCAGACTGCGTGTAACTTTGTGCAAGTTTGAAAAACATTTTTAGATTCTTTAGTAAAAAGTATTATTTTTTAAAATATGGTTTCTGACAGATAAATATTTGAAAATGCACGTGACGCAGCTGAAGCCAGTCCAATAAAATGACACCGGAAGTAAGAAAATATCGCGGAATTTGTTGAATAAAACCAGATGTGACAATAATATTGACTCATGAGTTTTGCCAGACATTACTGTTGTCATATCTGGCTTTAGATCTATCCGGTTCACGTAGATTCTTTCCGATTTCGTTATCGTATCTCGGAAAAACAGTTTTTCGTAAAGCGATTCTTGACAAGTTCACTATCACAGAAACCTGTCTTCCAGACATTCTTAGAGAAATAATATCGAGTTAGCATTCTTTAAAGAAAATCTTATTCTCATCTCTGAGTTTGGCATAAAGAGGCTTTCATAACTTCACCTCGCTTTCCCAAAGATAAAGGAACAGGTGAATTCTTTTCGATCTTCGCTCTTCATCTTTAAAATATTTTCGCGTAAAAGAATAATTACAAAGTTAACTGTTTCCTATTCTAAAGCTTTTGTATAAATAAATGGAAGTTCTTTGTAAACTTTTACACCATACTAGCGATTTTTGAAGGTTTAAGTAAGCTATAGAGTATTTTTCTTTCGTTAAAGTCTGTGAATGCACTTTTTTATTTCCACGCCCGACTGAGTTTTAGTATTTTTATATCGATGTGAAAGTCTGAGACTTTGTCAGTTTGACCGATCTTACCAATCGATCACTTTCTGCCGAGAACAAACCGCAGCAGGTGAACACTGGCAAGGAATTCCTACTGAGAAATCTTAATTTTTTCCCCTCCTTTACTCTACTGTTGCTGTGAGGTAGGCTAATGTTAAACTGCCTCTACGTTTTTGTCAGTTTAAAGAAACTGTTTGCAGCGCCACAGTGTGAAACTAATCACATTTTTGGCAAAGTGACTTGGCAGAAAAGGAATAGTCTGTTGCCAGGAAACATTTTTGAGTGTTTTGAAATAAATATTAAGGTATACTTCGTAAACATCAATAATAAACAGAAGCTTGCATTTCACTGGTAGTTTTAACTTTTAGTTTGGATGAGATGTTCCTTTTGTCATCAGCAATTCATCATTTATTCATCATCAATTCATCATTTATTCATCATCATTTATTCATCAGCAATTCATCAGCAATTCATCATTTATTCATCATCAATTCATCATTTATTCATCATCATTTATTCATCAGCAATTCATCAGCATTTGTTCATCAGCAATTCATCATTTATTCATCAGCAATTCATCATCATTTATTCATCAGCAATTCATCAGCATTTGTTCATCAGTAATTCATCATTTGTTCATCAGAAATATACATATTTCTCATCTCAGAATTTAGTAATTGTGTTTTCTGTAATTTCAAAAAAAATTATAACTCACTCAAAAGATAGAAAATACAAGGTGCGGCTAAAAGATATGAGAAATATTATTTAAATCATTTATTATTTTAAATACAACAATTTAAATATTCATCTCCTTCAAAGTAGTCTCCAGCCGCGCCTATGCGCTACTTCATTCGGATTTTCAGGATCCAAAACAGCAACTGAACTCCTCCGCAGATACCACTTCTCATTTGTTCTTCTGAATGTCTGTTAACTCCTAAAATCGTTTTCCTTTGAGATGGATTTCAATTTTTGGAACAAAAAATAAGTCGCACCGTGCCAAATACGGTTAATAAGGTGGATTCTCCAATGTTGTCTCCTGTTTTTGTTAAAAACGCTTTCATTGCGACAGAAATGCCCCACATGGCGCATTATCATGGTGCATAAACCATTTTCCCGGCCATATATTGCACCACTTCCTTGGAAATATTTTACGTATTCGTAAAATCTTAATGTCAGATTAACAGTCTAATTTCGCGGAACAAATTCGTGATGAACAGCACCATGGCAATAAAAGAAAACGACAAGAATGGACTTGACCTTATCGAGACAATTTTGTTTTATTTAAACAGGAATAAGAGGGAATTTTCCATTGCATATTCATAATGAAAGACCAAGGATCCATCTCCTGTTACCACTGAATCCAAAATTTAATAACACTTCTTTTTTCTAAATTATGATCACTCATTTTTCAGCCAAAGGGTTCAAACACCGATTCACTTAAAGTGGCACAGTTCAATCAACACTTAATTGATTGCAACAAAACAAACAAGCTACAGCATGTTATGAATGTTGTTGAGATGCGAAATAGTAAGGTGGTGGTAAGCAGCGATTCTCGTTTCATTTTAGCCTCACCTTGTATATAAGAAATATATACTTCGTAACTTCTAAGTCAGTTATAATTTATTGCATTTGTATCTTCTTAGTCATTTATAACCACCTTAAGCTCTTTAATAATTTAAGATGGTGACTTTATATTTTATATAAATTATTAAATATAAAGTGACCATCTTAAATTATTAAAGAGTTTAAGGTGGTTATAAATATTTATGTTCAAGTGATTGTTCTTCTGTGTTATTTGGATCATTCACATCACCCACAATGTTTTGCGCACAGATGAATTATAGTACGAGCCAGGTGTGTGCTAAGCTTCAGAGAAACTAAGGCTATGAGGCGATAGTATATTATGTCTGTAAATTGTGCATATTCTATGGTCTATTTGTCTGGATGCTGGATGGAAAAGAGTATAGCATCTGGGAGAAAAACTATGCAACTCTCGTCTTAGATAGGCTAACTCATCCGCTATGAAAAAGTCCCAAAAATTTCCTCGCGCAAGTGACATCATTTAGAACCCTGGAATTTTCAAGCTGGTGGGGAGAGGACGATAATAATGACCGCTATGCTACCCTCGTGGACAGTCCAGTGTGCTATTAGATTATTGCTGGGCACTGATTAGGGAGGCTTCTGGTCATTATAAAGAAAAGCCAACGAAAAAATAGGCTGCATTTTTTTGCCCTTTCTTCTAATATTTTTTACAATTTCAATCAAATTCCTTCAAGCACAAAAGCGAATTTTCTTTGCTGTGCTCTAGGCAATGTCTGACTTCAAATTTGAATTATTCAATTCATCAGAATCCACAAAATGTACTATATTTCCAGAAGAACGAAAACGAAAGATTAAAACTGTTTTCTTCTGTAATTTTGTACATTGATGCTCAAATGTTAAGAAACAAACACAACAACGTTAATATATGAAAAACATTTCAATAAATTCTGACAAAAAGTGAATGAGATATTTATTTAAACCTGTCTTAATAATTCACAGACTACGTGAATTTCCACGTGAAATTAGGATTCATACGTACAAAATGACCCATCCATAATCCTGGAAACATATAATAAGGCGTGTGAATTCTGTAGGTACAGACGTGATATTGACTCCTTATTATGTGAACAAAATTCTTAAGTAGTGCTGGAAACATCAGTTTCCATTCTTGATTAAGAGTTAATGAAAACTCGTCGAAATTTCTAGAAGGCAATTTCTGACTGACAATCTTTGTCCGCAGAACATCCCACGCATGCACTATGGTCACAGGGATCTCACTTGCTACTCCATAGGTGACATACTTCTCTCTTTCTCAAGGTATTGGTAAAGCACGGATCTCATCTTCGTATCTGAAAGCCGCGAGAGTTTCTCTCAGGAAAACATGAAACGAGAGTGAGATCAAGAACCAGAAATGTCTACAACAACTGACAGTGATTCCAACCAAATCTGTTAAACCACCACTTCTAAACATCTCTCTTACCGTGATATTAGTTGGATGGAATTTGGTTCCTTCTTACCTTCCAGCTCAAAGTGCATCAAGGAATGGATCGAAGACTGTGCCTGGACTGATTAATTGAGAACCCCATAGCTTACTGTTTCTGGATAGAATTTGGTTCCTTCTTACCTTCCAGCTCAAAGTGCATAAAGGGAAGGATTGAAGACTGTACCTGGACTCATTAAATGAAAACTCCATAGCTTATTGTTTCTGGGTGCATTCAACGTGCTGGCGGCTCCAATTGAAACCAGTTCTTTTGTGTACAGGAGACAAAAGAACAAAGGCAGGCAGTCTTCGGCATAAAATCTTTTTCATGAAGCTCTATGTGGACGCCATGCCTGGATATCAGCCTTTTCGAGATCCGGAAAGCTCTAAAGCGAGTTGTTGCGGTTGTCCGAAAAGTTTGAGTGTTTTAGAACTGGTTTCACACTCTGCTCAGAGACCTTTGAGCCTCATTCAGCTAATCTGGCCTCTTCTACCTTACTTTTGACAACCTCTATCCTTATTATTGCTCTGCATCTCAAAGAGATCGATAGTGCCAGAGGAAAATCGAAATGCAGAGTAGTTCAAGGTTATCGAAAAACAGGATGTTTTTCCCGGTTAGTTGATTTGCACAGTGTAGAGTTGTGCACGAAAATGCTAGTGAAGTCAAACCAGATTGGTTGTTTTTAAAAATGAATTTTTATTTGTATATGAAAATGAATTTGAGTTTTCGTGTACTGCAGTACTGAGGAAACTCGTGGAATAGTCCTTAAGAAACATGTGATAAAATCCATGGTGAAAGCTCATATTTTTACAGTATAGTTCATTAAAATTTACTTAGTTTTTGGAATAATGCATTTTTTATTTCAGTGTTGTAGAGTTATCTTTCAAATGGTTCTGAATGAAAGTCGAATTAAATGTATATTAAAAATAGTATCATATGAAGTTAAAAGAAATAAAATAAAAGATTCTAAAATAATAAATAAAGGAATAAAATTAAAAAAATAATTCGATTAAAATTTAGCAATAGAGAGGTTTCTTTTTCTCCTCAGCCGAGTTCTTCTTTGTTATTGCTCATATCTACGAATATTTAGTTTCTTTTATCGAATATATCAGTCAGAAAGACTAAAGAAAGACTTAAGAGAAGAATGAAAGTCTTCGGAATTTCTATTTATGGAATTAAAGTTACATCACCGATGTAAATGAAACATTTTAAAAAGTGAAGAGAAAAACAGAGGAATATCGTTTTCAGAAAGCTTAAAAAGAAGTCCCCCAACAACAGAACTGAGCCCTTGTAGGTAGCACAGTTGGTATAATCACCGCCCTCCCCACACCGGGTGGAAAAGAACTGAGTTCGAATCTTATCAATGACATGGGGAACTTCTATGGGTCTTTTTCGCAACGTGGCTGAGTTAGTCCGTCTCAGGCGAGTGTAACATGGGTTTTTTCTCCAGGAAACCCTGGTTTTTCTTCCAGCAAACAGAAAATCGACCACAGAACACACGAAATTTACAGATAATATACACGGAGCAATATGGCTTTAGTTGCTGATGCTCCTAAACCCTACAACAACAACAGAACATTCCTGAGCAGCGACTATTTGTGGCCACCACAAGCCACAGAAAAGTTTCCCACCATCAGATAATATTGTTAGTAATTCTGTATTTATCAACATTCAGGATGAGGAACTCTTGACTATTTAGCAAAACCAGAATTCATCTTTAATTAAGATGAACTTGTAGTTGAAACCATTGTGGATAGCACAGTGATTACGATGGAAGGCCTTCGTCGTTGTGTGAAAAGGAATCAGATCAACCCCCTGTGAACACGGCAGACTTTTTTTTAGCTTTTTACATGATAACTGGTTGGTTGGTTTACAGTTTTTCATCCGACAAACCGAGAAACCATTAATAAAATACAACAATATAAAGACAAAATGTACTGATTCCTCACAACCTTAGTTGCTTTGGAGAAAAAAACAACAAACAGACAAGGTATATATAATTACAACTAATAAAAGTCTCAGGAGTTAAAACGTCTTATTTTTCTGCCTTGGTAATTACTTTTAACTCTTAAAGGATAAACTCTGGACAAATTCGAGTTTATCTTTTAAGAGAGTTTCATCCACCATGAAAGTTAACACATTGGACAGAGTTCGTTTTTTATTTCATACAAAACAAATGACTTTGTAACCAAAGAAAGATGCTGTATTTCGTGCTGCTGTTGTTGTGACATTTGCTGAACATTCAGGTGCCAAGACGAGCCAGTGCAATCTAATTTTTAAATCTCCGACACGCTGCTGTAACTGCCAAAATTGCGACACTTTATTTCACTGCACGCGAGATATCCATGCACCGTAACTTGGGTATTCTTCTGGTGATTTCTGATATCCAGTGACGCTCAAGCAGCAATCGAGTTCGTGTAGAGAGCAAGGAAGATATTCCTAAGAAAGGTAGAGAACTGTGACCTTTCCCCGGGATGAAGACCCGTATAGAATATTGTGCGGTACAAGTCGGTGTGAAGAAGATGCGGCTCTTTGCTCACAGTAGTGAATAAATCACTATCGAAATTGGGTCGCCTTTGCTTACCCTCCCGGTGGCAAGTACTTAGGATGAAAAGCCTCCAGCATGAGATTCCCAACCACATTACTGCTGTACTTCGCGCAGCGTCGCTGAGCTTCGACAAACAGCGTTTTGTGCCCACTGGCGCCTGATGCCGGATTCCATTAGCTAAATAATGCGCGCGTGGCAGACTTTTTCCCTCCCCTTTCTCCTGACGGACGAGAACGTGGAGGTTTTATAAAGAGACAAACACGTTATTTGCAGAAGTGCGTTGCTAACTTAGAGTCATTTCTCTCCGGACGGCAGAGCACATTAACATCAAAACACCACTGATCAATAGAGACTGGAGGAAGGGACATGTCAGCCATTACGCTTTTTAGCGCAGCTAATCTAATGGGGCTCTGCAAATTCCTAACGTGCCGATAGCGTTGTTAATAGCCTTAAGTACCTCGCATAACAGGGCGTACAAGTAGGTGTATTTATCAATGGGGAGGGGAAGACAATAGATAAAAGCTGGATGGCACACACACACACACACACACACGTTTATCTATCTATCCATCCATCCATCCACTCGGCGATATGTTCTTTCAATAAAACTTTCCTGCAGAAAATAAAATCCTGTCATCGAGCCATCTGCACGACTATCCATAGCTCTCTTACTAATTCGGTTAGTTTACGTTGATGACGTCAGAGTGACGCACAATAATATATAATTTTCTGTTTCTTTCCAACAGCTTAAATATTTGGAACAATGCCATTCTTCCGGTCAGCATGCATAAAGTACATCATGGAATTCCTTTTGTGGAAGTTGTTGATGGAAGTTATAAGTGAACATGTTTAAACATGTTCAAACACGTTTCTGAAAGTGTTCTAACTTGTTTAAACATGTTTTAACGCGTTTGTGACAAGTTTATTTTTGTCGAAGCTTATATTTGGTTCTTGGAAATAATTTCAAATAGGCATTTAATTTAAATTAAATAATAGTATAAATTATATAAACGAATGGAATAATTCATATTTCGGTTTATTTTATATTTTGCTATTAACATTTCACGGTTGTATCATTTTTCTGATACCAAATGCACTTGACCAAAGAATGCCAGGAAGTGTTCGAATAAATATAGTTAAGTAGTAGTTAATTAGTCAGATATTTCACGAATGGTTTTGGTTTTTATTCGTTTTAATTTAAAACGTATTATTTTTAACTGCCTTTTTTATAAAAGCATTTCTTAAATATTATAATAATATACAACATAATTAAAAAAAACAACAACAACTTGTTTTCTCTTTGAAAAATGCTGATCTATATACGCTACTGTAACTTAAAACTGAATTCAAATTGGACCTCGGAAGTATGTTTTATGATGTTGACACAACTGAAAATTTTACGATAGATTGGTGAAGCACAAGTAGCCTTTTAGTATATTTGCTTCTCTAAGATTTCAGAGCTTAAACCAATTTAGTTTTACTACCAAATAGCCGTCTTAACTACTCAGTCAGTCTCGGTGTATTGTATTAAGGAGGAAAGACTAGGCATTGGTTGAGGTAAGAGAAAACCGAAGCATCGATCAAGCATACAAAGTAGAAATTGTGTGTATGTGTTCTGCAGAGAGAGAGAGAGAGAGAGATGGGAACAGTGCTATTGGCTTTCTGGTAATCAAAATATGATCAGATAACTTCCGCATTCGAATATCGAGAACCAGGTTTCTCTTACCGCACGGACTTACTGAAAGAACAACGTACCAAATGACTCCGCAAAACTTTATCTTCTTCCAGGTATTCCGTCAGCGTAAGATTTTAATCTCAACTTTCCGATGCTTCTTCTCTCAAACAATAATTTTCTTCCGCATCATCCAGTTAGGGTTGTCGACGAAGCGTCAGGTTTCCCGATAGAGATGAACGCCGACAAAATTCAAGCAGAAAAGTCGGATGGAGGTGGACTCAGGCGGAAAAGAGATATTGATTCGGCCAGGAATTCTCTCACTTTAGAGCGAAAAAATAAAGGTAACGTCCGCGGCTATAAATCGAATCTGGGAGGTCGAATAATCGTAACTGGTTAACGGTAATGACGTAGGAAGTATACTGAATATTGACAATAGAGCTGCTGACAAGTATTAGGCTTATTGACAGCCAAGATGAAGGTCACTAATAAATTGTTCGCAGTTGTTCTTCCTCTAATGTAATGCCTTTCCTAATATGTTGACAGTGACGTATTTTGAAACGTGACAGTTCAAAACTATCGACAACTTTTGTCGTAAACAAAGTGAACTTCGACTGAGACCACACTTATAGCAATTGTCCTCCATTAAATTTCAGTCAGAATCCTGGGATAGAGTCCTCATTTTGCTCCACCGAATCTTTTTTATTGCTGTTATTTATACTTTACGATAAACTTACATCCTTACAATGAAAGTTAATTCCTCATTTTTATTTCATGATGGAAAATATTACAAAATAGATACAATTACAGTATGTCCTCATCTGGGCAATATTACCATATTGTGTATTATGTCTATACGTGTTCACGGGCCGATTTCCATGCTCTGTGGGTTAACAAAACCAGAATAACTAGCTAAGAAACCTTGATCCCTCCATCTAACATCACCTGATTTTATCCCTCAGAGAAGAGGATCTTTAAAAATGTTTTCAGTCTTCGAAAACAGTTTCGCAACTAGCCACTCTATATCAGTACGATGGCAAAGCCACATATTGAAGATAAACATGACTCCAAATTCTTCTTGAATATGTTGTTAAAATATCAGACATTTTAAAAGAAAAAGGCATTTCTAATGTCTCATCTTTTGTGGGATATCGCAAAAGATGAGACATTAGAAGTACTTTTATTTAGAAGCCAGTTTCGATATAATGAAGATCATATTCATCGATCGACAGTTTTAAAGTTAAAATGTTTCAATTCGTATAAAATACCTTCATTCTCTGTTAATGAACATTCGCGTCGGTTATTATTTTTCCGATTTTAATCGATGGTTTCCATAAATAACTTTTAATGACTTCTTTGTGGTTATTTGGAAATGAAAACGCAAGTAATCATCGATATGTTCAAAAAATCCTTATTGGAAATGAAGTTTATATTCGTGAGGAACGATGCAGACTTTTAATGGAACATTTCTGTTTTTTTAAATAAGAAAACCAAAGAGAAAAACTGAAGGTAATTTTTGTTCGGTCCTTTTAACTTTACTGTTTGTATTCTCTCTTATCTGAATTAATCTATTTTCTATTAACTTTATCATCATTAGTTGCGTCTCTGCTTTGTGTTTTTCATTCACGCCTCTTCCGTTTCAATTTCTTATTTTTTGGTGCGGTGTTTGCATTGTTTTCCATTTTATCCGCCTCCATCACTACTTTTCCCAACTTTTATTCTACCTTCCTCCTAAGATCCGCCTTATCAACCTCGTCTTTCTATACATATAGAAAGACGAGTTTGCCCTCTTAGCTGCTGTCTTCATTTATTCTACTTTCTTGTTCCTTTCCTGCATGTTTCTTCCTTCCCTCTTTCTCTCTTGTCGCTCCCTCTCCAGCCATATGTGTGTGAACCCTTGAACGAGTGTGCTTTTCTGTTTATCTCTTTCACCTTTATATTTAGTCAACCGTGAATGGTGATTTGTGAAGCGGAACGCGAACAAACTATAACTGAAGGTTTTCTTTCCCACTTTCCGGATGGAAGAAACCTGTTTATTCCAACATTCCAGATCGATAAGAGTTCACGGTTCTGAATCGTCTGACACCAGCATATCATTCGGTGAGTGTTTTTGTGCCAGTACATCTCCTTTTTGTCCATGACACGTGGTTAGTACCTTTTATCACTTCCCTTTCGTAGTGCAACGCTGGCACAAGATTTTCATAATGGCGTCTTTCTGTTAGCGTCAGTTGGCACACCTTAGGCCACTTGTACCCGTGTTACTAATTCATAAAATGAGTTATTTCTGCTACCATAAAATACTAGCTGTCAAACTTATGAAAGAGCGTCTTGGGCAAGTTAAAATTATCATTTAATTGCATTGAAGCTTATCGCTCATATCCAAATCGTGTATATATCTATAGAGGTGTGTGTTCAAGAGCTGATTTGTACGTTGCATGCCCTCGCGGATTGCATAGTTGATATAATCGCCATTCTCCCCACACCGGGTGAAAAGCATCTGAGATCGAATCCCGTCAATGGCATGAGGACTTTTTATGAGTATTTCTCAGAATGGCTGAGATTGTCTGTATCAGGTGGGGATAGCGTGGCTTTTATTATCCTGGAAACTAGCAAATCGACCACAGAATAGGCGAAGTTTGACATCCTGACACTGAGTAGCCATTGCTTTGGCGCTTAACACATAGTACGTTACGTTATGGGACATTGGGACATACACGTTGTGTGGGCAGACTCACAGACTCTGCCTGAAATGGGCTAACTACTGCTTCGATTGAGCAGGACTTTATGAAATCCCCAGTAGTCAAAGAGAATCGGACTCAGACCTCTCCAAATGAATGGTCACGTGGTGAACGAAAATCTTGGCTTCTTTATAAAACAAAATTAATTGAAAGTTCCATAAAATTTAAATCAAATTAAGTTTCGAAGACAGCTTGTTTTCTTATGTCCAAACAGATTTCTGTATCAGCTATATTAAGAAATATTTATGGTACGTAGAATTAAGACTCTGAAAATTATTGGAATTTTGAAATAATCGCGATATCTCATATTCAAAGAATTCATTATTTTCCAAAGTTTAAGTACTGCAAAGGTCTTCACTTGAGCATCTATCTTGAGATTGTTAGACTTATATAGTAATTCTAAACTCATCTGACTCTACAAAGTCATCTCTGGTGATATACAGTGAATAGTATAAACACAAAATTATGTTGTATCTAGTGTCAGTATTTTAGAGGAAATTGGTGAATTTATATGTAATATAAATGTCGAAATATAGTAGGTGAATTAGATGCATCTAACCTTTTCATGAAATGGAGCGCTTATTGAGTAATAGCATCACGTGTTCGTACCATTCGAGAAGACAAATAGGGATGCTGTGTGTGTGTGCAATTCAATTCAGTAAGATAATGGCCAAGACAAAGGATTTAGTAATGCCAAATTATGAAAAAAAACAGACTTTTTCTGTATCAGATAAAAAGTAAAATAAAATAAAATAATCACAATAATAAAACTAAACCAAACTAAAATAAAATAGCATAATAATAAAAATAAATAAACCAGATTAATCATGCTCTTTCCATTCCAAACCAACCACCCAATTCCCTTTGAACTTAATCAGGCTCACTGTTTGACGAACCGGTGTCCATTCTGACAACCCACTGCCCCTGACCCTTTCTCAACTACTTGCAGGAACAACCCCCCCCCCTCATCCACACCCGACATGGTTCCATGCTGGCCAAGTTTACTTCCTTCCACCTTTCTGATACTACACTCTGTTTCTGTGGACAACTTGAAGAAGACTGGAAACATCCTGTATCAGTGTCTGCACTATGAAGACCTTCATCATCCGCTGGCTGCTTCCTGCAATCTCTTCTCTCTTGGTCACGAAGCTGAACTTCTACAATCGAAATGTCTTGTCTAATGCTACCTTTGTTCCTTCGACCGAAAGTTGCTCCCTGTGATGTCCTCCACTGCATCTTAGAATCACCACTGTTCACACTCAAATTTTTCTTCATCTTCTTAATCCGGCGATTGTATCGCTGCAAAGATATTTAAGCCCAGTCTTTCTGTTGTCCCATTTTTCGAAGGACTGGAGAAAGTTTTTGGAGGGATTGAAGGTTTCTAGAGAATTGTGCCTCAAAGTGTGAAAAAAAGTAATATTATTTTACAAATTAATCAGCAGGGATTACATATCAACCTTTACCAAGTTATTCTGTTTATACTTTAAGAGAAACAGAGTAGCGATTATCAATTTAAGATATTAAAAATTAATGTTCTTCTAAGAATGGGCAAGGAGTCTGACATTCTAAATTAGTCAGGAGATAAGTTTCAAACCCTTGCACAAATTATCTCGAACGAAGCTTGAAGTGCGTCAGGTCATACACAGAAGTGATTACGATTCTATTATCACAGAAAATGTAATGGATGTTTACATTAGAGAATATCTTAAAAGCATATGCGCTACAGTGACATTCATTTTGATTGGAAACCCACTTGTGGCTGAGTAATTAATTTACGATAGAAAAATGAAACTCCTTTGCTGAAACACATTTGAAGATATGCTTGAGTCTCGAATCCATTGCGAATTCTTTTTGTTAGACGTTAGACTGATAGCAGTAAGTCTAACGGGAAGTCTTCCAACTTGGATGAATAAATGAAAGTGTAAGGCGTATTATGCGAAATAAATTATAGAAGAATGAGAAAGAATTGTAAGTTGAATTCTGTACATAATGGAAAGATGGATACGCCCAGAATGAAGGATTAAAACAAAGAATATTTAAAGATAAATAAAGTGAGCTATATGGTATATTAAGTCCGGATTGTAATTTTAGTAATAGAAGGCAAGATTTTATCGATGTCAAAGGCGAGTTTTTAAATTCTCATTATGTATTTCGATTACACTGTGGCCACTAACCGAAATGAATAGAAAAACTCTGCTTCCTTGCACTGTTTGACCCTTCTATTACTAATAAAACTCTCAGCAATATCAAAATCAGCAATAATGATCAAATCAGACCTCAGATTCATTTCTGGTGCGATATTCTACATAATATGAACCACCAACTGATGCTGCGCTGTTGCAACTTGAGTCTGTGCTTATGGTCCTGATTCACTGATGCGTGTTCGATCTGCTTGATGAAATTTGCCACATCACGACTTCCTTCTCCCCACAGACCAGAGTTGATCTGTTGAATACAAATACGTAAACACACAAATCGCACGGGTGCGTAATCTCGGATCCCGCCAAGCGGTATCAGAAGATTGAAAGGATTTATTCCCCGAGTTGTACAGCGTGAGTGACAGTTGTACAACGTCATATGGGATCTTGGCCATCCTTATCCCTAGAGCAGTTCTGCGGGAGAAAAGCAGTTAAGTAGGGGAAACATATTTCACCATAACCGTTACACTGTCAGTCATGGATGCCAAAGGTCACGTCGACGGAGCAATTCATCATCCGTGTAACTCGGCGTTTGCCATACCACTGACCATTAATCTATCATAGTTTAGCAAGGCTTGTTGTTGGATCACTGTGACTGTCGGCTACAGATCTCTGAGTTGGTTGCGAGGAAAGAAATCACTACCGATGTCATATGGGCGTTTGATTGGCTTTCGCCAGTTATACATGAAGTGTAGCGATATTCTTAATATTTTGGGTGGTAGAGACTTCCTGAGAAATGTTACACTTTCGTCTCTTGACAATTACCTCCTTTGTGGAAACTGATCGATGTGGCTGAGAGCAAACTGCAGTAAGTCATCTTTCCACTGCTGTTAGTAATATTAATACCCAGAACGACACATAAATCCCAGAAGTGACTCTCTAAACAGCACTTCGATTTCTAATATTTCAAATTTTAGGGAACGTCTGATGTTTCTGTTAAAAATTGATAATTATTTACTGTTAAAATATTTATTCGTTAAAATAACAATAAATAATTATTTACTGTTATTTTAACGAGTAAATAATTTTTAAATGAAAAAAGAGAGAGATTTTGGATAAACTGTAGGCATTATGTTGATGAATACTACTATGCGGATGAATAGGGTTTAGTCATATTATTTAAAGTTACTTCTTTTCGTGTCCTTCTTTACAACAATTTTTTTTAAATAAGATGATGCTACGCCCCATATTTCCAATGTCAAACAGCTCTCACAAAAAACACTTCAAGAATTGTAAAGTATCAGTCGGCATTTTCCACATCCCTGGCCTGCAAGATGGCCCTACTTCAGTCCAGCAGACTTTTGGTTGCGGGGGGTATCTGAAAAACTTTTGAAGGCAGCTATGGAGAGCACACAATGTCCAATCTTGATTACTTATTTGAAAATAATGGTGTACACCAAGAGATCGTAAATAAAATTAAGGAAATTTTTATGTTTGTTTTATTTTCTAAATTAATCACTTTCGCGTCCGTGGTGATAAAATTTAGAACTAATTTAATTATTTAAAAAATTCCGATTAAAATGCAAAAAAAGGTGTCTTGTACGACCTATGATTTTCCAAGTTATTGGCTTTTAGAAGTTGGAAAGGACTTTATAGCCACTCTGTATATTACCTTTTAGCACCTGTGGAATAATCGTTTTAGGAAATGCAACATTTCTGATTGTGGACTTGCCAAGCATCGTTTAATGGACCTATGGTAGCTTGAATTCATCTTATACCGGCACTACATTATTGGTATAAGAGGAATACGTTCTTCTTAAGATTTAGTAGCCCGGAGGCATGATTTAACAGAATTGCTAACTGGATGAGCTCTGATCTCACCTATCTTGAGTCTGACTAATAATTTGTATTTATTGAAAAAAAATGCTTTATCTCAACCGCATCCCTCATCCAACTCTACACGTTTCTAGACCAATGCCCTCTTGGTTAGCACATTTGGTGTAATCACTCTCCTCCACACACCGAGTGGAAAAGACCTGAGTCCAAATCCCATCAATAATGCGATTTGTTTTTATGGGCCTTTTTCGCAATGTGGCTGAGCTAATCGATCTCAGGAGAGGATAGCATGGATTTCATTTTAGTAAACTCGGGTTTTCCTTCCACCAGACAGAAAATCGACCATAGAACACACGAAATGTACTAGCCTATTGTATACGACGTGATATATTGCCTGGGTCACGGATGGTCTTAAAACCCTACAACAACAGCTAGACCAGGAGTTGGAATTCAAGAACTTACCATATTCACCATAGCTACGATCTCGCTTTCCACTGAAAGACATTTCAGGGATGCAAATTCAAGGAAGGTGTAGAGTACATAATTGCCTAACTATTTTACCAAAGGCTTCCTTCTTTGATGAAATACAAAGGTTTGTGAGGAGTTGGAATAAACTTTGAACGACAGAGATTATATTAAAAAACTATAACGTTTCTGAGAACATGTTTCATGATTTTGAATGGGTCCAATAATTAACTGTTTTAAGGATATGCTGAAATTCACCTTATGTATGGAACATGCCTCGTGTTTCCGATTCCACAGAACTATAAAACTTTAGTGAAACTTGTTTATGATAATCAGTTGTGTTAAACAAGTTTCCAAAGAAGCCAAAGATTGTCTCATTAAGAAATATTAAGTAGGAAAATCTTACTTTAACATCTGAGATAATGTTTTCGCATTTCTCGATGATTCCTCATCTTCCAACTTTACCAAACTCGTTCAACTAAGTTGTTATTTATAAAACCCACAGAGATGACAAATATCCGTGTCTTATGAGTGAACGCCTTGATCTAGTGAACTGCGCGCATAAATGTTATATAAATCCTCCTCGCAGGTACAATTTCGATTTTGTTGCTCATCTCGCTCGATTATTTCCTAAATATTAATTAGATCTTTACAAATTAACTTTACGCATTAAGCGAGGCAGAAAACTATTTAGCTGAAGAGTGTTTCTACGACCTATCAAGGTTGGCGTCAAATTGGTTGCGGTCTCATTTCACTTGATCGTCTGTGGAATTCCTTCTATCACAGAAAGTGCTTTCTGGTAATTAGTTTAATTAACTAAATAGCCTAATTTATTAACTACTCGCTATGGACAATTAACTAAAACAATCAGAAAAATAGTTGCTAAAACCATGCCGTTTAATTACAGAGCAGAGAGATAAGAATCTATTTAATGTTTGTCACCTGTTAGCACTCTGTGTGGATCTTTCGTGGATTAGCTCGGAATAAATGAACTCAAAGAGAGCATTTCACGTTCCGATTTCACTTTACTTTAGGATTTATTCAGTTTGTCCATTGATCCAATTTTATTCAATATTTTCAGTTTAATTATTTTATTAATTGCATTATATATTTCATAAATACATTCAGGTTATTGATCTAAACCAGATATGCCATGTTTTCAAGTATGTTTGAGCGTATGCAATGACTTAAGTCTACTACTGCGTGTGTCTGGAATATTGTGTTCAAGTATGGTGACCTCATCTGGAAAAAGACATTGAGTTTTTGAATGGGTCCAAAGCCGGGCAACTCGCATGGTGAGATCGGCAAAAGGAAGACCATATCAGGAAAGACTCCGTATATATGTGGGCTACAGAGCTTGGCAACCAGGCACGTCAGAGGTGAACTGATTGAGGTTTATAAAGCTCTGAGAGAGGTTAATAAATTAACCCAATACGGAATTTTTCGAATTCGAGAGGAAGAGGTTTAGACTAGATTGTGAGAAGATTACTTTTAGTGTCTTGATTGCTGGAACAGGTTGCCTTCGCAGGTAGTTGAGGTTGATAGTTTGAATAAATTCAAAGGTCAACCGAATTGTTACCTATGTGAGGAGGGAGGAAATAATTGCAACAGTAGGATAAATATGTTCGGAACTACGGTGATTTTGTAAGATCTTCCCTAACCGTGACAAAATGATGGTATTTTGTTTCATTTGGCAGAAGTAGATCTTAAGAATTCCGATTAAACTTTCTGATCTAAAGATCGGAGGAATTTCTTTCTGATCTGAAGATCTGAAGAATTCCGATACCAAGGAAGTCTCAAGGAACATTCTGTTCAAGCTCTTCAATTCTGTGCTGGAGAAAAGTAATAAATCTCTGCTGCTCCATTATTGTCGTGTTGTCATTACTTTCCCTTTTTTAAATAATGGAGAAATCCTTTAGCTACCAGCTCCTACAATATCTTGAAACTTCCTGGCTGATGAATAATCCTCTATATGGATTCCATTAGTGCTATATCATAAGTGGTCTCCTGGTTTATATACCGCGTATCTGGATAGATTCTACGGAAGAGTCTAGAGAGATTAAACTGCTTTTCTAGATATTTCAAAGGCATTTTATTTTAGCAAAATGCCCGTCTGAAAAAAAATTCTATCCCATGGTCTGTTTTCTGCCTTTCGTAACTGGATGGTCGGTTTCCTCTCCGACCTCTCGCTCTTCATACTTCACAGCCTAATGAGAGAACAACTAAAGGATCAGTTGTTCCGGCTTGGATATCAGACTTTTTTCATCGACATGAAAACTTGAATATAGTTTTGCTGCTGATACCACACTGCCTTCTGCTTTGGTAAACTTTGCTTTATACAGATAAACATAATCACTCAAAATATCAACCGCCTAGTTTTGACGATTATATTGCGTTGACCACTAATATCAGGAAAAATATAACCCTTTCATTCTCAGAATGAAATTAAAGCGAAAATAAAATTAAGCTAGCTCAACCTTCTGTTTCAGTCTATTCACTCTTCCAGTTACTGAACTAAACAAATGTCTCTTAATTGAGGAATTCAAGCCAGCACTGTGATGGATTCAGTGAAATTTTAAGGAACGCCTGGTGGGTGGGATTTTATTTCCTTTTCGGACTCTATACATTCAATTTTGTTTCGAAAAATCTGAAAGGCCAGACATAGGCTGAATTTCACACGATTTCACATCATCTGGATAATAAACATAAATTTATTTATTTATATAATAATTTTATGGATGGATGGGCATTGACAGATTTTAATATAATGATGATGTGTAAAACATCACTAAGCATATCATCGAGGGCCTTCTGGAAAACAAGTAACTCATCACTGTTTAACCCCCAGTCAACTGTAGTTCGTGGACATATGTTTGTTTTATGAGCTGTATAAACGAGAATCTTCCCTGGTTATTTAACTAAGCGTTTGTCTCTAGAGCCTTTATTATAAAGCTCCATGGTTGTTTCTCGAAGAAATACACGTCGATTGTTTCCTCTTTAATGTTTAATAAGAAACTGATTTCCAATTACTTAACAGCAATGCCAAGCATTGAGGCCGGTGTTCTTTGCAGTCACTGTTCCAAAATTACCAAACTTCTCGAGCGTTGTTTGCCCAGAAAACGAATTATGAAGAATGATTTCGTTGTGGTATATTAAGAATACTAATAGACAAACCGCTTGTTTCGTGCAGAGAATTAATTTTTCATGGTGACGTCATTTCGGATGATTACTGACTATCTGTTCAATTGATGACGTAAGATTTTCCATTAATAGTTAGACGAGAGAGAAATGTTTTGTAGCAAAACAACTTACTCGGAACATTCGACTGCATTAGAAATGCGTGTTACTTATTTAATTAAATAAAAAAAAAAGCTCTAAAGCAATCAGCTCTACCTCAGTATTAAAAAAAAGCATCTTCTCCTTATTCGCATTTAGTTTGTTAATCTGCTAAGTAAATTATAAAAAAATAAATTGTCAAAAGGCTTGAAAATCTTCCCGAAATTTCTTTTGACAGTTGGCATTTTACTGACTGTGTTTTGTGTTATATTACAGTGATCCGAAACGTCTTCCAGTCTCCAAAGGATGCTGATGGAAGGACATTGACGATAAGAATATTTGTGAGACTCTAAGATTACAAAATCCTTTTATTATATCCTCTTAGAATAAATCTTATTTCTCCCTCTATTCCTTCCGATCATACCTACATCAGAATACCAAGTAGTACGACTCAACACCAAAATAATAGCTGCGGATAAAACTGATATATCCTCGTGGATAAAAGAACTCATCACACACCAAAGATTCTTGGACATGAAGTTAATAATCACGAATTCAATTTGTCAATCCCTTGGAATGTTTATTATTTTATAAACTTCTTTTGTGTCATCCATTCCATGCCTCTTATCGTACTCTTATGGCCTCCCTATTAGAACTGAAGTGAAAAAGCAATTACTTTGCGCTCTGCTTTTCAAACTTTTCTTTGTACCGTGACATTAGCTGAATAATATTCTGTTGGATAGTAAGTGCTAGCAGAGTTATTGTTCAGTATTCATGAAATATTGTGACACAAAACATAATTTCCTTTAGGTTTAGATGTCCTTTAACTAAATAACGAGACATTTATTTCGATATTTATCCTTTTTCTGCAGAATTAAACTAATTTAGCTGTACTGTACATGCTGTTATAGAAAAACATCAGATGCATAATCAGTAGACAGATAAAGCCAAACAGCTGACACCGATTGCAAAAGTAGGGCATCCGCTGCTTGCATATTTTAAGAACAGTGAAATAAAATCTCTGTTAAGGACAAGAAAAGTTAATCGCAAACCCTTGATCTTTTAACTTGCTATAGTAGCCTTTGTTTATTTGCATTGGAGGCCCAGTTTTTTGTAACTGGCGTGTTTCAACCCTTGTCTCAGTTTCAACTGTATTGTCGTATTTTCAGAGTATAGGAATGTACAATCATCTGGGAAAAACAAGCGCAAACTGATCATTTCTCTCTCTCTACATATGGATTGTTTCTTGTTTCTCCTACTGTGGTAGTTCTGTAGAAGTGGGCTCTTCATGTTCCAGCCAAATAATCCACAATGTCACACAGTGAGCAGCGTTAAAAACTAGTTTGAGTCAGAGTGCAACAACGTTCTGGTCAGGCCAGAGAACAGACCTCAATCCGAACAAACAGCACTGTAAAGTACTACAACACCGATTCTGGGCGCAGCCGGTAGCAGCTCCAATCTTCTAAAGCTAAACTGGCGGTTGCACTGAAGGAGAACGGACCCAAATTCCCGCTGTTGCTACAAGAAACTGGTCAAAGGTCTTCCATCCCTCCGTGTCAATATGAGTGATTTCTGGGCTTGTTACTCATTTGGTGAGGTCTGGGTTCGATTCCGTCGAAGACTGCAGGAATTTCTGACGTCTTCCACGTTGAATCAATGCTGCCATTGGAGTAAAAAAGTAGACCCTTGCTTTATAATTATGTTCATTAAAACTAGAAGTTTTTCAAACGTGATGGTGTCCAAATATTTTTAGAAGGATAGTGTATATCCACGCATATCCAAAATAAAGTGGCTCTAAAGGTTCAATCGCTTCATCCATTTCTGTGCATTTCTGAATTCTGTTTTTTTTTTCAGCCAGGAAAAAACGAAGCGTTCGCTTAGTTCCATATAAATTTCTAAGTGATCTTCTAGTTATTTTTATTCCCTACTCGTGAATCAACACCCACGAGGATGTTGAGCAATCCATACATATTGCATCTCTTTTTTCGAATTCATCTTTCATTTCGAAGGCTGCAAGTTGCGGAGCTTCTGCGCATTTTACTCTTCATCAATGGTGCTTTTTTCCAGGATGAAACGTCTTTGCTGAGGGAGAACCTCACACAGTAGCAAGTACCTGAAGTAAATACAGGATAAGTATACGGTGCACTGCTTCGGAAAGCAAACACGGTAGATTTCCAAGGAGATACTGTCGATGTTCGCTTTTATTTCAAAAATAAAAGGATGTAATTTCCATAAAATAAACACAGGGACGGATCTAGTACAACCTTGTATAGATACATTTACATTAAATCTGTGCTGATAAAACAGAAGAACATTTCCTTCTCAAACATTAACCTTTCGCATTTTCAGGATGGTTTTGCTTTAAGGTAAAGCTGCAGATGTTTTTGTTTCCTTTTCAGTTACCCATTTGACTCGTTCTCAATCTTAGAAACACTCTGTGTTTTTTCTTTTGTTAATTAATGTGGGATGATTTTGAAAAACAAAATTATAGTACATTTTAAAAATTATATCTTGTGTGCTTTTAGTCGCATCAGAATTTGGGCCATATGGCTCCTTATTTAATATGTCTGTAAATTGCGAGTAATCTGTGATCGATTTGCTGTTTGCTGGAAGAAAAGCCCTAGACAATAAAGAGTTCTTTAGTTTCCGGGAGAAAAAGCCATGCTACTATCGTTGAGACCGGCTAACTGAGCCACGTTGTGAAAAATCCTCGCATCATTGATGGGATTCAAACTCAGTTCTTTTGAACTGAGTTTGAATGAAGAAGAATTGAACTGAGTTTGAATGAAGAAGACATGGAGGCGTCAAGTATTTAGTTATGCCCGTCTTCAAACACTGAAAGAGCCACGTCAGCGAGAAATATGATAAATGCATCATCTTGTTGTAAATAAGCTGCCTTACGCATTATCAAAGTTTACCCTATATCGATTTTAAGGATCTGTACACGTGTCACATGGAATTCGACGTTCCAGATTGTTAGAATTCAACTTTTCATGCAATTAAAGAGATAAATTAAGTTTCATCGATTTAAAATGTGAGATTTAACATCTCCAACCTATTGGGGATGGATTTTAAATGTGTATGCCCTAGCTTGTCAAGTGGCAGTTTAGTACTTTGGCCTTATTTAGAGAGGTCCGTGTTTGAGATCCTCGTAGACGGAAAGAATTTCTAAAGACCTGTTCAATCAGAAACACTAAAACGGACAAAATTTAAGAGATATGGTGAGAATCCACTAAACAAACAAATAATTTCTTAAGATTGGAAATGTGTACTCGAATCGTGGACTCTCTATAGAAGAGAAGGATGCACGTCTTTGGTAAGAGCACCGCGACGATCCTAACAAGACCACAGCTATTTCTACGGACTTTTTAAGAGATGATTATTCTTCAGCACAGACAGTTCATGTTCCACAAAATCGTTCGCAATTTTCCAAATGGTAGTTACGCCTGGCCAGTAGCTTTTTCTGAATTTTGTTTTTCCAGATACCATTATAGCTTATGCAGATGTAGTCTAAAATTAATTTACATGGACAAAATAATGCTCCTGCAAAGTAATCACCATTTCGAAATCCTATTTGTTGTTGATATTCAAGCAAGTAGACATACTGCGCCATCTGTTATGAACGACTTGAACTACACTTTACATCTTCAGAAAATGTGCTTTTTTTCCGTGTTATACACGATAAATGTTAATTTGTTTCCTGATTTGGATTATTCATTACATTTAACTTAAGTTCAATAAAACTTTATTGAACTGAATTTTAAAGAATAATTAATTGGATCGAATTAAAAAACACAAAAGTCTGTTGCCTTCTTCTTAGGCAGACTTCACTGGTTTGTCTGTGACAAACGAATGAAGTCTGCAACATTAGGATAATGTTGGCAAAATACTATGGAGTCAGAAGCGAAGAAATTTTATAAATTTGCTTTGTCCCTTGAAGAAAAAAACATTTACCACTATTCTGCATTTTAGTACAGGTCTAAATAGCACGTAAGATACTCAATAACTTCCTGTTAAATAAATTTTATCCAGATGGATGGAGTAGATACACACGTATAGCAACAATCTCACTTGGTATTCCTTCATTTTTGAAAAGAGTCCTTTTGTACGTTGCCCAACCGGGACAAACATGTTGTTCGAGTTGGTGTCTCATTCTTCTGTTGTTAAAATAGCTAAGAAAGAGGTCAATATGCCTGACGGTTTAAATGCGTTATCCATTTGCTTTAGCACTTTTTAAGGAATCTGTTTAGCTGGAGACTTGGCCAGCTTCCCATTTTTTTGCTCTTTTTTAATTCTCTCAGTTCTGCATGGCAAAGATCCACAGAGTGGAGCAAGAAGAGAAACTGCTGACGCTCTGTGTAAAGCAAGTAAACATGCTGCGCATAAGTGGACAGCTGAGAAATTCTAATGTAGTATCCCCCAATAGCGTCAGCGCATATTGAACAAATATTATATGGGGTACACCGACCTGATAGCAAAGGTTAAAAGCTCCAGGCAGCACAAAAACTGTTCCGTTGCTTCAAAGGCCTGGCCACGTGATATCAGAAGTGCAATAAAGTAGCTGATCTGACTAACCAGCTAAGACTTTGAAGTCTCCTCCACCACAGTTTGCCTTTATGCAATAAGAATATCTGATCTGCAGACCGGGAAAAAGAAAAAGCTTCGCACTCTTTTTTTTAACAATAATTCGATTACCACAGAAATATAATTCCAATGTTTTATCCGGATGTGATCGATTTCCTTTTTTCTACGGTCAGATATCATTGTTTTCTTGGTATTGATATTCTTAAAAAATGGAGGGAAGTCAAAAAATCGATTTCTTTCATAGTTCTAGATTTATTTCGTGAAAGTTTTCTAAAAATTTCACTCCAGATTTCGTTTTGCTGATGCTTTTCCACGATAAAACTTAAACATTTGATATTTCTCGGAAATAAAATGTTTACACCGCATTTTATCTTCTGGCAACTACACAAAAGGCAGCTTTCTGTTGTATTAAAATCGCAGTAAATATATCGCTTCACGACAAGCAGCAGGAACAGTTCGTTATGCCAGTGGTGAGCAGTCTTTTTAATTAACATCAGGCTTGATGCGAAACTCGGAGACTGCTGGAGGACCCTATCTAATATTTATATATGCTATTTAGCAACGCTGTATTTTTGAGGGCAGTAAATGGCTGGAGTCAAACAAAGGGCAGGTAAGAGGAGGTGGGAGAAAGGGGGGAACGCAATAATTACCAAAATCATCGCGTATAACGAGATCCTTCTTGTTATCTAAATAACATAGAAACACTCGCTAAAAGTTATGTTGGCTTGTCAAATATAGCCAACCAACAACCATCCCAAATTTAGCCCAGGGCTAGAAAAACACTTGCAGTGGCACGTGCTGCCACTCATTTTACAGAATCATATTCGTTATCTGCTTAAGTAATAATTATATAGATCACCTAAAACTGATCTTTCTAGCTGGATATAGTCGTTTTGAATGACTAAAACAATGAATTGTTCAGATGATCGTCATAATGAATTCTTAAAATGACACTAAACAACAAATTTCTCAAATGACTTCGACCAAGGCTGGATGAAGGATAAAATAGACCCCTCCCCCGGCCATATATAAATTTGAGGCCCCTTAAATGTATACATATATTGATAAAAATGTAAAATCAGAGGTCAAAAATGTTTTGTGTTTTTACTTGAAAAGTAAAATAATAATAAAAACGATTTTAATAGAAACTTTTAACTTATTTATTGTACAATAAAAAGGTATAGAAATAGAATTTAAAAAGTTAAGTTTAAGTAGGCTTTTATATTACACGTTTTCTTAGTTTATTATTATCATCAGAAAATTTTATCACTACTTTGGAAAATATTTATACTGAAAATGTGGACCCTCTTTGGGTGAGGCCCCTGGCCATGGCCCGTTTGGCCGTAGCGTTAACGCGTTGAAGTCTTCCACGATCAATCTCAGATGACTGAATAATGAACTTTTAGAATGATTCTAATGAACTTCAAATGACTCTAATAATGAACTCTCCAAATAACTTCAACAATGAATCTTCAAATAATTCTAATCAATAAATTCTTCAAATAATTCTAATCAATAAATTCTTCAAATAAATCCTTCAAATAATTCTAATCAATAAATCCTTCAGCTGACTCCTACTATTGAATTCTTCAGCTGACTCCCAATATTGAATTATTCAGCTCACTCTCAATATTAAATTCTTCAGCTTACTCTTATGTTGAATTTTTCAAATGATACTAAAAATAAAAATTATTAAAATTGCAGTAAACAATTAATTGTCCGAATGATTTAACAATAAATGTTCAAATGACTTCCACATTTGAAGATAAACAGTAAATATTCAAATGATTTTAGCTAAGCAATAAATATTCAAATGACTCTACTCATTGAATTGTTCAAATAACACTAAACTATAAATTTCTCAAATTATTTCAACAATGAATTTTATAAATGATTTAACAATGAACTGCTCAAATGATTTCAACAATGGATTTTATGAATGATTTTAACAATGAACTACTCAAATGATTTTTCAAATGATTTCAATAATAATTTGAATGATGATTTTTCAAATGATTTCAATAATAATTTGAATAATGATTTCAATAATAATTTGAATAATGATTTTTCAAATGATTTAAACAAAGAATTTATCAAATTATTTCCACAATAAATTACTGATATTGCCTCTAATAGTGAATTGTTAAAATAATTTCAATTATAAATTTTTCAAATGATTCAATAATGAATCTTCAAATGAAAGCAACAGAAAATTATTTAGATGTTCTGACTTCAGAACATTTTAATAATATTAAACAACAAAATTTTAAACCGCACTACGCAATGAATGGTTTAAATGACCCTGATCAGGGATCAGAGTCATTTAAATTCAATTTTTGTGATTCTCGGCAGCGCGTCTTTCGACTAAAACAATGAATTCTTCATTAAGCAATGAATCCTTAAATGTTCAGAAATAATGAAACGTGTAAATAAAAGTAAACATTGAAATTCTAAATGGTTTCAGAATTTAACAACAATATTTAAGCTGATTAACGATGGTCAAGAATTTCATATACTTAAATTAATTCACTAATGTCGCAAGCATTCATTCTTGCAGTAAAAAATCAACTGTAAGAGAAAATTAACAGTAACTTAAATGTAGAATAATTGCTTTGGATTTAAGAGCCAGGACTGACAGAGAACATAAGCTAGCTTTAAATTTTCCGCTATTAATAACGCTTTCTTTTTCTTTAATTTGGATATCTATTCCCCTCGTAAGGAATGATCTTAAAAGACACGAAGCCACCTTTTAAGAACCGCTATTCGATTTCCCTTAGAAATTTCCATTGGAAAGAGAGGAAAAAATAAACATTTAAATGGAAATAAGATAATACAAGGAAGTTTCTCCTTGTCATTATTTATGCATTAAACTGTTCCGCTTTGGAAAAGAATTGCCCAAGATCTTCCGCACTAATGAAAAATTCTTAGGTCCCTCAGGGTTTAAAGCATCCGGCCTATGCGTTACAGGGTAACATTATCTTAAGCCCGGAACACGTACTCTGCTGATAACAAAATGCCTCCGAGAAACTTAAAAGAAAAGAAAAGAAAAAAGGAAAGGTACGTGTCGTGTATTAAATTTGTCAGTATCGCGAAAATATTCAGCTGACATGCTACTTACGTCCATATGTAGAAATGATTTGAATACTATCGTTATAATCTCTTACACTTGGAATTTGTCGAATGAAAGAACACACGGTGCTCGCATTTAAAAGACGCTCATCCTCTTCAAGGGAATCGCTGATGGTCTGGGCAGCCATTAAACGGTTCAGGATTTGGGAGAAAAAATCCCATAAAGCGAATGGCATAATAAATTATGACGATATTTTAATTAGCTGCTCGTAGATGGTTCTCGTGCTATAGAGAACAATAATTTAGGCCATCCAAAATAAAAACATTCTATCTATCATAACGACTTTGTTCTGTGATGATATACAGAATGCGCATGGCCCCTCAAATTCCGTGGTGATCCAATCAAGAAGTTACATCAGTCCACATTTACCTTAAAACGTGAATTGACATCATCTTTATTTCTGGTACGAGACTATTCTTTGCACACATTAATAATCCATTGACTTGCTCTCGAACTACGGTAATTTGATACCTTAATTTCCCTACTAATTCAGTCGTTTGTCTTCTGTAATCTTGAAATTAGATTCACCAATTGTATGTCTAATTTCTTTTGTTAAGATATCGGATAAACTTTGCTTCATCGTTTCTAACGTGTTTGAAGAAATTTTCAATGTTCGTGGATCGATCTTACTCTTCTTTCTCCTTTCGAAGTTCTCTGTTTCTCTTTTCTCCAGTTCCAATCCTAAACTCTCAAATTCAATAAGGGACCTAATCCACCGAGTATCCATGATATGCAGTGATATCCTCCCATACGATCAAATGGCTCTTTAGAATTTAAATCGCTGAACCCACAAAAGCTATACAAATAAGAATAAAATGAAGCAGTTTTTATAAATTTCAAAAGGTTTGACAATTAAATTCCAGGACTGAGTCCACTGCACCCATTTCAAAGCACGTAGCACCATGATTCAGCATGTCGTAACAACTGAACGCGGTTGCTTTCCTCTACAAGGTCATTTGTGCATCGAAAGCCGTTTGAAGGCAATCGTGTTAAAGCTGTTGGGTTGTCCAAGACGTTGCCATTGTATTAAGAATCGAACAAAGAGCAAACGTTACATTTTATTTAAAATCAGTGATTAGATTAAATATTGCAAATACGACTGATGTAAATATTTTAGGGTGGGACCCACATGCACTGCAATGTAATCCCTTGCGCATGTGGTAATTTCCACCTAATTATATTGCTAACAGCTCCTAGCCTGTACTGTCCAAGGTTGAAACCTGGATTAATGAACAAATCATAATAGTAAGGATTTGTATCAGTTTCTCTTTCCACAATAAAGATCACATTCAGTTATTTATAATAATTTGCGAGATTAAAAACTAGTTTCGAAAAACATTCCACCCTCACCTGATTAATTCAAGTGGTGTAACGAAGTTCCCATGAAAGGTCTTCCCCGGATTGAATTCTAGGCCTTATCGAAGCATAGTGGTCGTGACCAGCAAGCCGCGAGATGCATACGCCAGAAATTATTTGAAAAATACACTGTAAAGTCGGTTATATCAACAACATAATTTAATCACACTGTGAAAAGTGTAATGGTAAACTTTAATATTATTTTGAGCCTATTTTTTAAGTATTTTTGAATAGCTATAACACTAGAAATATATAGGTTTGTTTGTTGGAAAATAGTTCATGATGAAAAGCAAAAATGTCATAATTATTCCATTATACGTCTTGGTAGAAAGCCTTGATGGTTGGGCATTTTCTTCAGTTTTAAAGAACTGTTTGGTAGAGTTGTTCTGCCATTGGCTTCTCTGGCACAAATTACTGGAGTGGGAATGAAAGGAATCGGAAAATAACAAGTTTCAGAGAGTATTGGGTATTGGAGACCTCGCTGGGATACCCGAAAAAATAAGAAGACGGTGGAAATAAACGAAGTTTCTCCTAAATAAAGAGGGTCGTGTCGATATTCCGTAGAGACTAGCCATTATTTACACGTGTTTAACCTTGAAGGATCAACTTTCTGCAAGACAGAAGAAAAACAAACTCTTCTATATACTTTCTTCCATTCTTCGGTGGAATACTAAATACGTTACTAACATTTGAAAAGTGCAAACTTTTAGGGATATCTGGCGGACTCTTCGTGCCTCTTTTTTTTTTTAGATAGAGGTATGCAAAATACTAAATGCGGATGGTTAACAAAAAGAAATAGTTCCACTTATGATTCTACATTGTCCGCACGTTTTAGAGTGGCATTAAAATACAAAATGGCTGAGATGATATAAAAGTTTTCGTACGTTTATAGCACATTTAGCTTTCCTGACGCGTATTTCTTCTAAGATGAACAACGCGATTCTTTTCTTGTTTTTTAGTAGCTGAAAAGAGTAAGGACACATATTTTATCCGGTGCCAACGTGGCTAAGGTTAGAAGTACACTGTCTCCAGTAAGATCCACTAGCTTGATTTGCCCATATTTGTAGTAACTAATACGGTTACTACACGTATGTTTCTTGCCCTCTAACAGAAAATTCCAAAGACAACTGTAAACAAAGTGACATATTACTAAGCAGCGTGTGTTGTCTGTGCTGTTATTTATTCCCAGGCGAGGGTCGCATGTTTTCCCTCCCGGGACTTCGAGTTTTTCTTCCAGAAAGTAGCAACCCGATTGAAGAATACTGGCCACTTACAGCACTTTTTTATTTAAAAGATTAAAGTAAGAGCCATGGAAGAAAGGGCAACTTGTTAAAGGTGCACTTTTAAGTTGAGGTTATGGACACATTTGATAAAAATGTGGCCTTAGCGACTGCTCTCCAAGAATTATGAAGAATTAACTTCCAGGAGTACGTCTACGAGTGGATTTACCGATCCTGGAAGTGGAATTAAATCTACTTTGAATTAATTTACTTTGAAGTAGATTATATTTCGAAAAGGAGAAGTAGCACCACTGACCTCAGACGAAGATTAAAATTAATGTAGGTCTGTTCCTCGAATTAAATGATCAAACTATATTACGAGAGTTTATAATGATTATATCATTCGAAGGAATGGCTTTCATCCTTGGTAATCTGAAGTAGCTAATGTTTGGACCACCACTCTCATTAAAATATTCATTTCGGCTTATATACTTAATCACTTAAATTAATTATTGGAACACTGTATATTCTAATAATTAAATTTTTCGCTTTTGATGCCCCTTAAGCTAATCTCATTGTACCTTTGACTCTGGTTTCCCTTTCCCCAAGTGATTCTGTTTTATTTTGTATAAGTTTTAACCTTTGACGATTAATTTGATCATTCTTCTTGAGTGTTTTCCAACAGGAAGAAGATTCTAATCCTTTTAAGGTTCTAGAAAATAAAAAAATAATTGTTAAGAAGGTTCACGTTACCTTTCTTACCTTACGAATCATTTGTGTTTATTGAAAAGGTTTTAGGCCTACTTGCTATTCCTTGTGCAACCCACGAGACCCGAACAACGGCCTTTCCAATTTAGTAGCAAGTAAACAGGACTACGAAAGTCCAACGATTCTGTAAAATACTCAAACTTAACAGTGTTCCAAGTTTCTGGATCTCTAATACTCCATCCTTTTACGTTTCGTATCCTTCCAACCGCTACGTTTTCCTCTAAATGCTTGAACTGTAAAGCCGGAAAATGACATTAAGATGCTACAGATGTGTTCATCTTCTTAGCAGCCTTGGCTCTGTTTTTCATTAATGAGTTCTACCATAAACTTTGCAACTGCTTCTATCTCCAGCCATTGTAGATCAAAAGGATGATCTCTCATATCAAGTTGCTGCATAACAATACAGTTCTCATAATATCATCTGCATAATAAGGTAAAATTGGATTTCTAAAATAAGAAGATAAAATACGGCTGACCAAATCGCAGCTTTGTAAAAAAACAGCTCCATAAAAGATTAGTTGTTTAGATACGATGTGCTGAAATAAAGTTCCCAGACTGGTGCTGTTGCGGTCATGATCAATGAGTTTGAAAATAAATCGAAGTGGTATGTTGTAGTTCAAGCGTCCTCCAGTTCACAGATTGTCAGAAGGCTGACAAATAGCAATCCGTTTCATTAATAGCGTTAACGTTTCATGTTACGATTTGCAATGGAAAGAACCAATATCAATTTTTTTATTTAAACTGGGAAAATCTGCAACAAAAACGCATGAAATATTAAGAACTATTTATAGTGATGAACCTTTAGGTTCATCACTATAAATAGTTCTTAATATTTCATGTTCTTAATATTTCAGTGTGTTTGAATGGCATAAGCGGTTTAAAGACGACATGAAGATTTTCGAGATGACCCAAGAAATGAACGTCTGCCATCCTCTCGAAATGCCGGAGGAGTCCCAAATTTTCCGTAAATTGTGGCAGGGGATGGTCGTTTGACCTCAGAATGAAGGCTGATGAGTTGGATTGGAAAAGTGCCAATGTACCTCCCATACATAAGGGTGGTTCTAAGAGTGAAGTGGGGAATTATCGACCTGTCAGTCTGACTTCCGTGGTAGGGAAAATCATGGAGGCAACGATCAAGGGTGGAATTCAGGATCATTTGGATCGAATTGAAATTCTCATGGATACTCAGCACGGTTTTGTAAAGGGAAAAATCATGTTTAACAAATCTGTTTCGCTATTTTGAAAGGGTCACTCATGAGCTAAATTTAGAGAATAATTTCGACATTGTTTATTTAGATTTCAGCAAAGCTTTTGACTCAGTCCCACATGAGCGGTTGCTTTATTAGCTGGAACAGGTGGGAATCACTGGGAAAATCATTCGATGGATATCAGGATGGCTTCAGGGCAGTAGGCAGATGGTTGCGATAAATGTCTATTCCTCAGATTGGGTTTATGTAAGAAGTGGGGTTCCCCAAGGATCAGTATTAGGACCACTGTTGTTTTTAATTTTCATAAACGCCATTAATGAAAGGATAGAAGGCGTGATGTCTAAATTCGCAGATGATGTTAAAATTGGCAGAGTAGTTAATGATCACTGTCAAGCTGAGAGAGTTTGACAGTGATCATTAAGATTCAGAGAGAGACCTTCTTCAGAGAGACCTAGATAGACTTCAGGAACGGTCAGAAAAATAGCAGCTATGCTTTAATCCAACAAACTGTACGGTATTACATCTGGGAAACGGTAATCCCAAAATTACTTATTCACTTGGTGGAGTTCAACTAAACCCAGTACTGGAGGAAAGGGACTTGGGTGTTACGATACGGTAAGACATGAAATTCTCTGAGCATTGTAAACAGGTTGCAAGGAAGGCCCATGGTGTCCTATCGATGATCTATCGAACTTTTGCAAGTAGAGATAGGGATGTGATAATCCCATTATATAAGGCTTATGTTAGACCACACTTGGAATACTGTGTTCAAGTATGGAGACCGCACCTAAAGAAAGACATCGAGCTTCTTGAAAGGGTGCAAAGACGGGTAACTAGCCTGGTGAGATCGGCTAAAGTGCGTCCTTATGAAGAAAGACTTCGAATATGTGGGTTGCAGAGTTTGGAAACTAGACACCTTAGAGGAGATTTGATTGAGGTGTTTAAGGCTCTGAGAGGCATCAGTAAAATGAATGAGGACGAAATTTTCAAGATTAGAAATGATGCTAGAACTAGGGGACATAAATTCAAGTTACGGGGGGAAATGTTTAGATTGGACTGCAGGAAGTTTTATTGTAGCCAGCGAGTTATAAATTACTGGAATAAGTTGCCTACATGGGTGGTAGAGGCTGACAGTTTGGGGAAATTCAATGGTTAGCTGGATCTAAACTGGAAATTAAACGCATAGGATGATAGGTTTAATTTCCTTTTCTTTTATTAATTATTTGATTTTTTTTTATCATTGTTTTATTCTTCTTCTTCCTCTTTCATGAAGTGAAAACTGCCCTGAAAGGTAGGAGATTTAGTATTTTTAGTATGAGTAATGGCCATATGGTGCAAGGAAGCTTAAGGCTTATGCTGTCCAAGCCAAAAAAAGGTAAAATAATAACAATTAAATAAATAATAAAAGAAAACCAAGTAGAAACCTATGCATTTCCATTCCCTCGTAAGTAACTATCCATCTGACCTTTGAATTTTCTCAAACTGTCAGCCTCAACCACCCATATAGGCAACTTATTCCAGTAATTTATAACTCTCTGGCTAAAATAAAACTTCCTGCAATCCAGCCTAAACATCTCTTCAGTAACTTGAATTTATGGCCCCTAGTTCGAGAATCATTTATAACCGTGAAGATGTCGTCCTCCGTCATTCATTTTTACTTTTTCCTCTCAGAGCATTAAACACTTCAATCAAAGTCTTCAAAGGTGCCTAGTTCCCAAGCTTTACAACCAACATATTCGAAGTCTTTTCTCATATGGACTTCCTTTTGCCGATCTCACCAGGCGAGTTACCTCTCTTTGGACCCTTTCATCAAGAACAATGTCTTTCTTTAGGTGCGATCTCCATACTTGAACACAGTATTCCAAGTGTGGTCTAACAATACCCTTATATAATGGGGTTATGACGTCCTTAACTCTAATAGCAAATGTTTGATAATTCCGCGATAGGACGCCATGTGATGCCACGATTTCATGATGTTGAGGACATAAATGGACACCTTCGCTGACTCTTTTCAGAAACTTTTAAGAACGGTGCAATAAATGCATTCAGTCAGGTTTTGTTTACTTTGAATAAAAATAAAACCAATTTCGAGTTCCTTCACTTTGTGTTCTTTTTATTGCACCAGTCTTGGAACTCTATTGCCACACATTGAGGCAGCTAAGCCGATGAGGCGCCATTTGTACGAACGCATTTCCCCTAAATTGTATTTATATGGTTGATTTCTTGTCTTGTTAGATGAGAAACCTAAGTTTTGAGGGAAAAAAAAAAAAGCTAAGCGGTCCAGCCCAGAAACCGACCAGTTCAGACACCATAAATGTAATTTCCAGTATCGTAAGCAACTTTAATTGCAAACTGCCGATTCATAAAAAACTGTATCATCTGATTTGCATACTTTAATGAACTGCACTTTGCAGTTAACTGTTACTGTAGCCTTCATTTATAAGTCACTGCCCTGTCATTAATATCCGGACACCTGAATATATACAAATAATCTCTATTTATGGGAAAAATCTAATAACTTGTACTGAAACCTTAGCCTTTATGAGAGCCTCTACTCTTTCTGGAACACTGTCCTCCAGTTTTTGTTTGTAGATATCCTCCGGAGTTTTCAGGCATTTGTTCTTCAAAGTGGCAACGCTAACAGTTCAGCTTTTTATTTTGGGCAGCTTCTCCTCGCACTCACCAAACATTCAGATTTATCCCGGAGGTTCTCTATAAGATTCAGGTCAGAGCCTACGCTGGCCAGTCCAACTTGACAACGCCCATGTTCTCAAACCACTCTGTTACAACGGGAGCAGTATGATACAAAGAGTTGTCCTACTGATACAGGACATGGTCTGGGCCTTCTCCGACGTGCTACCACAAAGTACGTAATGCGTTGTGTTGTCCAGGGCATCTAGATGGACTTCAGCGTTCATGGTTTTGTCCAAAACAACCAATGGTACCAGGCTAGACAATGAAAAAGCCCTAGAGTATCAGCATGATACTCTAGAGCAGTCAAACAGGCAGCTTTCTCTGGGTATCCACCTCACCCACGCACAACCGTCAGACTAGTACCATGCACCGTGACTTGTCACTCCAAAGCACAGATTTATATTGGTCTCAAAAGAGTTTTACGTGGTTGAGAAAGAAAACCGACCATAGGTACATGAAATTTACAGATATGATATAATGGTAGGTGCCTGATTATCTTATTAAGCTGGAATGAAGTGAAATGCAAAGAAAGAATAACTCTTTGACTATCCTTTGACTTATATTGAGTGAAGGACCCTTACATTTAGTTCAGAAATTGGGCTATTTTGAATGAAAATCTTCAAATATATTATTGTCTGCAACCCGTGGATATCTTATTGTCTCTCTGCCTATCAGTGGGATAAAAAACCTGATTTTCCGTAGAAAAGAAAAAGAACAGTGGAGTTACAAGCACTTCGCATGGTGTAAAACAACGTGGGTGCTATTCACTGCAGTGTTTAGCTTTTCTTAGCCACCCTTCTGACATCGATCCTTCATCACAGAGATCTATGAAAAAACACATACAGTCATCGCTGCCTGTTGATTTCCTCACTTCCATCTTTTCTCTATAATTCAATTTTCAACTGCTTCGTTATCTGTTATTCGCTCCAAGAGATCCAGCTGGATTTATCTTTTTCGTGTCCACTTCGCATCTCTTTTCCACTCCCTCGCGAGGATACGTTATTTTCACCATACGCGCCCTGTTATTTCCATCCAGAATTGCCTTCCCGGTACATCGCATTCCTGGCGTCTTGGATTTCTTTGAATAAAGTTAGAATAAAAAGCTACATACTGTAAATTGCTTATAGTATGGCAGATTAAACATTGACTGAAATGTATTGGCATGAAGCTGCACTGCAACGTTTTACCCTGACAGGTCGTCATATTCAGCCTGACAGAAAATCGTTACTGAAGAAACTCCTACTAGTGTAGTGTGCTTAGTTCACTGACCTCCAGCCTTTGTACGGTTAGCTTTCTTACGATAGCAAGACTCAAAATTATCGGCCGAAGAAAAATAAATGTGTAGGTTATTGGTCGCTTGTCTGTTGAAAATGTAGCGTTAGGAGATTTCCTTAGAGAAAGGAATACTGAGGCAAAAGTAAAGAAGCAAGATTTAAAGCCAACCCCCGTGCAGCTTCTTTCTGGAGAAGATTACCATACCAAGGATTAGATTCTTAATTTCTTATGCAAAAGAGGATTTCGTTCCGTTTGCTAACACTGATAGACAGCAAAGCCCTCCGGACTTTCACTTCGAAGATTCTGCGAGTCGATTTAAATTCGGAGAAAGACATCTGAAAGTGAATTTGTACAATAACAGGAATAACTTGGTTGCTGTTCGAAAGAGTGATAAGGCAGTGCGCACGTTATTAGATTACATTACGGAAGTTAGTCTTTTTATGGGTTTTGATATGCGCACAATTTCGTAAGACAGAATACTTGATATGAGTTGTCACCATCCGCTTTTTCTTCAAGAATTCAAATCACCATTGGTTTCTTGGTGTTGTATTTGTATAATTGCTTTTTAAGATTGCAGTATCGATACCATTCTACCATTGTAGTTTGGCATTTAGCGTAATAAACAGCATTTGACTTCAGGGTTGTTAGAATTCCACCCATTTGGGAAACTTCCATGATGAGAAGTCCCGCAGTTGCCCAATTGTTTTAAAAATCCAGTCCAACAGCCCCGATGGTTGTTTTAGTCTCATACAATGATTAAGGCTTAAAAATAACTCGAATGACAACAAAAATTTGTTCATTTAGTAACGCATTCTCCAGATGGTTTTCTGTCAATGAGTTTCTAATTTCTTTGGCAAACCCCTCATATTATTACCTTTCGGCTTATGAGTTAATTCATTTCCCAATGAGAAGCTATTTCGTAATGTATTATTCCCAGCAGTGACCTAAATAAAATCTTTTGTTGCATCAAATGAAGAAAATGATATCGCAGGTTGAGTTTGACATTTCTTCTGGACTGAAGTAATTTTCCTTTGTTGTTCTTTGACAACCATATGATTCTCATAAGCCGGGATGTCACGTTGTGGACACCCGTCAGGCACTGACAGTGCTGTAGATACACGGATATTTCATTAGAAACGACGGGAGCCTGTATTTCTTTGGCTATCTCTCGCTACTTGTAGGTTATCTTTCTGTCAGCCAAATGGCATACATCTATATATCCATTTCATTCTTCTTTATCCCTGTTCTGACCTTCTGTTACTCTGGAGGCATCAAAACATCTGGGACACTCAGGGGGTGCTGAAAAGTGATTATAGCTACCGGGGAAGCTATAATCAATAAATGGTGGAGCGTGAAAGAGAAACGTCTCTGATACAATCACTCGATATCATTCTGACATATAAATAGCGATGTACAGTTCAAATGGTGTCAATAACATACGTTTTTCGAAGTTTATTAAAGGAATTCAAATTTCTCCAGTGAAGATTTATTTTGCCCATAAAGTCAGATTTGTTTCATTTGTTCAATCGCGTGACTCAGGATGACTCATGTTTTTTTTTTCTCTCTCTCTCTCTTTCTTTTTAATTGATCAAAAATGAATCTTGGTGTTCAGATATCAGCCTGTAATTGTAATCTTAATTTTGATGAAAGAAATGTATTTGGTTCTTTTTATAAAGGACCAAAGAAAGCAGTGGTAAGGAAGCCTCTTTCTATTGGATTAAACATTTTTAAAAAGTGAACTTCTGCAGATGGTTATCGGAATGTACCAATTCTGTTATTTAATTTGTCTTGGCATCCGTTAAAAACTCGTTTAACTGAGACCGAAAGAATTCGTGTTCTGAGACATTAGGTTTCAGAGCCGGGATTCAGATCCCCTAAAATATCCGGTGTGTTAAGATACTGTGAGAATTAAGAGAAAGAAGAGGAAAATCTAATTTTAAACTGAAGCGGTTAAACTGTGTTTGGATGAGGTTGTTCCATTACCTTTTAAATCTGTTTTGGTCTGGAACCAAACATTTCTCAATTTCCTTTCGATAAACTTGCGGTTGCGTTGCTATCCAGAGGTCAGTTTTTTATTCCTTGTATTTCACTTGTTGCGGTTTATTTATTGGCCTTTAGGCCAATAAATAAAACAAGAAAACAACTCGCGTTTCTAGCATTCCTTCATTGCCTATCGATTTAGACTTTTATAGTTTGCTCTGTTTTGTGTCTTATTTCGTTCGGTATATTTGATTTCTTTTCCGTATTGTCTATGGATGTTGTTTCGAAACTAAAGGTCAAATATACACCGAACGTTTTAGTGCACGAAAAACGAATTATAGAAAAAATACATTGACTTCCTAGTAGAGAAAAATGAAATAAAAGCTTCCACTGCTGACAGATCGCTGGGCTATTGATTTTATTAATTTGGATTACCGAATTCTTTTGAGTATATCAGAAGTTCCAAAAGTTTGGAGTCCGTATTTTTTGGGGGAAAAAACCATGCTACCTTCTCCTTAGACCGACTAGCTCAGCCACGTTGTGGAAAAGGTCCATAAAACTTTTTCGTGTCATTGCTGAGATTCGAACCAAAGTTTTTTTCCATCGGGTGTTGGGAGGACGTTGATTATACCAACTGTGCTAACACGGTTATGTTTAAATTATTAGCGTAATGAGACTAACGAAGCTGTTGCTTCTTGAAGATGGCTTACATCAGTTTGTTCAATTCTGTCTTTGTAACAGAGAATTTTTTTTTTTTTTTTTTTTTTTTTTGATTTGGCAGTTGTTGGCGCATCGGCTTCTGTGGCCATATTGCACCTCCCAAGGTTTTTACAGTACTTTGATCCAAGCCCGAGGCGGGAATCGAACCCGCGACCTTTGGGTTGCCGGGCAGGTACTTTACCCACTCGGCTAGCCCGGTCGGCAATGTAACAGAGAAAGAGCATAGCCTAATTTCTTAATTTTTTCTCAATATATGGTTTGATTTCAATATATATCTTCCATTTCGATTCCAATTAGGAATTTCCAACCGCCCCAAATAAAAATAAGTCTTTGTTATGGTCTCTGAAAAGCAATTTGCAACTTTGTCATCAATTGAAAATGGGTTTCCATGATGTTTCTTCAGATTTCTGAAAAATAAGTAATTATCGAGAGCCAGCTCTGGCTGTAAGGCGATCAACTCCTGAAATTCTTAACCTCTCAGAGCAGCAATTGTTTTATGGAACTTGTGTAAAAGAGCAGCACAGCTCTTGTCAATTTCCCTATTGTCTTTGCCTTTGTGGCCCTTCTTAAATTTTGGAGAACAGCAGCATAGGCCTCTCCAGTTATTGTTTTCGTATGAAACACGTAGTCTATCAAAAACTTCCTTCCATATCCCAAAACAATGGTTGGTAGTTATAATTTTCTCGGCGAAAGGATGGGTTCTAAATATTTTGCGTGGTGATGGTGACTCATGATATTTTCATTGCATGGACTCCTGATTTGTTTCTGGATCGCAGTGATGAATCCACGTTTCATTACTTGTTAACCAACGTTGACAGAAACTCTTATGGATCTGCATCGTGCAAGTGTACATTTTCCTCACAAATTTGAACTCTTCACTGTTTTTGAATAGGTGTGAGCACCCAGCGAGAACTAACCTTTGACATGAATAGGTATTCACAGAAGAAGTTCAGTTTCATCCCCAGAAAGTCTTCGCTGACAACAAGTGAATATGATTATTGTCCTGCAAACTCCTAATGGAAAAGGCTTGAGTTCAAATCCCATCAATAACGCGAGAAATTTTTATCTGTCTTATTCAGAGTTCCTTTGGTCCTTCCGAGTTGGGTTCATCTTCTATGGATTCCTAATAGCATTTCAACTCAGATCAACATTTCACAAAGTATTCAAAGAGAGCACTTTTAGACCATTCTCTTCTTTTGTTAAAAATTTGAAGAATGGCACGATGCCCTTATTTCGTGATATCCATGTGCTCCTTGGGATTGGCTATTTAAAATGTCTTCTGTTATTTTTATACTTCACAGTATTCATCTCCATCCACAGAAAAGCCATAGATTGCTATGAACTAGCTTTAACTACTTCTCGATAGTAGAAAAGACCTATAATAGCTGTTTTAATTGCGATTCATTACAAGGATTTAAAAATAACAATGAACTTGTTTTTTTTTTGATAGTTGGATGCAGGCCAAAACTAATGCTAGGGGCAAAAACTGCGGTACCTTAATATTCATTTTAATATTTATGTTCCATAGTTAATATCTAATTAAAGTTTCTTTCTAATTAAGAGTTTTCCGGCGGTCATGTCTTAATTATCTTCTTCTTTTTGTCGCCCACCCCTTGCCGTTTCTTCCAAGAAAACTTATGAAGCGGATAAAACTCTTTCTTAATGAACTTCATTTGTTCGGTAATTGTTCTTCGGCTCAGTAGCTAACAAAACAACCAACTGCCTGCAAATTTTTCAACAAAGATTCAATTAATTATCTTAACTAGTAAGCAAGTGGCGATGGAATCGAAGCCGCTGTTTCTTCAGCAACTGGTGACGAGAGTTGTGGAAGAAACCTCGGGTCAAAATAATTTGATAACGGAATAGAAGGGTTATTTATTTGCAGCGATAAATCGATTTCGAAGTTTTCGCCCACCCATTCGGTTTATTAATGGACGCGCAAGAAGAATCGAATCACTCAGGCGACTGCCATCTTGATGTAATGAACTATTAATTAAATGTTTAACGCCTCGCGATGCGATCGAGACCTCTCTGGAATGCTTTATAAACACGGGTCAGATGTATTAGATTATAAAGATAATAATAAACGTAGATTGTTCTAAATAAAATCTTGAGGATTTAAAAATTAAGGTTGGAGGAGTACGTTGAATTAACAGCTTTTAGTAGATGCAATTAATGTGTCCGATGGATACATTGAAGTAATTTATAGATGGAGTTGAGACCAATTATTAAAAGGATTGTTTATTAACGTACTTTTAATTTATGTGTGTTTATTAAAGTGGAGTCAGATGTATAAAGGAGGTACCTCAGATCCTGGAGTAAGATTTCCTTTCTCTTTTTTTAAAACTTTCGAAGCAGATAGACCGAATTTTTTTTCAAATTTGAGTGGAGACCTTATTATCCAATATTATCGGTGTTTTTATCGATACAGAGCGCTCTTATTTCTTCTATTTCCTTGTTTGAGGAATGTTGGACAAGAACTTTAATTTTCTTCAAATCTGCTGAACATATTATTGATTTGATTCGGGACTCATGTTTTATTGTGTAGAACATTACTCCAAATATGTAGAAAGATAAATTCTTATATCCTCTGTATGATATCGATCGTCAGCATTTCGTACATAATTTGCACGTAGTTTCTTTTTATGTTTCGGCAGTTTCCTAGTTCAAATATTTTCCTACAAAATTCGCTAAAATTCAGCGACTTCTTCTTTTTTCCTTTTGCTTCCTTGGGTAGTTGAGGCTGACAGCCTGGGGAGATTTAGAGGTCAGCAGGATGCTGACTGCATCCACAATATTGCCCATTCATTTCTCCAATCAGCGCACTGCAACAAATATAATGTCCAGTGCATCAAGTACAATGTAGGGTATACGAATAGCTTATGTGAAACCTAATAAAAAAAGAAATAACTACTGGATGTCTATTTCACAGATCTCAAGAAAATTTGATAACTCATAAGACTTTTCTAAGAGACACAAATATATATTTTTTCATTAAAATCTGTCTACTGGGAGCCGAGTTATTACATTTCGATGGACGTACATGGTGCAGACAATAGGCGCTTATGCGTATATAGGAGTGGACAAAATGGAAAGACCTGTGATAAAAAGTTAGTATGCACTAATATGGTATTGAGCCACCCTTGTATTCTGCGTGCAAGAGATTCAAATAAATGTTGAACTGTCTTAAGAGGAATATTGGAACATTCTTCATGAAGGAACGTTTCAAGTTCGTTGAGAGACGAAGGTAAGGTGGAGGAAATATGCTTCTCACTCTCTTCTCCAAATATGCCCACATTGGATCAATAACGTTAAAGTCTGGTGATTACGCAGGCCATGCTCCTGAAACCAAGATTGGACACATCTGTATATATTGGAGCAGTATCATCTTGAAACATGCATTGTTTGTGGGAAACAATGTTTGCACCATCGGACGAACCTGGTGACTCAGAATATCAAAGTAATCAGTGGCATTACTCCTCCTGATTTTGGAAAATGTGAATGATCGTTCGCCTGAAAATATGACATGTTTCCAATCATCAAGGATCCAGAATTTGTGCTTCTTATACCAATGCATCCTCATTCTAGCTTTACCATCAGGAACTTCACATAACGGTAAAGGAATCGACAGTAAGGCAAGCAAGCGACAAATTGAAATTGGACATTAGAAATTTAGAAGAAGAACTCTTTATTATATACAGAAGGCACATTGCTGTATAAAACTCCCTTCACAGCTACACGCTAGGGATTTGGATAAAAAAAATTACACAACATAATAAACGAATATGAAAAAACAGCATTATGACTCCAGAAAGGTTTGAACACTGGAGTTATGGATCCATGGCAATGATGGATAGGTCCTCCGAAGCAGGTTCTAGTGTCTTCTGACGTGGTCCTGGTAAGGAAGTCGACCGAGTACTTTCTGCCTATATTTCTTATCGACTGCGAATTTGTAGAGGTCGCAGTCCAAGGGCCGAAATTTCCATATGGCCCACTTCAATAGCCAGAATTCCCCGGCGAAAATCCGTCCAAAATGGGTCATAGTCAGATGGAAGTAATCATCTGACTGAGGATGAACTGTCAACATGAACGGATGCACTTGGTCAGCAACGATGTTTAGGTACGATGTGGCATTCAGACGTGAATCTATGGGTATCAATGGATCCATCGTGTGCCAAGAATACAGTCCCCATACCATAACACTGCCCCACCACCTTGCACAGTAGTCGTCGGACATGACGAGTCGATGGATTCATATTGTTTTCTCCAAATTCTGAGCCTTCCATCATCATGATGCACAAGGAAGTTCGACTCGTCAGATCAAGCAGCTGTTTTCCAATCCTCGATAGTCCAGTGCTGGTGTTGCTGTTCCCACAGTTGAAGTCCAGACTTCGGCGCCATAGAGTATGACCGGATAAACACGTCTTAATATATCTGCACCCAACAGCTTGGTCATGGAAGTGCATAAGTTGTTGGAAGTGCTCTCCAAAATGAGTGTATAAATTCATTTTCGTTGTCAGAGCGATGGATAACGTCCCTACTATATCACACCGTGTATAAAATAGAAAGATCCGATTCCCGTTGCTATTCGAAGTTAAGAAAAACTCCTCAGCTCATATTCTGATACAGTTCATCCCGACTTCTGTGTTCTTATCAATCCCTCACAAGATAGAAAACGTGGCAGACAATACTGAAGACCGTTAAGAATGTTTTTAATGTACTCCAAAAGTAATTTATTTCACCAAAATCTGTGTAATTATTATTATTATTTTGTAATAGAGCACTGTAGCTGTGCCATGAAAAAGAGCTGCACATATCTGAGCACTCTAATGAGGTGAAACATTTGGACACCCGTTGAAGCAGTCCGTTGAACATTGGGTTGCACAATAAATTGATAAACTTGCATAAGTTAAGACCTGTATTATAGTTCTACATAATATTTATGCAATATAATCTTTGTAAAATACATTGAACTACATTGTAAAATACGGCATTTTCCATGACCAGCGTATACTTCACGATATTCATTTTAATATTGATTGACCTCCAGTTCCGGAGGCTTTTATCGGAAATGTGGTAGGCGTAAAAGAGACCGACTATTTAGAATGCCCACGTGACAAGAAATATCTTGGTTATCGCAGTATTTTGTTGTTCTCAAAGGAGCGTGTAATCAGCCCGTCTCGATTGTGATCAGAGTTAGACACATAATACAATCGATCTTGCTTTAGAAGGGGGGGGATTGGAAACGTCGAATAGTATGGGGGCCAATAATAACAATGCGAGACGGTGCAACCTTGACGGACGGTATCGATTACAACGAGGAACAGGACATACGATGTTGTTTGCCAACTGTCATTATGATGAGTAGCGACTGACGCGAGCATCGCGAAGTTCATAGATTATGAGAGGCTAAAAAATCTTATTGTCTTTGATGATTTCTCTAGAGAGAAATCTTTATATAGTAGTGGACAAAAATCATAATGTCCACCAAATATTTGACAGTGACTACGCTGAAATACATGACTTTTTCTGACAGAAAACTATGGGCACAGTTTTTTAGCGGTTGCTGTATAAGCAAGTGTATACTTCATCAGAAAAAAACACTATCCACCGCATTTGCCCGTCCCCTCTACCCACTTTCACAACATCCGATGGTAGTTTGGTTGAATACCATCATCATTAATGGTTGAATACCATCATCATTAAGTTTACTCAATCCATTTAAACCCTTAAACACTTCAATCAGGTTTCCTCGCACTTATCTAGTTTCCAAATGGATCGTAGTATAGTACTTCTTTGTGTTCTTCACTAATCTCGTTGCTCTTCTCTGCACCCATTCTTCCAAAGGATACACATCTTTCGTGTATGCAATACTTAGTATGTGGTCTAACCGTTACCATGTACAATGGGATAATCACTTCCTTGTCCCTGTTCACAAAATTCCTGTATATTACTGATAGAACGTCATGAGCTGTTCTAGTAGATTGTTTGCACTGCTCATAGAACTTCATATCGGACTATACAATTACCCCCGGTCTGTTTCATTCTCCACAACCACCACCACCTTGAGTTCGGTGCCTTAACTGGTATGTCAATCTGGGATTACTACTGCCCATATGCAGTCAATTTAGTTTACCAATATTTAATTGCCACCTCTCAGCCCAACCGCCTAATTCATCGAGGTCTTGACGCAATAGTGTGCCTTGATTTGTTATTAACAACCTTCCAACCTTTGTATTGTGAGCAAACTTAAGTAATTAGCTTAATACGCTGCCATCATCAATATGGTTAATAAATATTGTAAACAGAAAGGGGCCCACACTGAACCCTGAGGAACTCCATTAATAACATTAACAGAAGAAAAGCAGGGCCCATTTATAACTATCCTCTGTCTTCTGCCACTCAACCATACCTTTGTCCATAACAGTAACTTGTCCCTAATGCCATGCCGCCCCAATTTATACGTGTGGAATAGGTTTTGTTGAATCTAACATTTAATGTCAGAATTATTGTTTGCTTCCAGTTCCTTCGTTACCGAGTCCTAATTTTTTTTGCTCTGCTTTATAGTAGGTAACCATATTTGCCAGACGGGAACCCCTCCCTTAACAAAAGTATGCTTGTGATTTCGGTATAGTTCCATTCTCGTTAAGATGATCTTACAATGACCACTGACTCCATTATATTCCCTGGAACAGAGGTCAAGCGAACAGGTCTATAATTGTTCACCCTTTGATTCTCTCTTTGGGAATAGGAGATATTTGCACACCAATCTATAGGAAACTCCCTTGAATCCAAGGGTTCTCTCATAACTATGCAAAGTGCTTATTTACCTTTTGTTGCTGCTTCTTTTACAACAATTGGATAAATTCCATCACTCCAAATGCCTTATTCTCTTTTAGCATCCACTTTCTTCTCAGTTATAATAAAACCATTTAGTTCCCAGTTATAGCTTGGTCTACAGTATAGCACAAAAATGTTGACTGTGTACTACTCTGGGGTGTGTTGCTATTTTTTTTCATTAAATTACAAAAGATCCTTGGAATGCGTGCAGAATTCAATTTTTATTATAATCAGGAGGAAATAAGAGAAGCATTCCAAAAAGTTGAGCGAATATTCAGCTGACCTAATTAATTCGTTAAAAATTAATTATTTTCCATTTCCCCGTATGACGAATTTGGTTACCTCATCAAGTTCATTTCTCTTAATTAAGATCTCAAGAATTAAGTCGTTTGTGAAGTACGCGTGTGTGAACTGTTAAGTTTCATTGAAGGAGATTCATCTCTACGTACAATTATTCGTGCTATTGAATGAAATGAATGAATAAACATCCACTCGTAGGAAAAGTCGTAACTGTGTCTCGCACGCGCATTTCAAACACAGGTTGGTTTGAGCGGTAAGGTAGAGTGTTCGGAAACACCTGGGAACGACAACTGCTGTCCGTGTACGTGGTGACGCATGCGAGCACGTGTGACACCAATCAGCTTCTAATGCCGTGACGCCCTTCATTTTCGTTAGTCTCAGCCACAGATTCATGAAGAGCGGACATCTGTTGAACCTCCCACTGCCATGCCCGCCGCCAGGAAAGTTTAACTATGCCTCGAGCGAGAGAGAGACGCAATTCAAGAGTACTTAATCATCGACTCGCGGCAGTCTCGCGATGGTCCAAAGGACCGAGGTACAACGTCGCCGTAATTAGGGGAAGTTCATGCCAGGAAAGCTGAAACGAGCCGATCCGAAGTGGAAAAGTAATGAAGGATGCGAAGGGACGTCAACAAAAACATCTTCCGAGTGTTGTTGTCTTCTCTGTCCAACTCGGAGATCGCTTCTTTTTATGTGTGGGTGTTTCGTGGGCACCCGCGCGCGTGTTTTCGGATTTTCAGCTCTCGGACGGATCCTGGGAGATTTCCCAGGTGGCTGTGGGATTCTTTTCGTCGGCGAATAGGCGCGGGTGTTAATTACCGGGGTGTGAGAAGTCTCCGGTGAATTGAAAGTGACACGAACTCTTCCGATTCCGGAGTCAAAATAAAATATAAACGCCGTAAATAAATTAAATTTGACACCGTTGACGTCATGCACGCTGGTGACAAAGGCGTCCATTTGAGCGGCACACTTCGTCAGAAACTTAGTTATTTAAGCGCGTGAAGGTGAGAAAAGCTTTTCATGTTAGTGCAGTTGCATTGTCAGTTTGGTTAATTTTTGCACAGCAGTGCGCTCGAACTGCCGATAAATGAGGTGGAGAAGAGGAGGATGGATCTGGGTTCGATCCTGGTCACCGGATGGATTTGCTTTATACCTTCGTTAATAGCAGAACCTTTTCAAGAACCTGTTCAAACCATACCGGGGGATTAAAAACAGAGAAGCCATTTCTTATAAAATAGAAATATCTGTTTATACTCTCCACGGCCAGCCATGGGAGTTTCCAACCTCATTGTAACTGCTCGTATTTTGGCCGTACATATTACGTATAAGGGTGCGGTTTCAATCTCACGATCCATGTTCCAAGGCGTGCAGTTGACCCAAAAATTTGCAGGAATGATTTCTTCCCTGTATCTTAGTTGGCACGATACATCGCCATCTGGAGTGGTCCGGGTTCGATTTCTGAAGGAATCTATAAAATGCTCTTCAATTTAGGCTGTAGTTAGCTAATCTCCAGCAAGGGAATAGTTTTTTAGCTCACACAACTTACCAGTAGGCCCGTGAACCTACACTGTGCTGCTACATTATTGGGTACACCTATCTAATAGAGTTTTGAGTCTCCTTTAGCCTTCAAAACAGCATGAATTCGTCTAGGCATGGATTGAACAAGATGCTGAAAACGTTGTGCAGTAATGGAGTACCATGCAGGTATGAGTGTGTCACGCAGTTCCTTGAGATTCGACGGAGGTGTAGGCCTGCAGCGAACAGCCCTTTCCAGCTCATCCCAAAGATGTTCAATAGGATTGAGAGCCGTGGACGGAGCGGGCTACTGCAGCAAAGAAAAGTCATTGTCATGTTCCTGGAACCATTCCATAGTGATTCGGGCTTTCTGTACCGGTGCATTATCCTGCTGGAAGTAACCATCTGACTGAGGATGAACTGTCAACATGAACGGAGGCACTTGGTCAGCAACGATGTTTAGGTACGATGTGGCATTCAGACGTGAATCAATGGATCCATCGTGTGCCAAGAATACAATCCCCATACCATAACACTGCCCCACCACCTTGCACAGTAGTCGTCGGACATGACGAGTCGATGGATTCATATTGTTTTCTCCAAATTCTGAGCCTTCCATCATCATGATGCACAAGGAAGTTCGACTCGTCAGATCAAGCAGCTGTTTTCCAATCCTCGATAGTCCAGTGCTGGTGTTGCTGTTCCCACAGGAGGCGTGCTCTCTTGTTCTTCATTGATAACAAAGGTACGCGATGTGGCCGTCAGCTATTGTAGCCCATTCGCGACAAAGTGCGACTAGTGGACCGTTGCGATATTTTGTTCTGCGCACCAAGGTTGTATTCTGACGTGATGTGCGACATTGTGGCCCATCTGTTTGCTTGCAGAATTCTAGCCATCCTCCTCTGACCTCTCTCATCAACAAGCGATTTTCTTTCACAGGAGTGTCGTTGAGAGGATGTTTTCTGTTCGTTGCACCATTTTGAAACTGTGGTGCGTGAAAAGTTCAGAACTGCCGTTTCAGAGATGCTTTGTTCAACGCCTCTTGCACCTACAACCATGCCATGTTCGAAGTCTGTTAAATCACTCCTTTTCACCATTCTTGCTACGGTTTGTACGCTTAACTGATACTAGAGGGGTTGTTCTGCTGCATTTATATCCACAACTGTGATCATGTGACTTGCAACTTTGTGGGACAAACCATTTGTGTGCACAGTAGGGTGTACCTAATAAAATGGCAGCACAGTGTACACTTTTACAGAAAGCATAGAGTATAAGGATTTAACTGACAACCTCAGTGAAATCCTTATACTCTATGCTTTGTGTAGCCGAGCGGCCAGCTTGTGCTGGCCTCTTGGCTACCGAAGAACAGCAGTCACATGTAAAGCTGCTTCTGAGTACTTGTCCACACCACGGGAAGGTGGGCCAGTTCCAGTAGGTAAGACGCTTAGGGTCTCAGTTTATGAGACAACAAAAAAAAAAAAAAAAGGAAAAGAAAACACCTCTGGGAGCCCACTCCATATGGGGGAAAGGGAATATTAAAAAAGAAAAAAAAAATAGAACTTCTTAACACTTCCCTTCACTGAATTCTTATGCACTGTCTTCTTAAAGTATTTATACTATACATTCTTCTTAATAAAACGTATTAGCTATCCACTCAACTTTAACAACACACTGGACTTATCCAAAGCCATTCGTATCAGCAGAAAATTTCGCTTTTTAAACACCTGATTGGCGAACACATAAAGCGCATTTAGATTAAAGTGAGTTTCAATAAGTTCAGTCTCTTGACCAGGAAAAATTGTTCCTACAGTGGTTTCAAATTCTGTCCTGATGTTCCAAATATTGTGGACAGTCATACAAAACATGGCTCCAACTCTCGGCCTTTCCACAAAAGCAGAGAGGTGTTATTGCTCATACCGAATTTATGCAGTTTATCATTTAACGAACCATGTCCTGTAAGAATATAAGAGATGAATATGCTCATTGAGAACCACTTATTTGTCCATATGTCCAATCAATAAGAAATCCGAGGAATAAATTTCTTAGTCCAGCTTCGGATGTATCCCATCTGTCCTGACATTTGTTCACCAGCTCATTCCAACGTCTTTGTTTTGCTCTCTTAGCACCTTGTTGTGTGTCAATCTCTATAAATGCAGTTGGAACCTGTTTACATACATTAAAGCACACCCCTCGAAAACACTCCAGCTAATACCTACAAAACAACTGTCAATGCTGTTCGACAAACACATAGATTACAGAATTAATCTTTGTAATGACACGAGTTTTAGTTTAAATCCAAAATTTCCGCCTTATGGTTATTGCTAGATTTAAACTAAAAGTTATGAACAGTTAAAATAATAATTTGAATTCCCCATCGTGAAAAAAACGAATTCAAAAAATCATTTATTTTATCTACTTGTACATTTTGTTGTGTTTCGCCAAATTTTGCTTTATGTACACTTCTTGAACGCCAACAGCTTACCATTACCCCACACAGAATCTAAAATACGATGTGTCATCAGAGTGCCTGAATGAGGACCGGGACTGTGAACCGTGTATCAACTTTTAAACATTTCACAACTTGCATTCTGCTATCTCATAAGTGTATCGAACATAAAGTTACATATTTCACGCTCTCCCATCTTCTGAATATTTATTATAAATTTCCAGAAAGCTTTTCGAAATAAATGAGACATTCTCCAGAGACAGGAATTTTCCATTCAACCTGTGATACAGTTAAAGCAGACCGAAAATAAATTTACTTTTAGATTGATGTTTCTGTTTATTTATTAACTCGCGGTGGGCAATAAACTCTGTTTGAAAACGAATTCTTAGTTAACCACGTTCTATATAAGACATTCAAATATTATTAGTAGCAGTTCATTGAAATTCGAAACGGTTGGAGTTGTTTAGTGAACATCCCTGGCCCTCCACCCCTCCTCTTGTTCCATTCAACGCATTTCTAAAACGCTGCGCAGGTTTTGAGTTTGTTATTCAGATCCAGTGACATTCGAATTGTGATGTGCTCGAGCAAAGTGAACATTTGATGTCCTCGTGTTTCTGTTTTTAATTTTGTGAACATTTTCTGAGTTTTATGATTATCAAAATACCTGTAAGTTCGTACCAGTAAAATCTACAGAATTGTGGCCAGATTATTGGTTTTGTTAACTGTTTGGTGACCAATGTGATTTTTAAGGTATGTTTGATTTCAGATCGATTATTTTCGATATTTAAGTGCTAATAATTAAATACTGTTGTTTAAATAATGAACAAATTAAGAAAATGAATGTTTTATATTAAAAAAAGGCCGGGCCGTATGCAAATTATATTTTAGTACAAAGAAAGTGTGATATTGGACAATGACTTAACTTTTCTCAATAAATTGAATATTTTAAAGCAACCTAAGAGATAAATACGTTGAAGAATGTAGTTGTTTCGGTAAACTACTCGGTAATATTTAATTGAAGTTGCTTCATTCCGTATTGTATGTCAGTTTAATTAATTTTAAGTCTTCAAAGTTGGAAAATGTTCGCTTGCATTGATCACATTGATATTTCTGCAGAAAGGGCCATCGTACTAACTGTGTTTAATTTAGCGTACTTTGCCGCATGCTTTCTAATTATGGCTCTCTTTCCTTGTAATTCAGAATTTGTTTAACAACCTTTGAACTAAAGGTCAAAAGGTGCAGTTGTGCTGTTAGTGTAGAAAAAATTGTTCAATTCTAATTTGTGAATTATTTCTTGGCTACAGTTTCTGGTCAACTGGTAAGTTCTGAGGGATAGGGTTTACTAAGATAAGGGGAGGTGCATAGGTTTGATGTAATCTGAAGTGTTTTCGGTGTTAGTGCTTGCCAATGAAGTCAAATATACAGCTGTATATTCGTAATTTAAGTAATCCAGGTTTGCAGTAGAAATACCGAAAACTTTAATCATTAGCTTCGTATGACATTTTTATAAGTCCCGCTTTGTCATCCTTGATATTTGGGTTAGGCGAAAGGCCACAGGCTCGCTTATCAGGTACAGCAATGTATATGCAGACCGGTATGTTCCGGATTTCCTTATTTCGCAATCATTAAGCAGCTTGTCAATTCCCTAAGGGGAAAAAGTTCTTACCATAATTGTATTTACTTAATATCTTGAACGCATATGTGAATTTCACTGAGATTTTTTTTTTTTTTAATTTTGTATCATCCCCTGGCTTTCTGGATGTGCAGAATCAAAACCTAAGGATTAAATAAACAAATTAAAATATTACTTGCAAATTAACATCAACAACATTGGTCCTAGAATTTGGGATCCCACTTTTAACGTTAGACCAATCTGAGCAGTGGCCATTAATCACAACTGGCTACCTCCTGCAGTCACCTGCGATCAGTCTTAAAAACTTACCCGTGATTCCAATATGTTCCAGCGAGGGCCTGAATCTATTACTTTACTAAAATCTAAATAAAGAGTGTCAAAATTATTTCCTACATCCAGCTCATAAGTACTTCTGTCAAAGGGATTACCAAATTACTGAATCATAATTTTCTCTTGACAAAATGGTGCCTTGTAGCCTTCAGAATCCAATTTATATCTAAATGTCCTTATATTGTAGTCAAACTGACCAGTCTGTATTTTCCCATTTCACTATTAGAACCACATTTAGGTATTGGTGATACAGTGGCAGTAGCACCCATCCAAAAGCCTCTCTCGAATGCAGCGTTGCTTTAATTTAACCTTAATAGTTTATGCCGCCCCCTTCAAGATTATTAGGCGTATTCAATCAGCTCCTGGAGCCTTATTTGCCTTTACAACCAACTTTTAATAACACGTACCAACCCACGTTCTGAAATATCTGTGACTAGAGTAGAATTTTTGAAAAATGCTTTACTAAGAGTTGGAGATAGGTATCATTATTATCGAGTAGTAAATGAAAATGTGGAGTTAATTGGAATAACGCATATATATTATCGAGTTTATTCATTCAGTGAAAAATTAGTAATTTACAAAAGCAGGAATTCAACAAATCAAACGGAAGCGGCATATAAGTTGCGAGGAGGGAAGAAACGAAGTTAATTCGCCGAGGCACCATTAAAAGTAGGTAACGTAAAGGGGGGGGGGGTACAGTGTTTTGGATAGGAGCCAGAGGGGTTGTGAGAGTACAATGTAACCAAAATAATGTGGATTGAAATAGTATTTAGTTAGGAAATAATGGGGCGAGGATGGCATAACTCTCAATAAGGGGATGTTCAAAATTTTGGAAATATTATGTAATTTGTGAAAACCAAAAATGAGTTTTGCTCAATTTCGTCTCATGGAAATGCTCAGCCCTCAGCAGAAACTTATTGACTGAGTTCCTTTGTGCCGAGATGCGAACAACGGCCTTTAACATATTTTGTGGAAGGACACAGTCATAACGCACTGTGCTAAGCGCAGGAGTTTTTTTTTTTTTTTTTTTTTGTTTCGAATGTATGTATTGTCTCTATTAGTGTAACTTTGCATATTAGAGGGTCAAGATTACCAGAAGAGTATTCGAAGATGACGTACCAGTTACCAAAGTCATTGTACTAAAATTAAGAAAATAAAGGCGGTCATTAAATTGCAGCTTCGTGAAGCTCAGTATCTCCCTGCAACTGTTAGTTTTATGCACGTCTCCAAAGTGATATTTTATTTCGCTGCCATTAAGATTTAATGATATCTGAGTGTAGCGTTTATCAAAAGTAAATGTCTTGACTCCATTCTTCAAATATGATATGGATGAGCTGAGCTGCTCCATGCGTTTTGAAAATCCTTCACTTGGATAGGGGGGGATGGAAGGGGTTAAAACACATTTTACGATATTCGAAAGGTATTATTTCATTAAAGTATACATTTAAGTTTATTAAATGAGTATATTTATGAGTTTATCACTATTCTTTAAGACAGGATTGATCTTTATGAAAGTTACAACGAGACTTCGATCGTAAAATGATTTGAGTGAAAAATTACTTAATGGGAAAATTTCGTGAGTAAATACGGTAATGGAAGAAGTAAAGAGAAAACTCAAAAAGAAAAACAAAAAAACACTAAACTGTTTTGTATCTGATCGGAATCAGCTTTATCCTTTTCTCATAATTATTTATTCCTTCGATAACTGAGGTTGAGAAACTATGATCCTTCTCAAAGGACACGATTTCTTATTAATTAAAGAAACCTGTTTTTCAATGATTTCAGTAACATTTAAAGGAATGACGTAAGTTAAAATATCACCCTGAAAGCGTAAGAAATTATATCCTCGACTGGCTTTTAAGAGTATCATCGTGATATTCACACAACAGTAAATTATTTTATAAACATTGCTTTCGTTTTTTCAGCATCCTGCTATAGGAAACCCATGCAAAGTATCAGATTATTGCCAGCAGTAATTGGGAGTTTTTAGGGTGTTTCTATCAGTTTTTATTCCTGACTACTGCTTCAAAGTTTCACTCTATTAAGAACTGTGTTTTAATTAGAATTTTGTCGACGCAGGTTTTAACGAAAAAGTTAATAGAACAACATGTAGTTTGGACAGGAAGGTAAGAAAAACTTAATAGCCGCGCTATGTTAAATTTCCCTTAACAACACGATTCTTATTCGTTCGCTCTCTTTCCTGGAAGAAAAAAGTGAAAGCATTTTCTTTCACTTGGCACTTCTCTTGGTTTTCTATTATCCCTCCCCTTTCTCTACAACACCTATTCTCTTTTTTTTTTATCTGAAATTAACTCTTGAGAGAGAGATTCTGTGTGTGTAATAGAGAAAATACTTTTCTCAACTGCTTTATTTAAAATAAAAGAGCGAAACTTAAACCCCTTACCTGCCAAATGTGTTGGTTACTACATTTATAAACTTTGGACCGTCCAGAATAATTCATAGAAGCAGAAACTCAAGATCAGTAACACCAATAACCAGGAAATATTCAATATGAAATCACAATTCGAATAACAAATGAGATGACAATGTGGAGTGAATCCATTAATAGCAACGCCCCATAATGATCGAGTATATATCCGTGAAACACACGCCTTCTCCCAACTTGTAATACATATAGTTTAATGGTACCTTTTGCGATTAGTTTCTCATTAAATTATCGAGTAATCTTGAGTTATTGTGCGCTATGTTATACGTATATACATCATAATCTGCAACACGTGTAAGAGAACGAAATCGGTTGTTTGATTCGCTAATCTAGAAGAAGCGTGCAAGTTCCGACATGTTTAGAAGTTGGTTTGTGGTTGCAGAAGATCGTCGTATTTTGGAGTGAAGTGTCAGCAAGAAAACATTGTATTTTCATTGTTATAATAAGCGTGTGGTGAGGATTCCATGGACTGCCATGTGAATGGATGAACATAACTAATACGGTTACAGTAATATGAGGTGAACTCAATGGATGTAAACTGGACAGAGTGGTAGATTTCTTTGTGGTACAGAATTATAATCTGTTTCACTCTAACATTGATTTGCTGTAAAGCACATTGATAAAATTTGAGTATATTACCATCGGAATTGAATAATCTTGTTGGCAGTAGGAGAAATTTGAATGAGCAGCACGTTTTTCGAATGGCTGCTAGCGTCACTTCCACATTGCGGTCCACGATGAGTGTAAACTGATGGAAATAAATCCAGATACCTATATTTCATGTTCATTCTTGATTTGAGTTAATGCCAACAAGATTATTCAATAATGAATTGATGATGAACTGGATGGGCAGTCCTTCTCGAACGATTGTCTTTCTTCACTTACCTTTATTCCCGGTATTAGAGAGATGTAAAATTTCCCTTTTCATTTTTCCCTCGGGTGTAATACAGTGGTTATAACCACCATGATCCAACACTGAGCAGAAAAAAAGTCTTGGTTCGAAACTCGTCAATGACGCAAGAATTTTACTGACTTTTTTATAATTTTGCTTGAGATAAACGCCCTCAGCTGAGGGTTGCATGGTTTTATCTCCCATTAACTCAGTTTCTTATCCTAACAAAACAATCCGATTGAAGAATCGCGCAATTGACACAATATGATGATAACCATAGATACTTCCCGCTTATTAACTAAGGTTTTCTTTTTCAGAGAAGGGTGGAACGTTCAAATATGCTCAGATCCTCCGTTGTCATGTATGACAATGGACAAACCTTCAGTTTTGTTCCTCTTCATGAAATATCAATTGTCGTACATTATTTTTTGTATCTGATGAGCTGATTAGTAGGCAGTCCTTCTGGAACGATGGTCTTTCTTCTCTTACTGTTATTTTAAATGAAATTTGTAGACGTTATTTGACATTTTTAGCGCAATTAATGTAACGGTAATGATGATTGAACCTATCAAACTGATAGGCCAAAATATCGCAGCATCACTGTCTCGTTATGATTGATTTCGGCGCTACCAATTGCGTAATCCTCCAGTAAGTGGTGATATATCATGTGGAACTACTGAACGTGTCAGGGAATACGTACAACAGAAGTACTTACTGCTGTAGAAAATATTGAACAACCAAAATGTCGTGTAACGTGGACATGTGAGTGATTGCAAATAATTTGCTTCTTTTAGTTTGAAAGGACAACGGAACTTAAGTTCCAGTTCATTTCATCTCATCCAAACGTCGTTTGGTATGAGATGACATTTTATTTGTATATGTTAAATAATTGGTTAAACTAATCTTATTAACACTTTTACTACAAAAAATCATGGGATAGCTGTAATTTTGAACAAAACATGTATTTGAAGAAGTACATCTACATAGTATGGAATAATAGGCATTTGACTCAGTCCATGAGAGGTTATTGTATAAGCTGGAACATGTTTGAATTACTGGAAAATTCTAAGGTTAATTGCTGGCTGGCTGCAGGACAGAAGATAGAGGGCTTTGGTTAATGGTTGTTCTTTAGACTGGTGTAAAGTCAGAAGTGGGGTCCTCCAAGGATCGATTCTTGGACCACTGTTGTTTTTGATTTTCATAAATTATATCGACGATGGGATAGAAGGGTTGATGTAAAATTTTTGCGGATGATGTAAAGATTGGTTGAGTAGTTAATGATCAGTACCAAGCAGCGCAACATATCATAGCAAAATGCAAGGTTTTTTTTGAAGTTGCTGTGTCCCAAGGGAACAGCAACTCCAAAATAAACTATAAACTTTGTAGAGTTGAATTAAAAACAGAAGAAGAAAGCGATCTGGAATATATAATACGGGCAGATATGAAGTTTTCTGAGCAGTGTAAACAGGTAGCCAGAAAGCCCATGGTGTCCTACCGATGATTTATAGAACATTATCCAATAGAGATATGTAGGTTATAGATCCACTGTTTAAGGAAATTATAAGACCACATTTGGAATACTGTGGTCAAGTATGGAGACCTCATCTCATCTGAAAAAAGACATTAAGCTTCTTGAAAGGGTCCAAAAACGGGAAACTCGCATGGTGAGACCGGCAAAAGCAACATGAGGAAAGACTCCTTATGTAGGCTACAGAGCTTGGCAACCAGGCACCTCACAGGGGACCTGATTAGGGTTTATAAGACTCTGAAAGGGATTAGTAAATTGAAAGAAGGTGGAATTTTCACTGTTATAAAGAATTCCAAAAGTAGGGACCATAAATTCAAATTACAGAAGAAAAGGTTTAGAACAGATTGTTGGACGTTTTCCTTTAGCCAGCAATTCTTTGATTACTGGAAGAGGTTGCCTGCACAGGTAGTTGAGGCTGACAGTTTGAATAAATTAGGAAGCCAACTGGACAGTTACTTACATGAGGAGGTAAGCAATAATTAATATATTCTTATCTATTTTTTTTTTCTGGCCAGCACAGCAAAAGCCTGTGGCATCCTTGCCACAGGCTTTTGCCACTAAATGATAAAATAATTTAACTTAGAATCTTAATTAGATAGTATGAATCAGAGCTGAAATACTCAATATGTTCTACGTTGATATTAATATAAGTAAATTAATAAGAGGAGTTTACCTCAATATAGTACGTGGAACACTTCCGTATGATACCCTCCAGAAATTAAAACGGAAAAAACGAAAAAATCGACAACTTACCGGTACATTAAAGTAAAATATAAATAATTAAATAATCAATTTAACACAATTCAAAATCAATTCAAAACAATTAAAATTCAAATTAACGCAATTAAAAGAATCTAACGAAAATATTCAAAACGATTTTCCTTCCTGAAGCTGACAATGCTTTTCGACCGACTGTCGTGATCACAGGAATGAAAATTATCGAATCAGGCTAAACCTGCAACTTAAATAGTGATTGTGTCTTCGCGCATGCGCGTAAAGGTCCACGCATCGGAGATCAAATATGGCCGCCGAACATTAACAGAATTCTCGTGTAATTTAATTTCAACGGTTTCTGCAATTAATAGTCGCGTATAATTACGTTGAACGTTAAGTATTTTGGCCTCGTTAAATAAAAAAGTATGTTTTTCGTTAATGGCATGAAAGGCTAATTCTGACGCTGCTGAACGAGAAGCACGAACAGAGGCTTCGTGTTGATTTACACGGATATTAAGAGAAAACCGCGTCGAACCCTGATAAGACGAGTCGCAATCACCGCAAGAAATGTTGTATACTAGATCATTAATTTGTGTTGCGAACGCCGAAAGAACCGAGCGATTGTTCAGTATAGTGTGTAACTTCCGTATAGGCCTAGCTATAATTTTAAATTCGGTATCTTTAAAGAATCTGTTAAGCTGTTTGTGCCACTGTTCAACGTATGGGACAGAAATAAAGTATTTTTTGATATTACTATTGTTGATTGGTGCAGTATTTTGTATCTTATCCTTAGCTTGTACCCTAATTCGATTTATTGTGTTAATGGGATAACCCCTGTTCAAGAATCTGCTAGTTAATATTTGTATTTCTGAGTCTAAAGCAGAATCCGTCGTTGAATATTTATAGGCATTTAGAAATTGATTAAAGATAATCGATCTTTTGTAGGTGAACGGGTGGTAGCTATTATAATGTAGAAGCATGCCGGTGTTTGTGGGTTTTCGATAGATGCTAAATTGTATTTTGTTCGAGTCCCGGGTAAGCGTGAAATTTAGAAAGTTTAATGACTTAGTATCCGTATCTTCCCTTTCCAGTGTAAATTTGAGTCTAGAATGAATATTATTAAACGAATGTAAAATGTCTTGGATAGTACTACTATCGGTAATAACTAGAACATCGTCTAAATACCTCCCATAGTATGTGATACGGGGACGAAAAGGTGTCAAATGTATCTGCTCAATCGTTGAGAGATAGATCTCTGACATTAAGCCACTCAGGCTCAAACCCATTGGTAATCCAAAAATTTGTTTGTACACCTTGTCTCGAAAGGTGATGTAGTTAGCCTCAACTAATAGTTTAATTAAGTGAAAAATCTCCTTTATAGGCAGCTTCGTATAATTAATCGGTGTCGAGTTTTTATTTAACATATCCCAAATAATATCTAATGTGTATTCAACGTTTACATTCGTATATAATGAGGTAACATCTAATGAGAATAAATTGTCATTGTCGCCGAGTTTACAGTCCTTAAGATTATTAAATAATGTATCGTAATTCTTAATCCCAAATTGTATAACCTGTCTAAAAGGTTTTATAATATTATATACATGTGTGGCTAAGGCTGAAAATGCCGAGTTCCTGTAGGAAACAATAGGTCGAATCGGAAATCCAGGCTTGTGTAATTTTACCTGACCAAAAAGTGCAGGAATATTGTATGTTCTGGACTTCAATTCCTTCAACTGAACCATAGTAATGTAGTCGTTTTTACGATATGTGGTTAACGTTTTATTGTATTGATTTACCAAATTGGTAAACAAAGTCGGGTCCACTTCACAATAAGTGGAGGTATCAGATACAACTGAATCTAACTTATTAATATAATCATGTTTATCTAGTATTACCACTGTATCTCCTTTATCTGCCCTCTGTATAATAATGTCCTTATTTTCTCGAAGTTCTCGTAAAGCTGAACTGTCATGTGTATTCAATTTAGGAAGTCGCGTTTCTTTTATGTTATTCACTACTTGGTTAACTTGTTGAATAAATACATCTTTTTGTGGAACACTACGAAGTCCAAATTCAATATCAATTACGCATTGTTTTTTTGGCAGCTTTCGAGGTGGTAAATTATAATTTAATCCTTTGGATAAAAGTGAAATCTGGTCCTGCGATAGTGTACACGAGGAAAGATTTGTAACCTGTTGATATGTCGGTTCGTTGGATACTGGGTGAGGGGGTGTTCGTGAACTAGCCGACATATTCTGTGGTAGTGCGTTATGTGTCTGTGGGGGGGATGTCACCCAACTCGTGTGAACTTGGTCGCAAGCTCGCGACAATGTGTTAGAATTCGCATGAACGTGTCTTGAACTATTCGATAATGTTTGCAACTTATTAACGTGTCTGTTTTTTATCTCTGAGGCTTGTGCTTCCCGTCGCGAATCTATGGAGGTCTTCAATACAGACCAATCGTTCGGATGTAGATAATTTTTTAATTTATCGCGAAGCTTCCTAACCTGGGAAAGGTATTTTTGTTTATCCGAATATCGAGATTTTAAGGCAAGCTTAACAATATTACGTGATGTCGCCAGTGATAGTTGTTTTATGCCTGAAATTTTTTGATTTAAATTCACCCTGGCAAATTTCGGAACGATGTTGTTTTGAAGGCAATATTTTAGGAAAGAAATATGGTAACTTTGGGCCGAGTACCTTAGTGTAGATTTAATGTAATTTTGTACCAAGCCATTCAAAAAATCTCCCATAATTGTGTGTATCGATTGTATACTACTGGAGAGACAGGAAGTGAATGAAATCGTCAATAAGAGTTTGAAAATTAATTAGATAGTGAAAACTCCTCTTATTAATTTACTTAGAATCTTAAATACCGTGTATTCTATTACCTATTTGATTTGCGGGATGAAAAATCCATGAGGAAATGAAAACCTATGTAATCCTAATTTAAAAGAACCCATAAATATTCCTGCCGTCCTAAAAGAATTTTGACTCTTTTAAGCCTCACACAGCAATGGAAATCAAACTTATATAATAAATTATCCATCATTAGTAGAAATTAAAAAAAAATGTCTGGAAAACTCCTCGGTTTTCAAAATAGTCCCAGTCATTAATTAGGTGTAATATTAAATTATCATGAACATTCAGATTAATTAAGGTTACTTTTTTTTTGTCATAAATAAAGCCGTATATCTAGTACCTCTTATATTGAACAATTAAATGAATCTTTATTGGATAAGCTGTGAACAACCATGGAACTTTGAGTAATTTTTTAAAAATTCTGTTAATAAGGCAGACTATCAAAGTGATTACGTTCGCCTTTATGAACCCATCTTTTTTAACTTCTGCCTGTCGAATTCCATCTTACAGCAACAGTACCCTATTCATTCGATACATCATATTGCGACTTGCTATTATTCAAAGTTTTGCCTACCATCTAAGTTTTGTTCAAACAGTCCTTCCATTCATTTGTCAGATTTGTGGCTTTCCCGAACTCCCTGCAGATATTCAGTGCCTGGCCGAAATAGACCAAACAGTAGAGGCACCCAGAAACAAAGGTCTCTTATAGAATGGAGTACACGAGCGGACACAGAAATTAATAGCCTTATTTTCACCTAATGCCACGTTATCAACAGAATTTCAATTAAATCCAACTGTGAAGTGCGGTATCACATTGGACAAACGTATACATTTGTATTAAAGCGATTTGGTGCAGTGTGCCGCAGCAAATCGCCGGTGTCTGTCAAGTAGACTAACGAACGCACAAAGCGCACGCGGGATAACTACGAATCTGTTCCAAACATGAACTTAACTGCGGCTCAATTACAGAAGGGTTATCGACTTAATGAAATAAGTTAGAGGGTGTTTATATAAATTTATACAGTGCAGGAAACTTCGAATAATCGGGGTGTTGCTTTTAATTCGTACCTTCCTATTGTATTTGTGTTTTGATTTAGAATAAACAAAATTCTGCAACGAATTTAGTCTCATGGAGCATCAGAGAAAACTATTATTGTAGCTCCTACATCCTCTGTTGCTTATTTTCATCTACTTACTATTTATTCAGCCTTTCGAAAAGGTATTTAGTTCCACAAGGTTAGATAGAATAATTGCTCTTTGGTTATGTTTAATTTGTGCTACTGGAAAGAGGTGATCAGTTTACTCAGTCCTTTCCTTTTTCGTTAAAACATAGCGAAGGAAGGAATATTTCTTTGTGCACATAATTAACATTTTTCTTAGTTGTGTATTTTTCCAGCAGTACCGCGCTTTCCATGAAATTGTCCAGATCACTATTACATTGTTTGATGCAGTTCTTTATATGATAGAATTAATCGCATTTGTCTTCACGAGCATTAAACCCAGTCTTTTATCGTGATGGTTCATCTGCACTATTGCAAGAACTTCATGTCAGGTTGTATAATTACCCCTGAATCTTTTTTCTCTGTTCAACTGCCTTAAAGTTGTCGCTCACTAAGTAATGAGTTAATCCAGAATTGCTGTTACCCAAGTGTTAGAGCCTTATATCTGACAGCGTTGTTTTACCCTTGCGGATAGAACAGTTGATACGATCCCCATACTCCCTACATCCGGTGGAAAAGACCAGAGTTCGAATTCTGTCGATGGCGAGAGCAATTTTTATTGGTTTCTTCAACAGTGGTTTGCAATGCACACGGTTCGCAGTCTGTCTTGGAATGGATGGCCTGCGCTATGAGTTAATGAAGTTTGTCCATTCCTTCCGGTTTGTTTCAGAATGACAGATCCATCTGGAACAAGTTGGGCATCTTAGAAGAGAACTTATTCTCCAAGTCAGTTGACATCTCTCTGGTAGAGAAGTGAACTCTCATAGAACTACTCCCGGATAGCATTTCTGGATAACTCTTTCAGAGTATCATTGTGGACACAGATTTCCTACCTTTTTAATTCCCCCGTGCCACTTGAAATTTGCGTTTTCTCAAACACTTGTCATTGTATACCTCGGACATTAATATGATAATTTACAACCGTTATCTGTTATGATGAGAGCATCATTCTGTTAAACTTTACTTCAATCTAAATATTTTATGTATATGTGATTGGGTGTTGTTTGTACAAACTGGACAAGCAGATTCCAGTAACCGAAAAACTAATGAGGTGAACAGAATTTCTAGCTAACTTAGGACATTTTAGTGTATGTATATTAATGAAATCCAATCTCTTAGAGGTTTGCTCGATTACTGCATCTACGTGAAGAGTAAATGACCAACTGGAGGAAAATGTTACACCTGAATCTTTTAGGACATTGGTTTATTTATGGTGTATGGATGATTTCCCTGGGTCATTCAGGCGCCTCCGTAGCCAGGTGGGAAGGAGCAGCAGTGCGTAGCACACGCTTCTTGATTAGACCGGGGTTCGAGCCCGTCACCACCAAATACGGAGGATGCGGAAAGGTTAAGGAATGACCACCGCATATCCTGGAGCAATATGGCCTTAGTTGCTAATGCTCCTAAAAACCAAACAACAACAACAACAACCTGGGTCATTGAAATATATTATTTCACATATTATTTTAACACTCTAAACCACCACCACCCTTGATGGAAAGATTGTTTTCATTAGCCCATTGAGAACAAAATGTTCTCATAACAAATCCTTGTTCTAGCAATAGAATTTAATTATATATATAATTAAAAGGCTGTAATTTTGATTCTCTTTTATGTATTGGAAATATGTAAGCCTCCTTAAAATTGAGATAAGTTCTCCCACGAAGTGTTCGATTAAATAGGGATAATGTAGGAGTCGTTAAAGAGGTGAGCAATCCTTCGAAAAAAATTAATGGTACATTGTCAGGACCACGGGAATGATCATTACTTAGGTAGTCCAATGCAGCAATTAACTCAGTCGCATCTATCTGTGTAAAAGAAAATATATCAGAACTTTGGTAATCTTTAAAGACTGATTGATTTAATGGTGAGGTAATCGGCACATAATTCTACAATATTTTAGATTTTCATTTTAAAATCACCCAGTTAATTTTACGAAAATTCTTTTGACCCGAATAGTATGCCGGAAGACCGTACTTTAGTACCTCTTTTTCTTGTGCTGTCCTGTAGTGGGACAATGTGAATCAGTCCCTTCTTTCCAGAGTAGGGTTCTCCATCACTTTTCTGATATTCCTGCTATGTCAGGATTGGTTGATTTAACTGTATTTCAAATATATTCACTCGGTTCCTAACATTTAATATATTAAAACTCATAATTTGCTATCGAGGTACTGTTCATCAGCTAGTTATAAAAATAATGTCAATAAACACATAGCTGCTTCCCAAGAAATGATCAACAAAACAGGTATCTGTGAATTAGTCTGGAAATCGCTGGTTTCATTACAATAGAAAACAAAGAAAAAGGCACTCAGTATTCATTAAGGTGTGCGTCTAGCTAGGTCAATGATTTTAACTTAGCTAGACGCATACTAGACTTGGAAAATCATTAACTTAGCTAGCTAAGTTAATGATTTTCCAAGAATCTTGAACGTATTCCCAATCCATTTCCACTATCGTCAAAATTAATCAAAACCTTGATTAATTTTTGAACATCTTAATTTAGCGTTTAGCGCTCGAAGAAAGACTAAAATCCAGATTGCGCCTCAAGTTAATGTTTAATACATCCTTCCCGTGTAATTTGTGATTACACATTTGATCCTTTCATTATCAAAAACTGATTATCGCAAGTTTGGCACTACTGTTCATAATATAGCAGTGCGAATATGAAACGTTTCTTAAACAAGCCGAAAGCCTTTGAGTGATACACTGAGATTACGCTTGTAAGTATATGACGTTATGTGGTTATGCTCTAATCGCATTTTCGATTGTGCTAATGCTGGCGAAACTTGTTTTGTATAATCCTAATGCCTCCCTCGTTTTATCTTTCATTAGGAATATTCAACCTGCGCGTAACTCTGTATTTACTGGTCACTTTGTAAAATAAAAAATCAGGGACACCAAAAGAAATACTCTGCCATTAATATCCGGACACCTGCATATCTCTAAATAGCTTTTATTTACAGAAAAACTAATAGTGCGTGCTAAAACTTTTAACCCTTATGACAATCTTTAGTCTCTGTGCAACACTCCCCACCAGTTTTTTCCCCTAAATACCATCTGATATTTTCCGCCATTCAGCCCTCGAAGATGCGAGCAGTTCAACTATGGTTTGAGCAGTCTCACCTCACACGCACCCAATGATCCAGTTCATATCAGAGTTTCCCTACAGGATTGAGGTTAGGGCCCTTGGCTGACCACTTCAAATTTTTGACGCGCATGTCCTCAAACGAGTCCGTCACGATTTTAGCAGTATGATATGAAGCGTTGTCCTGCTGATACAGGTATGGGCCTTCTCCGAAGTGTTGCAACAACGTAGATAAGTATTATTGCCCAGGAAGTCTAGATGGACCTCTGCATTCGTGTTGTTCAAAACAACCAATGGTCCCAGCCTGATACAGTCCGGAAAATAGCTTTTCCAGGCATCCACAGGCATGACAATCAGACCATCACTCCAAAGCACAGCTTTCCATTGGTGTACGGTCCAAGAACGACAGGTCTTACACCACGTTGGAGGTCTCTTGCATTGTCCAGGTTGATTGGTATCTTGTGAGCTGTTGCGCGACCGTGGTAATCCATATAATGCAGCGTTTTTCGTTATGTACTGATGTGTCCCAATCGTCTTCCTGAGGGCCTGTGTGCTGCAACAACCCAGACCTGCGTTCCGAGCGAACTATTCTTTGCAGAACTCTCTTGTTCTGTCAGCTCTGGAGGTTTGCCGGGTCTTTTCATGATTGTGCCAGCACTAGTCCCCTTCCATTTACAGATTGCCTAACCAATCGCCAACCTGGGGATCTGTTCAGTGCCAAATGTACAGACCGATTGTTTATGTTCCCCTCTGTTATTCCGCGCTGGAAGCCCGTTGACTCCGTCGATACCGTGGCATCTTGCAATCACAATTGTACTGGTAGGGCACTCTAAACATTCATATTACTCTCTCTTGAAAGAGAGTCGAAACAAATACTCTATTTCTATTTAATCCGTGAGCGACTAGATTTAAACTTAGACCTTGTCTCTGCTCAAAGTTGAAGGGCGCTTTTATTACAACTATTATTTTACACTTTATTACAGAAGAATATTGGCGTTTTGCTACAAGAAAATGCGAGGTATAATTAAGCTAAGGTAGGCTCAGGATGCAGCCTTTTCCAAACACTTTCTATGTTGGAGAAGTGTATAAGATTTTACAAGGAAGTAATGCATTTTACATGCTTAGTAGCCAATGAATATCCACTCGGCTGTAATGGCCAACGTGGTGTGGCTTTTGAAAAAAGCTGAGACACAACACATTACAATATCAGTATCTCGAACGCCACTTTAGCTAAAGATACTGTGACAGTTAAAAAGTCATTATACTTGAAGAATAAAAAAGCGATCTACTACAATGTTTCCCCTTAGATACCCTTAATAAGTTAATGATGGCGTTTTTCTCAAGATAGTGTTGAAACATTGCCGAAACAGCTGGCTCTAATAGAAGAGAAAAAGTATTCAAAATTTTATTTTAAAAAATGCCCTAATTACTTGAAAAATGCCAAATAATTAAACTTCTTTAGAAACTGAAGTCCGAGTGAAAAACTTTAATGTATTAATGCGTTATATGAAGTCTTAAAGTGCGTGATGTATTATCTTTTGATACGAGTTTTTAAGATTACCGAAATTTACTTTTAAAATTATCCGACTGCATTTAATATTAGAAAGAAACCAAGTTTTTCAAATCGGTTATGAAAACTGTCCCCCTGTTAAAATGCATTGTCGAAGTTGGTGGACAGAAGTGCTGCATATACGTGCGTTATCCTATATTTATAACAGTCGTGTTTAAATTCTAATTATCTCTCAGCTGGATACAGTAGCATTTATTTTTACGTTTCTTCTTTCGGAAGACTGATAAATAAGCCAAGTGGATTCTGTAATGCGGTTGTCAGAATTTCTAACTCATTTTTCGCGCTTCCTTGTGCTTGACAGATGATAGGTGTGGGGCAATACTCGGTCGACGCACATCACGTTTCTTTTGAGGATGATACCATTTCACTGGGAAAAATTATAGGTGTAAGACGGGAAGAATCTACAAAGGTAACGAAGAAAGGCGAGGTGGCATCTAGAAGATATCACAGGTGACAAGGAAGGATATTAGAAAACAGTAGCTTACAGCTACAATCATAAATAGTGTATTCACACAAACAAGCTCGCTTAACGAAAGAAAAAGTACAAGAAGGAAAGGTGAGCCTCCTGTCAATGTGCGTATTTAATAAACAATGTGTGGTTGAGGGTACAGGGTTGGATTGGAGGGTACAGGGATTCCCGCATGTCGGGCTTCTTTTCCATTTAATTTGAACCCCAGTATTCGGTGGTTCAAATTGACATCACGTTTCATATTAGGGCAGTATTTTGAGATAACACTTCAAGTTGTTTTGAATCTTTTTAAGCCATTTACTAACTATTTTTTCTTATCTCTTAACTGACTCCTTATCTTCTAAATATGTCCTGTATATTTATTTTTAGTGCGTTTGGTTCTTTTTTGGCAGATTGTACACTTTAAGTTGGTTAGTTTACTATTTAGTGTTAGTTTTTAAGGATTAATTTTCTGACGCATTTGAGTTAATTTCGTGGCCGATTTATAGAAAATTCTCGCTTAATACTTTCATATTTAACGAGACTAGATGGCCGAAATCCTTTAAATGCTTATAAACTTATCATTCAAGTTGTTTAGATATTTATTTAAAAAGAAGGCGCTCGACTTTAAATGTTTTAAATGTAGTTTTTAATCCAGCTCACATTTACAGGTAGTTCTTAAAACTGACTTTGATTCATAAAATGTTGGCTACTCAGATAATTACGATGAAAACCTAGCTTGAAACGAGCGCTGTATTAAAGTGATATAAATTATGATAAATCTATTAAAAATTATTTTTCTAAATGATGTAAACACTTACGCGAATTGCAGAAGTCTGTATATTTGGCTGTCACTTTTAAAACGAAAAATAACAATATACATTGAATAATAATACCTATTGTTACAGGTTCAAAACTGTAACAATAGATCCCTATTGTTACAGTTTTGAAACTATAACAATAGGGATTGTTATTCAATCCCTATATACAGCAATCTTGGGTTTCAGATTCCAAAAAATGTCAAAATTATAATATACAGACTGATCATTTAATTCACAAAATGGCAACGCGACCATACAACCACTTAAATTTCGGCTAGCTGCCGGTAGATGGCAGGTGAGTCCATTTCAGAAATACTGTGACCCAGTTGCAAGTATTGACGTGTCGGCTAGTTGCAAAGTGGCCTTAGGTTATTCATTGTTAGTGTGAACCGTTTTTGAATTGCTTAATGGAAGATTTGAAGACTGAGCAACCTTTTTGTTATTTGCTGTTGTGTTCGACGTAGTACGAGTGCTACAGGAGACTGAGAGAGAATTCCAGAGGTTTAAGGAAACAAGTGTTTCAAGAAAATTGCAATGTAATTGTCACAGGAGTATTAAAGAAAGTGGAGAACTGTGGCTACAACGACCATTCTCAAAGACTTAAAGAAATGGTTTCCGGAAGGCTTCCCAGCTGGATGCCTTCCGGAAGCCATTTCAATGAACCCCAGCTGGGTGGGGAGGTTCAAGATGTCGCAAGTGCTTACGCTTCGAAGGGGATTATTTCGGAAAAGGAGAGAGCATGAGTCCATCCGTGAATTAAATGATCAGCCCGTGCAAAAGCATCTTGCTTTTGGAAATGTAACTCTTTTGATGTTAGTCAGGTTTCAAAATATGGACTTTGTTTTTGTTGATTATTCTGTAGGAGGAGACTGTTAGTCCAAACCTTTACCCCTTAAATCCTTATAAATTTGGATTCCGATTCAACTGACTTCTGATTTGGATTCTGATTCAACCGACTTCTGATTTGGATTCTGATTCAACCTTCATATCAGCAGAAATTTCCTTGATTTTATCCTTTAGCTTTCATATATTATTTTTATAAGAAAATGCTGAAGTTGAGAGAAATGGCAAACGTCCTTTCAGATGGTATTGTTCTCTTATGTTCTTTAATATTGTGAGACTCATACCTCAGTGTTGCAAATCAAAATAAACAGCGCTTCTAAGAAATATAATTCTCTTTAGTTATAATGGGATACTATACTCCCACAAGAAGGTCGTTTTAATTGATTTCGATTCATCAGTGGGATGCACGCTTCAGTGCAACATCCGTCTGTACAGAAAGAGCCTTTCTAACGCATAAACCTATTCTTGTTAGCAAGAATTGTTAGCAGGACCATGTGCATTTCATCACACAGATCCATTTCTGTGTTAGACGGATGAGGGAAAAACCATCTCAACTTCTAAAACGCACAATTAAGAGGAAAATATGAATTCCCCATATATAAACATCATTCTCTGGTGTCTACCTCAAAGAAGGCTGGCTTGTCTACACTAGGCTTTTGAGCCCGGAAAGAAAAGATGTTTTCTGAATGAGGGCACGTATCCAGGAAGTATGACGCCTAGATACACAACAACATGCAAATTGCCAGCTCATGCAACGATAATCATATGAAGGGGCAATTGCCACTGAGTTCTGCTGGTTAAAAATATTAATCAGAACTTTAACTGGTGTTCAGTGAGAGGGAAAATCTTGCTCTCACATGCAGATCACGAATTAGGTGCATAATATACTAATTAAGCCATTAATTAGTATAACTAATTACCGTCATTTAGTTTCTTCATAAAGTAAAACGCAGGTTCCTTATTGCGTTCATTCGTTTGCCGTCTCCCTTTCCATGTTTTTATCTTCTTTTGTACTGCAACTTTTTCGCTCGTTTCTTGTCTTCATTCCTCACTTTTTTAATTTCTTATGTGTTTGTCGCTTTTCGTAATCTTAGCGCATTCTTGTTGTTTTGGTTTCTTTAAACCTCTTAGAACACTATTGTCCCCTTCTTCCTCTTATATATGTGTCGTTGTTTTTTTATAGGTTGCCATATTGTCTCAATCCATTTTATTTCGTCTTTTTTCTTGTTTTGTGTGTTTTTATCGGATCTGTGCTCCTTAGCATCTTTTATTTCTTTGTCTTAGGCTGCATTCCACTTCGTTTTTCATTTCCCTTTGCTGAAATACTTTGCCCAACTGCTGGTTTACTTGCTTTTTCTCTGCTACAACACTCGCTTTCATTTGTTCTACTTTTTTCTTTTAGCAGAGTTGACCCAGCACTTACGTGTTAAAGTGCATTAAAAATGAAGTTCTTAATTTATTTTTTTACTAAAACTCGTAGAAAACCACAATCAGTGACCGCTTTAAGGGACAAAGAGACAGATGAGAGTTTTATGTAAAACATGAACGTAAAAATAAATATACAGTAATGTCTACGAAAACTGAATTCTCCCTTAAAATGTTTCATTATCACTTTAATTTTCATTTAATTGTCACCTTAAGGTATCATTTCGTCATCCTGTAATATTACCATGCTGTTGTGTCATGTTGAAATCTTCTGATTTGCAGACTGTTAAAGATGTATATTTTTGCATCGTCCTCTGCATCAAGGCATCCATCGCCAGACCTGCCGAAAGTTTCTATTCAGCAGGAATGGCATCACGCATTTCGCTTGTGGGGAAAAAAGAAAATCTGAACAGGACTGAAGTGGATTAGTACTCCCGAATAGGACAGACTTTGAAACGTCTAAGCCCTTGGGATTGTAATTCAAGCTTCACAGACCCAAAAGTCACGCTATGGTTTAAAGGCAAGTGGAAGACTGTCCGTTGAAGACCTGTCATGAGTGGTCTGAAAGAATATCACTCGTAAAAAGACCCAATTGACCAAATACATGACGAAAGAACATTCTACCTGGAAATTTCAGATTTGAACAATAAGAATCTGTAATGCTCTTTGAGTCCAAATTTAAGCTTCAGAGACCATATGGAGTTTGTGGAACTTATTGCATTGAATCGGCGGTGAAGTTTTTATTGAGCCAGATGGTTTGTGGATGAGCAACAAGCAAAGGAATGGGCAGACTACACTTGGTGATTGAATCATTTATAAATTTAAGCACTGTTATACTACGTTGAAATGGTGGTTGCAACCAGTAATGCTGAAGAGATGCTACCTGCCTACAGCCATTAACAAGAATTTTAAAGCTTCAGTTTAAAGCCCATTTTCAGACATAAATGGGCAGGAGCTTATATGAATTCAGGAATACATGCGCCTAACACAACAAGAAAATACAAACACCCACTAAAGAAAAAACAAAAAGGAGAAACATAACACACGTTTAGGGCCAACCACTTCGTCAAAGAGCATATGAGCTTTGTGGAAGTTTCCAAACTCTCATTTCTGTCATGGCTTGCTGACAGCAAAAGAACCTTGAATGCAAGCGACCAAGACAGACAAGACAACAGAAAGTACTTCTTAAATATGATTAGTTTCATCTGTCAATAATATTTATAAAAGATGTTGTTGGACAACTATAGAAATGAAAGGAGACTTTCAAGAAACAGAAAACTAGGTTTTACAGTTTGACTCTTCCCCTTACTAAATCGCAGGCAATGTAAGCACAGCACTAAGCCGTCGTTTAATTAAATTTCAAGTTATTTTAATGATTAATTTGTATAAAATGCAGCAGCAGCATCTTTAGTTGAGGTATTTCGCATGAAACTCCGTATCACATGCCTATGGCGGCCAAAAAATCAGATTTAATGAAGCCCCATTAGAAAACTTCTGAAACAAGCGTTAGAAAAAAGCCCCAAGGAAAAAATAACACTGCAAGAAACCATTATTCGTGTGCATGGTACCATGAACCAGGCAACAAGTATCTCAAATATCTAATACACTATTCCAGACAGGTGCAAAGCTGTACTTAAAACTCTAGGTGAATCAACTAGATACTAATTTTTTATGAAAGATCTACAGGCTTATGTTACAACATTATGATTACTGCCATTTTTTTGAGTTAACGATAACTCAAGAAAACAAAACATAAAAAAAGGTTGGAGGCCAAGTAAATTGTATCACAGTTCCAGTTCTTGTTTTGCATTAACTGGAGCAGTGGTGCAGTTTACGTAGCCTTTGCAACTATTGCAGCCAATAAGTGATCAGCCGGAAATTTATTTGAAACCTTATAGACCGAACCATAAGTACAAAGAAGGTAACAAAGTTTCGAATTAGGAGCATGATTTGACTTGCTGTTCAAATTACACAGATTACAGTTGTGAAGTTGAGGTGTCATTTTCTAGGGCTGTTCTCTTGGTATGGATTGGATCCACTGGTCTCCGTGAATGGAACCATAAGTACATCAAAATGAAATCGAAACAATGCACTAGCTGGCACTTAGGGTCAACATCAACTCAACTATTTTTAAGATGGACTGGAACTCAGGATTAAACCAAAGCCAAAACGGTCCTCTTCGTTGGTGGAGTTCAGGAATGGTTAATCCAGAAATTAATACAAACTTTTCCACGATGCACTGAAGCAGTCATTATAATGAAAGGGCTGATACGTCATCAGTTTCTCAGAAGGAAACGTTTTGTTCGTAACTAAAAGTGTTAAATGACTTGATAGGACAGAGTAGTGATCCATTTTCCAACTAAAATGGCTACCAGACTGAATTATTACAAACTTTAACTGCACTTGTTTAGAGATATGGTTCATTTTGATTTCTCCACTGCCTTATAACTTTCCACATGTGTTGGTCAAAATATTCATCAGTATGTCAAAATTTAACTTTGTTTTTAATGTAATAAATAATTTTGTAAATGAAGTATCGTTTTAATTCACTATATAATTTTTCTTATAGTTGCTCAATAAAATGAAAATAAAGTTTAACGGATTTGAATTTGATAGCTCTTAAAACTTGAACAGATGTGCTTATTTCTGACAGTGAACACGAACCCACGCAAATTTCAAAGCGTAATATTTGTAGCTGTGATCACTACCACTCACCATCAACCCATCTGGGTTTTTTTTCAATAATTTTATATTCTTACTTTCTTTTAGAATTTAAGTAGACTAGGTTAAAATCGTCATTCGATTTACGAAGTTAATTACTAGAGGAACTACTTATTAAATTTTATCTTTTTCTCACTGTTTTTCCTCTTCGAAATACCAGCTACTTGGAGTAAAATATAGTAAATTTTGAATTATTTATCAAGAGCACAGCGCGTTTCTTACATTATATGAAGACTTAAATTTAATTAAGAGCTCACAGTTAATATATTATTTAAGAGGCCTGCTTACTTTCCAGCCGATACTTTAACTTGACTATTTTTTAGGATTTTATTTGCAGCGTTTTTATTTTAAAAATGTTTCAATTTATTTCAATTAAAACCGATTTTTTTTCCCCACTCAATGTGGATTCGACCTTTAACTCGTATTAATGTGTGTATGACTTAAACTGTAAAAGCATATTTAAATATCCCATACTTGAAATGATAAACTGCTATAAAATTATATTCCAGAATAATTATTCAAAGTATAATCGACTTAAAAGTATCTTGGTAACCAAAAATCGTTGATAAAATCGTCAGCATCTCAAAGAAAGATTTCATATTTGTTGTAGAAAAAGGCCTCCGTAGCCGAGTGGTCAGGAGCGTGTGCAGTGGCACACGCTCTTTGAGTAGCCCGGGGTTCAAGCCCCCTGACTGCTAAATACGGTCGATTTGCCAACCCGCACTGGACCATCGTGGTAGATTATGGTCCATTTCCCTCAGCATGAATTGTTGAGGAGGCTTCCATCCTGCAGTGGCTTGATAATGGCTGCAGTTTTGTTGTAGAAAGGAAAGATGTTGATAACTGAAAATACTGAAGAGATCTTAGGAGATAAATAGGACGCAAATTTAGAGCATTCATCCAAGGGAAGTTCCACGTTTCTGGGTAGGCGTATTCCCCTATCTCCTCTTCTCTCCTTTGACTACTTGGTGCGAGCGAAGAATCACAACTCTGAAGAGATGCGATAATTCTGAACAAGAATCATACCATAGTAGCGTCAAATTAAAAGATGGGGTTAGTTTAGAACACTGGAAGAGTTCCGAAGAATCAATTATGTTATCGATAGATGAAATGTTATCAGAAGGCAATGTCTGCATGAGCTTACTGGAACGGTGTTAGTCTATTATTTTTCGATATGAGGGATTTCGGTGACAGCCTTGACTTTTTTATCTTGTATTTAAACTTCTTTCCTTGTTTTATCGATTTAATAATTAGCTGTGTTGCTTGATACTTTAGAATCAAGATAAAAAAATAAATATTCTGAATTACAGCGGTCGATGCTTTACATTTTAGATATCTGCTGCATTCTCGAGAACTACAGTGTCATAAAACCTATAGGAGCTATCTGATATACGTTTTTAATTCTCTAATTTGATTTTCAATACATTTTTTAATCCTTTTCACCGGATAGGATGCTATTCTTATTTTGAACTAAGTCGATATTTTGTAACAAAGACCTCGTTCAACGATGGAATGATTCCTGGTCAGAAAATGTAAAAAATATTTCTTTTCAAACTTGTTTAATTCACTATTACACAGAATTATTTAATTATAATAATACATCATACCGATTAACTGTTCTACAGTGCAGTTATGTTTAATGGAATGTAAGAAAAATATCTTGTTGGGTGATTGACAAAATATTCGTCATGAGGACGCATAAAGTCAGTTGATATAAGTAAACCCAATTCTAAATGAAGGCTTGACTTAAAGGAATCTTTCGCGTCATTATTGTGTTGCTAAGTACATATGGTTGCCTCTTCTTTGACCAACTCACTCTCTCTCCCAAATTTCACCATCCAATACCTTATTAAGTTGGCAAGAAGAAGATCCCTGTTGTATAGACTTCGGAAATTTCTTTTTTGCTACAATTACCGACTTCAGTTCCTCTTTGACCTTTTTCTTCTGTTGCTGCCATTTTGAATTACAATGTCCCTTGTGGTTTTATTTCAAATAGCCTCACTGAGTTTTTTTTTTTCTCCTCCTTTCTATCTTATCTGTAAATAAATTTAACCTTTTTTTTTTTGCGCAGCGTGCCAACTTCATAAGTAAACAAATATCAAGGATTTTATAATCACAGCCATGAAGTTTTTACGATCACGTGAGGAATATTATACGACGAATTCTTATTTAAACTGTGGTTACTATCGCAAACATGCAATATTTATTTTTAAGAGATATAAACGCAAATGAACAAATAACATTCTTTCGTGTTCAATCTGTCCTCCTGTAGATTTAACAAAAAAGAATGTATTAGCAATGCTGTATTGGAAAAAAAAAAAGTTTCTTACGTTTTGAACGAGTAGGTTATGAAATAAAACTGTATTTATTAGGCTGAAGACAGAACAGAGAGTACAAAGAAAACATTTAAATAAAGACAAAGAAAATTCTTAATAGATTGTGGAAACCTCACATTTGAATCGATTTTAGTGTCAGACCGATAAACCCAATTTGTATTTATGTGATATGCGCAAACATGTATAGATATGAATACCGAATGGCAATGTATATATAATTGCATCCTCTCCTTGTATTCTGGATTGTGTGAAGATATGCCCTTCACATCTCACTCTCACCTTCCCGATGTTCTGCTTTCTCCACTTGAGAAGGGGAAAGATGGAGACGGGCAACCTATTGAAACCAGACAGGGATCTCAATGGAAAATCAATATGTTGAATGCAAATCTGATTTGGAGAAAGTTTAACAGCGACATTTAATACATAATGTATAACCCGGCGCTTGGAACAATTCCATTAAGGGCATCGTTGATTACATTAAGGATGAAAAAGTGCTCGCTCTGGCGACGGAAGTATCATATCAATGTAGTGTGGCTCAAGTTACAGCAAGAAGGAACCGCATCGGGAAAAAGTTGTCAAGGATCGGATTAAATGGATGGGGGAATTGCTTTTACTGCGCGTCAAAGTGGACGCTTTTTAGTGGAGGGCAGGGACTTTGAAAGTTCAGGACTTCGTAGAGTGATTCTAAAATGTAATACGTCATTACGCATTACTTCAATAAGCTGAGTAATTTGGGATCAAGACGGCTTTTAAGTAGTTTTATTCTTTAGAGAAATGCTTTCATTATAACAATTGGAAATTTAGATCTTGGTTTAAATTATATTGCCAGCATAACAAGGATATTCCTAGACGTCTACTGTTTATATTTATAAGAAATTTTCTTATCCTCTATGTAGTTTCATTATGAAGTTTTTAGATTTTAACTCTATCAGTTATATTTCAAAATAAATACAATCACCTGTCATAAACGTCTAGTTTATTTATTTTTTAAATTAATAATCATATTAAGAGAGGTTTGCTTATCTTTCCTATTCCCTTATGAGTAATTGTGGATATAATAAAGGTTCTCTATAAGATTGTTGTTCTCTGAGTGCTTTTGGTAAAGAAGAATGTCCGTATTCCATCATAAAATTTACAGAATTGAGGACTGAGCTTGCTGTAGAAAAACGGTTGCGCTTGAAGTAGGGAGAAAAGTAATGGCGAATCTTGTGGAGTTTCTTTTAATTGGCTTAAATTTCATTCGGATTAAGTCGTCGAGTTCTTATTTTCATGCCCCCATCCTTCAAGAAAATAACCCAGTTATAAACACAAAATTCTCAATTTCAAATTATGGAATCTTTTTCGATAGAGGGTTGTGCTCTACACTGGGGAAGTGACTTTATTAGGTGAATATAAAACAGTTTAATAACCTGTGGTCCGTGTTCATTGATTAATGATCAGTAATCTTGTTTAAGCTCGGTGTGGACACCTGTAACTGGCGAGAGCACCTTCCGATGCTGGTCGCCAGATTAGCATCACTGGGATCCAATGCCCACAGATTAGGTCCAGACTGCCATCATAGGAATCCGGTTCTTGAAGGGACCCAGCTTCGACAAAGTGGATGGTCCTGGGATGGCTCGTCCAGGATCAATAGGCTAGTGCAGTGTTTCTCAAAGGGTGTGCAGCGTCACATTAGTGTGCCGCAAAACTAGCGTCGTTTTTATTTTAACATCATTGTCCGAATATTTTATTTTGGTTGTAAGAATTGTTTGCATAACACAAATATAATATAAGTATAAATAAAAAAAATGTTAATATTATTTTTCGTTCTATTTATTTAATTTAGAAATTTCTTTTTCTATGACTACGTAGGTGTGCCGCGAAATTTTTCTTCTTTGGAAAATGTGCCACGAGAGTAAAAAGATTGAGAAACACTGGGCTAGTGGGTTCGCCTGCAAAGGTCAACCGTAATAATACCATTCTTCTATCCCCGTGGTTCGACGGTGAGGATTCAGGCTAGCGGCGGTGCGGGTATGCTGTTTGGCTAGCCCTTGGGGGGGGAGTCCCACTCCCGAGCGCATTTATTACTTTCCGGATAGTGGGCATCCCATATAGGCACCAGGATGTGCGGGGCAGCCCAGGAACTGAAATAAAATGTTATTTAAAAAAAAATTGTGAATCCTGATAACTTTATTTCTTCTGGGGACCAAACACAGTCCCTATCAGAAAATCAAAATGGAGAAACGGACAATGCCAATGCAGCAAAGAGCCCTGAACTGAACTACTCTGGGGTTCCATTCCAAGATTCTTGGTCATAGATTCACAAATCGAGAAATCTATTGGGAAAATGTCGCCTTTTTTATACAGAAGGGCTTCGAGGGGTTAGCAGGTTCCCCGAAATCAAGAAAGGGACTTCGTTCTGGGGATCTATTAAATGAAACAAAAAATGACAAGCACTCCGAGCATCTTCAGTCGGAGGAATACCAATTACCCTGACACCACACAGAACACTCAGTTCATCTAAAGGTGCCTTCTCAGAGTGGGATCCCCTTCAGGTTACTGAGGAGGAAATCCGTTGGCATAGGGGTGTGATTTTAGTACCAACCAGAAACCTCACCCGTATGTTTAATTCGCCAACGTTTCCTAGCTTGATAACAGCTAGGTGGATATATTGCGCAGTAAGTTACATCCAAAATTCAGTGTTTCAAATGACAAAAATATAGACATTCGTAGATGGCCTGCATGTGCTTAGTGCTGGCCAAAGCCACGAAAGCAATGCATGTACAGCCACCCAACCCACTTGTGTCAACTCCTTAGGTGAGCAACCCGAATACTCAAGGGCATACCAACAGTGTAAACCAGAAAAGGAAATACAGCGACACAAAGCAGAGCTGAACATTCCATATCAGAAGGCGAGAAAACTGGTAAAGCTAATAAGTAGCATTAAGTCCGTATATGCTCAGAAGGTTGCAGGGAAGCATTCTGTTGTAAATCAAAGTGATATAACGATCCCACTAAAAGAATCTTTTGCTCTCATTCGTGGCTACATATTGAACACTCAAAATCCAGTACAAAATAGGCAATCATCTGCCACTAACAGCTCTGTGCTATTCATCGAACCGAATACTGGCCTGTCTTCATTGATGGTCCGAGGATTAGCGTCATCTGCCACCTTTCCAGGTAACACTATATCTACGAAGGTTACCGACGAATGAAGCATATACACAGCAAGGTTGTATGCTGTAGAATTATCCTAGGGCCTCATAAAACCCATAGTTACTAACCTGTATGATGCATACATACTCCAAGTATACTACAGGCATTACTGGAGATTGTATAATCCTTGTCCATTCCTAACTCGAGTGCAGCAGATGTTATATTCTATTTCTGAATGTTCCGACAACTTTCTGCTGGCTTCCAAGCCACATTGGGATCAAGGGTAGCGAACTGACTGATGCTGCAACTGGATCACCTTAACTCCAGAATAACTGTAACCTGTTAGTCCACTCTGCAGACAACAGGCAAAGTACAACAGATTACTCAAAATGGCTACAATTTTGAGTTTATTTTGCTTTTTTAATAAAAAATAAAATATTAAAAGTCATAAGAGATATTAGCTGTTCATAATAATGCTCATAATACGGCCAGCAATGTATTAAATGACAAATGTAGCGCGTGATCTATTCGAGAACCAAACTGGATTCATTAAGGGTTGCTATGGAAACGCAGATTGGTGAAATGGTGATTATATTACGAATATTCAGCGTTTTTGTAATCTCACCGAAGCCATACCGAGCATCAGTTCGGTAATAAATAAAATTTTTAATCCTACCTAAATTAGTTTAAAAGTTTTCCATCAAAATCGATGCAGCAGTTGATTTTATGACTTCTGTGTGCGAAAAATCGCATGCACAGTAATTGATTTCCTGTTTACAGTGAACTGGTTTCTATAGGCCACTTAGAAGAATAAAAACCAGACAGTCTACTGTATTTATTTTTCAGTCTCATTTCTTTAAATGAGCACTCTTATCAATCATGGAAAAGTTCAGTTGCTATGGCAGCAAGGCGCTGATGTTTACTCTAATAAGGAGTCAACTGATACTGAAATAAAAATATTAAACGTACTTTTAAGTGGTTTTTTGTTTTCGATTATAATTACGTGCACTGCAGTTTTTCACCTTTAGCCTTTCAAGGTTTAAATATAACGACATTATATAAAGTTGTCACGATGTTAACTACTTTTTTAATTGATATGTTTCCAATATTATGTTTATTAATCATAGCTGAAAACTTTTATACTTTTTTTTTTTTACTCTCTCAGTAACTGAGTTAGTCAGTCCCCAAGCTTTTAGGATAAGTGTTTTCCTCGTCAAAAAGGATCAAAACAAATGTAAAAAATTTACAGAAAAAAATAAGTGAAATAGGATAGAAATGGGCTCCATCTTTCTTACAAACTGTTGGGCGAATTAGGAAAATTATGGAGCCCATTTCAATCGTGTTTCTTTCAAATTAAAGGACAAATTTAAATTATTCTGTGTCGGGGGTTAAAGGGGGAAGGAGTGGCTGCCATCTTGTAGTAATAGTAATGGCTGTCATCTTGAAACAAGATCACGAATCCAAATAAATATCTCAGGAAGACCTCTACGAAGAGTCCCTCCCTTCAATGTTGTAAATTTTGTTTGGATGAGACTGTAATGCTATTTTGCGACTTCTTGAATGATACTAAAGAAAGATCACGATTTTAAAACTGCGAAAAAGTACTCTTTTGAGCTTTAGCTATGAATTAGGAAACTTGTATGAAGCTCTAATATAAGAAATTCTAATCCTTTTTCTTAAAACGTTCTAACATTTTCATGTGCTGAGGTTGTATGGAGGTGAATTTTCCAGTTAATTCAACCGAGTAGTTAGGAACTCTGCAGTCAATCTTTATTGCAGCATCATCACCAGCCATTTTCAATCCACTGCAGGATGAAGGCCTCTGCATCAGTTTTCCAGTTCCTTCTGTTTTGTGCAATGGCCATCCATTTACTACCTTCAAACTCATGAATTTCATCTGTCCATCTCCGTCGTTGTCTTCCAGATTTTCTTCTAGCTCCTCTTGGGTACCATTCTGTTATTCTCTTAGTCCATCTGTCATTATGTCTTCGAGCTATGTATCGTGCCCAAGACCATTTTCATGTGCTGAGGTTGTATGGAGGTGAATTTTCCAGTTCAACCGAGCAGTTAGGAACTCTGCAATCAATCTTTATTGCAGCATATTCATTAAAAAAAAAAACTACAGTATATCCTGCGCATCTCATTCCACAAAAAGAAGCCTCAGTAGAATTCTTTGGTGTATAAGAAGATAATTTAAAATTCTATGAAAAGTCGGAAAGACTCATTCTTTTAATGCACGATGCAAATAGACATATTCAGGATATTTCGGAGCAGCACTTACATTTCTCATAATGCATCCGTTGACTGCTGTAGAATGAGGATATTCTGGGGAGGAAAAAAGTCCTTGGGAAAGTTAAAGTGGAAGTTGGTGCAAAGAAGAACGCCTTGTAAGTTCAAATAATAAAAAAAAAAAGATATTCACTGAGCCCGTTTGTAAAGTTCATATCCCTAATAAGGTTTCTTGAAGAAGCCCAATGTCTTAAGTTTCACCCAGGCAGATTTACCAAATGCAAGACAACTCAATATTAACCATAATTAATCGCCTGTTTATATTCTCGATGTAAACAGCTCTGTCGACTGTTTACCATCCTTTTGTTTCAGGAAAAGAAAATTTCCGGTTGTTTTGTTTAAGCTTTGAGGCAATTTATCGGCAATTCATGACGAATAAGTTTGAGTGATAAATCACAGCCTTACGTTTTTCCCCACCACATCCCCCAGTCTTCTTTTTGTGACCCTAAAGATTACTTAGCGGGCCAAACGTTAACAAAAAGAATGTTTTCTTACTAATGGTTGCTGCGGTAAAACCCAAGCAAATCGATATAAACAATTCTTCCTTCTTCCTCAAGGTGATCATTATGTTCTATGGCTAAGTGGTTAGTGGAGCTCTTTGTAACGCTGCCTTAATACACACTGTCTCGTAAGTCATTCTATATGGAAAATCATTTATAATTCGTGCTTCACCTAGACTAAGCTTGAGATAGTTTGGATTCATGTAATAACGCCGTTCATTCATTTGATCACCAGGGGCGCTGTCTACTAAATCTTCGCGTATCGTAATTTGTTTTTCTTTCTAAGTTTTGAAGACTTTAATAAATAAATGATACTTTATCACGGAACTCGAAACAAACATTTGTGCTTAGCTTTAGAAATTGAATTCTGAATTGAAAACAAGGAGATGGTATAAGAATAATGCTGTTGCATTTCATGATTGTTATCTTACCAGTAAATGAAAGTTAGGCTGGTGAAAAATACATTTGTTATCCTTTTATGTATGGAAGTTTATCTTCCTGTTTATTATCCAATCAGAAACCACATCGTTTACAGGGATAATAAAACATAAGATTGTTTGCAGAGCAAGTCAAAGTTAATTTTCAAGATTTCTGGATGACGAAGGAAATATTAAAAGCCCTGGAACTAATTGCATTTATCGACGAGAGAGAAAGAATTAATGTCTTGAGATAAATGTATAACTATCAAAACATTAATTATACATCGAGAATTACAAATAAAGTACAGGATATATAAATTTCTTTTCAGTAAGCTCTTAGATAATTTAATAAAATTCACAGCTCAGTTTTTATGGGGGATATACTTCAAAACTTCAGTCCAATTGCTGTGGTAAACGAGAACAGTCCATGTATGAACTTGGAGTACCATAAAAACTGGCACACTATTGGTTGAATCGTGCATGGCCATGAGATCCTTTTCCTTCAACAATTCTTTTTCTTGTTTGAACAAAATAAACCGAAAGCATTATATTATAATTTTACGCATTCATTTTATTTTTAATGGTAGGGTATCTTGGTACTTAGGAAAAAGAGTTAGCATCTTGTCTTGAATAACATTATTTGTGGCTTATTTTAATATTCTAACAGTTTTTTGGAAATGGATCCTTCTCGATCATCATAATAAACCATGAATTTAAGGCATCCAGTTCGAGAGAACAATATTACGTGAACCTTGCAGGATATTTTTGCAGTGATCTGGAACGCCAATTCAGAGCATGGCCCTCACTCTTCTTTAACTGTGACTTTTAATGACTGCAAAAAATGTGGGACAGTATTCTCAAATTTCTAAATAGTTATATTTGAATACTTATAAGAGTTTAGTGCACTTGTTCTTTGATATATTACCAGCTGTCATTTGTTCCTTTAATGAGTGTGGAAGTTGATGCCTTATTCAGAGTAACTTTTAAAAAAATCCAATAACTACAAGCCAAAATATGAAATAGCACTTTAAGGGCGGGCTCTTTATACTTCTTCGGAACAAGGCGCAATAACTTTTATCTTTGCATGCGCACAGTAGTGCTGGAGTCTTGAATATTTCGAATTCTCAGCAAACCTAACGTTGCGACGATTTCGGGTTACCAAGAGTGATCTTACAATTCCAATGACGTCAAAGAAAGGTCTACAGAGTCAAGACAGCTTCTTCTAAGTAAGAGAGGGGAAAGGTCTGGCTGCGTTTAGCTAGTGTATGAATGTGACGTTAAGATCTTTCTGATGTTTAACGAGACAGAGAATTTTTATTGAAACTATATACAAAGTAACTCCAATAAGCCTGGCACAGCTACTAAACCACCGGTTCACAGAATATGTTTGAGAAATAGTACATGTACATCAAGTTTACTTAGAAGTTAGACCTAATCTAAAAGTTAATAAATATTAGACAGTTTTAATTGATTGGATAAGATAAAATTGTATAATGATCAATAAATTACATATTTATTACGACTTCATCATTATAATAGTTCTTTTGGAAGTGCTAGAGAATCGATTTTACATCATGTTACTTAGTGTGGATGGCTGTCCATTAAATTTGACTCCATGCACCTTAGCGGGCGGTTAACCATTATTAACATGGTTAGAGGGCGCCTTTCATTGATTCTGAGTCCTATGGAGGCGTGGTGGCTTCAGACGATTATATACTGTTCCTACACATGTTCAGGGACAAATCTATTTGGATCCATGTATAGTATCCCACGATATCAGCATTTGATCCAGGATGAACTAGTTTGTGATATTTAGGCAGGTTTTGGTTGTAGAGTTGAGTATAGGCCTTGAGGTCGAATCCGCCAGTGGACGCGTTCCATATTAAAAGCGACAAAATCTCTCCGATGAACAACTTCATTGTAACCAGGCGTCAATCTGTCTTTTTTAGTTGAGCCAGTCACTGAATATCCAATGGCATTTTAAGGGCTGTAGTCCGATATTGTAGTGGAAGCCTTGCCTTCCAGTCCATCCGTTTTAATAATTTTAATACAGAGGGAGAGGAATGGACCAATCATTTACTGATTCAGATATTTGATCCGTCCTAAATTGCGATACACCATCAGCGCCTACTGTATTAGTGGTTAGCAGTGAGTTAATAGCTTCTGTTAACTATTTTTTCTATTATTATATACGTGTTGATATCAAGGTAAGGCGTGGGGTCTATAGGTTTCTTTTATTCTTGTTGCTGCGTTCTTCAGAAAACATCCATTTTAGTCTGCTGAGGTGGCAGATCATGGGATCTGCTTAGTAGGACCTTTAACATTTTCTGCAAACGAGTATTAAATAACTGGGCAATTGCTGTCGATTTCTGGTGATTAAATTGAGCCAAAGCTTTTGAAAATCTTATTTGGTCCTGAAACTTTTTCGATTGTTTATGTGGTGGAGCTCTCGCGTAAGTCGGAATGCAATTTTTAGGTCTATTTCACCTTGCTTTGGACCGTGAAGTGATGTTTTATATTATTTGAAGAGGAATACTGGGCTGTGGTGATTGCCAGAAGTGTTGAGAGCTAGGATTGGCTTGCACATTTCTGTGGAATTATACTGAAAAATCGTAGTTGCCTCGATGCATTTTTGAACGTTAAGGAAGCTTCAACTAAGTTTGCACAGACTGTAGAGTCACATCGTGGACGGTGTTAGACTGGTTAATGACTACTGAGATAGGAGCATAGTCGGCTTCCAGGAGAATCAGTCAGAGCGCGTATGATGAAGAAGGAAAGGAAATGGACGTGACTATTTTATATAGCCGGCTGATGGTTGATCAGGGTGAAGTTTACCATGCTCAGATGGGCGATGAAAGAGCTTGTGATTCTCGTGCTTAGGTGAAAGTTTAAAATTGCCCACAACAAGCTGTGTAAGCTGATGATTTATTTAATTTGTCACATCTAGCATGATATCTATTTTTGACCCAGGTGGAAATGTTTATTAAATGATAGCCCGCCGTTTCACGTACAGTTTGAAATTATGTATAGCTCTTACTTCTAGCTGGAAATTGATATGTTTCAGTATTGATATTTATCTTACATGATAGCAGTGGTCAGATGAGATCTGCGGATTCAGCCAAGAGACAAATATGTTGCTCACCATGGTATGTATGTGGCGCTGTCATTAGTCTTATTCTGGAGTATGTTGACCTTCCTACTTCATTTTGCTTTATTCAATGTGTACGTTCAATCTGGAAAGCACTGGATGCACGGGTGATGGCCTTCACTGAGTGCTTCTGTCTAGCAGCTGTTTCGGCCAAGGTGTGCTGCTTCCTTTCTTGGGAATAAACTGTCTAATTGCAGGTCTTGTGTTTATATATCTATTATTGCTAGCTGTTGATTGGCTTTCTGTTTTCATATTGCTTGGTATTCTTATATTCCTATATTTTTTTACCATTTGCATCGATAATTCAGTTATGTGAATAGAATTATCTCAACCAAGAAAACAGGGACAGTTTCAATTACTTTTTGTATACTTATGTTTCAAAGACTTCGGTAGGCGCTTTCATTGGTAAATCTCAATGGATAAAGTTACCTTTGCTACAACCATACCCTTAGTGAGGAGTTACTGTGTCCGAGACTTCCTGCTAGGATAGAGCAGTTTTGGGGAGATCTTAGTGGAGTGGTCGGTGGCTAACTATCGGTGCATATTTATGCTGTGAAGGATTTGCGGAAGGGGAGATTCTACCACGAGATAAAATGAGCAGTTTTGTGTTAATACTGTTACTTTTCATGTCCTAAAGTTCTTTATATCGTGTTCCATCCAGGGGTGGAAATTTTAAACTCTTCCCAAAAAAAAAAAAAAAACAGCTAGAAGGAATTAAATAATTAGCTTCTAAAAGTTGTCTAGAGATGACAGGAAATTACAAAGAAAAAACGAATTCTTAGTTGCCTTAGTCGATGGATGTATATTTGAGAGGTTGGAGGTCGCATAAATATGGATAAATCCAATTTTTATGATACCGCTAGATCTTAATCTTACGCTCTAGGACCTCTTTATTTTTTTTAACTTTTTATAGTTACGTTCCTACTTTACAAACTTGAAATATAGATTAAACTTGCTCACTTTTGTAAAAGTTCTCCCAGTTTTTTTTTTTTTATTAGATCTTAAAAATAGCCTTTTTTTAATAATTCCATCGACTTAACATACGCTTGAACTCGTTGGCAGTTTGCGCAGAATGTTTAATGTGGATACATAATAATTTGATTTTGTCTTGTTCCATAAAACCATAAATAATCTTGAAATAATGCTTTTTATGTATTAAGAATCCGTGCTCCATACTGGCTACTTCATTCTTTTTTACTGACATGATTTAAGGCTATTTTAAGAGAATCTTTTGTTTTGATGTTACTCCAATTGTTTCAGGACTCACCCTGATAATGTCATTTTGTCTGCATGCAAGACGGACATTTAAACAGTCTGTTTCTTTCTCACTATTGACTATGAACCCATGAAAACCACCATAACCATTTCGTGGAAAGATGGGAAAAAACTTCCGATAAATGTGTGATATTTTAGTGCGCATTGTTTTAAAAGGTACTTGGAAGTTACAAAAAAAGCTGTGTATTAATGGAATAGATGTTCGAGTTGTTTTAGGTTTTGCTGAATGTATTGATATTCCCATCCGGAGAAGATTGCTGTTTATTTTTAACACGAACAATAGGGAATGGGGAGATAAAAAGAAAAATCATGGTTTCGTGTTTAATTAAAGTAGGAGTATAGTGACCCACTTTCTTTCTTTTGTCAGAAAGTGTTTTAATCTGTTTTCCAGCAATTGGTCTCGCACAGATATGATTACAGTTCCTTCGGATCCAACGAATTTTTCTATACACCTTTCATTCTAAAATGAAAAGATAAATAAACAAATCACGGATGTAGAAGCTCATAAACTGTTATTGATGGAAGTCTAAGGACTTTAAAGTTGGCCTGTTAACATGATAGGAATTGTTAAAGCTACTTCCCTCTTGGGTAGCGCTTTGGTAGAATCGCCGTCCTCCTCACACCGGGTGGAAAAGTCCTGAGTTCGAATCCCGTCTATGAGGTAAGGAATTTTTTTATTGGTCTCTTTGACAACGTGGCCGAGTTAGTCGGTGTCAGGCGAGGGCATCATGGTTTTTGGGGTTTTTTGTCCAGCGAAAGCGCAAATCGACAATAGACCACGCGCGTTTTGACCAGAACTGTGTTTTATTTGCAAATGTTAAGGAAAACGAGGGATTATGCTCGTCGTTACGCCTCATATCATTGATTTTGACTGTGTACATTGCCGATTACTGGCTCTAGACACGTGAAGAGTTTGCCTGGGTCTAAGATGGGCCCAGATAGTGGAGATGCTTTTCAATATTAATTACGGTCTGAAAAACGTTTATTCAGTAAAATGAGATTTTATTTTGCACTTTAACGGGCGTGTAAAATTATTTTCAATCCCTACACATGTACTCAGGAAAATCAACCTCATTTTTTAACCTTTAATTCAGAATTGTTCACTGTTTGATGCCACCTTTATTTTAAATCTTTTCCGAACACAACTCTGAAAAATGCAGTTTTTAATATTGAAACTGTATATTTTTAATTAATTTCTTTTTAAAATAAAACTCCCTCTGACGCCTATTTTTTTTTAACACCCGCAGTTGCGCGTTATCTTTACTGTCAGAGAGTGAAACTTAAAAAAGAGGCAGAAATCGAAAACCCCGCGCGCTTCAACGATTGGATCCCTGCCAGACTCGTAAACATCTCATGGAAGAGGCTGCGGCAGCTGAGAGACCCTGCTATCAAACTAGAAGCCAGAGTACAGCAAGAGTACACTTAAGAAATCCTAAAAAAAAGTTTGATTTTATTGTTTTCATGGCCAACCTGCTTCAATAACAAAACAGTTAATGATACAGATCAAAATTCAAACCAACAACAAAGGAAAACTAAAATTCCCATTGAAGTCACTTTACCAGATATTTTATTTTTCAATTTGAGTCGTTTTGGTGGACAGTTACCACCAATGTGCCTCGTCACAAATAATTCCGTTTGTGCTCTATGGGAAGTCCAGAATTAATTATTAAAAGTTTATAACAATTCGGCCTCTCTGTTCCTTTGAAAACGCTTGGCTGTTTTTATCAGAATTCGTGACAGAAATTCTCTCGGCCTAAACGTAGGAATATAATACAGAATACAGTCAGATTTATTCATCATTATTGAGGTGGAAAAACTGAAAAATAGAAGAAATAAACTTTAATGATTTAAGATCTCTAAACATGTACCCCATCTTTTATATTTTTAAAAGAGTCAAAGATTAAAATATCATGGAAAATTCACTAATATTCATTTTTCATTTTGTTTTCATTAAAATAATAGAAACGGATTTTATAATTATGGAAGTATTATTAGCAAAGATTTGGACAGATATATTATCAGGACTAATTTTGTCTTTCTATATATGAAAATAATTTTCTTCCTAATGATATTTATTCAGCCAATGGGAGAAGAGATACGCGTTACGTGATAATACGTAATAAATACTAAAATACGTAAGTCTTGTTTTACTGTGGTAAAACAAGCTTATGTTTAATCGTGGTCACGCGCTATGTTTATCTAACATGACTACGCGGTACCATTCTTGATTTCCGTATGTAACGTATTTATTTAAATGAACTGAATGCAACAAGGCATAATATTTTAAGAGTTTAAGATTCTATATAATATCGGTGTAGATGCAACTCTTAAAGTAGTGTGAAAAGCACCCACCGATGAAAAGCCAACTAGCTTTGAAACGGTGCCATCTGGGTGGTGGTGCCCACCGAGATAAGTGACAACAGTCTTCTCTATTAGTGAAGCGTTACTTATTCGAGGTAGTGCAATACTTGGTAACTCGTTGTGAAGGACGAGTCCAATATGAGATACAATGATGCCTTTCACGCTACGATTGTAGTTTTTTTTTTTAAAGAGTTGTCTATGGTGTATCTACGCCGATATTATATAGATATAGTAACGTATTTTTGTATTCATAGCTGAGGAAGAGACACACACAGAGTCGAAAGCTTCTGTATTTTATTTTATTTTATCAAAAGAAGCGCGCGCAGCCCTCTTGTTTTTTATTAAATAAATAAAATTAGCCTTCTATTTTTTTATGGAATTACCTTTACTATTTTTTGATCAACGCACGGCCATCTCCTACGTGCTCCCAAGAAGCATTTTTTAAACAACCGCCATTGGTATGAGGTTGAAATTTTGGTTTTTATATACTATTCTTCAATGCATTTAATATTTAACTGAAGCTACCAGAAGATTATTTTTATTTTTTTTTTTTAAATTTTAAATGTGGTAGTTTACATTTATGTTGCTTACACAGTAATCTTATTTATTTCTTCACATTTCTTTTTCGAATAAGAAAATATTAAGGAAATTATGCCTGTGGAGTCTTTCACTTTTAACTGGACCTCCGCAATCCCCTTCCAGGAGTTAATCCGAAATCCATCTTCTGTCTCTAATTTCGCGTCTCTCATTTCCAGAGATTTATCTCTCGGTAACGTCACGTATTCAAATCCGTCGGTCATCGCAGACTACTCGGAATGACTTATTAGCAATAAATCACCTTGGAACGAGAGTAAAATGTGATATATTACTACGCTGATGATACACGCAGTCAGTTTAATATTCTGAAGCATTTCCCCTTTGCCTTCATCCACTGCTAGAAGAATAATTTATCTTCTGTTAGTGTACTGTTTTAGTTAGTGTAATGATAAACAGAAAAGAAACCAAAAATCTCGACATAAATATTATTCTCATATTTCACAGCACATAGTGGATGTTCAATCTTTAAATATACCTTTTTAAATATTCATTTCGTTTATTTTTTTATGCGAAGAATGGGTTTTGATATCTTCATTTTTTTTTCTAATAAGAAAACGTTAATTAAAAAATGCTCAGCAGTTTAAAATTCTATGGCTTTCTTTTTAAAATCAAATTCCACCGATGCAGACACCAATTGTAAATATTGAACAATAGCCAGATATTCCAAACGAGTATTACCTTTCAACTGATGTCACCAAATAGAGGCAATATGTCGATAACAAATCAGGATTTTACCAAGAATAAGAAAGATCATTTCATCAAGTAGGTCTTTGGAATTGGAAAAGTTCTGACTCATAATAATTGCAATGCCACACACAAATCAGTTATACGGTTGGTGTATGGTATTGCAGTTATTATGAGTCATAAGAAGGATGAAATAGCGTCCTTCTTATGAGTCATAAGGACCAAAAAAGTGTCCTCCTCAGAATAAAGTCACGACTGGCAATTAAGATCCATGGGTGAAGATCTCAATATAAATTGATCCATGGGTGAAGATCTCAATGCAAATTGAGATCCATGGGTGAAGATCTCAGCTGAGATCCATGGGTGAAGATCTCAGTTGACATCCATGGAAGTACTAGGAAATATAGCGTGGAACTCAGACTGTAGACAGCAGTAACTTATTGTGTCCCTTACAAAGTACTGCGCTAAAACCACCTGTATCAAACTTGCCAGTATTTCAGTGGAACTAGACACCCTTACCAGTGGTAAACCACCCAACTATTGTGTTAAGCGATTTTAAATCATAGCATCGCTACAAGGGTTGTCCGAATGGTGCCTGGAGTACAAAAATAAGTTAATTCCTGATTTACGACAGCAGACATTGCTTGCTAGGCATCTCTGTTTTTCTTAAAAGTCAATGGACGAAAACTGCTCTGTCTTGACAGTCGGAAAGCACATAGCAATGACTTTCCCAAGAGCCAGCAGAGACTATTGTCTTGGAAACCAGCCATAAAATCCTTTCGTTTTCTCTAGAATCTCAGAAAGCGAACTGGCTCGTGTTTATTTATTTACTATTAAGGCTATTTACAGAAGAAACTCTGGTTAATGGACTAGGGTGAGTACGTAACAGTTAATTAAAGTTACGGCAGGGATTAATAAATAACGCGGAATGACACAATATTGGTGTGGTATGAAAATAACGTTGAATGGAGTACAAATAAGTAAATAATTAATGAAATGGTTATGGGTAAAGCATAAGGAGTTAATAAATATAATATAATACTAGCGTTCACAAGAAAATAGTTAATACTTAAGATAGCGAAAATCCATAAAACTGAGAAATAGTTAAAATTCTTAGTGCAGCGAGTTCTAACATCGGAAGATTCTCTATTTGGAAAGACACAGATGCACTGATGTGGTTTAAACTGTTGCATATTGAGGTACACATTATTCGCAACCATCCTCGACCGAAATGGAAAGAAAGTCCTTCTGCAGTCAACCAGAAGATGTTTAGCACGTAATATCGCTCGCTATGGAACGGTGAAGGTGAGGATCCAGAAAAAAAAACTTGGATTCCTGGTGACATTGATAAGTGAGAACTCAATAATCAAAAATTGTTGAGTATAGTTTGCATTTGATTAATACCTGGTATGTTTAATAGTAGAGATGTTTAACAGATCTGAGTTCAACTGTTTCTGTCGAGTTAGCGTTGCTTTTCTTGGCCAGGTCCTTACTGGAACGTATTCTCGTTTTGAGGATGGGCAAGTGCTGAAATTCCCACTTCGAAGTAGAAAAAAGTAGTCATTGAAGACCAACATGCAGACATGTTTAGTAACTTTTGTATGGCAGCAATAGAACGTTAGTTCAACTCCGCCATGGTAAATGGTGATTTTACATCTCTCTCTGTCTGTGTTGCTCATTTGTTTCTGGCCACCTTGTCACAAGGAAGGCTTGCCCAGTGCCGTCTACACCACAGAGGGTAACCCAAAACTGAGCGTGGGTCGTAGTGGACACTACCTGTCCAATACTGAATGGCGAACGACTTTGGAGACATTCTATATATTTAAGTAAGGAATTAGGATAGAAATAGCCACTCCTGCCCTCGTATAAATTAATATCCCAGAGTGTGGAAAAAAAATTCTTGGAGGAAAGTGAACAATATATGAAGTTGAACTCCGGTTATCCGGGAGCACGATTTCCCGTCCATGCTAGTAACGGCCCTGGACATATGGCCATTACTAATTTCGCCTCCTGTTAGCTGAACTGCTATACCATTGCCTGTGATTATACAGGGTGTTTCAGTTAAACGTTTCAGAACTTCTAAGAGGGGTAGGGTACATCCTGACAACTCGAAATCATATAGCAATGTGGGGTCGGAAATGCTTTCCTGAAGCGGTGTTGTACACAGAAGCACCATAAAGAAAAGAGACCGTAAGTGAGAAATCGTTTTAATAATACATGAAAAGAAGCAAAAGGTACATGGATTAAAGTAAGTGTTCGAAGTTTCTTCCACGGGCTACAATGCACGCCTCACATCTCCGACGCATGACATCCGAACATTCTGGAATACTCCAGGCGAATTTCGAATTTCTTCGGCAGCTACTGCGATTCTTGCAACCAGCTCCTCAGCATTGTCAACAGGGGTGTCATAAACTAGCGATTTCATATGACCCCAGAAATAAAAATCAAGACATGATAGGTCGGGTGACCGAGCAGGCCAACGCACGGGACCACCACGTCCGATCCACTGTTGACCAAATGTGACATCCAGGTAGTTACGAACATCTCCGCTATAATGGGCAGGGGCTCCATCGTGTTGGAACCACATTGTCTGTTGCGTCGATGCAGAAATCTGTTCATCTCTCAAAAGTTGTGGCAATACTTGCTGCAGAAAGATCAAGTAGATAGGTCCGGTTAGACGACACGGTAACAGGTAAGGTCCGATGAGGTGATCTCCCATAATACCGGCCCATACATTGACCGAAAATCGAATCTGTGCTGCACGACGTCGTATTGCATGCGGGTTCTCGACCGCCCAGATATGGTCGTTATGCGTGTTGAAAATTCCTTCCCTTGTGAAGGATGCCTCATCGGAAAACAACACTTCAGCAGGAAAAAGGGGATTTGTAGCACATTTTCCAAGGTACCACTGTGCGAAAGCAATACGAGGTGCATAATCCTCCGGTTGCTGTGTCTGGACACGCTGCACGTGAAACGGATGCATGTCTTGTTCTCGGAGAATCCTCCAGACGCTGCAATGGGAAACCCCGACTGCGTTTGCTAGACTTCGTGTACTCGTTCTTGGATTCCCCTGTACATGCTGCAGCACATTCTGTTCGACGGCTGGAGTCCGTGCTGTCTTACCCTGTCCCTGTCAGCTCTTTCAAATGAACCTCTCTCAGCTAACCTCTGGTGCAGTCTTGCAAAGAAATTATGACTGGGAATACGCCTCGTCGGATATCGTTCCGCGTACAAACGCTGTGCGGCTGGCCCACTACAATTTGCAGCCCCGTACGCCAAATGCATATCGGCTAACTCTGCGTTCGTGTAATCATCCATCCTACTAACTTGGCGTTCTTGTTCAAGAAATTCGAAATTCGCCTGGAGTATTCCAGAATGTTCGGATGTCCATGCGTCGGAGATGTGAGGCGTGCATTGTAGCCCGTGGAAGAAACTTCGAACACTTACTTTAATCCATGTACCTTTTGCTTCTTTTCATGTATTATTAAAACGATTTCTCACTTACGGTCTCTTTTCTTTATGGTGCTTCTGTGTACAACACCGCTTCAGGAAAGCATTTCCGACCCCACATTGCTATATGATTTCGAGTTGTCAGGATGTACCCTACCCCTCTTAGAAGTTCTGAAACGGTTAACTGAAACACCCTGTATATAAGTAATATTACCAAGTTCTGTCTTTGCAGCCAATCGCAAGATAAGACAATAGATATAGGCAATTACAGAAACCCATATATAGAAACGTCTCATAAATAACATTATATATACATACACTCCATGATCACTAAATTATGACCACCCCATCCGTAATGGACTGTGCCGCACAGTTCTTAGTATAATAAGCCAAGCAGCTTCAATAATTCGCACTGATTGTGCAAGCCAAAGTGATGAGGTAGCAGTTATTGGACGTAGTAGTAATGATATCACAGAGTTTCAAAGGGGTATGATTGTGGGAGCAGCTCTCGTGAGTGAGGTGTTTTCATATCGGAAACGGCGCGTCTTGTAGGTTGCTCATGGTCCCCTGTGGTTGAAGTGTACAAAGAATGGTGTCGAGTGGGTCAAACCACCTCCCGCTGATAGAACTCTAAAAGATTATCGCAAGGTGGATGTTCGTGGCGAGCGAAAGGTGCATGGCGTTGTACGGCCAAAACAGCAGATCACTGTGCGACAATTGAAATCGCAATACAATATAGGTAATGCAAAAACAATATCCCAAATGACGATGCTCTGCACACTCAGACAAGACGTACCGAGTTCCGTAGCAGACGACTCGAGAGACGCCCTTTCCTCATCGTTGACGGTGAATGTTGTCAACAACACGCTGGTTGGACACCAGTCCAAATACTTGGTGCAACATGCCGACGGACGCCTTTATGTGTGGTGCAAGCGACACAATTCCATGGACCCAATTGTGCATGGTTTCCACTGTCTAAGCAGATAGATCTGTTGCTTAATATGGTGCATGTTTTGCTGGCAAGAATTAGGACCACTCGTGCGTATGGACCAACGTTCTACTAGTGAGATTTACCGGCAGGTTTTAAGAGACCATTTGCAACGCTGTCATGTTCAGTTTTTCCCGGACAGAAACGGTATATTCCAAGGCAATAACGCACTGTCATCGGACCTGCACTGCATTAGTGGTTAGAAGAACAGTGACGATATCACCTGTTTTGATTGGCCTCCAAATTCGCCTGACCTCAATCCAACTGAACACCTGTGGGATGTTTGGAACGGATAATTGAGGTGTATGGATATGAATCCGTTATATGATGCGACACTGTGGAAAGTCTTGCATGCAGTAGGGCTGCAGACTGCTACGGTCATCTTCAGACATCCAGTGGAGTCATTGCCTAGGCGAATAGTGGCTGTAATCCGCGCGAACAATGAACAACATGATATTAGGTAGGTGGTCACAATTTAGTGATCAATAAATGTATATGTGGGTGTGCAAAATATGAAATTCCATCCCAAGCAAGCTGGAATCTGAATCCCCCCTCACCTAAAGGGGCTAGCATAAAATAAATAGATGAGCAATTGGGCGGATAATCCTGGAAGAATTAAGTTGATTGTATATGTTTTCAAAAAAAGTAGGGGCAACCAGAGCTACCTGAATTGCGAAAGGTATATTCCTAATGGTAGCCAAACACATGGACGTCCCGAACTGAGTTCACTCGCCCTTAATATCGTCCCTGACGGCCAATTTCGTCTTCCATTTTGATTTGACACGTATCTCCTAATTAAAAGTTATTTTGCATTCATTTTTCGGATACTGATATTTGTCTATGTGATGTTTGGGATGACTTTTTACGAAGTCTTTTCGACCCTTATCTTTATCAAGTCAGACAACAGCTGTTAAATAATACTAGGTATATCACGTCTGATTATGAAGATCTTGTGAATAACAAAACCAAATTCTAGTCCCTACAGAACTTCGCTTCAAAAGTGTTCGCCTTAAGAAAAACTCTTGCACGAACTGGTGTGACTTAGATTTTCATTTTTGGTATGATTTTTGGTCAGCTTTCTTTTTTAACTACTGCAGTAACTTACAAAATGAATGCCTTTATACTTTGCTACAACCTGAATTAGTTTGATTCTTACTTTAATGACTCTAAATGTGAGCTGAATAAATAATTGACCTGAACTTGAAATTTGTTTGAACTTGAAATTTGTTTGAACTTGAATATATGTTTTGGGTGTACTGTACTGTTTTTTTTTTTTTTTTTGTTGATTATGTATATTTGTTGTAGTATATTTGAACAATTTTTGTTTTCATCGTACCAGTGGGTATTCTTGTTTTACTTTGTTGAGCTAATTCACTCCACTCCGAGTTTTATTTAAATTTTTATTTTTTATGAAAGCTTGGACAACCTTGATCTTGATACTCACTGGTATTGCAATCTCTCCAGTGGGTACGTCTTTTCTTTCTTTCTTTTTTGCTTTTATTTCCTCTCGTCCTCTTTTGGACCATTAGATCAGTAAAATTCGGCCCACCTCCACGAGGTATTGATCTTTCTGGTTAGGTTACACTTAGTTGTGACCCACCTCCCCGTGGTCTGGACAATGGCCAGGCTTTCCAGGTGAGAGAGTGGCCAGGAATAATTAACACGCACACAGCACAAAAATAATATTACACACATTTTTATGGTCTTTTACAGAGTTCTGTATTCATCATAGTTTACCTCGGCGGAGTTAGAAACATAAGATACTGTCCCTGATGGCAACCATTCCTTCTTACTACAAAAATAATTCACTCCATTATTCATCTGTGGCCGATGATTCCATAATAGTACAATAAGGCCAATCACTGGGAGATGAAACTATCGAAGACCACGTTCAGGGATGGTTCCTGATTCTAGTCATATCAGCAACAAATCCCTGTCCTCGTTCTAAAATTAACTCAGATTATTCAAAAATTATAAGTTAACGTATAAATGAATTATTCATTATATGACGTTATTTTTCGTTATCGACTGTCTAAACATGATTTTGCGATAGCTTTTGTGGGCAGCACCGATGTAGGTTTACATAAATGTAGTGTTCTTCTTCCATCTGTCATGATTCCAATATATGTTGCGTCACTGTGTTCAATGAAGAATGTTGGTACGTCCATCACGCTTTCCCATGGTGCATTGCAGTCATTTTTGGGCTATTTCCTTTGGTGATCTCTTATCGGTTGTTTATCCAGTAATAGATTACTTAGGTAAGTTAGCATTGCATCAATGGGAATGGAAAAAAACTGCATAAAAATTCTTAGCGTCATTGACGAGATTTAAGCTCAATTCTTTTCCATCCGATGTTGGCGATTATAACCACTGTACTACCCCCAAGGACCCAAATGGCCACCTGCATGATTCTGCTTATAATATAAAAGTAGTCTTCATGTATTTATCCATGGCTGTGTTTATACCATGCTAAAGATTGCTGTCAGTTGCTAGATTTTTCCCTTCTGATAGCCAAAGACCGCTTTTATTTCTGGATATCTTCAGGAATAATTGGTTGTAAAAACAAGTAATAAGAGATGGAGATTGATTAATATTTATTAAAGCGTGGAATTGCTGCCGAGACTGCGTATTGAAAAAAATTACTACTAAAATATAAGTGGCAGTCAACAGCGGATTGACCAGTTCGTCGACCAGCCACTCCTGTAATTAAAATTGCCAAATTGCAGAGGTGTAAATATATTTCGTTTCCCCGTGGTTAATCATCTCTTAATTTTAGAAAGGAAACATGGCAAGAGAATTAGAGGGCGATAACTAAGAGTTTCCTAAGAGAAACTGCAGTAATCAGATTACGTGTTAATGGGAACTTTAAACAGACAAATCGAGTCATCCAATCGCTAAATGAAGAAATGGTCTTTATGCTGTCGAAAAGAGTGTGAGGCTTGTTTACAAAGCAAACGCTACCGTTTCTGTTGGTCTGTTTTCTCTGACTGAAAAAAAAATATTTAATCAGATCGTCTGATTATAAATTATAGCGAATTTAATTTCAGCTGCGTCAGGAATACAATCAAAAACAATTTCCGAGTTATTCTTCTTTCATATTGTCCTTTCAGAGTAAAAGGGAGGGAAAAATATTACCTGACAACCTTCACTATTACCAACCCATTAATTTGACTTATCTATTTTGCATCGATACGCTTTTATATTAGTGGGAAGTATTTGCTGAACAAATTAACCATTTGGTAATTATCTTTAGTATCACCCGTTTGTTTCTTTTTTTTGATAAAACGGTTGAAATCGCAAATAGTAAACTCATTTCCACACTTCAAATAATTAAAACGGATGATTACATATTCCGACATCTGTGCAAAATTCATATTCACAAGAGTCTACCACTTTTTTTTAATGGGGAATAATCAATTCTTAAAAATGCCACCAATGAAATGCAAAGATACTTTCTTTCTCCAAAGTTAGACTCATAACAAGCTCGCGAAAGATTTAATTAAGTATTTTTTTATAAAATAATTTGGTATTCTAAAAAAAATTAATATAATTGTATTTTATAATCAAATTTTCTTAAATATTTTTTAATAGATTTGATTTAAATTTATTCACACACCGTTTTTCTGAAATTAAGTGCTACAGTTAATTACAGTACTTAAGTTTTGTTTTTTTTTCTATATGCTAATTGGTTAAGTTCCAGGGTTTGTTTATTTAGTGGGTTGGTTCTCAATGGGAGTTTTAAGCGCGCTAAATAGATTTAAGTCAAACGAAGGCAGGTACAAAGATATTTTGCGACCAGTAGGGAATCAATGAAGTGGTTGAGGATTTTAATTCTTCAAAGAGGGATCTCCAGGAGCAATTGTATAAAGTTTATGGGAAGAAGTGTGTGATTTAACTGATATAAAATTAAAGTTTAGTCCTTGAATATAATTAATAAAATACTCTTATGAATTGTCAAAAGTATATCTGTACTATAAATTGTTTAGTAAGATAAATTGCTTATCAGAAATATTCCAACAGATTAAAAGAAAGGTCCATGAGCAAAGAATCACAGACATTGTGTGTTGACAGATTACGACAGTACATTTTTTTTAGCTGTGATTGGTTGTTTGCCCATTACCGATATGCCATCGAACAGCATTGCGATTTCCAATGCATCATCCTTATAATAACATTTTTACGAGAATGTTGTTGAAGTGGACGGAATCTTTTATTCTGCTCTTCAATAGAATGACTGCAGCTTTTTTTCCCCTTCCAAGATATTCGTAAAAAGCTAGTCTAGCTATCACATTAGTAATTTTTTAGGACGTAGAAAGGCAAATAAAATGGATGAGATATTTCGATATTTTCTAAACCGGCAATCTCTATGAATATTTTATTTTTTTATTGCTTCCATCTTTGTATGATTTGAATTAAGGGGAAAAAATTCAATCGCTTTTGTTTGTATTCAAATAATATCCATACGGCCAAATACAAGAAGGTGGTGTCGTGATAAAAAAAAAAATTCTAGAAAACACTAACATTTCAAAGATGGAAGATACATATCGCAACTGGACTTAATCATTTCTTTTGAATAACGACAAACTACCTTTTCAAGGAGCAGTTGTACTTAAATTGGCTCTCTTGTCGGATTCTGTCACTGGTTTGTGTCATATTGGAAAAGTGATAGCCTACTTAGTTTCCCCTTTTTTTTCTGTGTTTCTACTTCCCCATTTCTTTCTTCGTCGTTCAGGTTATGGGCTGTTAAGACGTTTATTGATTGGTTCACGTGGAATGCGTTTTTGCTGATTTTTCTTATACCCCAGCTTTTCTTCTACGGTCTATTTTATTTTTAATGTGATAGTATGAAATCAGAGTTACTTTGGCAGCTTCCCTGTGCTTTGCAATTCGCATGGTGAGAAAACAGCTTTAGAAATCGCGTTTACAAAGAGATATTGGGCATTGTGAATGTCGTGGACACCTACAGATGTTTGAGGATAATGATTGGGTAGTAGAACTTCGTATTCGAGTGAAGAAATTGCACACAAAGGCTCAAAGTTATTCATAAGCGATTTATTACTTACCAAGGAAAAGAAATCATCGCGTGAAATCATCGCACAGTAGTATAGCAGGAATGAGTGTTCTCAGAATTCAACACATAAATTTTGAAATTTATTGTTTTATTACGAATCCATGAACGCATAGTCCATACTCACATTATTAGTGTAATAAGGCCTTAAAATGATGGTATTCACAAGTTAAAGTACGCTGGTAAACTATCGCTGAAATTACTGTCTTCGCGTCTACTAAAGTCATTGAAAGAAACCTTATAGTTTCATGGGCTTCTATTTATTCGAGGTATCTGACTTAATTGATTCTTATAACTTGAGCTAGCATTTCTTCAGTACAAGTCTAATAAATACAGCGGCCAGATTCATCTAGCATCAATATACACAGACATCGATTCAAGATGAATCTCTCATGGAAATGTTCTTTCAGGAATCCAGTGCTGCTTTGGCTCCTACTACAATACCCACAAGGACTTTTACACTTTCATTCCTTCACACCGAATGGAAAAGGCCTGAGCTCGAATCTTGTATGGTTGATAGGAGTTCTTATGGACGTTTTTATACCATGGCGAAGTGATTCTGTCTCGGGTGAGAGCTGAATGGCTTTGATCTCCCGATACTTTGTCCGTTCCACAAAAAGAACTGACACAATGCATCGATGCCGCATGGATTGGAGAAATTTCTTGGAGAAAAATTCACAAACAACTAAAAATGACAAAGTTTTCCTCGTGTGGTCCTATCCCACTTTGCCGAAAGAATCAATCTTGCATATAACTTCCTTGAAAATTTGGTTGAAGTGATTTGAAAGAAATTTTAGCTATTCATCAGCATTCACTATTCGTCCTGAAAAATTCGTTCGACAATTCTGGTCGATAAAACTGCGCATTGCACATTAATTTATACAAATATATCTCCATGAATATATTGGAATTTTCCGTGATCTAGCACAGTTATTCTGTTAATTGACTTTTCTTGGAAATGAGCTTCATCGAAAAACTAATGAATACCGCCAGGATTATCTTCCAAATATTGCCGACATGGACCTCGAAAGTGAGTTGCGTCTCCCATTTTTGTCAAAATTGGGCAAACTTTATATGGATTTTGCAGAGAAATATTTCAGGGTTGTCTAATAGAGTTGAAATTGGTGTTTGTCTCCGAAACCAACCAAAAATTGGATTTTGTAGACAGGTGAGACCGTGAATATAAGGAAGGACCGTGAATATAAGGAAGTGCCTTATAAGAGGAAAAACGGGTATTTTTGGCCATACAAGACTTATTTTAGTCTTATTGATGGCGTGAGTTCAAACAGCTGTATCAGTTCGGGGGAGACAAACCATCATGCAATTATTGGGAATACACCAATCACTGCGTGGTGTGACTTCACAGACAGAATTATCAATGGACCGTTCCCTTTTGGAAATGAGATGGAGCGTGGAGTAACTTCGAAACTGCATAAGGCATAGCTCAGGAAACTTCTTACCACCACCGCAACATAACATGTCATGGTGAACAGTTTCCGAGTTGATAGAGTACATTTTCCCCTTGTCCGGAGTACTTTCACTCCCGAAAGGTATGCATCTTAGAACACTGTGAAATACAACCGTGACAGAATAAGGCGACACTTCCTAAGACCGCAAAATTTGAAAATTTCACGTAGAACACAATGGCTCCAGAGATCTGCATGAGAAAAATTTTCGAAGCCAAAAACCAGCCGTTATCGAGATATTTGGCCCTGACGTACCAAAGTCTCTTACACGCTGTGTGTTTTGAGTTGGGGCGATGTTTAAGCCATGCATTTACATTTTAAACAGGCACCGAACGCATAATATCGGCTGAAAACCACTATTGTGCAATACCGCATACGAAGCCAAGAGAGAAGCCGAAATGTGTGCTTTATCTCGACGTTGAAGTAATGAATTAAACACGCACGCAATGCAGAGATCCGATGATACACTGTCCTTACTATTTTGTTAGCTGTTGCTCTTGGTTCTTCCATATTTTATTCTGTCTGTCCGTCCCTCCGGATAACTGAGGGTGTAAGAGTATAGTTTCCCTAAACAATAAATGCAACGTGAAGTTATTCCACTGACTTTACTCTGTATACTATTTAATCATATTTTGATACCATACTGCAAATTGGGTCCGTGACATAATCTGAACACATCACCAAACACAATAAAACAAATACTGGTAGGGCAACGCATTCTTCGAAAATATTCTCTACTCATAACACTGATCTGGCACAAACTGCAGCCGAAAAAACTGAAATTCGTCTGCAGTATATTAATAGTTTACAGCGAGTTGCAAATCGAAAGTTATTCCGCCTGCCCGCTCTCTGCCAGATACCGCACATGCAGTTGCTAAGCAACACATTGTCATAAGGACTTTACATTTCGAAGTAAAAAGATCTAAAATGGTAGAAGGGCTGTTCATTAATCAAATGATGGTACATCACGCTAGTATTTATATAAGCTATGTAATGTGGCAGGCATTTTGTGTGATGCTTGAAAGAAGCATCAACTTGTCTACTTTTTCTACTTGTCTCTGTTAAGACAACGTTGATTTTTTTTCACTTTCGTTGCCCTCTTCAGATGGGGCCATTATTGACCAAGTATGGGTTTACAGTTGGTACCAAAGTTACTGGCAGTAATAGTTTATTTCTGGTTTAGAAGTCAATGAGCTGAAGACGCTTAGCCATGCTCCGAAACATCTCACAGCTCTTCTGAATCTGCAAATCTTGGACTTAATGTTTAAGCAGAAACTTTTCCGAATGGATATTCACATTAATTAATTGAAAATGGTTATAATTATTTAAAGTTATTTTATTCAGTCTTAAACAAACTTCAATAAATTAATCGCCAACTTCGATAAAATATACGTCTGGTAGCTTTGAGATAATAAATTTGTCAAACGAATTCTTTAATGCACTTTCTATTGTAATTTCACGATCATTTTATCTGTGATAAAAGAAGAAGAAAGTAAAAATAAAAGAGCTTCCTAATAATCAGAAATGGAGGTTCTTAGCCAAAAGCGAAACTAGGCGAACCCTCAAAGATAGATGATAACCTGTGCCCTCAATGTATCTTCGCTTAGCTCGAGCCAGAACGTGCATTAACTTTAAGTATTCTGAACGGAAGATTTTTCATGCACCTGACTCCGTTCTAGGAGTCTGCTTGACCCGTTAGTTTATCTCTTTAGTTGGAATATAACAGACAAAAAGGCTAAGAGAAACGTCTGATGGAATTTAGAAGCCATCATTCTTTTGTCTGTACGAAAACAAGGAAAAGAAGAGGAAAATAGAATGAAGGCGAAAGAGGAGTAATGAGTAGTTTAAGGCAAAAGGTATCAAAGTACTGCGCCAACTGAAACAGCCAGTGAACACACAGAAGACACCCATATAACAATAGGATAGTTGCTCGCAGATCTGTTTCAAAGGATGCTTTATTTTACTCTTGCTGGTTTAATACGGCATTTAAGATAATGGCATGGACACTTTTTGCATTTGCCATTGCATACGTCCTTAGCTTTTTGCTGAAGGAAAAATAAAACGGATTGGATGGCTTGCGATAACTTGATCTCCCTGTTTTTATGGCGTCTTTGAATAAAATAGGACAACTGGTCTTTGTGAGCTAGCCTCTTTAATACGGGAATACTTTATTCGCCAACACGAATCAGGAATTTTTTGAAAACATAACACGTAGTTTCTTAAGAGACACATCAACTGCAAACTTGTTTAAAATGGGTATGAAGCAATGTTTGTGAGTTAACTTTGATTCACGCGTGTAATCTATTCTTCAGTGCACCACCACCACCTGTCTCAATGGATTCATTCCAGCGATTGGGAATCTTTTCGATTACTTTAGAGAAAAAAAAAAGAAATTTGCTAAAGAGTGTAAGCAATTATATGTTACAATTTTTGAACTTCTGCATTATCTTTGAACTAGCGCATGCAAAGTTTTATTTGATTCTGCAATTCTTTATTTCATCCTTAATACAACTCATTGGAAAACTGCTGAAGATCATGAAGAACCTCAACGCCTTAACCCAGGTATTAACTGGCAAGACTTTGACACTGACTACTCCTGACATTGACTATCCTGACCCATCCTAAGAGATATCCTATCCTCGCAGTGGGATCATATGTTTGTCTCTTATCAACTTGACTTGAATTTTCCAACTAACACTATTTATATACTCTCACTAGTCAAAAAATTAGAAGACTTTTGCAATTGGAATTAATATATAGACTTACTAGTCAACAAATAATTAAATATGCGGTTTGAAAAAAATGTAAGTTGTCATATGGTATGATCAGAAGTTCCATGGTATCAATTAAAAAATAAGGCTATTTCCAACCGAACTATGAGGCGAGAATTGAATCTCGGATTCGTTAGTGATGCGTTTATGGGGGGGGGGGGGGAACCAAACAAGTCACCTTTTTCTGTAAAAAATTTAAAGTTTTTTTTTCTGGAGTAGTATCGCCATGACTGTACTGTGGATCAGTGTAAAAGAATTGTGGCATGATGAGTCTCGAGTTACAATTTTGTTGCCACTGGTAGGGTGAAAATGAACCTCGTGAAGCCAGGCATCCAGACCTTCTCGTGTCCACCACTTTTAAGCAACTGGAGGCGGTATCATGGTATGGAATATGTTCTGTTGGTACAGCCTGGGTCGTCTCTCGCAGTTGAAAGGTCGCGTTACCCCCCAATGAATATCTTTCTGTTACCGAACCACCTTCATCCTGGAAAGATTCATTTTTACCCAAATTCCCATGGATCCTTTCACGATGACAACGAACTAACCACCGTACAAAAATTATCTGAATGGTTCGAGGAACATTCCGAAATTTCCATCTATCCTGGACAATGGATGCCATGCCATGATATGTATGGATCGTAATTTAGACAAAAGGCGAACCCTACACAATATTGAATAAATGGCTCTTAGGGTTTTGCCAGTGAGTATATTTGACAAGCAACAAGTGGACCCAGCACAGTGCACTGAAGATGTCACCTATAAGAACCAAATGAAGCGTAACACTTAACTGGTTAAACTGTAAAGCTTTCTATCTGACCAGTCCATGGTAAACATAATTACAATCTTTCCAGGAATGAACTATATATGAATCGCAACGTGTATTCCCTGAACAACTGTCTTGCCCACTTGAGGAGTGATTCAACCAATGATGGCTTTATCTAGATGGGGACTTTTTTTTACGAATTCAACTGATGTTCTCAAATTTTAATTAAGTAATATTTTTAAAAACCTTTTAAATATATATCTCGTAAATTCAGGACGGCTAACTAAGTAATTCGCAATCTCCCAACTAATTTTGAAGATATTAAATTACCACTGAATATTTTTACGTTAAAGTTCATAGTTTAAAGACGGAATATTTTGTGTACTATTTCGATTACAAATCATTTGATATTTAGGCGTTCGACTTAAATCTACCGATGCAATCTCAATGTTTTAAACCTCATGTTTTCAATATTGTATTCTGTACATAAAGTTTTATTCTGGTCAAGAGATCGCGAAAATCGCCTTATGAATTATATGACGCTCTGCACTTGTAAATCAACTTTATTGCAGTTGTTTTCGTTCTAATTTCAGTTTATAAAGAAAATACAGAAATTCCCCAATACCGGAGATACAAGCTTTTCACGTGACTACTCTTACCTGAAAGTAGAGGTCCCAAATGACTATCTCTAGATACGGCACGTTAATGGCTGCTGACTCTTCCCTTAACTGATAATGACCTGCAGCTGGGAGAAGCAATCGACGTCCAGCACAATTAACTTCACTTTATTTCCCCTAAGTTGACCATAACGCACTTTTAATTCACGTGGAACATTCTTGGACTGTTATAGTCTTTTTGAGTTTGCAACGCACTTATTTGGAGAGGAGCTTGCGAAGACACGTGGAGATATCTGCATCCAGATTTTCTATCGCGTACTTTCAGCGTGAATAAAGGAACATTTGCCAAAAAAAAAAAAGAGTTGCATTTACTGATTAATGATTTAAGATGCCTAAAGACTCCACACAATGAACAGGCATGTCAATTAATAAAAATCATACAAATTTTATAGCACGGATATGTTAAAAGTATAATTACCCTACGTTGCTAAGTAATTCTCACACTAGCCTTCGTGCTTCTAAAAGATTTATCCAGACCACTCAGTAGACAATGAATTCCGTTCCACTTTTTCCACAAAGTTTACTTCATATAGGGTTCTAGGGAAGGGCAACGATTTGGACTTCACTCCCTTAAAATAATCTAGGCATGTTCTGTAAGTTTCCCATCCAAGGATCAGTCCACTCCATTCTCTGGATATTCTCGCATTTCAGGAATTCATCATCCATGATTTCATCCCACTGTATCTTCGAGTAGCCAAAGTTGCACCTTGAAAAAAAAAACGCGAAAGGGCGTGCAGCCATTAATGGTGATCCATCCACACCATTATCTTCCCACTACCAAAACTATCCTTTGCTCTTGCATTGGAGGACTTGTATCGTGTACTGCATTCTTTACAGACTTAACGCCATCGAGAATCACCATTAAAGGCTTCTTTGACTCCGTTTTGCAGTGTCCCAATTCCAGCATTCTTACTACATAATAAACGTGCTTTGTTATGAAATAAAGTTCGAGGAACTCAAATCGCAGGTTTCTTAGAATAATATCGATTTGAGAGATACTATTGACACAAACGATTTGTTGACGATAAGATCTACAATTCAAGTTGACATGTTTGCACTTTTAGGGTAGAAATTGGTCGTTTTCAATATTGTGGTCCGAGGACAGCCTTCATTTCCTGCGGTTACATGTGTCTACTGGAATTATTTTCAATACCTTGAAATAGACAGTGAAGAACAGAATCTAATAGCTTCCATGCGTAGTTCGCCAACCATCCTTCTGACTGCTTTTTAGGGATAATCATCCCGATGGTATCCCTTCACCATGTTGTTAGGTTGATATGGAAACCTCTCAGGTACATTCTATCGCCTAGTAGAAATAAAAGTGAAAAATTGCCATTTAAGCGTGTTTGTAGACGGGATATGTAAGTTATGTTTCGGGTATTTTAACTGCACGATTAGCAGTTATTACCACAGCCTTTCTCACTAATTTATGTCGCACGTTAACAAAGGCAACCTTCTATCTGGGAAGAACGAAAATATCACCTATGGAGCAAATCCAATGCGCAGTGTAACTCCCCATTCATTCACCTTCAATCATAACAAAATTTGCCATTAAAATTTTCGGAATTAAGTCCTAATCAAGCACCCCGGATGATGTTTTCTGCAAAACACAATGGCATAATTGCGAGCATAATCGCTGTCTGAGTATGCAGTGTTGCTTTATAGCGAGATGTTCAGTAATTTTGGCTACCGATAAGGCCGTAATGTAACCACTGCAGTCGTGGCGATGGAGTCCATTGTAACTGTGTCATTGTCATCTGGATAGCGAAAAGGCTAAGCAGTGCAAGTTTAAGAGAGTGATAAGCTGTCAGTGTATAGTAATACGGCAGAAAAGCCGAGGGCGAGATAAGCGGAGTAGGTTATTGTTAAGGACGTTACACGCTAAAGACGTAAGTGATGTCGACCACCGAGATAACGTTGGTACGATGACGGGGACAGATAAGCGGGACATGGGACTGCTTAGCAACGACATTTGTTAACGAAAGAATGTAAAGTTTTACTATTGCTTACAATAGATGTATAACTGCTTTTGGTCCTCTTTGAGCAGAAGGCTCTTTTTCTGTTGCTCTCTTCGAAGGAAGCCATCCCTGGACCCAACTGCCCATTTCAATCTCTTCTGCGATTCATCACGCAATTACTGCTGACCACCAAACCTCCTGATTATTTAAATAATACTTAGGACAGTTGCCGAAAGGTGTATTGAGATTTAAATTTTTCGAATTTAGATTATAAAGTCGCTTGAGGTTAATTAATACAAAAACGTATAATGCTTACGCATTTCCTATATAGTAATAACTAATATAAAACTAATATTCACACCAAAAATACTCCCATTTTAATTTTATGCATTAATTTGACGTTGGCTACTAATTATGCAAGAGATGCGCAGGTATCAGATATTTAGCATGAATAAAATACCAAATTCGCGTTCATTTTAATTGTTATTTGTTAATATTTTATTAAATTGGAGTAGTTAATTTAAATGCGCCATACAAATATCAATAACACTTGGAAATTAGAGTTTTAATGGGTTTCACAAGTAATAACCAGCCAATCCATTCAAACAATGATAGCAGGAATCTATTTATAAGCTGTTTTCTGAGCCCAAATGAACTTCGTGAAAAATTCTGTTTTCTGCAGTCACTGGTGGAGAACGTGGTTGTTTTTAGGCAGCACTTTGGTGACTTCATCTATAAGCGTCGAAGGAGAGGAATAGTTCTAAATTTTATTTTCGTTCTGCGACGTTCGTTTTGTTGATTTTAATCAGCCATGGATAGAGATGGATTCCTAATTTCGCTGAGTACAATCTATTATGTATAAAACCTTCTGACGCTGTGAGGCAACACAGGGCAAGGAATATCAAAAAGTAATGGTACAGTTCTCCAATTCACTAAATCTAACTATTACTGCTGGGAATGGACGGGGTTTCCGAGTGTGACAAGAGAAGTTTGGAAACATATGTAGTGCACGACGGAATGAGTTGATCAGAGTGGAGGATTTAAAGCGTTCCGAAGGCAAATAATTATTATCTTGGGGGAGATGACAAGAAAACCGTTCGGTGTACGAACTTGATCGATTTTATGTCACACGCATGAGCGCGCATGGAACGGAAGAAGATTTAAAAACTTAGTAGAACGAGTTGTTCAAAATTAATGAAATTCTTTACCGGTATAAGAATTCAGTTCTGAACGGGGCACACTTTTTTTTTATTATTTGCCTTTCCACCAGCAACCTGGCGCTGCTAACTGCATTTGTAAAATTAATTTTACGTTGAGCGGTGGATTTTGTTGAAAATAAGCACGTTTCAGCCATTTGCACGCTCAGCCTTTGTTACAGATTCTTTTAGTGAGTTATTGGTGGTTCTAATTCGCGCGACAAACAACTCACGATAAATGGGATGAAGGTAGATGGCGGATGGAACTTTGCCTTCGTCTTTGGGGAAAGAAATTCAAACGAAAGCATAACTGTTATGTATTTGTAGATGTAGGGGATGAAGGAATAGATGAGCCCTCGTATAGGTGAAAGTGTAAAGACTTGATAGGATCGTACTTTATTTTTAATTCATCTTTAGAGAATTATTAGGATTGGGGAAAGAGCGTGAGAGGAACTCCATTGTTTTTAACTCAAATACATTTCGTGTGACATCTTCTCAAAACATCGACTGTAACCTGTTTGTTGGAGTTCTATCACTGAAATTGCAAATCAGAAATCAGGGAAAATGACTTATCTTTTATAACTTTGCAATAATGGGAGGGTAGATTATTTCAATGAGGGCGAAGCGAACTCATCTAAGAATTTACGAAGGGTTTCGTAGCTTAAAATGGGACCAAGTTAGAGTTTTCTTGACGTTGATTTTTGTGTTGTTGCTAAAAGTGTTTTATTATTTAACTGGTTTTTGAATAGAATTTGTTTGGGCTCAGAAATATTATCAAGAGACCAAAGGAATTCTTAAAGGCCTCGTCACGAAGGGGTGGAGAACTATATCTCCTTTATCCTGTTAATCAACTGCATAACTCAGTGATTGATATGTTAATCAAACGTATTCGCATGCCAAAAGTAATCGGACCTTTTCTACGCGATGTGGAAGCATTGTAATTATTCACTGTGCTAACCACGATATCAGAGTTGAGGATTTTTGAGAGATATCCTTAGTGTGTCCGACTACTTTGATCATATTGCGTCAATTTGTATTGTGTTGGTTGGTATTATTTGAGTACAGTTTGTGTTCATAGACCATTTTGAATGTTGAGTGGCGTGAAATCCCCTCAGAATAACTAAGGGACAAAACCCTGCTTTCTCCGTATGAGATCTGTTAATTGCGGTCCCAACTGAAAAGGTCTCCACGAATCATTTTACAGTGAATTTAGAATCCAAAGATCTTCCAACGTGCAGTCGTGATTAGCATTTTTAGTTACGACAGTCCTACACCGTGCGGATTGGATCTGACTTTGAATGCTGTCTCGGTAGGAGGAAAGTGTCTTTGTTCACAGCATGGCACAGTTGGCCTCCAGTGAGTATTGCATGCTGAAATCTCCTGGAAATTCACGTTTTTTTTTGCCCAGCAAACAGGCAAAAACCTGCGAAGAATATATTATTATTATTATTATTATATGCTTTCTTTAATTCATATAATAATAATATGAAAGCATATTGTTATTAAATGCATTCTTCTGAATCTGTATAAATTTTTCGAATCCTTAGTTGCTTTGGCACAAATACCAACAATTTCATTTTCATATAGACAAGCCTAATGTACTATTACAATTCAAATAATTTAAAAAAATGGTGCATTAAAATATTCTCAAAATTTCAATAAATATACTTTCCATGCCACCGTTTGTTATGGGTGATTAAAATTTAGAAAAAAATAAAAACAAAAAGAAATAGTGGCCTAACATTCTTTACTCTGAGAAGAAAATATGAGTGTTCTATGAAACACCTATGATCTCAATCCCTCAAAAGAAATCGCTAAGTTGGACCCAGAAAAAGTGTCCATGCACGTATTATTATCATGAAATGAATTGGTTTGACGTGCTTTGGGACTATATTGGTTTGACGTGCTTTGGGACTATATTGGTTTGACGTGCTTTGAAACTATATTGGTTTGACGTGCTTTGAAACTATATTGGTTTGACGTGCTTTGGGACTATATTGGTTTGACGTGCTTTGGGACTACATTGGTTTGACGTGCATTGGACTAATAAAAATTATAAATCATATCCTCAAACTCCATACCCCAACCCAAGAATCAGCCTAGCAAATCACACCTTGTACTATATTAATGGTCTCCAAGAGAAAATAACCACAACGAAATAATTATAATTTACATTTAAAGAATAGTGCTTCAATACATACAATATCGGTTTATATTTCAATATATTTTAAGTAAATTTATTTATATCCTCTGCATTATAAATTTTTCCAAGTTAATCGGCAGCTGAGATAACCTCCAACCAGGCCGACTTTTCTGTTCGAAATTATTAATTAATATAATTCTTTCGCATTATGTTTAATAAATCCTGCCACTGCAACCTAAGGAATGACGTTATAGAATAAGAAATTTCAATTGTACAAAGTTAATTTGATTAGAATAATCATTCACAATACCATTTTCTTTTCTTTATTAAGAGTATCAGTTATTAATTTGATTATATTGTAATTAAAAGATTCTGTGTTCTTTAACTCAGTCAATAAAGGTATCCCGAAATAACTGACTTGAAACCTCTTACCTGACCTTAATATTTCCGCTCCAGTTCCCGTTTTATTTCCGATTTATCGATTTGTGTTTACAGCTTCCGAATATGACATTTTTTTTTGTGTTATGTTTGAAAAGTTGATCTCCTAAGGGCTAGTTAGAACTTATGGATTTGAAGCGTACAGCGGCTTGTCTTGAGTAATATCTTTTCGTTTCTGCTCTGATTCAGTTGCCAAACCATGAAATGTCATCGTCATGGCTTGTGAATCGCGTCACAAAATAACGGTGCTTCGATCCGGTGTAATGCTGTTGAAAGATTACTGTATCTAAGGGGTTAATTCAGCTTACCCGTAAAAACTCTTTTTATGGCTTGCTTCTTCAGTGTACACGGTAATATAATACGATAAACTTTTTTAATGTGACTGCGAGAAGCAATTCGAATGTCTGTTTTCATATATGAGGATGATGGGTTATCAGGTTCGGGCTTTGCATATGGAAAATTAATGCATCGTGTTACAAGTCTTATCTTGCATTTGCAATACAGAACTGCCTAGTGAAGTTCTGTATATCAAATTACGCATCATCAACCAATTTATTCTTTCTGATGAATGAAGGGGTTCAGAATGTCCCATTCGACCGACATTCGTCTCACTTTAAAAAGACAGAACCACTCTGGACTCTTTCACAGTTTATTGTGAACGGGCGCGGTATTACGTGTATGTGGATTACGACAACACGCCGATTTTGGTGTTGAGGGATGAAAATTCAAGAATAACTAAAGAAAATGCGTAATTCTCTCCATTCCAGAAAGGCTGGCTACCGTCCAATTAAATCTTTCAATGAATTCTGGGAGTCTCCCACGGGAATTGAACTCAGACCCTCCAAAAGAGTGACAAAAGTATTTTACGGATATAATGGAAGAAAAACTCAGATGATAGCGGCGCCTCCATAGCCAGGTGGGAAGGAGTGGCAGTGCGTAGCACACGCTTCTTGATTAGACCGGGGTTCGAGCCCGTCACCACCAAATACGGATGATGCGGAAAGGTCAGGGAATGACCACCGCATATCCCGGAGCAATATGACCTTAGTTGCTAATGCTCTTAAAAACCAACAACAACAGGTGATAGCGTCATCTTTTGAAAGATGTCAAGTAGTTGTCACATGCGCACTAAGCTTGTTGCCATATCATATGTGGTCCTGACCAATCATTTGAAGTTGATGCTAAGAACAATAAAGGATGAAAAAATCAACTATGGAGTTGCTGTCATGGGTTCTTAGTTTCAATATTCCAAGTTATAAATTAGACCAAAAAATGGCTTGGAAACTGGAGTCAATTCCTTTGTCAAGAAATTGGACTTATCTCCTCAATGAGCAAGGCCGCGTTCATTCGTTTCATGGGATGGTGAAAGGGTTGTGCTTGTTTATTACCTGTAGCGAGGAAGCGACCTTCTGAACCAACCACTACGTACAGATAATTGGAAAACTAACTGGCAGTTCAAAACAACCGAAGCGGGAAATTGCACCACCGTGTATTGCTTTGTGCAAAAAACTTTCTGTTTTCAGTGGCTGCTATTAGAAATGCTGGATTTCGAATACTGGAATGCCTACTCTGTTTGCAATATTGGAAACCCTCATTAAGATTATCTTCGGAGACTCCATAAGTGACTAGGATGGGATGTTTGGAGCAGTGCTGCAAGTCACTTCATGAGAATGGAGTTGTAAAATGTCCCGACACGATCTCTAGCTTTCAAAATACGAACTTTCTGATCTTTCTAGATAAGTATTAAATTTCGGCACCAAGGATTCTGGTCACATGCAGCACTCTCAATTTTATTTTCGCTGGCAATATATATGATTTCGTCAATTTCTGATGGTTGGGAATTTCCAGGGTAGCTGATGGCAACATTCTTGAAATCCTATGCGTGTGATTTGGAATAAAATATAAAAAAAAATTAAAATTAAATCTTCTAATAATTTCCAATTCCAAATTGTTTGTTTTCATCTGGAAAGTGCACTTAATTCCAGTACAATTAAAGTATTAGGATCTGTCCTTTTTGTGTGAAATTCTCGGATTCTTTCTATTCCTGGTGTGTGAGCAAGTCGAAGGCGCCAGCAATCACTTAAAAGCGATTCTGAAAGAAGTAGATAAATATTGGCACACGCGTGTTTTTGTTGACTTTCTCCTTGTCACTTTCACGCCAAGCCTGTTTTTTTTTTTTTTTTTTTTTTTGTTAACGTTGGTAGGTGCAATCGAAAAGGCTTTAAATGTTTGTCTTGAGGGGCATTCTTTACTCGCAATTACTCTTAAAGACACCAAAACAACATGTTCTAGAAATAAAGATTTTACTGTCGTTTCGGGTGAATTTGTGAGAAACGAATATCCTTTTTTACTGCTTTAGATGTTCGGAGATAATACAGCTATTTCCAATAGCTTATTTTGATATTGTGTTTCACATTTACAAATGGCTTGTTGTCTAATCGGCTTCGAAGAGGAAGTGATGAATTTGGCGTTGTAATTCAGTACTGAGATGAGAATCATTTGAAACAGAAATTTAACTTTCTGGTTCTGTTTTAATCATTAACTTGGATACTTTGTCATTATCCAGGCACTTCCGTCTGATTTCCCATATTATTGCGTTCAGCGTGCCAAATAACTGTTTCAGTGTTCCTGTTTAAACCTGTAGTAATTCCTAAACTTCTGTGGTTTTATAAATTTCCATAATTTCCAAATACTTCGAATTGCTTCTCTGTCCTGTTCACCAAAAGTGTTTCACCGCCTTACAGTGATTACTTGTTTATGTCGACCTAGGGATATTCATTGCAATGGCAATGAAGATTCCTAGGTCGACGATTCGTCATGTAACCTGCAAATGGAAGCAGATTGGGTGACACCATCACGAAACGACCCAGAAAACCTTCAGAGCTGACAGAATTTGATATGAAAGAATCGATCGCTCAGAAGCCAGGTCGACATTGTCGCAGCACACCCAGGCCCTCAGTGCACGATATGGGTTATCACGGTGTTGCAACCATCCACAAACCACTAATCTCTCCAACTAATGCCAGATATCTTCTAACTTTGCTTAAAGCCCGTCGTTCTTGGAGTCTAGACCAATTGAAAGCTGTGCTGCGGCATGACGAATCGTGGTACACGGTTTACCAATCTGATGGTCGTGTACGGGTGTGGCAGATGCTTGGAGAAAGCTACCTGCCGGACTGTATCGCCCCGGCAATTAAGTTTGGTGGAGGCAACGTTGATAGTCTTGTCTAGGACCATTGGTTTATCAAGACATCCTGAGTTTTAAAATGTTTTGCGGGGTAAAAAAAACGTAATAATAACTCTGAGGGGCTGGTGGTTAGCTTGCTACAGTCCTCACTGAAGCAGCCTTTCAGAATTACTCCACTTTTATGAATTGAACCGGAACTTTTCCATACCAGTGGCAAACCCGCAATAACTGTCGTGGAGAAGCCTGTGTTAAAGTACATTCCGGTGATTGAATATTAGGATTGGTCCTAATAGCTACTAAAATACTTTTTAAGAAAAGTGTACGCTTACAAATTGGTTTTGATTCCTCTTATAATTAGTTGTCATGCGAGCTGCACTTTGGCGACAGCTAATTACGAGGAATATTATAAGATGAGTCATGTTAGTTTCGTTTATACTTATAGGCGGTATGTTACCATCAGTTTATGGTGTGCGGTTCAATCCTCTTCTTAAATAATTACCTCTGGCTGAAGACAGCTAGAAGAAGAAAAAAAAAATGGAAATTTTCCAGTTAAATTCTTTTTAGCGAATCTCAAATTCTGGTTCCACTTGAAAAAAAAAAAAGACAACAACTTTATTCTTTGTTGGGTGAGGAACTAGAATAGAGAATCAAGGCTGCTAATCCTGTAACAATAAAATGGGTAACCCCCTAGTTGATTAAATTATCTAATCCTTGGAGGCGCCAATAATGAGTTTACCCTTATGGAAATATTTTCTTACTGGTGCAGCGTGTCAAACAACTCTCAGTTCATTTTCCCTATTCAAAACCCGAACAGCCCTTAGAAACACCCTCTGAATACGCTCATATTGCAGCCCGGATATCACTTGCGCCAGTGTCCCAGTAGTTCATCTGGCAAATGAGCATACACCGAGATTAGATTTATTCTGTAATAAAGCTTAATTCCACTCTCTATACAATAACACAGATGATTAAACTGCCTTATCATTTACATCCAAATTGCCGTGTAACATGGCCTTTGGGCTCCTGATTACTGGTACCATTTGTGCCATCGAACTAGAGAGCCATCCATATATCTTCGTTATTGCATGCACTGGCCTCCTGAGTGTCGCTAACGCGCATAAATTAAAACCTCCGCTCCTTGAAACTTCGATGTTAGAACGTGTTTGACAAGTGTCACTGTCTGACCAACATCTCCATTACTTCCTCGCTCCTCTGTATTCATAACTCTGACAGCTGTTATTTATTTGGACGCCAGTACGGCGTTGCTTGACCATCTATTGTGTTACTGCACACTTGGAGGGTCGTGCTGCATTTTGGGCGGATGATCGTGCACTAAGAAGAGGGTGCAGTTGATATCGGGTAGTCGAAAACCGGATTCGGTAATTAGGGTATTTACGGAAACAGAGCTGTGGCCATCTTGAACACCTGTGCCACTTCAAATCACCGCCGACTTCCAAAGAGAAGATGAAGCTGATTAAAACCATAATCGGTCTCTGTCTGCGACAGCTGTTTTCTGAGCAGCTGTCGAGCGATATGGAGAGTAGATTACAAACAGGATTTACCAAATCCCCCCCTGCGTTCAGATTTTTTTAAAAAGTGAAACTCAGAGTGGATTATTTGCTTACTGAGTCAGTTATTCAAAACAGTGCCTTCAATTTATGGAGGGATTTAGAGTAACCATAGTGACAGTGATGCTGTTATTAAGCGAAAACAGTTTTGAGGCATACGTTCTAAGCATCGTGTGACTGACTAAAATAAAGAAAAAATTTAAACTACATTCAAAACATTCATTTATTCCACTTTCACATACGACATCTGGCGACCATAATAGTGCACACACTTGTGATCACACCACTTTTCTTGGCTGCATGAAATAATTAAATTACTCTGCTTATAAAAGAAGTAAAAAGGTGTCTAAGTGAAACTTCGTTTAATAAGTGTTCAGTTTAAATAAGAAATTAGCATTCTGAAAAAATAAACGTAAATTTCTTTATTTTAACCTTTTTATATAATTATCGCCCCATCATTTTTGTTACATTGCCAAAAATAATTAATTATGAAACAATTATATCCAACAAAGGATGTAACTCTGTATGTCCGAGTCATATATATATATTAATGAACAATCCGAGATTAATTCCTGTTGTGTCCTCACGTTTACTGCAGCACCTCTTAAGGATGAGATTTCCCACCGTCTTTCAAAGGTCATCAGTGGAACCTTTCGCATCGTCTTTCGGAAATTTGCGTAATTAGCAAACGAACCAAAGCTGTTAATTCTTCATTGAAATCGTATTCGGTTCGTGTAAACAAATTCTATTCGTTTAACTTAAACGGATTATACGATGTCCTGCTGTTTCACTTGCGGTTTAAAACGAATAAACGTTTCACAATTCAACTGCTTCTGCAAAGGTTTACAAAAGTCGTCTTTGTATCGGGAGTTGTGGTTACTTTAGCTAAATTAGTGCGTGTGTGGTGTTTCTCAGGTGAAGCAGTCCTCGAGCCTTTAATAAGGGAAAAATCTAATTAGGGGTGTCACCTGGAAGCTATAACACAATAAAGTACTGCCCCGGCAATTCATAGGTAACTTTCATTTGTGGTTTTAACACAATTAGCTTCCTTACTTTTGAATGTATCGCTTGTTAGAAAATGTCAGACGCCACGTTAAATCCAGGTTACAGTGATCCGCTCTCAACTGGAGGCATTTTTCTTAGGATACATTGGACTTTAGATTACAAGCGTTGTTTTCTGTAGATAGACTTAGTTATTAGTAATTAAAAATAAATATTGGGTTTATTAGTAGTGGCAAATGATTTAAGGAAGCAAGCGCATTTCACCGTGTCCATTATCGCCCATAATAAGTCCTTGAATTTATTCAAATAGTCCACTTCCATAACACCAGCTGGAAGTTTGTTCCAAAGGTAAATTGCTCTCTAAATTTTAGCATAGCTTTCTTTAATTGCTAATTTAAATTTATGTTCAGAACTGTGTGTTGTCTAAAAGAGTAAGGCTTTAAACACTTCTGTCAGTCTCCTCGGAGATGCCCAATTTCTAGTCACTACAATCTGCAGAACTGTAGTCTTTCGTAATAAGAGTGCCCTTTTGTGCCTCTAACTTTGTTTTATTCTCTACACCCATTCCAACAGATCCACATCCATCCGAAATGAGACTTCCAGTCCTGTATAAAGTAACTTAAGACGCGGCCTAATGATTGCCTTATATAACAAATCCTTATACAACTATTGAGGGGGCATAATTGTCAATCGCATCTTCTCCAACTTCCTTCATCCTGATAGTCCAATCTACGAAACCCTCCACATCAAACAGCAGGATCGTACTAGAGTATACTCCAGACAACAGAATAATGTCGATCCAGAACTCGAAGAATTCCATGGAAAGCAGACTATACAGAGAAGTTGGAATTTGTCCAATTATTGAAATAGGGGAAAGAAACTCTGATCCTCCCACAACGAATGCCACGTGGCTATGCCACCAGTAGCATCCCTGTATGGTACTTATTTATCGTGCCCACTAAGCTGCATCGGTAACGAGTTTGGATCAGCTGGTTGTCCTTGAGTGGCCGTGGGATTTGAGGAATTGAGTGTCGGGATTTGAATGTGGAAGCGCGTTCAGGGTGCCCAATTTTGAATGGAAACCTCGATGCGTGACTGGCTACCACATCAAAACCTCAACTGAATTAATTAATGAGTGTCGAAATATTCATTTCCGACATCCATGTAAGTTTCGACCAATTTATTTCTCTGCTGGAGTGGAAGAGGTATTGCAATTTGAGGCTGCGCCTCACATAGACATTTTACAGCCTCACATAGCCTATTGTGTCAAACTTAGTAGGACACAGTGTTATTGCGTAAGGGAGATATTTGTGTGAAATTTTGCAAAACAACGGTCTCTTTACTCTGCAGATTGGGTTGCTTAGAGTTTACATTGAAGCAAAGAAGGGTCATTGTGCAATCGTGTGTTCTCTACAACGGTTTTCCTTTTTTTGCTGAGTGTGGGGCACGAGTTTCCCCGAGAAGCATTTCAGCCCATGCTCATAATCAACCAATTTGTGAACAGAGTTGTCTTCCAGTATCTGGGAAGAAACCTAGACCGTTTCCCCCATAAGACTTGAGAGAAAGTAGCAATTCTATCCTCTGCGCTACCCCGCCAGGTTGTATATTATGCACCTGGAACTAAAATAATTGTGGGAGCTTTTAGATATAAACCATTTCATCGTTTTGGATACTCTGTTATCCCCTACGTGTTTAGTTTCAGTTATCTTTTGGTTAGGATTTCGTTCTTAACTTTGGATAATGATAATCAGTTAAAAATACTTTCAAGTTCTTAGCGATCAAAGATTTCCTCTGAAAGTTTAATCATAACTGATATCGGATTCAGTTTCATTTCTAGAGTTTTCGTATTACTTGTCGTCAGCAGTATCCTTAACACGAAGAAAATAACATAAAAATTAAACATTTCGTTGGAAGTGAAATTAAAAAAAAAAAAAAAAAAAAGTCGAACTGGAAGTGACTTTGAGACCAGTAAAATGAACTGGATAACGAAAGGAGTTCTTGTGCACTACTGTGTCGCGGTGATGAAGATGATATAAAATGTTCCTGCTTATCGTTGCATAAACCGGAAAGGAGAAAGTATTTCCAGTGAGTGGAGAATAAAAGTTGGGAGAAGACAGATTTCGAATTAAACGATAGTGCAAGAAACCCATTTATTTAAATCACCTAGTAGGGCAATCAATCAAGTGGAAGCTGTAGCCGAGTTAGTTCTTATGATTCAATGAATGGTTTATGAGGGTTGCATCAATCATCGATACTGAGAATTGTCAGTTTATCAAAGCTGATAGGAGTAAGAAATAACTGACACGCGCATTAAAATATTTATAACTTCGCTGAACTTACTGGACTATGGGAAACATTAAAAGAAGAGATGAGAGGATATCGGATGAAACGGAAAGGGAGGGAGGGAGAGAGAGAAAGAGGATGGGGAAGAGAGATTAGCATGATTAAAGTTTCCTATATAGCATAAGAATGAAGCTGACCTCATTCTGTATTCAAATAGAATGAATACAGAAGATATAAAAAATGGACAAATTTAAAATTTAGTAAATAATACTTAATAGAAATAAACTTTAATGAGATTTATACATTTCGCATTTATTCCATTAGGAAAGGGTCCAAAATTCTGAAAGAGCTTAAAAATATGTAGGCTACAAAATGAAATTGGATTGCTCGGTATTTAACTATAAGCATTCCACGTTATTGAGATCCGATTCGATAGGAAATTATGCAACCTAACTGTAATTAAACAAAATTTTAAAATTCTTCTAATTTCTATAATCGATACTTAATGATTTCAATAATACCTGTCAGGTGTGAACCGCGAGACAAAACTTGGACACAGCGGTTTGAACACTGGACCAATAATGAGTGTACCTATGTTTCCCTCAACCCAACATTCCGTTTGCCCTGTTTTCACATACACACGACAACACCGCGCTCTTGCCTAAATTTGAACATCCGAACCGAAGCGGCGGATTCGTCCCTGGGGAGCAATGCGTTTCTCCGCACCCTAGCGAAGTAGTTTGCGGCAAGGAAGTGACTTCGGAAACATATTCGAGTGGTAATTAGCTGCCTCCTGTTGTTTCCTTCGCTTTCGTAGCCCTCTCGAGTTGTCTCCTGGCTTGCTCGCTTCAGCCAATCATGTGTCAGGGGAGTGCAGGACAAGCTTCATTTTCCTGATTACGGTTAAAGCGCTTCCTGTGATTTCCCGTCGGAATAGATCCAATAGATTCCTTAAGTTTCGTCTTCGTTCGTTTCCTAACCCCTCAGCAGCTGACTGTCCAAATTTGAGAGTTCACCTTGTTATGTAATTACCTTTCTCCCGGACACTGTCCCCAATAGGTTGCTTATTAGGCGTTTCTCGTGAATTAACATACCCTTGCGAGCGGATAAGATCCAATATCTTTCCAAGTTTTATTGCCCGAACACCGCGTCATTTCGGGCCCCAAAATCAGAATTTGCAGGATCTGATACAAATACGTGCGAGGATTCCTCGAAGGCATGCGACAGAAACATTGTGTATTAATGATTTAGCATTTTCAAAACATTGAAATAAGTTGGAAGAAATACGAAACTCAATAGAGAAGACATTGCGAAAGATGGCAGTTTGTCTGATTTGTAAACATAACACCAAAACAAAAATGAAGCTTGGAAGCGAACTTTCTGAGAATTAAAATAAATAAATAGAGAGAGAAAGAGAGGCTACAGTAGCCAAATGCAAGAAATAGCAGTACACTCATTTGGGGTGATCGTGGTTCAGACCTACGTAAATAAATGCGCTGACTAAATAGTGATGTGATGTTCTTGTATTGTCTATTTTATAAACCATTCTGATCTCATATGACGCTACCGGAATACGAAAACAGAAAGTTGATTTATTTTAGGTTTCCATCAAGCAATTTGGAAGGGCCGGTGATTACTCTGAGAAAAATGAGGGGTTTCTGGACCAAGGAAGAAATAAGAAAAATGTCATGGTCTGGATTTCTTGATCCAGCGTTTCTCCGTTGTTGCTACCACTCCGAAGCCAATGAAAAGAAGGCTTCAATGAGATGCAGAATTTGGAAAGTTGACCACTACTATGATTAGAAAAACTAAGGGGGCGTTCCTGGCGCTAGACGTTAATGGCTCTGTTTGCCTTCCGCTATGCATTATGTATGCAATTTGTAACATAATTTTAAGGGTTTTCATGATTTTTATTATTAATTGCGTTCATATGAATCCTAAATTCGGATTTGCTGATGATGTCCGGTAAGCTTCAGAAGGCCTTTTCGTGTTTATACACCTCTAAGGCTAACTTTCTTGCTGTTGCCATTCTGTCTAGGAAAACGTAATACAGCCGTTCCTCAATTTCTTTGTAAGCTTCAAATATCGAATTCGTTTCCTGTCGTCAACGTTCTAGTTTTAATTGTCTCTGAATTATTTAAATCTTGTCTGCTTTGTTTCATCGTTAAAGTGTCAGCTCAGGATATTACGTCCAGATTTATTTAATTTTTTATTGAATTCAAGACCTACCGAAGTTCCTGTTATGATTACCACTATGCTTAAGCACTTTACTGACCATTTGATAGGAAAATTCGTTTCTACTTCGAAGTAATACGAAAAATTGATGTTGCTTGGAGTTTCTCAAACTCTAATGGACGTTTCTTTCAGTGTTGTTTCTTTATTGTAATAACTGTTCGTATGTTTGTCATTTTTTGTTTTTTTTATTATTATATGGATATGCGGTACTCTGAAATTGAAAATAGAATCAACTCCACTGCTGATGAAATAATGTACACCACGTAATTTTTGACGAGAAGTTTTTAAATCTGACAGTAGCAAAGCACTTAAACATAGGCTTTTTGTGATCTTATAAATTTATTTTAATCTTTGGATGTATATTATATAGGGCGGTTTCACATTATCTTTAGATAAACAAGCGTGCTATGTATTATAGTAATAATTTTGAATTTATCGATGAATTATGTGGATGCCCTTCCCAGTTTGAGGAGGCTTTGAGAAAACTCTCCAGCAAATGCGCCACTATTTTTCTTCTCTGAGTTGTTGAAAGTTCTCCAGATCTATGAGGTTTCTTTCTTCAGAGACTGGCTATGAACTGTCAGTGCATCGTTTTGTAACTTGCGTGCATTCTCTGGACGGTTTTTTTTTTATTTGATGCTTGAAAAACCTCCTTTCCACGGGAAGAAGAACTCGTGTGATCAGAGACTGACCAAATCCGTTTTAAAAATTTTCAAATTCCTCCCATCCTGATGGGACTTGAACGCATACCATTTCATTAGCAAAAGTCACCAATTAATATCAGAGAAATTCCTCCACTTCCATTGTTATTATAACGAAAATCGTTCATGGTGCGATCAAGAGCCCCTAGCGCAACTTTAAGATATCGTGAACTAATCCCAGTGAGCTGGTGCTCCCGCAGGACTTTTGCTTTCTCGTGGTTCCCAGAAATTTTGCAGATCCGTACCTCTTGGAGACTCTGAACAGAGCGTTCTTCCACCTGTTATTAGGATGCCAAAAGTGGTTAAAAATGGCCCTGCCAGGGCAATCATTTTCCAATAAATCTTTTCCAGGCACACATTTAAAAATTTTCCCCAATTTGAAGTATTAGTTAAAGCATTGCAGACTGGATGTCCAGTTCGAATATCCGAAGTGAGTAACCAATCAATTTAAAGCTTTATTTCATGTAATTTATGGCACCTCTTCTATTATAACATTGGAATTATAAATATGCATTAATATCTCCAATTTTCGAAGTTAAATTTAAAGCTTCAGTCTCATTTACAGATGTGAAGCATGTTTCATTTTATTGAGTAAGTATTTTCTTATGCCGCGCATAATTCGTTTATTTATATCATCGACATTAAGGAATATCGCAAATTTTCCAAGCATAATTTAACCATTCTTTCACTTACCTTCTTGTGTCGGGAAGATGATATTTACGATGCCCTCTTTCGTTTATAGCGCGATAACGTTTAATTAATATTGGAATCGATAATGACGTCAGTAGAAACGAGAACTTTTTATAACTCATAAAAAGAGTTTAATGAGATACACGGGTATAATGGTTTAAAAATAAGGGAGAGGTGCACGTCCCTAGAGTTTCTTTACTACGCGTGCAAAGTTACGGGTTCAGTTCCATAGTCTTCGAGATGTGGCGCTAACATATTTGTTTATAATCTTATTAAATAATTACGCTAAAACTCTGTTACTTTGTTTGAATTGATCTACCGTTACCCTTCATTCTTTAACCTAGTATTTGTCCATCAAATCTTGAAATTATTCTGCATTACTTGTAATCTATATTTGAGCTGCATTGAGGGGTCAGTTTATCAGGAAAACCTACCTAATAGCGAGTAGTTCCCTTATAGTCCGAAGTATAGCCTGCATTCTTAATGTCATAAACTGAACGAGATGTCGAACCTTGCCACAGAATAGTTGCAGATAGATCTATGCTCGGAAGATCCGTTACAGCTCATTCCACAGATGCTCGGTTGCATTGAGATCTGGTGACAGTAAGGCGAATTCATTTTTATGTTCCGGGAACCAAACCTGTACGATCCTGTCATTGAAATGGTGGACAAAAGTTGGTCCGGAACAATTCTGAGGTAGGATCTAGCTGTGAAGGCCTGTTCAATGGGGATGAGGGGCTCCAGTGATGCCCATAAAACATCCTCAAAGAATTATACCACCATTGCCGTCGGTCTATTTTTTTTTCGTCCAACCGTGCAGTCTAGTTGCAGCTGTTCACCTGCTTGTCGTCGAATACGCACTCATCCATCGGCATAATGGAGCTAAAACGTTTGATTCATCAAACCAAGCGACTCTTTTCCAGTAGTCCAATATGCACTAACGGTTCTATCGTGCCCACCGATAACAGTGTCAACTTGGGCACATGAACAGATAACGTACTCCGTTGGCCTATTCACAAGAGCATCCACTGGATGGTGCCTACAACGTTACAGTGCGCACCTTGGTTGTGGTCTACCATTAACTGAGGAATCGTGAGCCGCCTGTTGTCTCGGATAGCACGTGCCCTCGAACAGCCGACAATGCCTATGGTTGCTGAGAAGGTGGTCCGCCTTCCTAGCGCAACAGATAATTCCCTGTTCAAGGTTTTTGCTTCAGTGTACCTATCCACTTCAGAGGAGACATTATAGCTATGCACGTGCTGTCCTACAAAATGGATAGGACAATTAAATTCACGCACTCACAGGAAGGCGAAGGTGATTCTCAGCAATCCTATATCTCCCCACTCGGAGGCTCAGATGAATCGTTATAAATCCGTGGTACAGTCATACATGAAATTTCTGGTAGGGTTGCAGTACCATACCGTGTTCAAAATCATTTAAATCTTTCTTATTGCCCATTCCCCTACTGAACTCCACACATACAGCATTGCTATGTATCTGCCCATCTGTGTTATAAGAGCGCTCCATTGAATGAAAAGAGTAGGTGTACGTTATAAGGTGGCCATCCAGTATGTATTTAGGAAGTCTGATAAAAAAATTTCCAGATTATTTTTTTTTAATGTTGACAATATTCCATGATATCATCCTGAAGCTCCACGTTACCACTTGAAATGATTCTAGCCATTCTGCCAATTGGAAAACAGTTTCGAAGACTGTTTTACGATGTCCATTTCAATACCCTGAATCTCTGAAAAGTCACTGCTTTCGAACTCAAAGGATGGGGGAATCAGGAGTAATATTATTCTAGGTCAGAAATTAACACACATCTAGATTGGAGTGAATAGATGTTTGTGTGAAAAATTTTTCAGACATTTTCGTAGTATTTCTCCGAGTGTTCACTTGTAAAATCTTGTAGACATGCTCACTGACAGTTTGACTCAGTGGAACTTTGATGAGCGATCTCATTGGAAAAACACAACAAACCTTTCTTGGCTTTTGAACTATTCGCAGGGTTTTTACAGTCAAAATAACTTGACTGCTGGCGATACAAGAGTTTCGAGATTAAGATGGATGTTTCTTCCACACACTCGACTGTTGCTTCATCAATACTAGATCTGGTCATTTTTCTATTAATCTTAGTACGGGTTAAAGGTGAAAAAGGTAAACTGCAGCCATTATCAATCCACTGCAGGATGGAAGCCTCTTCAACGATTCATGCTGAGGGAAATGGACCATAATCTGCCACGCTGGTCCACTGCAGGTTGGCAGAGCGACTGTATTTAGCAGTCAGCGGCTTCAACCCCGGTCTACTCAAAGAGCGTGTGATGCTGCACTCCCGCTCCTGACCACTCGGCTACGGAGGCCAGTTTTTAAGGGAACAAAAGCAAATCATTTGCAAGTTTTAATTTTAACTTACTGGTCATTAATTCTTAGAAAATATACTAAAATCAAATATGGTAGTCATGTTAGAAAAGCATAAAGTGTCTTTCAGAAGAGAACGTGCATTGAATCACTCTTAAGCAATGTGAAGGTGCAGTGATTGGAAATGCCTGCATGCATGGGGCATAATGAAGATCCAGTCACGAAGCTTCTTTCTTTTGAAAAAAAATCCATATTTTTCAGTTGTATTTCTGTCGATTGCCTAAAACCGGATAGCATATTTGCAGTAGCTGGGGATGCGCAACTTAAAGACAATTTTGTATTTGTGCAAGACCAAAAAAGAACTTTAAATTATTCTTTTAAAATTCGCTTGCCAAAACAGCCATTTGATACTGAATATTTTTTTTATTCTTCTTTCCTATTTTCGATGTCGTTTGTAACATTTTATACAATTTACCACTCTACGCAAGATCACAGACATACGTTGGACCTCAGCAACATCAGCGCAAACCTGTTTCCCGAGGTAAACACTTTTTCCATTTGCCTAGATGTTGGCAGAATTTTTCACACCTTGCTGCTCGCTTTACTGATGTTACGAACTCTAATGTTCTGAATGCATGTTTACAAAGTACACAACAGTATTTCTACGTGACCTAAAATTACAAACAAACTACCAGATATATTTTAACAAAACGCATTCAAACTGGAGCACACAAAGTGCTATATTAGCCAGAATAACTTCTACAACTGAGAAAAATAAAAAGACATTGTACTCTTGAAAAATTCTTTGCTTTATTCTTGGTAAACTACATTATAAGAAGAAATGCACTCTTCTCAAGCCTGCCAAAAAGAATCAAATTTAAAAATGAGTAGTTTTCAACAAATGGTATCCCTAAACGCATTGTGGATGAAGATGATATTAATAATAATATACTTTATTAATTTAACAATTACAGTTCGTAATGTTGGTTTAAAATGCAGCATCACTGCTAAATTTTAAACCAACCAATTTAAAGCAATTCTTCATTACTACATTATGATTCAGATTTAATATGCTCTGCTAATGATTATATTTCACTTCTCTGTTTTTAGAAAACCCAGCGCAATATATTTGCTTTAAATAAGGATTTAAAGTTTTGCGATTTATCAAAATTACCTTGAACTTCATTGAAATTGTTTCATATAAATCTCAAGAGCATTTCTTTTGAATTTGGGTAGAAATTCGTCATTTACACTGATGCTCAAAAGTTAAGGAACAAACAGAAATGAGAATACAATTTAAAGCAGCCTATTTTCAAGATGGCCATTATCATGAAAACGCAACAAAGACTACTTTTGGATCATTCTCTGAAGAAGAAGTTAATACAGAGAATGGAAATGACACGAAGCGAAGCCATGGTGGCTCAATCTGACTTGCTAATCGTCAGATTCAATGGTATCATTCCCAGAACAAGTGAACTGTCTGTCGAAAACCTGTTCTGATAGTCCCCAGAAAATTATGAGAAAGGTCCCCAGACCACTACTGTGCCTCCTCCAGAACATAAACTGTTGGGATGATACTTTATTACTACAGGTAGCTTTTTCCGTGCATCCATCATACCGCATGGCCGTCAGACTAATAGACCGTGTACCTTGAAACTCAAAAGAATAGCTTTTCATTGGTCTACGCTCCAAGAACAGCACTCCTTATACCAAGCTAGACGGTGTCTGGCATATGCCCAGGTGATTAATAGCTTGTGGATGACTGCACGACCCTGTTAACCCATATCATGAAGCGTCCTGCTCACTGTACGAGTGCTGACGTGTGTCCCAATCGTCTGACTGAGGGCACGTGTATATATATGCTACGACAACATCGACCTGTGTTCTAAGTGGATGATTCATTGCCATTTAGGAGGTTTACTGGGTAGTTTCGTGACAGTTTCAGCACCAGTCGCTTCCATTTTTCGTGGTATTTAAATCTCTCTTACAGGACAATTGCTTATATACCACAGACATGAAGTTAAGACTTTCAGCTCACGATGCGACCAACTGTAAGGAGAGGTGTCCAAATATTAATGGTAGATTAGTGTATTTCCATGAATTATCGACGTGCCACATTTGTTCACTTGGAAGTAACTTAGATAATTCTTAATTTTTGAGATCGAAATCATCAAGTCTTTGTTTATTATTAAGCCACTTTTAAATTGTTTCCCTAATCTTTTGTTATAGTCTAAAGCAGCCCTTGATTTATTTAGGTCTTTTGCTTGTCCCTTTGCATTTGAGCACCAGTGTGTTTGACTAATTACATTTTAAAAACAGGCCGAATTATATGTCATACATGATATTGTTTATACCAGAAAATACGTCATTGTGTTAAAGATGCGACATGTATTAAAATGACGTGTTACTTTACAAGAATACGCTTGTATTTTTTCCACGCTCACTTAGGAATGGAACTACCATGACATCACTTGACTCTATGGTAATCACATGGAAATTCGGTTAACCTGTGTATCACAGAGAGATTGCACTTTCTCTCTTCTGCCTGAACTAGCTGGTCATTCCCTCTTGCTTGTCACTAGTCGCATAGATGAACCAGTCTGTAATAATAAATTTACATTTCAGCACCACTTTCAATATCTGCCAAAATCCATAAAGTGTGTTGGCTTCTGAAACAGGAACTACTGCATGTCATAAAGCCAGAAATTGTACAATACTACATATGCACTTGAAACCTCTAATTATATATTACTTTATAGTGTGGACTATATTTTTGGCAAAGCCAACTTTCTCCTCACGGTGGGGGTTCGTTGTGCCAGACGGTATTCTCAGATGAGTATTGATTTCTTAGATGGACAAATGAACTTAATCAAACGCACTCCAGAACAAAAATCATTAACCTCAATAAAGAGGTGTGGCTACAAAGTTGTAGGAAAGATCATGGTAAGGCGCCGCTGTCGCTACCAACGACAATACCTCCAGTGTGGATTGCATCGTGTTCCTTCACTTCTCCTTAAGCGGTTGTAAGTTGTTGCGACTTTATTCTAAATTGTTGAAGGGACGAGATCTCGAATGACATAAACCATTTTCTGAAAGAAAAGGAAAGGTAAGCAATGAATCTATATCCAGTCGTCAGACTCCATCAAGAACTGACGAAAATGTTGATAAACCATGGTAATGTTTTAGTACTTATCTCAGAATGATAGCAGAAGAATTATGGATGTATGAATTGAATGTTTGTCAAATTTTAACTGACAATTTTTAATCGATGCAGATCTTTATGAAGATGGTGCCAAAAATAAACTTAACTCCTAACTTGACTTAGGAACAGATTTTCGAACACCATTTGGATAAATTTCAAGTCCAATCAAACTTTCTGTAATATCATTACAGGAAACAAAGTGAATATTTCAGTATGATTCCAATATGAAAATACAGAGAAAACAACAGAAGACAACGACCTTTTCAAGACCCAAAAATGCAAGGATTTGCAAATAAAATTAATTTTTTTAATTAAAAATCATTCTTATAGTTTTATTTGATAAAAAAAAAAAGCATTATCATCTGCGAATTCGTTCCCCAAAGAAGAACTTTCAATCACACATTTTCCTCCAAGTTCTGAAGGGAAAACGGTGTTGCCTAAGCGAACTGTAGACACAGAAGTGGGTATTGAATTACAACAACGCGCTGGTTCACATGCTTTATCGTAGATCCAGTTTCCTGATATACAAACGAATCCTTCAGATGGAGAATTCTTCCTACTTTGCCGATTTGGCTCCATCTGACTCGTTCTCAACAATCACAAACTGGGTTGAAGAGAGACATCCTGGATGTTTGGAAAAAGGCCAGCAATGTAGATGTTGACAACACCAAAAATCGACGAAGCTGCCCAAGAAAACTACTTTTAAGGGGACTGATGAGTTGAATTTTAACTTGGTCATTCCTGGGACTTTATAATCAACTCTTATGTTTCAAGCACATATAAGATGCAAAGGCCATTCGGTAATTTCAAAATAAATTCGTGCTGTAACATACCCTTGCGTTTTGAATACCGTACATGTCACGTTATTTTATTTTCCATTTCTGTTATTCTCGGATTCCCTTAGTTCTGTAAAGAAACAATAAGAGAAACAAGAATAATATAAATTCCAAGTCAAAGTTGAAGTAGTTAACATTTACTGGCTATATACGGGAGAAGATAGTTGCCATTTTATGTTGGTTACTAAAAGGATTTTACCATATAATCTCACCTTGATATAAATGTGTTCTCATTGAATTCAGCAGAAATATTCTTGTAAATTCATTTTTGAATTTACTACCCACAAATACTTAATATCCTCTATGGATTCTATCATTAAATCCATGTTCGTTCACAGTTTCAAGAGATTAACTTGATTCAAACTAATGAATTTACTCTCACCCCTTTGCGTACTACTTAGAACAGACTGTTGTTAGTTGATGAGCAAGCATTAGTAAGTTTTCGCGAGCTAATTACCGATTCTCTTTAATGGTGAGTGGAGGATCATCAAACATTGTTTCATTATGTTCCATGCTGTTTTGGCCTCAACATTAAAGAATGATGGAATTGTAGCAAAGAATGCGAGATTGTTTTTACAGCATTGTAACAAACTCCTTGCTAATTACCTGTAAGTGATTAAAGCAAGGCCGCCACTGACTGTGGTTTACTGTTTGAATAAAATGCTTGACAGAAAACATGCAGCATACACTTAGGAAGATTTAAACCTTTTTTGTTCTCCTAATGGCAGTGTTGTGGTTGTGTTCTGTTTTAAATGTATTTTTAGCTGCAGAATAAACTTATTTCATTGAGATTTTTTTATGATTGGAACTCTTATTAGATATTTCATTTTCTTAGATGAGTTGCTATTGTTTATAACATTAATTTATCAGGGAATTTGTTTTTTTCCATTTGGCCAGGGATATGTGAGATCTCACTTTGGACAAACTTACAAGAAAACAAAGTTGTAGTGCAAGAAAAGATTATTACCATAAAACTTAAAATTAGATAGGGAAAAATTATGCGAGTAAATACAGTAATTCGCATTTCATTTTGTATGAAAAGATTTATATTAATCTGATGCCCTCACTAGTACCAGTAAATTAAGTACTTCCATAAAGAGGTTGGGTTGTTCAGTCTGAGGCAGAGGGTTGGGTTCTCTTCAATTAATGCTGTGCTGCCCTCGCACATGGCGCAGCGAATATAATCCACGTCCTCTCCCCTCCAGTTCGAAAAGGCTCTGGTTCGAATCTTGTAAATGACCCCGGGAACTTTTGAGATTTCTTCACCACGTGAGGAAATCTCATTCAGATTTTTGAATAAAAATCACCAGTTTTTTTTGGGTTAAAACCACGCATCTGTTGTTTGGGAATGGCCAACTCAACCCTCTCAATGGTAATCGAACGGAACCCATGCATTTTCAAGAAACTGTGGAAGGACAACGATCGTAAACTCCACAAAAATTATGTAAGAATTCTTAGATATGATATTACTGTATATGAATTTTGAAATCTTGCATTGAGCACTTGCAATTTACTGACACGAAACACTGGAGTTTAGTTGCCTGGTCGTTAATCTGAGTAGGACGTGTGGAGATTTTCACAAGTGTGCCGAAAAGTGAAGATAATTATACTTTACACGTCTTTTGGTAACATGAAAGGAAACAGACTTTTCAATTAATTTTGAAGCTGGAACTAACCGATTTTCATAAGGACGTTTAGAAATAAGCATGACTTACTGATTTTAACAATATAGAGGGAACGTAGAAGGACATAGTCATAATTATGAATCATCTGTTATGTGAATATGTTAGAACAGGTTCGTGCACATTTGAAGCCAGTCGGGTATTTCGTGGAAGGAAATACCCAACTGGCTGGGTATTCCATCCAGCTGAATGGATGGAAGGAAAGTAGAAAATAACGTTTGCTATTTCAACAGTTTGGTGGGAACTAACCAGTCATAACGAAGCGTAATATTCTGTCCTACAGAAACGATGTTCATCTGGTAGAAAATATGAAATGGAATATCTCAACGTTGCTCTTCTGCATTAAAGAGTTTCCCGTACGGAAAACGTACTATTCCTCCCTTACCAGCAATTGAAATATACTTCCCCCAAAGACGTGGAAGAGAGTCCATTGAAAGACCTAAGTTACATTCGGCAGAGTAGCGAAGAAATGCACCCAACTGAATTATGATTGATGATTCATACCTATTAAAGCAACGGGCATAACTTTGTTCCTCAAGAATGGGACTTACTAGCTGATGTTACAAGAATTTCTGTACGTATAAAGAAAGGACAAAAGTCGACATTTCGTGTGGGGGGATCCTTTTTGTGTGCACCTGGGTGTAGTTTGTGGCCACTTTATTAGATACATCTACCGTTTTCATGTAATGAAGAGCTCCTTTCGTAACAGCATCGTTTTAAAATGGACAACACGAAGATCAGGTGACTTTATTAAGGTGGCGTGGTAGCGATACCAATATCTCGGAAATTGCAACCCTGCTGGAGTTTTAATATAACACTGTCTCGTGAATATCGCGTTTGGTCCTGTGGCCAACTGCAATCCTGTAACTGGAAACAGCTCATTAATTTGAGTGGTCAAGGGAGGCAAGACTTGCGCAGGGCAGCAGGAAGGCTACAGTTAATCAAACAACAAAGTACAACAGTGGTAAGCAAAGAGAAACTTCAGAATTTAAATATTGTCATAACTTGTCACCGACTGGATATTTAACCAAGTGTCCGAGCCTGATTCCTCTTCTTTTAGGAAAAGTATCAAGGATGTACGATTTCAGAAGGCAATTTGAAAAATGTTATCTATTCGGAGGAATCTGTTTCTGCTGTAAAGAATAACTTTGCGAGTTGTGATTGATTTTAAATCACCACTTTTACTTGAATATCAGGACGGATATAGTAATTATTATTAGCGCGAGAATTCGTTCCTGGAAAACAGTAATGTCGAATATGCGACATCAGTGGATTCTCAATTAATGCTTTCTTTCGTTGCCAGATCCGCTGGTAGTCTGGTGGTTGTAAAGGCGAAGCAACCAGAAAGTTCATTCATGGCATTATCCACTTAAGCAAACATACCATGGCCTAGTTTACTCCAAATCTGGAAACCACTTTTATGTTGACCGGACACGCTCCATTAAAGTCTGTTTTAAACAGCTTTGCCTTGTTGAGGATGACATCTGCCTGTGTGGCGAGAGGAAAGATTGGACCTACCTCCTGCAAAACTGCACAGTTTACCTTGAATTCAGACAGCAGCAATTCCTCCAGACCAACCTTCCAGCCCTTGATCCACCTCATTGTCTAACTGGAAAAAAGGAAGCATTCAATGCCTTCATACGATTTTGCCGCTCTATTCAAGCGTAGAAGAGATATTCTGGCCGCTGCTCCCACTCATGTGGTCCCACCAGCTCCAGAATAGCCCACCTTTGACTGACCTTGTTCTGTTCTCTAAGGCGCTGAAAGTCAACTTCATGCTAACCTTTCGGGGTTCAACCTCTTGCTGACGCCAATGTGCTGGCGTGGAATTTCTCTACGCAGGCCCTTCCTTATGCATGCGCTCTCCTTCTTGAGGCAGGAGTGCCTTCCTCTGTCTTCTTTCACGCACTTCTGTCTATCACCTCTTTATATGTACTGTTGCTGTACTCACTCACCTGTCTTTGGGTGTTCTCCCGCTAGTGGCCTCTGATTTTCTACTCGCTTGAGGGATCCCTAATTGTGGTCCCCTCTTTTTCTCAACCCTTTCCCACTTCCCCAACTTGTTTTCTTGGGTGATCTCCCTCCTTCCTAGGGAGGAGGGGTTCACCCCGGCTCCTCATACCGTGGATGAATGCCCCTTCCTGGTGTGGGGGCCTACCAATAACTAAGAGGCCAGATGAACAACACGAAAACACTGTTCTCACGATACCTACACTACTCACATCTTCACTAGCCTTGGCAGTTTTGCTTCGTCACAGTAACACTCTTACGCGGTTTTGTAGAGGACCATTGGTCCCACTGACAGATGTACACTATGTAAAGCTGGAATTAAATGAAAGATTTTGGGATGGATTTGGACAAATAAAATATTATTATTTAGAGGTAAAAATCCAAAATTAGGTGATGTCAACGCAAAGATGGATTTGTTGTTGGAAAGGAACCGTTGCATGGTAGTTGCGAATAAAAGCCTAGATCCAGTGCAGTTAGTTTCATGACAGTTTTTAAATCCGCCATTTATAGGGTTTATGTAATAGAAAATATGAAAACTACCAACAACTGGTGGAAGAATTGTTGCGTAACTGTAAAAATATATCTTTAACTATTCAAAACCAAATGCTATTTATACTTCAGTAACTCCAGCGCCATTGACTTTTCAGAGTCAGTCTGGTAAAGTGCTACTGAAATACAATATTCCCTTAGCTGGTGCTTTATAGATTTCTGGGCTACCCTCTTCATAAAGCTTGTTCTGTTGCATTTCTCTAGAAGAGGTAAAAAAAAATCATTGTGTGGTTTTTTTAACGGCTTCAAATTTCTTTCCATCAATGAAGTAGAAGAATGCAATTTTTCTATCTTATTATACGACGGCAACCAAATGATGTTCTCACAGCGTTCTTCTGCATCCAGTTCTCTACATCACTGATCCTTGACCTTTCCGACACTACAAACCACGTTGATATAAATAGCATATGCGCTGATAGCCTTTCAACTGAACAGCTTGTTGAAATAATAAATTAAGATTATTATGGTAATACTCGTATCATGGACTTGAGGCAAGCAACTGAATAAGGAAACGGCAGGCAGAGAAATAGTCTGATTAGTCCGATTTTAATGATATTTGGGGCAGTTTAAGAAATCATTCTAAATGGTATAAATATAAAATTTCGTAAAACTTCCTCCTGTAGGAGCCCACTCATTTCATGCAGACGGACAGACAGATGGACTAGCTGAAGACAATCGGCAAATTATTCAATAAGCTAACGCCCTTAAAAATGGTTTCATCAGCTTACAGATCCTTGATGGATGGATCGCATGCTAATTGCTCGCTAACCACCTCTGACCCAGCCCACAAACTATAGGTTTAGCAACTCCAGGAGTTTTATTTTAAAATATACATTAACTGGCTATAAAAAGCATATTTATCAGTTAATATATAATTAACAAAACCCGAAAAATTAGCAAGGCATAACTTGCTAAATACTGTACATTATTCCAGGGGTTTTATACGAATTTGCGTACAGAGTAGTACGTACTATCAAGTTCGATGCTACGTAATGAATTGCGAAAACTAGAACTGCAGTGGCATGAAATTGTATCGCTTATGATCTGTCCTCAATTAATTTTCCACTACCTAACGTTATATTGAAATGTCAAATAAAATTAACGATTTGTCTTATGTTCCTATTAAAATGTATGTGTGGGGGATTGTAATGAACTTCGGTTAAGCTTGTAATTATGTAATTAATTTCACGTGGTTTCAAACGCTGCTGCTTTGCAATATGAGCGTGATAAATTAGCATCCCGTGAGTGGCGATCATATGGAAATCCATTCCAACATAAAATTGGGACAGTGTTGAGTACGAGAAATAGTAACACGATTGCTGCTGCTTCTCGTGCGCGAAAATTCGTAATTATTAACGAACTGACAGTGGTGGTCTTGAAGATTATAAACAACTGGAATTAGTATAGATGTTAGATAACTGTTTTCTGGTATTTAGCGTGTTGAATTCCCTTTTTTTATTTCTTCTGTTCAGTTGCTCTAACTGAGATGGTATCTTATTGTTTCCTTTCGATTGTCTTGTTGAATCTGTGGCTGTAATTCGCAGGGTCCATAATGAATCTCAAATAAAGGCGGTCCATAACTCATTCCGAATCTTCTGAAGACTTTTAGTCGCTCAATAACCAATCCTGTTCATGATGACCCGGCTAATAATAGTGTGTGTTGAAGTATGTCCCTAACTGCTGTTCATGGAAATTCAGCCCAGATTTACGATTTGTTTGGGCGTCATAGATTACTCTTCTTATCAGCGCAATACGGACCTGGGAAACTATACCTTCTCACTACTCCTATAAATCATAAGTTTAAAATTTTAAAGGTCTTAATTTGTTTATGGGGAACGCTATCTACTTCTCAGTTAGGTGAAATATTAAACTCTATCACGCGACATGAATCACGTACGTCAATTATTAAGATACATCCAGGATGCGTTAGGTATAGTTGAAGTGATCTAATATTTCTTCTCATGTGTAATCAGTGAGTATCTCTTGATTCTGACAAGTTATTTTTCCTCCTCATCTTAATTACAGTCTTATCTACTCCTTACACGTAAAAAAAATTAGAAAGTTTAGATTAGACTCGAGTAATATTTCCTTTTGCAAGAGGCATCTGTGGGAAATTGTAACGGTTGCGCGTGTTGTTTTGATCCTTGCCATACTTGAAATATAGAAAATAACTCGCCGATATTTTGAAATAAATTTAATACACGCATATAATTTCCTTCTTTTTTTTAAAAAAGGAAAACTTTTATTAAAATAAAATTAACCTTTTGAAGCAGCAATATATATTTTTTTATGTGATAGGTGTATTCAATCGGTGTTTATTTCTTTAATATACTGAAAGAGAAATTTTCAGTGAGTCAGGATTATTTTGGTTTTGGTGGTATTTATTACTATTCAGTAGTAGGGGAAGGCTGGTAATAAAGTCTGACAGTTTGACTGGATTTCATTTAATATTCCAATGGAGTTAGTTCTATTGTAGGAATGAGCAGGGTACGTCACATTTCAGCCTACTCATCATATAAAACCCACTTGATGCTCGAGAATGGACGAGCAACAGGTGAATATTAAATTTTAGTTCAGGATAGGTATAAGAGAAAATGTGATTCATAAGATGATTCCAGGTCCGGCAGCTCTCCTCCACCATTAAAATGCTGATCGGGTCTTTAAAACTGCGAAACAGTCGTCGTTTACTCTGTGGAGTTTAGCTGGGTTGTGAGCTTTGGCAAAGTTCTTCCTTCTACAAGATCATACAGTTACACACATGCGTGTCTTATGTACGGTGGAACCTAAACGTTATTTCAACTCTGCAATGGTATCCTATGATGAATACAGAGCTCTGTAAAATGGTCAGATACGAACATGGTGCTATGTCTGCGGAGTGTGTGTCTTGTTTTGTTGTTTCTGGCCACTTAGTTACTAGGGAGCAGCCATCCTGATGATCGCTGCTCCCTAGTGCCCATCCACGCCAAGAGAAGGTGGGCCACAACAATAAGCATACTGTCAAACGAAAGTGACAAGGTAAGATTATCGCATCCACTTGGGGAAAAATCAGTTCCAGTGGATGCCTGCAGATCCTGCACCACTGGGAACCCAAACCAGTGGTATCACAAAAAAAAAATAAATAAATAATAATAATCAAATACTACGGGGCTCCACCCCCACCACGCTTTTCTATAAAATGTAGAGGTATAGGGAGTAAGTCAAATCTCTTCTACGTAAAAGACACACCTGTCGAAACGCACTGGTCGATATCTAATCAGGAAATAATCTATGTAATTATTTACCTGTGCATTTGTAGTGCGCGGCATTCTCAAGGTTAAATAAATATCACGGAAAATCTCCAGAACTGTGTACACCCTTCAACACGGTGGCAAGCAAAACATTGGGAAAGCAGTGATTGACAAGTTGTGACTCCTATATTTCGACAAACGGACAGGAACAAAACAGTGATTAGCAGATGCCACTGCTTTCCCCGCCCACTGCCCTCCTAGGTTGATTGATATGCGTAAAGTGTTTTTCCCAGCGGGATGGAGGGATAAACATCCTACTTAAGCTAAGTCCTCCCCCCTCCTCGACGACACAAAACAATCAGAAAAGGGAGTTGCCTTCACCTGTCAATTATTGCCGTCTTCCTCGCTTTCATCCAAGTACCTGCAAGTATATACTATACTGGACTTTAGCCAATATCGCTATGTAATTATTTACCTGAGTTTACATAGGTCACTTAAGAAAAGGACTTTTGCTTTGGGTTCCCAAAATGCATGATGAATATTAATGCATCCGAAAGAGCAGCACTAAAATATTTAACTGAAATATTTAGAAACTACAAATATTTAAAATATTTACAAAATACGAAACCAGTATTTACAAATAAACGATATTCATTAATATAAAAAAAAAACGTTACAATGGAACATCAAACGTTAGACAGTGAATCACGTGCACGAGGTTAATGAACGTTATGGAGGCAGTTGTGAATAATTAATTGCATTTGTAGTGACGTAACTGCCTCGCGCTCTTCTCCCATTGGCTCGAATAAATATCACTGAGAGGAAAACTTTTAATGTATAGATAGAAAATAAATATATATTTTTTATAATTTTATAAATATTATTTTTTATTAATATTTATTAAAATTTATTTATTTATTTATTTATTTTCAAGCAATTAAAACAAAAAAAATCAATTCTCAAAAAGGGTAAATAAATAAAAGTAATAAAAAGAATAATAAATACTTATAAAAAAATTAAATTGACAAACAAAGAAAAAAAAAACCACCGGGAATAATGAATTGAGCAGTGGTTATGTAGCTTAGTCAGGGGGTTGCAATCCAGCAGTAGTCTAGTCGTTGGAGAAATCAGAATGTAAAGCTTGGTAGCCGTTGTTCTGTAATAAAATTTCATGTAGGCTTGGCCAGGGTATCACATGGCAGGACAAAAGACTCAGTACAATTGATCCCAGAATCGTATGAAGAAAAGAAAAACATGGAAAGAAGATTCTAGTATTTCTCTTTTTCTTTCTTTCTTTGGGTCAGCAGATATTCTGTCAGAGATTGTAGCGAAACTTGTGTGTTCGTTTATTTTACGAAATAAACAGTAAACAATATGGTAACTAGATAAATTTATTTCTTTTATTAAAACTTGAGTTACATATGCACACATACTGTACTTTCATGAGGTTCCGAAAACAAAACAGATACGACCGAACTCGGAATCTGTCGATGACTAGTTTGATTCTTTGATAATCTGGGGAATGTGTGTGGGGTTGGAGGGGGAATAAACAAAATAAAAGAACTATATATTGAGAGGAAAAATTCTACATGGACAACTGAAGAAAGGTTTGCTATCATTACATAGTAACGAATGCTCAAAATTGGTTACTTCTACAGTTATGGAAAGTGTGCATTTACTAAGCTGGTTGAAACAGAAGGTGGGAGTATACAGTATGACTTTTATGAGCAGATGATGTGACTGTAATTGGAAATATGATGAATTTTTCTTAGTTCATGTCATAGAAGAGTAGTTCACTAGAAACTGTACAGACTTTGCGTTGAATCTTCCAGATATAGTAACATGAAATAAAGGCCGAGTACATTCCATGTAGGAGGAATTTCAGACGAAGCCAAACAGTATACCATGGGATTTCACCTGGGTCAATTAAACATGGTAAAAACACAAGTTCTTAGATTCCACATGAGAATACGTAGAGTAGGCGACTTACATGTTAAGGCGGGAGGACAGTTTCTTTCCATTCGTCCACTGCTTTTCTTCATTTAGACGTCACATTGTCAACAGAGTAAAATCGAGCACCCAAGACATTTTTGAAGATGTGGTCTACCTACACACAATACACCTTAAACCGTTCTCTCTCTTTTTTGTTGTTTTAATTCTTCTCAATGGGCGGAATCGCAGCTCGATACCATGCCAGTGTCCTCCCTTGCCGGAGATGCACACGAAAATCAAAACCGAAAAGATAAGATTGTGAACGACATGTCGCGCGGTCTTGTAATTTATAAGATTGTATGCTTCCGCTTTACTGACGACACCGAGGAAAAAACAGGAGGTTGATGAGATAGAAGATACATCATCTCGCTCTTTCACTCTCTCTCTCTGTCTCCTACATCTTTGAAGACCCTGATGGAGATGTCTATCAGGACCGGAGGCGGAATATGGGTCGGCCATTGTTTTTTTGTAGGCTGCTTTATATTGTACCTAAAACGCACTCTAATTCTTCCCACTTGGCAAAGAGTCCGTGTTGTGGTCAGGCGTCATCTTGTCACCTCAGTACCAGGCACAAGTAAAAGAGGAAAATGAGACTACGGTAGGGTGTATATCGATCCGCTGCTCCTGAATGGGAGGGGTTAGCATCGTGCTGCATAGCAGCGGGCTGCTCACCTACAATAGACAAAAAATTGCATTTTGAAACTTTGAAGACAACTTTAACATGAAATTATTGAAGTACAACCACCAACTGGGCGAATTACATTTTTTCCGAGTTTCTTTTTATACAAAGTATTACGTGAGTAAATTTCTGTACTAACTTTTAAAAACTTCTCGAAGATGCTTTTTTTTAATTCTTTTACTTACTGCTGTGTGGCATAAAAATGGAAATCAGAAGCCTTCTTTAACGAGTTGGTTAAGTGGAATAAAATTTTTGTCAAGCAAACACCATTATAAAAACTTTATCTTTGCTAAATAATAATCGAATACGCTGACATTTAACTGACAATGGATATTTAAATTACTACAGAATCATTAATGCGAAAAATGCTTTTTATGGCTTTTTATTCAATTTTGATAATTGCCAAACTAATAAAGTTAGAACTTAATATTGCAAGTAGCGCGTGTGTGTATTTTAAACAAATTCAACGCATTTTATAGTCGTGTAGAATATTTGAGAATTATCTATCTTTTTTACTTCATGAACCTGCCAATCTTGACGTCATTTCCACGTGATATACATAATCTAGTTATACATTTTATTTTTTTACATATTCGTACTATAACTGTGATACATGAATGAATTCTAATGCTATTTCCTGATTTCTTAATCGGACTGCTTGTTTTGTCCATTTCCAGCTTGATTTTTAAACGTATCAGATGGCATATTTATTTTCGGAAACTATCTAAATTAGTTCCGGGAATTTAAAAGAATTTTAAGGGCCTTAGATGGTGGAGTCCATAGAGGGGGGAAAATGAGAATCAGTTTTCCAAACGCTTAACCTTCGCACGGTACTCTTAATTAAAATTTTCAATTAAAGTCTACTCTTCTGCAAGCACATCCGATTCTGATTACACGAAGGCCCCAACCTTGTTTTAATTTATTTCTCTCTCTTTAATCAATATTTGCGTACAGAAAGCAAAACGGTGTCCTAATATTTGCTACAGGAAAGTGAAGAATAAAAGTGAGATTTGAAGCAAAAAGTAAATACCATTCCTGCACAAATGTTTAAGCAATGCAGAAGATTGGAGTTTAATTAAACTCTAAACTTCGAGGATGCAGTTTTTTTCTGTTTTTAATTTTCTCTTTTCAATTTGTTAAATATTTCACCTTGCATTGCACAATTAAAAGATTACAAGAAGTCATAATTTCACCTCCAAATCACGAAATTTGACACTGCATAAAATGTTTAAAGGTTGGTTTTTCAGTGAAGCATCTTTAACAGTGTATAAACTGCAATGTCGCGTGACAGTAAGAACAACAGTTGATGAATTAATTTCTCTTGTACAGCTTGATTGAAAATCTTTTTTTGCGAATGGTTTTCATCCACTTTCTTATGGGAACCGTTCCTATTTACATTAGAAAACTGAGGTTCGTTAGAATTCCATCGATGAATACAGAGGATTTTCTAAAGATTGTGTACTAACCATTGTCAAGGAGGCTACGTTGGTTGGCTGCAAGCACTTTATGCTGCTTGGAGACCTGGTCATAGACTCCAGCAGTCTAGTTAATTTGCAGCTACTGACCAGAAGGAAAATAAAGCTGACCGGTATCACCACCCCGCCTATTTAATCGGCTCTGTTCAGTACGATTTCCCGAGCGAATTGGTCACTCTTTCAACGGACCCACTTGGCTAAAAGAGATGATCGATTATTTTTGGCTAAGGCAGGCGCTTATCTGCGACATGTAAGCCCGTAGATGAAAGTTATGATTAGATCTTACCCAAACACTTCAGGGCAAGCGCTGTTTCTCGTCTGACAACTCTGATTTTGAACACTTTAGAGTTCTAAAACTGTATGGATCTGCGATTTCTTCTGTTTTGTGAACCATTGATTATCAATTACAAACTGATATGTTTGCTGAGTTTCACTAATCTTGGTATACTATAAGGTGATATACGTAGCATCACAGAAGTACCTAAAACGAAATTAGCACGCAGTATGAAGATAAATTTTGTTATAAATACATGCATTACCAGAATCAAGTGCATACCGCATCTAAAAAATAATACGTATTTAATAAAAGAGCTGTAAAACAAACTTGTCCATTCCCAGATAATAAAGCTGAAAATAATTTTAACACGCACTGAATTAGATAGGCTTCATTTTTGTACATCTTCGTTTCTACCCTGTTCTTTTCATCTACTTACATTGTACTTTACAGAATTCTTTCATTTCTCACTGGCGCTAACAGACCTTATTCCAGAATGCCTCCAGGGCTCGAAACTGTGCCCGAATCTCTCTGCATTCTGTATTTTAAGCTGGCAGCTTGGGAAACTTCAAAAATCTTTCTGCTTCCGGTGTAAACATCATTAGAACAGACGAATCTGTACGTTGTCAGCTGGTGATGAAGTGGGAGAGGGGATTGGCCGTCAGCTAAGGCTCCGTCCCTGGATGCAAGTATTCATGAGACAGTGTATGATGGTCTGGATTGCCCAAGGGTTTCAGGAAAACAAAGAGAGAGCGTTATTTATGCTTTCTTTCCTATCCAAATATACATAAATGTCACCAATGATTTCCGTCTGGTATTAAGAAAAGACAGAAAGAGAAAGGGACCCACAGATAGGCCTAGATTTAATCCAAGCTTTTTTTTTTTTTTTCCCTTCCGGTTGTTCCTTTCGTTATTTTTGTAAGCACTCGCTTTTCTTTATTAAAACTGCTTGGGCCTTAACTAACAGTTCCCACCGAAAAATTATTTGGATTTTTGAGTCTAAGGCAGTGTTGTTGTAGAATAATCAGAAACATCAATTTGACAATTGCCTCTTTGGACGGGTGTGCTTAAGAACTATTTCAGTTACAAGCACCTTCTTGAATTCTTAAAAAATACTTGCTGTTATCCGTGGTAAAACATTGAGTATTTAAAAAAAAAATGTTCAGTTAAAGAAACATTGGTTTCTAAGCCTGATTTTGTTGCTTTATCTTAGTTGATAGAATAAAAATATTTTTATAGGTCTAAAATTGAATGCAAAATGGCCGAATAGTATAAACAATAGATCAGATTCATGAAGGAAAACGCTGCTTAACGTTTTTCACAAACGTTTTGAACGTGCTCAAAAAAAAAAAAAACAATTGTCCTGCTTTTGAATTGAAAATTACTTAACGATTTTGACTACTAAGTTATTTTAACATTATTTTGAGATGAAGATTTATTTACAGCCAATTTATGAGATATTTGGAATTTCCAATATTTTGTTTTTAGTTTTTCCAACTAATAAAATTATTTAACGCATTTAATATTTAAAAAAAAAAATGACTGAATAATACAAAACGAATGTATTTATAAAAAAAAATCAATGGATTACAGAAACATATATATAAAAATAATATTATTAAAGTAGATATAGAAAGCCGAAATATTCTTACTGTATATTATATAAAAAAAAACCGATCTATCTGTACTTGACGTTAGATCGAAAGTGCGAATTGCACAGGAAGAGAAAAATTCACTGGCCTTACCGTTTAGGACATGAAGAGTGATACTTGTGGCTTCAGCATTTGACGGACAACACGTGTAGTTACCGCTGTCCGACGGCTGAACATCTTTTATATGCAGCCTGCTTATAGCAGTGTCATCTGCCGCCTTTTGAACGCTGATTTCTCCCCGGGAAGAATCGTAGTTTATCATCCTGTCGTCGTGGTACCAGAAGACGAATACTGGTGGAACGGGGGACTGTGTGATCACACATGTCAGGTTGATGGAGCTTCCGGCTTTTACGTAGATGTCTGGAGATCCCTCGATTACCGCCTTGGCCACTGAAAGGATTTGTTAAAGTCTTAGGAGATCAGGAATCCGAACAAAGTTAAGAAGCTTCAACATCATTTACAGTTCAATGTTAACACAGTACAGAGTATCTGAGAGATTTCAGTGGAGAATGAAAGAATTAACCGATACAAGGAGGTCATTGTTTAAGACTCTTAACGTTTCTAATGACTTGGCTTATTTTGGTTAAAAGTGGGCTTTCAAGGTCTTGTTTCATTGCCATATGTTTTACTGTGACAGTGATATAAAAGGCCTCTCCTCTGGTCTTCCATTTTATATTGGTTTCGCTAAATAGGAAGTAAGAAGATTGCCTGTTAGATAAGTGTTTTGCTTGGTTTGTTAAGAGATAAGATCGCTTTCATAGAAAACAGAGTTCAGGGTTTTCTCCTTTGTTGCCTTATTACAAACTTTGCGTTGTTATAATTATGAGCTAGAGAAGCCAATTTTCGATGAAAGCCATTTAGTGTTTGGGTAAAATCATACTTGTCTGGAGAAATATATTATCAGTTTTCTTTACGATTATTTGAGAAGATTTATGGTTTGAAAATTGTTGGAGCAGACTCAGATTAATAAAATAGCGAAACTTAACATTAAAATGGGCAGACATAGCCGACAAGAAATGGAGAATAGCGCTTGACAGTACCCAGAGAGATGCTAACTGAAATCTTCCAGGACAGCTTATGGGTTGTTGTTTTTGGGTTTTAGGATCGTCGGCAATTGAGGCCATGTTGCTCCGTGTATATTGTCTGTGAATTGCACGTGTTCTAAGGTCGATTTTCTGTTTGCAGGACGAAAAACCAGTTTCCGGATGAAAAACCACGCTACTCTCACCTGGGACCGACTAACTCAGCCACGTTGTGGCTGAGTTTATCTCGTCAATCCCGTCATTGACGAGATTCGAACTGAGGTATTTTCCACCCAGTGTGGGGAGGACGACGATCCTACTAACTGTGCTACCCACGAGTGCCAGATTAGGGGTTTTGTCAGTGATGTACAGGAATTTTGCTATCGGGGATAAAGAGGTGATTATCTCATTGTACAAGGCAATGGTCAAGTCACATCTTGAGTACTGCATACAGGTCTGGAGGCTCATTTTAGGAAGGATGTGGAGCTGCTGGAACGTGTACAGAGAATGGCAATGAGATTGATGAGAGGAACAAAGAGGTGCTCTTACCAAGAAAGGCTTCAATTATGCAAATTACAGCGCTGGAGACCAGGTACCTGCGAGGTGATCTGATTGAGGTGTTTAAGGCTTTGAATGGATTGAGCAAGTTGATGGGATTCTTCCACTTGCTCAGAGTACACTCATGATGGGGCACAATTTCAAATTGAGGACGGACGGTTGCAGAATAGATGTGCGAAAGTTTGCATTTAGCCAACGGTAGCTTAAATAAATTCAAGGAAGAACTAGACCTACTATAGTAGGGAATGGAAGGTATCGTTTTTTTTTTTTTTTTGCTGATGCTGTATAAGCTTGCGTTATTTGCTAATACTAATATTGAGAAAACAGTTTGGACTTCCCTTATAAACCGCAAAAAACAGCGCGTAGAATATTTAAAATAATTTTGAACTTAAAATAATAATACAAAAAAGAAATCAAGCTCTGTTCAACTAGTAATAACTTCCTGCATTTTATACAAAAACAAAATTTCCGTGGCTTTAACGTCACATCATTGATAATCGATACGTTTACTGTCCCACACTTCAGAGCATCTCTCTCAGAAACATGCCTCACACGATTTACTTTCAAGCAAATATTTTTATCCCGCTAATGGCTAGGAGAAACTTAAGAACACAAACGATGCACGCGCGGCTCTAATTCGCAGTGCAGAAGAGTTTGGAGTGCTTGTTTCGAAGATTATAATATATTCATCCCATGTGAACTGAATATTGCTATTGAACAAAGGCCACCAGATGTGACGAGGATGCTCGCCTGTTAAGAAATAAAAAAAACAGCCCTTGCTCAGCTAATTTGAGTAATCGAACCGAAACAATTCCTCTCATCTAAATAAAGACGCGTAGATTGCAGTAAGTTTATTCCCCTAGCCTAATGTTAAATAGTGTTTGCCACTAGTGCTGATATACAAACACAGAAGTTCTACAACAACTAATAGCACGTAAACATGTCGCGAGCTGGTTGACGACACTTGTACAGACTGCCGGTTTTGGTAATAACGACAACACGTTGCCCGAATTGGGAAATATTTGTGTAGCAGAGCTTCTGTTTAAGCGAAGGTGAGCTAATTGAAACGTAGAAGCTGTTAGAGGTAATTAATGGTGCGATCGATCCGGACATTTAACCACCTCTTATCACTCAGAAATTCATATTCGCCCGAACAAAATAAGCCCTGATGAGGGCGGAAGCCACACGAGGAGAGAGATCAAAAGGATACGAATTTCGTTGAAAGAAACTCTAAAAGGAAGATTTGGAAGCGAGAGGCATTTATTAAGAAATTCATAATGATTCATTCCGATGGTTTTTATTTCTTTTCGTTGAACGATGGATATTGTGAATATTGCAACTGCGGAGTCTTTTGATCGCTGAAGAATTCTGAATCTTTCACCATAAATGATCGATAAGTGAACGACGCAAATTTTTTGCGAGTACATTACATAAAATCTTAACACTTTAACCCAAAGAGCTATGGAAAGAAACCGTAATTGTTTTATAAATAATACACCTAGAATTCACTTTATATCTTAGAAATGACTAGGAGACACCAAATTTGTTCACTAATAGTTTATTTAGCGACAAATCCAGTGTTCTAGCTTTTCATTATAATCCATGTTAACTTTATGAATTTCCCAATATTTCATCGTCTTATTAGAATTATTTTGTAGGCGGTCCTTTTTGTTTACCTTATATCTACGGACAAAATAATCTTCCTAGTTGAATGAATATGTTCTTTCGACTGAATCTATGCTTCTACTCCGGTTCCGTATCACTTTCTGATTACGTATAAGCAATGGTAAACAACAGACATTTTCTTTATCTTCTATCAAACCTTAATACCATGTATTTGGAGTTTGTTTTTGAGTCATTCTATGCCATTCCTTTATATTTTGGTTCAAGTCTCCTCTAACTCCACACTCTTTGAATCCCTTTCCACGACCTCCATCCATGTCCTCTTAGGCCTTCCCTGTCCTCGTTTACATTCTATCCAACAATCTAGGATCCTATTTACTGGTTCACCCTGACCCTTTCTCTTGACATATCCGAACCACCTTAGTCTCATCTCTTTTATTTTATCCCTGGCTTCCTCTAACTTATTTCTCATTTTATCTCTCCTGGTAAATTCGCTCATCCATCATAACATTCGTATTTCTGTCGCGTGCAACCTTTGTTCTTGTCTCTTTGTTTTTTAATGCCCAGAAGTGTAAGCTATATAACGTAGCTAGCCTCGCCATTGATTTATAAAACTCAGTGTCCAGCCTAAATGGAATTCTTCGGTCACACAACATCTCAAATATGCTTGTCTTCACTTCAGTATTGACCACAAATGCAATTGGTCACAGCCTCATCAATATCCCCATAATTTTGAACTTTTGCATGAAGATCCCCCCCTGCTTTATCTCCTACTCTCCTATCCTTATTATTATGTATCCCTTTACGTTTCTTTATGAGACGATGGATGTGCTTTTTTAAATCTTCTATTCATCCCCTCTCTTGATTGAAAAGTCTGCACCACATCATCAATAAAGAACAATCTTCATCTATATGGGTATTTAAAATAATGCAAATTCGTTTAAATAAAAGGGAAAAAATCCTGTTTATGCTCTGGTACTCACACATAGGGTAAGAGGAGTTAAAAAGACAGAGAAAATACACGAACATCATTATTTAGCAGTCGTGTAGGTTTGTCTACTCAACTAGGGCTGCGGATTTATCATTTACTGGTTTTGTTTAAACATAAAATTAAAATTTATGGCCTATAAAACAATTTTAAGCGCTGTATTACAGCTGTTTCAAAGTCAGTGACGATTTCAGTTTGTTGAAAATTCAAATTAGTTAGTCTACCTTCAGGGGATTCTGCAAGAAACGGCTGAGCACAATCGGCAGTTCGGATGAGTTTTACTTTGCCAAACGGGGGTTTTAAATATTAATTCGAGAGCAACTGGAATGTTTCCGAAATAAAGTGTTCTCAAGTGCCCTACTAAACCCTTCCCATCTCGAGGATAGTATATTGTATCACTAATGAGACTCTCTATCTCTACAGAATAGAATAATGAAGTTTATCCCTCTGAATATAACTAATAATTCTTTCCTTAATTTGAATCTACAAGTGTATCCCCTTGTTTGTGTCATTAAGTTTGCTCAATCCTTTTAATGATATACTAAATCAAGATGCCCATGCAGGAATCTTGTATGAAAGTGTAATTGCCATTTTAAACCAGTGTTATAGTTTGTAAACCTGGTTAGCATCAACACATTTTGATGCTGAACTTTTAATACGATCATCAATATCACTAATAAAAACTTGGAACAATAAGGGTCCCAGCACAGTGCGCCAGGGGACCCAATTTGTACCATTGATTCAAACAGTGCATTGCCCACTTATAAATACCTTCTCTTCTAATGGCTAAATATCCCTTTATCAACACTGATGCAGTTTTCGATTGCGAATAAATAGAGATTCAACAAAAGGCAGTCAAGGACCTCGCAAAAAGTTCTCCAGCACATTCCTTGCCCAATGAAAACTGTATCGTAACCACCCAGTGAGGCTCATCTAATCGAAACTACAGAAGAGACCACATGGGTTGTCCATATTTTGTTAATACATAAAAATATTTTAGTCAGTTTGTGCTCCATATTAATGCAGTAAATGAACGCTCGTATCCCCTCCCTTTCCATTCACCCTTTTCGCTTACCTCAGTTCGTTTCCCTGTAGTTTGATGTATGGTTTTATAATACTTCAAGGATAAGTGAAACACAGCCGGTTTTAACTTTCTGAACTGAACTGAACATGCGGATGATAAAAAATGACATGACCCAGTATCGGACATATCGATTATAAAACGACAATAACTCTACCAGAAAAGCAAACAAAAGTGATCGATCCCCTTCCAGAACTGACTAACAGCAAGTTGTTCGTGTAAAGAAAAATGATTGTTGCTGAGAATTACCTTAAAATGTGTTTTGAATGCGTTTCCATTGATGTTGATACGCTTGAACATTACTTTATATAGTTCTTGAATATCCTTACCCTTAAATAACATTCCTCTCATATCGATCTCAAATATTAGGACGTCTTTCGATTCTTACTGAAATTATAATTCAAAAATTAATAATTCTTTGGGCAGTTTAATGAAACAGCCAGTTGAGGAGGATAAGTTTAAAAGCGAGAAAAACTACCCGAGTTGGTTAACTTTAAGAATAAACCAGGCGAGATTTCTTGGCAAAAGAAAAGTTGGAACTCGGCGAAACCGTTAAGAAAACCATTAAATAAAACCGTCTGAAGAAAATCAGTTAAAAAAAGGAAAAAAAAAAAAAACCTGTGATCAGAAGGGTTTATACAGTAGCCGACTATCCGTGTCAGCAAGCACCCAAAGACTAGTGTAACATGTGCAATTTTCATTAACACTGTCCCGACATTGGTCGAGTGTGGATGCTGCAGAAAATCGATGGCAGATAAAGGGAGGTTAGTGACCTTTCCGGAAACTGATAACGCTGCGCTCGTCTCTTTCGGCCATTCTAAATGTACGATTCAGTGTAGTCGTTGCAACTTCGTATCAAAGGATACGCTTTTGTACGGAGGAAACATTTGAAGGAGAGGAGGGAGAGTTTGGAAGGGAAAGATTGGAAAATAGAAAGAGTTTGGAAAAAAAAATATCGGAGGAGGAGGAAAGAAAGTGCTCTCTCTCTGTGAAATTCGGCGATGTTACCTCATTTACTTCTTATCTGGATAGGGTTCGGAACGTTTGTAAATCCTTAGAGCGATGAGAGGCGAGTAGAGAGATTTTACTGAAAATACACGAGGATTACTTCATCATCAGAGAATGTCTGTTGGTGGGGGAATAATGAGGGTGAGTTTAATGACGAGTATTATTCTCTTCAGAGCTGTGCTTGCTGAAATCTGTGAAGAATTGCAATTACAGTTTCTTTATGATGCGATGTTTCTATTCTCCTTTCTGAGCAATTGCTCATTCTGCCACCAGGAGCGCGTTTTCACTTTTTCACTTAATTGTCTAATCTTATCTTTTCCATCTGCTAGGATTTATATTTATCATTCCATTGAATTTTGTTTCCAATGTTACAATGTGCGATCATCTTCAATTTATGTTAGAAAATGATCTACTATTGACGTTCAAGGTGAAATTAATTATTAAAATAAATAAAATATAGAAAAAGAGTGATCAGTTGTTGAGAATAAGCGCTGAAGAAGTTAAATCTATAAGTCCTGTGTATTCTACTTTCGGTTTGTGGGATGAAGATTTGGAGTTATATTGTGAAAGAAGCATGCAAACCTCTCCCCGAGATCTGCAATTGTGTGGTAAACACTCTACTAATGGTTCCTTTCATCAGATGATAATCAAACCTAGAAATTTTCCACGTGGTGTGAAAGAACAAGAGTCGTTGCCGGTTTGCTAACAGCGAGGGCACACTACTTAGAAAGACTAGTTTTATTATTATTATTTTTTACAAGTAAAAGTGTACATTTCTCCAGATGCATAAGTACGAGGATACATTGAGAGGTTAAGTCTTCTACAATAGTAAGAGATTTTTAGCAACATTTAGTAATGATAATCATTGTAGTAGAATTGAAATAATGGTCACCAGAATAGCAAATGGAAGGTTATTTAAAAACATATGTACCTCGGCAATGCCAATACGAAGCAAGTCCTTATGCCAAAGTTGAAGCACAGCAATTGTACTTAGTCTTTTGTCCAAAATGGATGTCCGTATTCACAAAACTGCTGACCATGAGGAGGTAGGCAGAGTTGCTTTCTGGTGGACTTTCCTCCATACATATCAGTCCAAAGTTGACCCTTAGTTGATTGAAGGAGACGTGCTTGTTGTGGGAATAGATTCTGGAAGGACTTCAGGCGGTTTACTATTAGGAAGGATGGCGAGTTTCTGCTCCATATGGATCTGCGCGGAGCAGATGGCTAAATAAGGATTTCCACCATGGAGAATGCCTCCATCCTGTACATAGAGAGCTCTGCTTGATGAATTAAGATGTTGGTCTTGACTAACATCTTGAACAAAGTCGATAGGTGGCCACCATAGAGGCTTTACATTATCATATGTTAATAATGTGGCGCATTGTGTACTCCGTAGCATTCGTAGCTGACGGGAAGCACTGGTTGTGGACTATTTTATACCAAACACTTACTCATGAGCTTGATGGAGATTCTTTTTTTTGTTTGTTGCTTGGTAGCTTCTTTCCTTGACGCCACTTTCTTTGTCTGGTTAACAATCAAGGGCGCCATGTATTGACTTCGGTTAAAAAAAAAAAATTCTCCAAACAGTAAGCCAAGTGATCTTCTCTGTTTCATCTACGTTTCTTCTTTTTGAAATTGAGTAATGGAGGAGCTGCGACCTTCAGCGTTTTATCTTCTATGTTCCCAGCCTAAAGAAAGACGTGGAACACCTCTACCTCAATTCTTTACAGTGGGGTTTGGATTATACTTTAAACCCGACAGTGTTTAGGATTTATTATCTGCAAAAGTTGAGTAATATAAATTTGGGCCAGATGCATTTCGTAGACTAACTTTGCTAATGATCCATTATAATAACAGCCTTCCTTAACAGATAATTAGGGACCCCATTAAAACCAATGTCTGTAGATGCATTTACAAAACAAGATTCACACTTGTCTTAAATATCGCTTTAATTCTCTGTTCGTCTTCTTTTTCTTACGGAATTCAGCAATTATCAATCCGTGAATCAACGACAGGAACAAACAAACATTTTAAATAATCATAACAGAAATGGCTTCCAAAAAAACTTGAACAGGAAGAGAGCAGAACGTATCCTGAGGAAATTTTCTTGTCTTTATAACTAGACGCTCGTCAAGGGAAATAAATGACTCCTCCGTAATGTTTTGCTTTCTGTTACCTCATCAGTCGAGTACAATGCGTCAGTGAAAGGCAGAGAAACGTTTACACTGCAAGAAAATATCCTTCTGTGACGCGTTCGCTAACAGCTAATTTACCTCACTGAAGGTCTGGAAGGGAGAAAATTAGAATTACTAGAGGCAATTTGGACTGTGCCTGAGTGGAACAATCAAATTAACCTTCTGTTTCTATCCACGTGCACTAAACTAGTGTGGGTAAGACGACCGGTAATTAAGAGAATACAGTCTTACCTAATACGGTGAGGTTAACGAAGTAACTTATCTTCGGATCCGTGCTCACTTGGCATTCGTATACCCCTTCGTCTCGTAGCTGAGTGAACTTAATTTGTAAGGCCCAGTCGTTGGCCTGTTCCATGTGGAGGGTTTGGAACCGGTCGTCGCTCGTGTATGTATCAATGCCTACCGTCAGGACGTGGAAGTCTTTCCGACGTATCCACGAAACCTGAAAAGGAAAGAAAAATTTTGACTCAGTTTCAGTGTAAGAAGTTAGGATTTTCACTATTAGGTGGCGAATTGTATCATGGAGAACGAAGAAGAATATTTTTGAGCATTGTAAGACTATTTGGCAATGTGCCAGAATATTTTGAGCACAACAATAGTATTAAAGTCAAATATATTCGCGCAATTGTAGATTGACCCCTCAAGGTCATCTTTCTGAGCATTAACATTTTTGACTGTAAAGCTCCGATGCAATACCAATTCAGCATGTAATTTGGCAGTAAGTTGTATTAAAATAAATGCTAAAAAGGCGCATTACCAGATGGCACAGGAGCTGATATGTAATGAGGCAAAGAGAGAGAAAAAAAGAACTGGTCCCTCAATGTCATTTATTTACCTTAGTGAGCATCTCAGCATAGATTACAACATTGAGGTAGTTCTGGATTGCTACCGATTGCAATATAGAAGTCCTCTATATTATCCACTTATATTAATGACGTATATAGTTCAATCCTATTAGGACTTGTGGAATTTATTATTACTTTTTTGTTTTCTGAACGTTTCTTAATTTATTGCCCTGTTTTATAAGTTTAGAATATTTTATTTTCCGATGTTAAATAGAAATATTATTTTATGTGAACGCCCCTCCAAAAATATTACAAGAATGATACCAAAATGATCCGTGTCTGTCCTCATATATTTTTATGCACTTTTTATGAAAGGCCATGGTCGTTCAACGATAGCCCGCTTATATAGTTATCCACCCCTAGGTCGTGGTTATGAAGTTTTATAACTTTTCTGCTTGCTTACCCAAGTATTATGTACTATTATACATACTGGCGTCTGAAAAGTTGAGACAAATCCTAGAAAAAATGTTCAATAAAAGAATATTTTTATGAAAATCGTATAAAAGAGTTCGCATGAGACTACACACTTGTTACATCGTTCTTATAATCGTTGAAAGCATGCTTGAAATTGCTTCCAAAGTTATCTTCTTGAGATGGCCAATCACATTCTTTTGGAAGAAATCTTTCATATCATTTTATCCTCATTTTAACTTCGAAAAAAGAAAAGTCAGCCGAGCCAAATTGTGAATGGGGATGATGGTTGATCTCAATTATTCATTTTGAACTGTTAATCGAACAATTAATGCGGAATGCGCAGGTTCACCGTTGTGAAGAATCTGCAAAGAATTAACACGAATGCGCAGCTTCACTATTGTGGGGGGAGAAGAAAAAGGTTTTTATTTGTTTTGTTTTTTTAAGTTTTGACTTCCACCCTACTGAAGTCACAAGCCCACCCCACAAAACGCAAATCTAACTGCGATTCACAGAAAATTCTAATGTGTTTAAAGCGGGTGTTAGCAGAACATTACATTTTTTACAAAAAAATTACAAACCTTTAATTAACATTATATACAGTATTTAGAGAAAAAAACCAACTACATATATACATATCAATTTCTATGTATATACACCATACTATAGGACAATACACTACCCCCCCAGGACGAATGCTCGAGGTCCTTCAATTTCCGTTACAAATTATCCACTTTACTTAGTATCAATTGATCTTACATATTATGAATCCTCAATGAATATCCAATCATTCTCATCTATTACTATTTGTTATCGCTTACATCAGTAATACCCATTACAACTCTTATTATTTTGTTAGATCTCTTGCCCTTTAACACATGAAATATATTACAACTGGTATCCTCTTACATCGGTAATATTCACTACAGATCACCCATTCTATCTTAGTTACTCTCTTCATTCAAGAGGTTTCTAAATAAATAAAATTTCTTTCTCTACAAACCCTATCTGTCAAGTTATCATTTGTGTGGACTCCATGTCTAAATTTATGATACACGTTAACATATCCTCGACATACTACCCCTATGATTATATTCTTTCTTTATTAATTCTATTCTTTATATTCTTTATTAATTCTTTTATACTATTTCTCTCTTTTTATTACCCCTGTATCACCGTTACCTTATTTCATAATCATTAACATTCATAACAAATTATCTCAACTTTAGTAACCAACTTGCCTATTTCAAATTTAATTTTCTTTATAAAAAAACTATCAATCAATCTCTTACAGAGTTCAAATTTTGAGTCCATGTGTTCGGGGTTCAATAAAAAAAAAAAAAAAAAACAGGAAAGAATTACGTTCCGAAATGGCCACTATTTCCAATTCCCTTGTGCTCAGGCTTCCTTCGTACCAGACATGCTTAAGTTCATTTCTTGAGCACTCTGATTTTTTTTTTTCTTTCCTTTCTTTGATCACATATCTGCAGAGCTGGCCATTTCTGAACGGGCCGGACCCTAGACACACGTGTTTCTCTTACACTACAAAACGTCGTAGGTACAGTTTGCGATTGCGTTGCCAGGGTCGCCGGATCACCCTATAACTTCCTTCCAATGCCGGACAAGTTCTCTTTCTTGCACAATTACCTTAACCTTAAACTTTCGATGTACATGTTTCCCACTCTTCCATACGTCCAAAAAAAAATCATCACTTTTAGTAGTCCGCAGTTACTCCTGTCCTCTACGCCTCACTCTCTCTTTCCCTTACCCATTTTTTTTTTCTTTTTTCTTCATCTTGCTACCACGAGATGTGAACTCCAATCACCAAAAAATCTACTTCCCCTTCAACCCGCAAACTCACGACCTTCTCCCTTTAGACCACAGAGAAGTCAGATACGGAGTTGACACTTGCTCAATTACTCCCCCCGAACTTTTATTTTTCCCTCAAGTTTGGAACGCCTCCCCGACGAACTCGCAACCAATCCCCATACTCTGTTTAATTTTTCATTCCTTCCTATTTGCTAAAACATCGGACCACAGCACACAAAGCAACCCTTCTCTAGAAATTTCTTATTTTTTTTTTCATGTTTGCTGGTCATCTCCAAAACACTGAATATCGTGTTCACACCTTCTCTGCTAAATATGGCCAACTTGCCAAAATATCAGCCAACCCGACGCCGTTTTCTTCTGCCGCGAATGCTGGACGTCCACTAATATCCTGTTTACTTCCTGACGGTAGTTTAGATAAAAAGAGACGCTTCATAATCCAGTTTCACAGTCCTATTGTTCTTGCCCTGAGCAACCTCTTCTCTCCTGTTTGCAAATGGCACCCCATCCCTATTCCTGGCTGCTGTCCCTGTAAGCTCTCTTATGTTATTCGAAATTACTTGTTTCCATTTAGCTGATATTTAACATATACGTCTATAACTTTCCCATCCCCAAATCCAGTGTTTCTTCAAACTTTAACCTTATTTACCTGAAAACTAAATATCTAATCTTAATACTTACTATTTTTTTAAATTTAATGCTCCCTTTCCATCGCCCTACCTGGATTTATTTTAGCAAAACAAATATCTCTATTTTATTTGTAAGATTTAGTTCTTACACTATCGTGCTAAACAACAACAGTATTTAAACGAAAGTCTGCTCTAGCCGTCGAATTCTTTGCATCAATCTTTCCATCACTTCTCAATATGACTGCTAGAGATTCTTTTACATAAAAAAATGGTTAACTGATAGCAACCATCCCCCAATTCACTAGATTTGGCTCCCTCTTCTTTCTTTTTTCGGAAATTAAAAGGAAGATAAAAGTGAAAACCATTGCGTGTCATCAGAAAGAATCTTACCAATCATTTCAAGGATATGACTTTGGAGGACTTTCAAGAATTCTTTCAATGATTAAAAAAAGCGTAAAAAGTGTATAGAATCCATCGCAGACATTTTTAAATGCCTTTCATAATGAATTTTTTTGTCAGAATTTTTTCTTATTACTTTTCAGATGCGCTGTCTATTGAAAAGATATAAAAAGAATTAAACTTGCACCATTTTTAACGTGTTTCGTCTTAAAGGAGGACTTTGATGCACCTTTTGAGATAAGGAAATAGTTTGGGTGTTTCCGCTAAAACAGAGTGAAGAGTGTTGCATTTCATTCGCGCAAAATCAGCATGGTGAACTGTACTTATCTCCTGAAGGAAGACAAGAAAATATCTTTGGCCAAGTAAATGTGTTTGTGAGTCGTGCTAAGTGTGCATCGCAGTAGAACGGTGATCGTACCTTGTCAGAACGACTGAGTTTTCCGACACGTAACACGCAGGAAGGTGACCTCTTGTGGCATCATATCGGCCATGAGATATGTAGAAAAGCGGAAGGCAGGTCTACGAGATCATCCGTGCACAAACAAAGAGACACGACCCGACAGTCAACATAGAACCATCAGTCATATATTAGAAGCCCGAGGAGATCGGTGTGGCAGACATGACTCACGAAAGCATCTCTCGAATTCCGCTGATATGTAATAACAGAAGCGCTAGGCAATGAAAGAGAAGAATGGTTTTGTTTGATGCTGGATGCAGTACAACAAGAGTCATGCGGCGTGCTCTGTGATGACAGGAAATTGTATATAATTTTGTTTATAAATTTATTACTATGTGAATTTATCTCAACTTCCTTGGAAAACTGTCATTGATAAATACCGTGCATACAAAACACAACAAGTAAACCATTAAAAATGTTTTACAACAACCAACTCTCATCTCAACACCTTCTAGATAATTAAAAAGAAAAGTAAAATGTATAATATGCGATAATTGCTGAAGGACATAAAACGTATCTTGGATACCTGATTAGGAACAATAAATACGCGTTTCCACGACTAATTATTGAAGGGAGAATGGAAGGATGAATAAAGCCTGGGATAAGACGTATATTGTGGCTTGATAACATTAAGAATTGACCAGGACTGAACACCAAGCAGCTGTTCACAGCTCCCAGAGACAGAACACATTTGCCGTGGTGGTCGCCGATCTCCGCTAGGAGATGGCACACAGAGAAGAATAATACGCGAACATAATATTATCATTCACCCCAATACCTTAGGGGAAGAGATGAGGGCATATATTGCCCTCATCCCCTCTTCTCTGATAACTGGCTTCTCATGTTTATTCATCCACTGTCAAGTGAAACATCAAAAAACTTGGTCATTGAAAGAAACCTCATGAGGTTACTCACGCGAAGACGTTTGGTCATAAAATATACCCTCTGCTATCTCTATTCCATATCTCTACTTCTATAACACATTCCAACAAGTTCCTGAATCGTGAATACTGGCTGATGGGCTACCAGTACACCATTTCTAGAGGCCTACTGGACATCAACCTTGAAGTCACCCCACGAAAACAACAGATAGTCGAAACTAAGCTCTTTCACTGGAAGGGATCATCACAGATCCGTTTAAAACCACAATTGCTGGAAGGAGCCAAATGGACCATAAGCTTTCACAATCCCAAAGGCCTCATATGCATGTTTTCTGAAAACACCGTAGATTTAATTAATAATTTGGCCATCGGTCTAACCAGAAGGTTAAAGAGTGGAGCGCAATCCTAGCGGTGTACTTGTTATTTTGTGGGATCGCATGTTGTTGTTTTTATGAAGCACGTTTTTAGAGAAATGTGGACAAACCATCCCAGTAATACAAGTATGAAGCGTATTTTATTTCAGTCTTTGGGATTAAATGTATTTAAGTATATATTCATAGATAAATTTTGTATCAGATCTGTGTTTGCATTTGTTCTGGAAGAGGGACGCGAAATTTATGAAATATTTTAGGGAGGCTGCAAGGTATAAAAGTTTGGGGACTTCTTATTTAGAAAAAAATTCTGTCAACAGAGAAACTATACAAATACCTGGAGGAAATGAAACGTACACAAGTTTATCGTTGACATTATATTTTTAAGAGTTCGCATAGTTTAAATATGACCCAAAATAAAGGGTCCGTCAAAGATGACAGACCCCGACCCAGATATATATAAACCGATATATGTCCCAAATATTAGTTCAGTTCCTCCCCCCTAGGGAGGAGGAGGTGGTGCTGCTTATCTGTTAAAGATGATGGATGGTTGCTCTTGATTAGGCCCATGAACTGCAAAAGCCATTGATTCAATTTCTGTTCGTTATCTGATCAGGGAGTAATCGACATTTATGCGTTTCAACCAGTTTGTGCCTTGCATCTTCAATGCAAGATGTTCGGAGAAAAGAAATGGAAAATTGGACTTCAGAGAATTGGCTCTTGCATAATGACAACGTCCAGGCAATCTCAAAACTTCCCATTCTAGAATTTCTTGCGAAACACTCCATCACTGTGATCCTTCCATTTGCCTTTATTCACCTGATTAGCTCTCAATGATTTTTTCCAAGCCTACTTGAAACTTTTTTGGGCACACTTCGTAATATAAAAGAAAAACATATAGATACATTTTTAACAAGAAAAATATGTATTTTATTTTCTTGATAAAACAGCGTTTTTATAAGAAGAATTTCTTTTAGATCATAAATCATGTGACAATATAATATAGTCACGATTTTATCTATTTATGCGTTGTATTTGGCATTCAATTTTTTTTGATAGATCGGTTCGTAAAATTAATGCGACTAGAACGTAGAAGATGTGATGTACTTTCTCTGCAAAACTAACTGCGTCCAAACTATAAAATAATTATTAAGGGTCGAGGGAAAAAACCTATTTATGCAGAAGTCAAATATCGAATCAAATGACATTCAAAGACACATTATATTTAGCCACGATATGCCAGCCAGATATAATTCATTCTAAGAGAGTCATATTTCTAGAATTACCTAATACAAGCTCAGCTAACAACAGGCCTCCAATAAAAAAAAAATAAAATAAAGAAACGAAGGTGGTTAGTAAAATCGCTACTGCGCAATACACTAAGTTTACAAACACATGGACGGCTCATGACCTGAAAATCCTCAAGGCTAGTCCATCCCAAGAGTTGAAAGATTGCAAGAGATCGAGACTTTTATATAACTGCTTGTTATTGACCCAGTAAAGAGAAAACCAGTAAATACTAAGAAGAGGAAAAAAGGAATCCGAAAGCGTCTTATATTTCATTGAAGAAGGAATAGCTGGGTAACCTCACATTGCTGAAGCTATGCATTCAACATAAGGAAACACGGCACGTAGTATAGAAACAAGCATTCTCGATACACGAGAAATACTCCATCCAGAAGTAAGGACCGGAGTATCACAGTAAACAGATATTGGTCTTGTACACACAGAAACACTGGCTCATATCATTAGATCCTATGCGCTACTCTCTAACTGAATCGCATGCATGTCCACAACGCAAAAGTGCACTGCCTTTAAAAAATAACGAGCTAATTCTTGACGTTTTTTAAAAGGAATCTCTGGCCATGCCTTCTGTTGCACGCTGCTTAAGTACGATTACATAAAGAATGATGTTGACTACCCCCTTTCGTTTTCTGATATAAAAATCCCATCTTGAAATATTGACAGAAGTTGATTCCATGCCACTGCGAACTGAAATAAATGCTGTCTTATTGGCTTTGCTGCTTTTTTTCAGTTCCTAGTTGACTGTATGAAGGCTAAATTATGACAAGGGAGACAGGCAAGTCGACTGCGTTTAAGAAGCCCGCATATTATTAGGCGACCATCCCAAGTGAGTTTATGGTTGACGGAGCATGATAAAGACGGTGTTATGTTTTTCCAACTTCGTCATTTTTTTTTTAAAGATGGAAATATGCCAAAGGCAAACTGGCAGCGTAAGTACACTGGAGAGAACTTTGGATATCTTTGCAATGAAAAGTTATTTTGGCGTGTTTTTTTTACTGTTCGCAGTTGATAGCGAGAAAAATTGGGAAATCGCAGGATATCAAGCTGATTGAAAATGACATCCTACTTCTGTTCGCCCTTTTGCACAGATTCACCAGAATTTTATAAAGCTGATCGACGTACACAACGTCCTGGTAAAAGGTGACAAAACTACAGGAAGTTACGTAAACGGATATTGCTGAACAATGGCAAACGAAAAGTAAATTGCGCGTATTCATAAGCATTTGTGACTGTTTAATGCATTCACCACAGAACAAGTTTTTGATAAATACTATCATATGCACATTTTAATTACGTTAAGTATTATTTAAAGCCAATGTCGTCCTTCTTAGTTAAATATTGCGCCTTTCTAAGCAGTTTTTTGCCTTTAGGTTACCTTCAGTATTTCCTGTACGAAGGCTACTAGAAGCATCCGTGATTCGAACTAAAAGTTCTTCATTGTCAGCGTTTTTCGCTGGTATAAGAAGTCTACCAAGGGAGTGCGATCCGATGACTTCGACCTGTCCAGCGATTAGAGCAATTCCATTTCAGGTATTCTGCTAGGTCTCGATTGATATGGGGGGGGGGGGTACCACATCATCTTCATATTATGTGACAAAGTCACACACACTTTACTTCATATTTTTATGCAATTTTAAATTGTTTATAGAGTCCCTCAATATGACTTAGACCTTAATCTATTTCCTACCAAAAAAAGCAATCTCAGTATACTAAATAGCGTTACATTTTTGTGGACGTTTCGGTAGCAACTTTGGGTATCTGTTATCAAGAAAAAAGTTCAGCAGGTCTCCAAGTTTGCTTGTAGCAAACTTGGAGAAGATCTGCTGATATATTAAAAGATGGAAGAACAAGATGCTACACTAGGCCACTTACGATAATCGCTCAGCGATCCCCGAAGAGAATGGTTGTTTCTAAAAGTCGTTTTAAGCATCCCTTGGAGATGTATTTGCTGTCATTTTTAGTATACAGAATGGTACAACGGAAAGAGACCCTGTGCAGTGACGAGTTTGCCATTATATAAGGCGGGTTTGGAGAAGAATCGAAAAACTAATTACTAAATGGCTTAAATATAAATAATGAATTATTACTATATTCTTAATACTTATTAATATAAATATAAAATTTTAAAAAAATCTAGGGAGCCTGAAATGTAAGTTTTTATTCTCGCTTCACTAATTTCCAAATGTACAAGACTACATACTTTTAAAAGGGACCAACAGTGTTGCCAGCTGTAACTTAAGTACAAGGAATAGCCCAACGTCTTCCTCCACCTGATAGTAACTAACTGTAATCCTCAATGAACAGGGCATCAAATGAATTTTTCTGTCAAAGAGGACAAGTATCTTTCCATAATGGAAAAAAAATCGCATCTGATTCATTCGCGCTAAATGTAATTAATTTATGGGTACCGGATACTTTTGGCAGGATAGTATATCTAAAATTTCAGAGGAAAGTCATCAACAGAATGCGAAACTGGTTCAACGTATCAATTTCCAAAGTTCAACTGACACCATAAATCAAATAAAAATTAACCTTAATATAACGCCTTAAAAAAAGTGAAGGCATTTAAAAAAAGAAAAGGTATCTAATTAAATGTGTCTTTGTTAACTAATATATTGTTAAATTAGCTATTAAATTTAAGAAAATAAATTTAAATTTCACTATTCAAAACTTTTTTATTAAAAATAATCATAAATGTTGGATTAAATTTGAAAATTTTGTTTCCGTAAAATATTTGTTTAATATTTATTTCTATTTTAATGGTCATATTTGCAGTTTCTAAATTTATCGAAACATTTTGAATGAAACAAATCCTAGAAATAACTATAGAATATCTGACAGTTATTTTTGAGAGAAATTTAAAATAAGGAATTCCAGCTGCAAGTTTACTCGTTAATTAGCAACAGACGTGATCGATTTTCTATTCCTTCCTATGGGCACAGCATTTAGTAGTTACTGGAGTCATTAATGTATACAAGTGTATTTATTTCGGTCCTGAAAGATTTCTCTCCAACTATTTCATTAACTCGCACAAATACGAGCCATTCATAATTCCGCTTTCGTGATCCCCTTAATATCTTCTCCAGTGAGCCAATTTCCTTCCCGACTAAGGCACTGCTGGTCACTGAAAGAGGACTGTACCGAGGCGTACCCGACAAGATACGTTATTACAGACAATTATTGAAATTCCTCGCAGTGTACAGCCATTTCAATAGAAACGAAATAATAAACATCATTTCGAGGGATTTCATCGGAGTGAACAATTTATTTGGAATTACCTTTTGCGTACTGCACTTGGAGACACACACAGTAATAGCTGGATTGCAGTTATATTTCGGGTGGTCTTTATTACATATTGTTTAGCTGTGTTCCCAGCCAATATAACTAGTTATATAATCTACTGTAAATAGTAAACCAAAAACGATAAAAGCTCTTAGAATTTATCGTTTTGCCAATAAACTGTTCTCCTGTTTCACTAAGTAATGCGCGGAATGCAATAACGCAGAATTTGGTCACGCGATATACCAGCACGAGAATGTATACAGAGAATCTGCCGGTAGGGGGACATAGTCGCGTCATTCCATTAGTTTAAAATGTGCATTTACTGATATCTGTGTTTCTGTGAGGATCTCTTGGAGAATTGTGCGATATTTCGATAGCGGGGAGTGGGGAGGGTGGTTGTAGATGTCTCTATTTATCTATGGCTTTTAGCGCTTCGCAAACGGTCTAAATATTTGAAAGCATGAACTGTATGAAAATGCTCTTCCCAACTAGTGGATTGTTTGAAGACGTGTGCGTTGTCTCATACGCGGGAGGTTTTGGAGTAGGCATCAATATAAACTGGCTTGTTTGCGGACGTGTTCAGTTGGGATATTCATGAAGTTTTGGCGTTAGTTGCAAACTAACTGCGAAGTTTAATTGACTCTGTGCAAGCAACGTCGTCTGCATATGGATAGAATTAAACCTCCACCCGGAATATTTCTAATTTTACTGCCATATTATCTTGCCAATGCAGTTTCCCAAAACTATATTCCGTAACTTTGAATCTGTTCTCCTCCGTTGATGCATGATTGGTATCTCTGTTCTTTTACTTTATATCAAAATTATTTTCCAAAAAAATAATTTTGATATCAAATACTTGGATTTCAGGAGAGCTTTTAATACTGTTGCGCATGGAAGAAGACTACTGTACAAATTGGAGCAGAATGGTATTAAGGGCAAGTTGCTACAATGGAAAAAAGAGTTAAGTGGAGAAGACAGAGAATGGTAATCAATGGACGCTACTCTTCGTGGACTAATGTTATTAGTGGAGTCCCCTAAGGTTCGGTGTTGGGCCCACTGTTGCTTTGTGTAGTTATCAATGATATTGTTGAATGTATATCAGGCTTAATATCCAAGTTTACAGATGATACTAAGGTTGGCAGAGTTGTTAATGACAGTGTGCTACCGGATCTAGAAAAGTTGGGCAGATGGGCTGAGAAGTGGGAACTGAAGTTTAAGATTGACAAATGCAAAGTAGTGCATATGGGGAGAAGTAACCCCCAGAGAAACATACCAATTGTGTGGTACTACACTTAGGTTGGTAGAAAAAGACCTGGAGTAATTGTGCAGTCAGATATGAAGTTTCCTGAATAGTGCAGACAGGCTGCCTGAGCAGGTCATGGAGTATTGTCAATGATATACAGGAATTTTGCTAGTAGGGAAAAGGTGGTGAGTATCCCTTTGTATAAGGCAATGGTTAGGTTACGCTTTGAGTACTGCGTACAGGTCTTGCAGGTTCCTTTTAGGAAGGAAGCAGAGTTGCTTGAACGAGTACAGAGAATGACAACAAGATTGGCGAGGGGAATGAAGGGGTTCTCTTACCTAGAGGCTTAAGTTCGGCAAATTGCACCGTCTGGAGAGTAGGCATGCGAGGTGATCTGTTTGCGATGTACAAATAAGGCCTTAAATGGGTGAGCAGGCTCAATTCAGATGGGATTCTTCCTCTTGCTCAGATTGCGAACCTGTGGGGGCATAAATTCAAATTGAGGAAAGACAATTGTGGAATAATGTGCGGAAATTTGCTTTTAGCCAGCTGGTAGTTGATTGCTGAAACAAACTTCCATCTGTCGTTGTAGGTGTTGATAGTTTAAAGAAATTCAAGAAAGAACTGGACAAACGTTTAGAGAGACTGGATGTGTGAAATGGTTTTTTTTTTTGGCTGATGCTACATAAGTTTGCTTTCTTGTATCATATGCCTCTACTACTACTACTTCGCTGTATTGAAATGCCTTAACAGCTCCTGTTTGTTATCTCTTAAGTCGCGCAGCAACTTGTTTTGCGGAAATTAGTGAGAGGGGAAATTTATAGTATTAAAACTAATGCGCACTAATGAGATAAAGAAGGAACTTGCAGTACAGATAATCGATTAGTGTTAGTCAATTGTTTCTTGATGAAAAGGAAAAATTTCCTTTCGGCGCTCTGCCAATCGTAGTGAGTGCCCAAAACATCTAGCAAAAGTAAGTGGATGTCAAAAACTTGCCTATTGTAGTCGATACGGATAAAACTGGCGAAGGATGCAGACAGGAAGAGTGCAGTGAAAGAGATTTCTATTTTAAGAAATGTTATCGATTTTCCAATGAACCTGTAACGCGAAAAATCATCTGTAATATCCACAATGGAATTGAATGTTCATAAGAATTAAGCTTTAAAGAAATACACTGGCAATTGTATATAGCAGCAAGATGAATAGGAACACATTTAGAACTTTGTTTTCTAATTCGTAAAGGAATTAATTTACAATTTTTCCGTGTTTTTTTTTTTTTCTATAAATTTTACAGAAGTTTGGAGTAAGATGTAGCTGTTTATCACTGCATTCTATAAAGATGCTTGTAAATAATTAATTGGCCCAAATTGGAGGGGTACAAGTTGTGGAAGGGTGATTCTTCTGTTTGTTTCAGGTTTTCTACGGTTCTTCATCCTCTCTGAATCTTGGTACTAACGTTGGACTGTTTCTGAATTAGTTCCAATGCAAGTCAGCCCATGATGCTTTATTTATACTGAGTGTTTGTGGGATGGAAAACCCTGTAAGAGAAGGCTAATCATTTCCGCTTTTAAAAAAGAAATTTGGTGTAAAGATGATCAAAGTTCCGTGGCATCGATGAATTCGAATCCTATGCTTTATAAATGGGTAGAAAGGGATATTATATTTCGACTGGCCTGTCCCAGATGATAATGTACACACGTGTGGGGGGTGGAAAACAAAGATGACGATTTATATATTTAGTTATTGTTTTATTGTTCTTATTTCATTTTGTTCCCTATTATGCGTTTGTCCACTTTATTCTTATTTCCTCCACTTACGCATCTGACTTTACTTCCTAGGAGAATTTCAGATTCGTTGGAACTTCTCAATTGTGTATAATTCCCTTCGGAAAGGCTGAGTGTTCAGGAATGACAAACAACGCACACAATAATATATAACATAACATAGTTTATTTACACTTATATATACAACATAATATACAATTAAAAAAAAAAACGTGCAATATGCATACAAAGTTAAGTAAAGGATACCTTGCATATATTATTCTTATATTAACAATCAATATGCTATTTTCATCATTATACTCTGTGTTCTCGCCATTCTGTTACAATACACTGAAGACCAATCTTAACTTTCCTAAAGTCTCTATTTGTTACTAGTCTTTCAATTGGACCAACAATTCTTCATTAATAGAAACACTATATTCAATTACCTATCCTTAAAACATAATCAAAACTTCTCATAGGATTCAATTATCTGTCCTTAAAACATTCAAAGTTTTTTTATATAGTTCAATTATCCTTCTAACACATTATAATCATCTGAACAACAATTTAATCTATTACTTATCTTTGGTTTCTCTTTCATTTTACAATAACCTTTTTTAAATTAACTCTGTTAGTATATATATAATTTACTTAAGAGATAATTTATCTATCAATTTACTTCTAGTGCTATACTGTTTCACTAACAGTCCATGTTAACTTACAGTACTTAATAATATCTCACCTACTTCTATCTTTTTTCTTTCCTTTCCGGGGAGGTTCCAAGCTTTCCTGGCTCTCAGGGTACCTTCTGGGGATCTCTTTCATCAGCTACACCTGAATTTGCTACAGATGATTTTCAGGAACTCTTTGCTGCACTGGGACTGGCGTTCTTTCTCCACCTTATTCGGGCTACCATCCATTCGCTGCTTCCTTCCTACTCATAGAGTTACTAATTTCGCATTTTCGCTCTTTTCTCTCGAGCTACTGATTCTGCGGATTTCGCTCCCTTTCTCTCCACCTTCTTAAAACCTATCACAAGGAAAACTCATAGGGCATCTCACTCTAACTCCTTCTCCACTCCACTTTATTAAAACTTATCACAAGGAAAAACTCATAGGGAGCTACCCTCGTTTTTCCGCTCCACCTATTAAGAACTCTTTCGAGAAGAAAACTTCTAAGGGCGCTACCCTTCTCTTTTCCCACCACGTCCAAACACTCAACTGTTAACTGACACATATTTCCTACCACAACAGAACCCTCAACTGTCCATGTTACTAACTCATTTTACTTATCTGGACGAAAATCTCGACTGCTGTGTCCGCTGACTATTTCATTTTCCCTAGCACCAACAAAAAACTCAACTTAGAATCCCACTAACTCATTTTCCTAAACACCCACAAGATCTCAACTCGGGGATCTGTCACTAACTCATCTTCGCAAAACACTCCCAAATTCTCAACTCTGTGTCTTCTCTCTCCCCGTTCATTCACTTTTTGTTCATCTCCTTTTCTGTACCGCCTACATATGTCAAATCTGCCCTAGTTTTCTGTTTAACCAATCTTACTCACTTTATCAACTTTCTCTGTCTTCTTATTTGACCATTTTATTTTCTCAAGATGATTCCTTGTTGCCCGATCTAACTTCTTATTTTAAGAAATTTGTAAACTTTCTCAGGCTGTCAGTGCCTTTTGAAGTCTGCCGCTTATAGTTATATTTTAGCAGACTAATTTCCCACGATCAGTAAAACTTGCCATCACTGCCAGCCAGACAGACTTAAATCTACTTCCCAGCATTTGTTCCGTTTTCACTATCCTATCTTTTGTACAGGTGTCGCCGATTAAAGAAATGTCCTGACAGCACATGGTCCACCGCGCTATTGTTTACCAGAGTTGACACCTTCTACTAATAGCCGTTGCTACTGGTTTCTATTGTTCTGGTTTGCCTGTGTGAGCTGAGAGTCGAAGTGTCCCTAGGTTGCTAATAGCTTTTCACTTACCGCTCCCCTTCTATAGACGTTGTCTAATTTAATCCCTTGGGTGACCTTAGTAATATTCTTGATGAATGGTTTCGCTCCCCCATATTGTCATGTTATAAGTTTTACTTTAAATAAATCTCACTTTTCTATAAAGATTTTACATCTTACACACGCACACACGTGCTCTCACAGTTGGCGAAACTGGTGAACTGGAGCCCACTGTAGTTTAGACACTGTGATATCAAATCCAGGCCTTCTCAACCCAGTGACTGCAGTAATTGAACTAGAGTTACAGCTATGAGAATGAACATGCCAGTAAACATGAGTCATTTTATGGCTTTCGTCAAACAATTTGTGAAAGAAGCACGCTCAGTAGCTCTGCCAGCTGTATCAAAAAAGGAACATTAATCATATTTCACTATAATACGTTGTTTTAATATGCAATACGTTAATTAAGCGCTGCCCGAAGCTATCTGTAACCCTTAAATAGTCCTAATAACAAAGTACATCGACTATCCTCTTGTAATGAAGTGCAGTCTGTAAGCGGCCTTTTGTGCAGTGCCACAAAGAATAGTTTACGCCCTATTTGCACAGTTAGCTATTTTTCACATTTGATAAATTGGCTGTTCATGCTTCTTTCTTTTTTTTTTATTATATTACGTTAACTATCGTTGTCCTTCCGGTGCTTTGAAATAAATTGATATTCTTGGCTACGAAACAACAATGTGGACGTCATATTTCTGTTTTATTTGTGCATGTTGATTGATACGATGATGTCCTAAATTTACTAATAATTTTTACGTTGGCCTGCTTTGATCCTTTTCTTTTGGCTACAGGCAGCATCATTATTCACTAAAAGGGAGTAAAAGTCACCGAGTTGTGAACAATTCATTTAATGTTTAATTTAACAACCGAATCTTCTATTAAAGCCAAAGAGCCTTCTGCAGGAATATAGGACAAAACGAGAAAGGTAGAAACGGATCATCCAAGCAGAAGACAATCGAGGAGCTCTGGAGCAACATATGGAGCAGTGAAATAAGACATAGCAGCCGAACCTCTGAATAAAACTAAAACAGAAGAAAACCAAGAGATACAATAGATAACAGAATGGGGAATTTGGGAGGAAGAAGTACCACAGTCGATCAGGAAGTCCCACAACTGGCCAACCACAGCAATAGATAACGTTCACGACGACTGGTACAAGAAGCTCACTTGCACACTCTAGCACTTAGCAGAGCAGTTCACCCAAATGATGTCACCCAGAAACAATTCCAGAGTTTCTTACTCAAGGAATCTCATATCTTCAGGCTGAAGACAAAGGTAGAAGAAACCCTGCGAAATACCGGCCGATAACCTGTCTCCCAAGGATATACAAGATCCTGAACAGCTACATAACCAAGAAGACATCAGACCGCTTGGAGAGCCAGAACATCATGGTCTAAATGCAGACAGGGTGGAAGCAGATAACCAAAGATGCAAGGAGAAATTTTTGATGCCACGGTTATAGATAAAGCCTACAAGAAGCGCCGTAAACTGTATACGGCCTACATCGATTACTGCAAGGCCCTCGACTCCGTGCCTCATAGCTGGCTAATAAAGACGCCGAAGATTTACAAAGTCAATTCGACAGTGACAAACTTTCTAGAAACAACCATTGTATCCAAATGAAGTACTCCCATCAAGGTCTACAATATCACAACCAGACCAATCCCCATCAGGATATGAATCTTTCATGGAGATGCCCTAAGCCACTGTGATTCTGGCGATGTGGCATCATCGCCAGGTATTTGTAGGTCTCTCCACCGTCTCATGGCTTCGATCTCTTTACGAGTCTGAAGCTGGTGGTTTCGGCAGATTTTATCAGAGGAAACTAGTCGGCCGAAACTACCATCTGTAGACTGGTAAAGCGATCGAAGCCATGAGAGGGAAGATATCTACAAATACCTGAGGATGATGGAGACAGCAGTTAGAACACAAGAAAATTAACTGTGTTCCCTCGTTTAGCTTTGCTTTGAGCAGGCTTTTGAGTCTCTGGTGGTATTTTTCTGTCAGGCAAGCGTTAAAGTCATAAACACCTATGCAGTCCCAGAGCTAACATACTCCTTCGGGATCATAGATTGGACTAACACCGAGGTGGAGGATATCATGATAAAGATAAGGACAGTGATGACCAAGAGACGCCAGCACCACCCAAAGTCAGCCTTGGAGCGATTGAAGCTCAGAAAGGAAGGGGCAATAGACCTCATCGAGCATCAGAAGAGAGCGATATCTAACCTGACTGATTATTTCCAGAAAAACACAGCGGCATTCTACCAGACCATAAAGAAGATACACAAGCAGCATACTCCACGCAACCTAAGCGAGGGTCCCCTCCCACCCGCACGGAGCAAACGAAGCTAGAAAAATGGGCAAAGAAGCCACTCTGATAGACGCTACAGTGACCTCCATCAAAAACCACAGATAAAATGGCTTCTAATGCATGGCTCACCAGCGGAATGCTCTTCTTCGAGACTGAAGGATTCATGCTCGCCAACCAAGACGAGGTAAAGAACACTAGGAACTAAAAAAAAAATACATCGCCAAGGGGACCGGAATGTCAGATGACACATGTCGACGATGCCACTTGGCCTCAGAGACGATTCAACACCTCACCGCAGGATCGAAGATGATCATCCAGACGGAGTGTACTCCGTCTGGATGATCATCCAGACGGAGTACACTCGTTTGCACGACCAGGTAGCCAAGGTAATACATCAGAAGCCAGTGGGGAAATATCAGCTGAGCATGGAAAGTGTACAATATTACAACTACGAACCCTAAGCAGTACTAGAGACCCCAACCCACAAGCTGTACTAGGATCGCGCCATAATAACGGACAATTGAATCCCGCACAACAGACCGGACATAATCCTTATTGACAAGAGGGAAAAGACTACCTGTCTGATTGACGTAGCGGTGTCAACACAGGAAACCTACGAGCAAAATATCAAAAAGTGCACGTACCTAAGATAGTAGATCTCTTTATTCCACTATCTTAGGCATCTCTTTCATGGAATATGCAACAAGTAACGGCCTTCCCGATCATCGTGTCAACAACAGGTATGGTGCCGAACACTCTACATAACAGCTTAGCAGCAATAGCCCCCCCCCCCAAGAGAACACCTAAATGGAACTCCAGAAAGTCACAATCCTGAACACCTGTAGGACAGTAAGAGAGCTCCTTGATCAAGAGTAACATCAGACATAACCACCACCCTGTTTACTTGGTACAAGTACCTGTTACTGGGTGGAAGCCCATCAGGGAGAAATAATATAAAAACAATAATAATAATCCGAAGTGTCTGAATAAAACCACGCGATCCACTTAGCTGTGAATAAGCGTTCATTTTGGTACGCGTTATTTCATCCCATCCCGTATCATTAATATACTTTTCATTAATTTAAGAAAGAACGCCTGCCATACTCAATATCTTTTGTCATATCACTGGACATAATCAATATAAACATGAAAATTTGCTTGTGAAGAAACTTGCCAATGGTATTGCTGTATACATCTTTGCTGATTTCTTGCCATTGAGTCCTGCGCCAAGTATCCAGGTGCGCTTTATGATTCACTTTGCTCCTACTGCATATTGATAATCAATAGAAAATAAGCTGCTTCCATCTGGAGAACGTATTTATTTTCTTTATGTAATCCGGGACTCCAAACTGAAATCAAGTTCATTTATTTATCTAAGAGTTTTATGTCTGCAGATTATGAGTGTCGTAAATTGTATATTTTTCGCAACATTATTTCAATCCTCTGAAAACAGATTTATTTTTTGTATATACATATACAAAAACACTAAACGAAAGCAGGTGAAAATTAAATATTAAACTTTCCTCCTCGCAAAAGGTTATGGAAAGATTAAGGATAATTTTAATATTCAAACTATTTATTGTGGAAGAAAATTCTTCATGTCATAATAGTGATGATGTAGAAGCTTATTTAGGGATAGTTTATCTTATATTAGTCTTGTTCGCTTACGAGATTAATCCTTAATCAACAATCTGGGTATAATCATCGAAAGTTTAGCGAAACATACACTGTTCGTGATTTATTCGAAAACCAAAAATCTTGTAAGATTTAAAAATCTTAAGACAAAGGACTTTGCCTTATTGTTCAGCACCTGTGGCTTTTTAACCATAAAGGGTTCGTTACAATCACAACTGTATCCCAGATGGAGACGCAACACGTCATGAATATCATTAGGTAGAAAGGCTTCGAATTAATTATACTTTCATGAGTTGTGGAACACACAATATTGAGTCAGCTCAGAGAATTCTTCCGTTTTCCTTAGGGGAGAAACAGTCTTAAAGTCGAAATTGGCTGCCTCGTTACAATTAGTGAATAGCCAATTTCCTGACTGGATTTTCCTTTATAATCCACTTCAACTTCAGCAGAGAATCGAGTCCTTCATTTTTGTAATCGGGAAGATACTCTGTTCCAAAAGAGAATACGAACTCTTACGAGACTGCCTTGCACTGTAATCTGCCAATTTACTTAAATTCTAATAGTTATGTCTAAAAAGCTGTTCTGTTCAGGACTTTCATAAAGTCTTTCTAAAAATACACTCCTTTTTAAAGTTAAGACTCATTATTATATATGCGTAAAATGCCAATTGCCTTCACCATAGCCGTCCGTCCGTCCACATGTAATAATTTAAATCCTAGTGGCTGAATTTCCATTAAATTTTATATTTGGCTCTTTTAGAAAGACTTGTCGAGCCACTCAAAATTTTATTGAAATTGGACCACTAGAAATCCGGGAAGTATTATTTATTTTTCTTTCCGCCCTGGTGTAATAACTGGACCCTCAGTGGATTTTGAAATTTTAAATTTTGATCTTTTAGAAAGTTATGTCGAGCCTTTCCAAATTTGAAATAGGACCAATAGAAATCCAATATCACATAGGCTATCCATATATCGCACTGGTTGTTATGTCTGTTGCCATGCAGTGATTGGTGGAATGAAGGGGCAGTATGGCGAATGCGCAGAAACAAAATGCTTTCGGCTTGCGCATAAAAGTCGTTGCCCTTTTTTAATTTTATTTTCTATTTATCTGCATCACTGTTTTTCACAAAGAGGTCTACAGAAGTATCCTCTCTAAAATGCTAGAAGTCCAACATTAGTTCAAAAAAATCCAAAAAGAAAGCAGACGACGGCGAATTAAGCAGACGGAAATGAGTGCAATAAACAAGTCACTGTCGTCAGTAAACAAGAAGCGTGATTAATTAGCTTAGAGAACCAAAAGATTCAATTAAGAAAGAGATAGATAAAGAAAAAAGTTATTGAAGTAACTTTATATATTCTTTTAATTGTAATAATACGCAGCATCTGAAAAGAATTCGGCTTGTTACATGCACAAACAAATTACTGAAATAACTCTAATAAAACATATCATTAATAGTTGTAGACGTCCGTTCTGTGTATATTATGTTAAAAACAGACTCGTCTTAAACAATTTACATTATTCCTAATACCATAATCAGGTATTATTATTTCTACAGAGTTTTCTTGTAACATGAATCATTTATGAATAAATTTTATTAGCCTTCAACCATTAGATTTAAACAGGCAGGTTTTTTTATTGGAGCCTTAATAAAACAGGACTGATTGGTATATAAGTAGATTAGCTGAAACTTTTCTTCTAGATAGAATAACTATAATTAAATTAATCGCTTCTGCTCTGTACAGCTCGATATTAGTTTGAGTACCTTGGGGATCCTCTTTGGAGCTATTATTTCTGATATTCACACAACTTGCATATTAACTTGCAATCGGACATAGGTAAAACCTTACCTAGTCCAACGAATCCCGGTTCCTGCTGTTTCACACTGATGGGAAGACCGGACATGGCGAAAACAAGAGTTCCAGGATTCGTCCTGCCAGTTGTCAACAATGTAGGCGATTAGTGGCGGTGTAATGGGTTAGGCAATGGTTTCGTGATGACTGTTAGGCCCCCTGATACCAATATAGAAACATTGCATGCCTCAGGTTATCTGGAAATTTCTGACCAGGCGCTTCTCTTCATAGCTCCAGTTTATCCATCTGATTTTTTTCTACAAGATGAGGTCAACTGTCATACTGTGCTTAATGCACTGGTTCTCGTCCGATCACAGGACGAGAATTATACTGAAGTGGTTCCAGGAATAATTTCGGTCTGTTTGTTGTTTGATTGATGAAGAACCTGAGTTTCCGGGAGATTAAACCATTTAATCCTCACTACCTAACTCAGTCACTTTGTGAAAGAGTTCCTTAAAAACTCTTTGGGTCATTGAAGTGATTGGAACTCGGGCCTTTTTCGCGTGGTACAGGACAGTGATTAACAAAAATTGAATTGGAAAGTGTCTTTAGGTTTTGGTGTACAATGATTCACGTTATTAGTCGATTTTTTTATATCTTCAGTTAGTTTGACGACTTGAACTGTGAATTATCGCTTTACATTTTATTAAAAACGATTTTTTGATGAAAAAAAGGGAAATGTCCATCTTCTTATTAAATTATATAATAATATACATTTTAGAAAGAAAAAGTGCTCGCGCATGCTAACACGTATTAGCTTATTCTATTGCCTGCGTTGCTACTGATTATTCTGGCAATTATTATTGGCACAAACAAAAAATGCATCACCTACTCTCATCAGAGCTCTACAAAACATCGATGTTTATGCGTGACTGCTGAAACTAGCTAAAATAGCTTCGAGCAAAGGTTAGCGCCAGGATGGTGCAATTTCGGCTGTAAATCTCAGCCAGCAATCAGTTGTTGGCAGATTCCACAATCAACTGGCAGAGAGAATTTTGTAGCTTGAAATTCAAATGTAATTACTTCAGAAAAGCATATGTGGGTCTCAACAATTTTAAGATTTAAAACCTTAGGCAGGATAAAATACAATACATGTTTATATATTATTCAGTACTTTCTATTCTTCGAAAATGAAATTTTCGAGATATGAATATTACAAAAAAATAAATAAATAAACTTGTAGGCTATTTTAAATGACCCAGTTTCGTTCAAACTGTTAAAGATTATTAAAATGGTTCTTGAATATGTTTTTTCACGATATTGGCTTCAGTTTTTCATCCATAAAATAAACCACATACCATTCGCAAAATAGGAGTCGAGTTTGATATTAACCAGAACTGTCAACTAGTTAATTTACGCAATGGATTATATTTCTGATGAGTTAGCAACTAGAAATAATTAATGATTTAACAAGGTGCATGGTATTTCAGAGACTGCTGGGAGCCATTGCGGTACAAGTAAACACATGGGTTGTGTTAGGGTAGCTAAGAATAGAAACAGGTGCAGGTATACTTGCGTGTACACCAATGCTAGGAGTTTAGTAAATAAATTTGATGAATTTGAGGTATTGCTCAAAACATCGAAGGCAGATATTGTTGGGATATCAGAGACGTGGTGTCACACAGATATAAGGGATGCGGAACTGCAATTTGGGGAGTACAACGTCTATAGAAAGGATAGGAAGGGGGGAGGTGTTATGCTATTAGTTAAGAAACACATAAAAACCAAGGAAGTGAAGCCAGTCGACATCGCTGGACAGTGCAGTGTGGAGTCAGTTTGGTGTGACATAAGCATTGGGAGATCAAAATTGAGAGTAGGAGTGTGCTATAGGCCTAATGACTCCGATGAGTATAATAAGGAACTGTACAGGGAAATAGAGTGGGCCAGTAAATCAGAGTGTCTTATAATGGGAGATTTTAATTTCCCAGATATTGACTGGAATTTGGGGGCTGGTTACTCACACACTAGCAGGGCTTTTGTGGATTTATTGGATGATTGTTTTCTACATCAGCATGTTCGGGAGGCAACTAGAGGGAGTAATACTCTTGATTTGATTATCAGCAGTGATTCTTCATGCATTAAGAATCTGCAGATAAATGAACCACTAGGTGGCAGTGATCACAGTGTGCTGAAGTGGGATTTACTCAAAGAGGTAACTACCATTACGGGTAAAGGGAAGGGTTATTGCTTCCGTAAAGGCGACTACGATGGACTGAGACAGTATTTAAATTCTATACAGTGGGACCAACTGATGATGTTACCAACAGCAAATTCAAAATGGGAAGCATTCAAAGAACTTATCTTGGAAGCTACTAGGCTTTACATACCAACTAAGAAATATTGTTCAAGGTTTAGGCCAAAATGGATGTCAGATGAACTAATGAGGCATATGGCAGAGAAGAAAAATGCATGGGATACTTACAAATTAACACATGACACAGAAGCCTATGATAGATACAAGTTGATATGCAACCAAGTTACAAAGGAGGTTAGGCAGGCGAAGGCAGATTACGAGAAATCCTTGGCAAGGGATGCAAAGAAAAACAGCAAAGAGTTCTTTACTTATGTAAACTCTAGAAGGAAGGGGATGAATCAGATTGGTCCACTTGATATCGATGGGTCAACTGTTGATGATCCTGCTCAGGTAGCTAACAAACTAAATGAATATTTTGCATCGACATTCACACATGAGGAGTTATTCAGCAAGGGGAATGCCAGAGGTGTATTCAACTCTAGCAGTAAGCTACAGAATCTTGAAATAACTGGGAGTAAAGTGGAGGAGAAACTGTTGAAGATAAACACAAGAAAGGCACCCGGGGTGGATGGGATCTATCCAGTTATATTAAAGGAGGCAGCAAAGGAAGTAAGCAAACCCTTAGCCATAATTATGAGAGCTTCCTTGGACTCAGGGGAGGCACCCATAGACTGGAAATGTGCAAATGTGACCCCAATTCACAAAGGAGGATCAAAGGCTGACACAAGTAATTATAGACCTGTGAGCTTAACTTCTGTTCCAGGAAAATTAATGGAGTCACTGGTTAAAGAGGCACTGCAGGATCATTTAGACAAGACTTCAGTTATAGCTCAGACACAGCATGGTTTTGTTAAGGGGAAGTCTTGCCTGACCAACTTGATTGGATACTATGATGCAGTCACAAAAGAACTGGATGCAGGGAATAGCTTTGATATTATATACTTGGATCTTAGAAAGGCTTTTGATACTGTTGCACATGGAAGACTGCTACACAAATTGGAGCAGTGTGACATTGGAGGCAAATTGCTGCTATGGATAAAGGGGTGGTTTAGGGGGAGAAGACAGAGAGTGGTAATCAATGGACACTGCTCATCGTGGACTGATGTTATTAGTGGAGTCCCTCAGGGCTCAATGTTGGGTCCATTATTGTTTTCTGTATTTATAAATGATATTGATGATGGTATATCGGGATTAATGTCCAAGTTTGCAGACGATACAAAGGTTGGCAGGGTTGTCAAGGACACTACTGACACTATGCTGCTGCAACAGGATCTGGAAAGGTTGAGCAGATGGGCTGAGAGGTGGCAAATGAAGTTTAACATTGACAAATGTAAAGTACTACACATGGGAAACAGCAACCCCAGAGCAACGTATCAACTCTGTGGTACAACACTGACAGTGGTAGAGAATGAAAGGGACTTGAGGGTGGTTGTGCAGGCAGATATGAAGTTCTCTGAGCAGTGCAGACGGGCTGCAAGAGTAGCTCATGGAGTATTGTCAATGATATACAGGAATTTTTTCAGCAGGGATAAGGAGGTGATTATTCCATTGTATAAGGCGATGGTCAGGCCACACCTAGAGTACTGTATACAGGTCTGGAGGCCTCATTTCAAGAAGGATGTAGAGCTGCTGGAACGAGTACAGAGAAGGGCAACAAGATTAGTGAATGGAACAAAGGGGTGCTCTTACGAAGAAAGGCTTAAGTTTTGCAAATTACAGTGTCTGGAGACTAGGCACCAGCGAGGTGATCTGATAGAGGTGTATAAAGCCTTGAATGGTTTAAGCATTCTCAATGCTGATGGGATTCTTCCTCTAGCTCAGAATAATCACCTGAGAGGGCATAAATTCAAATTGAGGAAAGACAGATGTAGGATAGACGTGCGGAAATTTGCCTTTCGCCAGCGGGTGGTTGGTTGGTGGAACAGACTTCCATCCCTTGTGGTGGAGGTTGATAGCCTAAATAAGTTTAAGGCTCAGCTGGACAGGTATTTTGAACGAACAGAGGGGTGAAGTGGAAGTGGGTTTTTTTTTTTTTTTTTGGCTGATGCTGCATAAGCTTGCTTTCTTGCATCAAATGCCTCTGCTAATGCTAATGCTAATTTATAATAATAATAAAAAAGGAGAAAAACTGCAATGACTTTGCACTAATGGAACCCATTTCGTTTCTGCGCATGCGATATATTCTCCAACGAGCACATGACAACAACCATAACATAATACAGGAAATAATAATTTGGTGGAGTTCTGTGTAAAATTTTAATGAAATTTAGAAAGGGCTGATAACCCTTTGAAAAGGCCTGAATCTCGTGTTTAAGTTAATCAAAATTCATTCACTGGAAGTCGAGTATTACATGCGTGCTGACAGACGGACATGGCCAAGACAATAGACGCTTCACGTATATGCCACCGCGTTTAAAGAGGTCACCTGGAAGGAAGATAATTTACTGATGATAGTACACCCTGTGAGGTCAACTTGTTTATATGTAATAATATTTGGTTTTCTTTTAAGCATGCCCATAAAACATGGAAGTTTTTTTCTATATCGAAAAGATGCTACGTGTTCTCTACATCACATGATTAATACCGAGTCTCGGAATGGCTTGAAACACATTATTTCATATTTGACTAATAGTTTGATGCTGCTCTACTGCAAAACCTTGTTTACCGCATCGCATATTTTTACGTCATATTTTCTATTAGTTTAATGACAGCATCATTACCGGTGTAAAATATTATCTGATCTTATCTCCCTGTAAATACGCAGTTATTAATAGTTTGAACCTTGTTATTAAATTTTTTTGCCCAGCAGTTGCTCTTGCTTCAATTTCCACTTTTTCTTCGTATTCAAAGTAAATGCAATAAACAGTAAACTCGGAAATAATTAATGACCTTTGCCTTATTAAAAACGTTAGCGAAATCAGCTCACTGTATTTCGAAGTAACGCTTAAAAGAGGTTTAATTCCTAACGATGTCGGCAATATTCAGAAAATTGGTTCTAATCAAACTCTGAATAAGAATTTAATTCATATTCTCGTATACCAGCCAAATTTAAGAAATATTTCTTGTCAGCATGGGAAGGAACTTTTATAGGCATTATATATGTGTGTGTGTGTGTGTACACAAATATATACATATACACAAACAAAAATGCCAACTGGCCACACCATGTCTGTCCGTCTGCATATAAAACCTGACTTCCGGTGGAGGGATTTTCTGAAAATTTGTAAGGAGAAATGAAATTTATGCACTGGTGTGCAAAACTTAAGGACCAGTCAGCTTTTCACCTGTAGCTTCTCATTGGAGTGGCTTGGATATGGGAAAAGCATACCAAAGGAACCTCGTGAGGTACAGAAATGATGAAGGAAACAACACCGACACAACAACGGAAACAAAATGTTAGGGGGATTTTATTAAAAAAATGGCAACATAGCACTGGTTGCCATGATACAGATGCATCACTGCCAAAGATGGAACAAAGGGAAGAGGTGGTCCTCAGTAGGAGATATGGCCACCCCTAATGTCGATGCAGGCTTTGCACCGCCTGTCCATACTTAGAACAATATTCTTGATAAGATAAGTTCTTGCGGTAACATCTCCCATCCTTCTGTCAGCGCCATCTTTAGCTGGTGAACATTTTCTGGTGGGTGCGGACGTGCCGCTAGACGTCTCCTCAGACGTCCCATATGTGTCGATGGGATTTAGATCAATGGAATGGGCAGGCTAATACATACAAACAATATCCTCACTTTCCAAAAGCATATCAACAGCTGCAGTGCGATGGGGTGTGGCGTTATCATCCATTAACGAACTCGGGGCCAAATGCACCTCGGAACAGACGCACATGGGAAAGGATTACCTCAGTACAGTAGCGTGCACCGGTTTCAATACCGCCTTCCAGTATCTGATATTGTGTACATCCATCCAAGATAACGCCTCCCCAGACGAGAACATCTGGACCGCCATATCGATCCCTTTCAGTGATGTTTGTGAGGTGATACCGTGTGCCAACCTCTCGCTAGATTAGCTGACGTCCCGAATCTCGGCTGAGACTGAATCTACTCTCATCATTAAAAAGTAACTTACCCCATTGCGCTGCTGTCCAGCCCTTGTGTTCGATGCACCACTGTAAACGGTGTCTCCCATGGGCAGGTGTTAAAGGGACATAGCGTGCCGGCCGTCGGGCAAACAGTCCACCTTTGTGGAATCGTCTGGTCACAGTAAACCGCGATATCCTGCATTCTTTGAAGCTGGTTTGCAATGGATCCCGCTGTCTGGTGTCGGTCCCTCTTGGCCTGTAGGAGTATATAGCGGTCATCATTGGGCGTTGTTTTTCGTGGACGACCACCACTGGTCCTTCGAACAGCTGTACCTGTCGTTATTGAAGGTCGATCACGCACGTGTGGCGATGCTATGGGCGATACCGAACTCTGCAGCCTCGCACTTCGAGCTTCCCAATTATTCGACCCCTGGTAAAGTCATCCAGATGTTGTCCACTGGCCATTTCGTTGTCTGTAGCACTGTATGAAACCAATTGAATGTCTGTAACAATCGTGCTCACCATTCGGTAATTTGCATATAACTGCTGAACTGCTGCTTTTATGTCTTTATGTGAGCTCTCTCATCACGTTTCAAATTTTTGCATGGGCACCAGCTTTCTACTGAACGGCCACAGTTATGAAAATCGCCACAGGCTGTTTCGTTTGATTTTGTGGTTGTAACTTTTAGAAATAGTGGTGGTCCTTAAGTTTTGCACACGAGTGTAGTTTAGACAGTCTATGCATGCTTAATGTGTGTTATGTAAGGCTCGTGAACGTGGTGAAGAGGTATACGTATAGAGAGAAATGTGAGAGAAATGTGTGTTATGTAAGGCTCGCATGTGAAGAGGTACACGTATAGAGAGAAAAGAGACTTAAAAAGTATATGGGAGTAAAGTAATGAATATTATAGGGTTATATTATTATATTATATTATATAATATTATTATATTATTATATAATTATTATATAATATAGAATATTATATTATAGGGTTTCTAAATTTAGAAAACATGAAAGTGAAATATAGGGCACTGAGTACACTGCCTGACTTGATTATCATGTCTTGGCCAAGTTAGTGAGTTTACATGTAGGTATTGTACGATTTTCATCCCAAGAATTTGGGTTTTTCATCTCTTGCTAATGTATATTGACACCTAATGTATGCTGGTACATATTGTAAGCAAACAAAACGTAAGAAGTGCTCATAGAAATACTTAGAATCTCTTCATAAGTAGGCTCGCCCCAGTCGATGGCTAAAAATTTCTACTGCACCAATTTCAAAACCGCAAATTCTCAATGGGAAAATTGAACGAGGTTCCATAAACAGTAAAGTTCTGCGTGTAATCTTTTCAAAAATCACCAACTTTTAAATGATATTAATTATTTTCACAGAGTGGCAAGGTAACTTTGAGATTATAAATTGAAGTAATGACGCTGAGGAACAGTGCAATAGAAATCCGTCCGATAATTTAATGGAATCTATTAGTGTTCGAGAAAGTTGATTTCAAACTATCAAAGTGGTTTTATTGCATTATTTCTTAGGGTCACATGACAACTGTAAGGAACCTGTCGATCATATCTGATAAGGGTTAGTCCGATTTCCTTTATAAATGATTTTTACGAGGAGACTTCGAATTTGAACTTGGAAAGTTGGATTACATCGAATTAATAAATTGCTTTCTGTGTTTCATATTAGTCACCCCTCTAGACGTACCATCCCCTTACTAGAAGAATCGTTGCTTTGCTTCTTGAAGATGTTGGTTCGGACTGGTCTGCTTCTGAGCTATGTATTCCTAAGTAGCCAATGAAAGGATGCTACATTCCCTGTTCCTTCCATTACTGCATGGACTTGTATATGGATTGTGTTTCCTTTCCTGGACAGTGCTGTTCTTGATTACAGCTTTACCATTGTTATATGATGGACTGTAACCCGGATCTCGTTTGGAGAGATCCGGGTTCGAGGCTCATGGACTACTGGAGGAATTTATAAAGTTCTCTTCTATCGAGCCTGTAGTTAACAGATCTCAGGTGAAGGAGTAGCGTTTCCCCTGTGAGTTATTCGGGGGCTTCAACCCGCACCATATGTAAATCGGCCCTTGGACGTACGATTCCCCAGACACATTACACACATCCAAATATGGACTACTCCCGAGGACCGTTACAATAATAATAGTCCTCGTAGGTAGCACTGTTGGTATAATCGCCCTCCTCCCCCACACTGGGTGGAATTGGTCTTTTTCACAATGTGGTTCAGAGTTAGCCAGTCTCAAGCGTGGGTAGCATGGATTTTCTCTCGGAAACTCAGTGTTTGTCCAACAAACGGCAAATCGACCACAGAATACACCCTGTTTACAAACATTATATGCAGCCCAATATCGCCTAAGTTGATGATGCACCCAATACCAGACAACAAAGATGATAACTATTATTCCCGTACTAGAACTTTCCGTCGATGTGGAAGTTCCAATATCTCAGGAGCATAGCATTCGTCGTTGGCTTATTGTAATGGTTAAAGCGGTGGAAATATGTCTAAGGGAGGTCCTGCATCTTGAAACCATTGCTGAGTGTTTTCATGGATTGCACTGAACAACAATGAATTTTTTTTTTCAATATAAAATATGGCGCATTTGGTGTATTTTAACTCTTATTTTGAATATGCAGCTTGCTATACTGAGTACACTTAGTTCGAAAGGTATTTCGTATTTTAGTTTTCAAGTAAATAGATTTTAGTCTTATCTGTTCATATTAGTTGCAGTAATGATGAAGTCATGGAGTTTTCTAGATCTTGCTGCACTGGTCTGTTCGGAGCTTCTAGAGTATTTTATGCTCAACTGCTTCCTGTAGGTCACACGGATATGACATGCCAATCAATCAGATTATGTGTGCAAGTTAACATATCAGTAAACTTCTGCCCCTTTTAAAATTGTGTCAACAAAATGTCGAATAACCTCATCGCCCGTGTGTATTATGTCCATAAATTGCGCGTGTTCTCTAGTCAGTTTGCCTACCTTGATAGCTGGATGAAAATCCTCGAGTTTCCAGGAAAAAAAAAAAATCTCGCTGCGACTGACCAACTCGGCTAAGGAGTGAAAAAAGCCAATGTTCCTCACATCTTTTACGGGATTCGAACCTTGTCATTTTCCACGCTTTGAAGAACGGTGATGATAACCACTTTGCTACCAGTATGAACTTAAAAACTGTGGACAGGAATGGAGATGGCCTTTAGTACTTAAACCTGAACATTCCACTCATTAGTGACCCCAAATCAAAGGTGTATTGGTTCGTCCGCAGATCGAATTATTGAAAGGGTGTTAATTCTTTTGCAACTAGAAGTTTCAGAGAGCTGTCGCTGATGATAAATTCACTTCTATGTCTCATATAGAAGCTGAGGCTTGTTTGGACTTCAGGAGTGGTACTAAAACCTTTTTTTTAGGCCGGTATAAATCAAAGAACTGAAGGAAGATTCTTATCAACGTTACTGGGCGGACAACTATAAAATCTTGATTGAGAATTCACAAGCCTACCAAATCTTGGTTGCAATACATATGTAAAAATCCTCGTCTTCCTTTCTAATTTAGACTTTTCTCAGGTAACTGCGGACAGATTAGTGATGATGATGCTTTCTAAAAAGGAAAAACGTTGCCAAGGAAGGTCGAATTTCATTATGCTGGCATACTATTGATCGACATTAATCAGGCTTCTGAGACCCCTTACAAAATAAAAAGCAAACGAAAAAATTACTATATTTTTATGTTCTATATTTATTAAAATTTCATTAAACATAAACTGCATTCCTCTGTTAATCTACGAGTGCTAGGCAATATCTGACTTCAAATTTGGATTCATACCATCAAAATCCATGAAATTTACCATGTTTCCAGAGTTAAAAAAATAATGAAAAGCTTAAAACTTTTCGTCCAATGTTATTGGTAATATGCGATTGAGCATTGTTAGAAGAATATCTTTTTTTACATCTTGTGAGGGACTTTTCTTAATTTTTCCATACTCTTTGTTGTTAGGAGATTAGAATAATACTCAATATTCATATCTGCCACCTTGCTCCATAATCATGGACAAATTAACCAGTAAGAGTCCCAGAAGATCGAATCCATGACCTAGTCCTATCCATCCTAGTCGTCCTCCGACTAGCAAGGTCATGGTTCGTCTACCGCCTTGTTGTTAGTGGATTCCAGCGGGTTTTGAGCCCAAAAATATAACACATCACTGTTCTGTCTTATTAATTTCTAGCGATGGCATAAGCTCATATGCCAAAGTTAATAAAAACAAATTTCGAATAAAATTTTAACATAGTTCTTAAAATAGGCGTGATTATTTAAAAGCAGTCATCTATGATTGTGATTACAAATAAGAGTAGTTTTAATCACAAAAAAATTCATAATTAAAAAGCTCGTATTTTAATTATGAAACTGGTGGGTGATTTTTGTCAGTTTTAGATCCGATCCTTGCCTTTACATATAAATGACGTTTTTGCTTTGCTCTCTCTCTCTTTCTCTCGTACACCCACACGTACAGCAAGGAGTTAATTTATCAACTTGAAGAGCACGATTAATAAGATTGCTTTTTCATTTATTTTGAGGTCCAAACTGTTACTGAATTAGTTATTATCACTACAAAGATAGGGAGGAAAAAATCTCACTCCGTTTGTTATTAAATTTCATTAAACATTCAAAGGAAATATTAAAATTTCCACGCGACATATCGAATAACTTATTCTTTAATTAATATTGAACACGAAGCGGTAGAAAACGTATAAATTAAATTATATCTGGCAATTTTAAAATTTTACTTAGATATTAGATTTCTTTCGCTTTCATTAACGAAAAAAAAAGTCCCTCTGACAGCTTATGGCAGTCCCTTACCGGATGAAATATAAGTTAATTTAAACTAAAGTTCTTCCTCTATAGAATATCACCTCTGAAGAAAATGGTTTCTGTTAAAAGATATATTAATAGTTTAGAACCCCTCGCGGCCTGCGCAGTATTACAACTGCTACTTTTCTATCCGTCTAGAAAAGGCTGTTGTTTTGAAGAGAAAATCAAAGTTTAAAATTAATAAAGGAATCAGAGTTCTAGAATCTACTAAACGAATATATTTTCATAATATGAAGTCTATACTTCGTGAAATAAGTAAAGTTAATAGAAATCTGTATCCTCAGTTGACCACAGCCAGCAAATTCTCTGTACTAAAAGTCCGTTTCGTTGTGAATTATCATCAGCCATTTTCAATCCACTTCAGGATGAAGGCCTCTCCAGCAACTTTCCAGTTCCTTCTGTTTTGTGCAATGGCTATCCATTTACTACCCACAAACTCATGAATTTCATCTATCCATCTCCGCCGTTGTCTTCCAGGTTTTGGGTAACATTCTGGTATTTTCTTAGTCCATCTGTCATCATGTCTTCGAGCTATGTGTCCTGCCCAAGACCATTTTAGTTCTTTAGTTTTGATAAGAATGTCCTTTACTTGAGTTTGCTGCCTAATCCATGTGGATCACATAGTGGCAATTTTGCATGTTCACATCTATGAACAGTGGTACTTTTAAGGCGGAAATGCAACCATCGACCTTATCCGATGTGCTAACGAGTGATTTGAGGAAGACTGTGAGCATCTATTGGGGTCAGTCCACCGCTATCAACCGACATCGCAAGTAGTAGTACTCTTGGAGGAGATGGCTGGCCTTGATCTTCTCAGATTGGATTGTTTCATTCTTCTTACAGTTTGAGATGTAAGATGGATGTGGTTCTCCACGATGGTTAGTTGGAACAATATGGAGGTTTCTGTTGTTTTGGATAGTGTTGTCTTTGTTTACCATTCCTGACTTCACCATACTTTTCAGATTCGAAGAGGTGTAAGATCTGCTTCTGAGAATATCTGTCAGAATGATCCAATGAATTATTATCGATTCTCTGAAAAATGATCTATTGTAGAACGTGCACAATATTCAGTGCAATTCTCATTTCAGTTTGTATTACAAAACAGCATGCATGACCGGGCTCGAGTGAGCTGCATTTTTTTTTCTCTCTCCTGAAACTTGGGTACTCACCTAGAAAAGAAACAAACTGACTCTCTCATGGAGATGCCTGTATGATTTACCAATATTTATTTGCTGTTATCTACCGAAAAATTTCGGAATGGAGTCTTTGGTGTCGAAGGATCTTGGCTGTCGTTGGAATCTGATTTTAAGCGATCTTGCTCTTGTTTATATAACAATTTCAGTCTTATCTTTTTCATCTTTTTCGAAGTTTGCTTTGATTAACTTAAAATCACTTATTGAAATCATGTAATTACTTAATACCGTTGCATCAGTTAATTAATGTTGCTGTTAATTAAGTTATAAAGTTCTAAATTTTTTTAAAATTCCTTTCAATTTCTTTATTTCTAGACTTAACAATGTTGTCCAAAGTTATGCCAATTATTTGAATTAGTCGGATATCTTCATCTTATAAATCCTATAAACTTATACTCCAATTTTAAGTTTTCATAATTAGTCTAATTAGATTCCTTAATTATTACTTTATTAAAGAGATGTCATTTATTGATTTCTGAATTAAGTTAAGAAACAATTCGTCTCTTGGTCAACGTCTCTTGGTAATTAATCTCTTGGCAACGGTTGCTGGCATTATCAACCTATTGCGAGGTACATAATAAAGTGAGCTTATAAATCAGAAATTATCCCAATCTCATAACTGTAAGAAAAGTATAAATATTTAGAACTAAAGATGGAACCGCTAGAAAATAAAGTAAATATAAAAATTGAGATGGAAGTCAATGAACTGACAAGACTACAGAAATGGGCTACAGAAAAGAAGCCATGCTGCGATCCATTAAGGATCACAGCATGCGTTCGTGACGGTGAAGTCTTGCCTGACCAGCCTGCTTAATTATTATGACAAAGTTATAAAACAACTTCGACATTATTTACTTTGGCTTCAGCAAAACTTTTGATATCGTTCAACGTGAAAGACTATTATATAAATTGGAGCAAAATTGATGGGATTATTTGAGAGATCTTTCACGGTTTAGGAGTCGCTTTAAAAAAAAAAGAAAATTGGAGAAAGAGGGTAATCATAAATGGATATTCTTCGCAGTGGACAGAATAGCAGGTGAGGTTCCTTCAGAAATAAATTCAGTGGATCTTTCTGTTCCTAATTTTACTTAATAACATTGGTTAATGAAACGTGAAGAAAATATCTCTTCCACACTATTATTTAAGAAAATTCTTAGTAAACTGATAACATAAAAATCGGACAAGGTCTAAAATTGAGTTACCATAAACAAAATCGTTTAAGATAGAAGCGTGCCATGAAATGAGTTTAATGTCTCGGCTAGAATTCATTAACACAAAAAGGGAATGTAACATAAAAATCTAATTATAAAAAGGAGTGTTTATTCGACAAAAAATACTTGTAGCTATTGCAGAAAAAAATCCATCCTGAGCGCATTAATGTGATTCTCGATCATAGACTTTCGAGGCGTCGAGCAGTATATTAAGAAGGACAGATATATTTAAGAAAATACATCTTTATTGTTCTTATAAACTTAGAGGAAATCTAGAACTTGTTATAAGTTTATTATAACATTTCGCTTCTTTTCAAAATCGCGAATAGCTGAGCTTATTTCAGTCTAACTTGATGGTTCATCGAAATAAGATTATCTTCTACGTGATATACTGAAATACCTTCTGTGTACTGTTGTTCGTTGTAGAATTTTTAGGCACAAGTATTATGTCTAAATATCATATGCTCTGTGGTCAATTTGCTGCTTTTCTGAACGAAAAACCCGAGTTTCGGGAGGAAAACCATACCATCCTCTCCTGAGACCGACTAATTCAGCCGCTTTTGAAAAAGGCCCATAAAAATTCCTGGTCATCGACTGAGGGGATTCCAACTCGGTTGTTGTCCATCCAGTGTAGGGAGAACGGCAATTCTACCAGCTGTGTTACCCGTGAGGGCTTTCGTGTACTATAAACGCATTGAAAAGGTCTGGGTTCGAATCTCGTCAATGATGCAAGGACCATTTATGCGTCATTTTCACTTCTGATTTTTCGTCCAGCAAAGCGACCAGAGAACGGACGCAATTTCGGAATGTAATTATTTGGGTATATGAATTTGTTCTCCACTAATCCCAATATGAAATACACTGCCCTACCATTAATATCCGACACCCCTACATGGATGGAAAAACAAGTTCTATATATGCAACACGTCACAGAACCTGCTATAAATATGCACACTGGGCTTCGAACAGACAATTACAAAAGTGGGCATGCAAGATGATACGTTCAACAGAATTGATCACCTCAACATATGCTAGACGCCGATTGACATGATGTAAGGATTGAGAATCCTGGACTGCAGATCAGTGAAAAACAGTCCTATGGGCAGATGAGTCGAGGTTCGCGCTCTACCAGTCTGATACCCATTCCTGGGTGTGGTGAATGCCAAGGGAACAGTTCCTTCCCGATTTGTATCCTCCCAACAATGAAATTTGGTACAGGCAATATCATGGTTTGGGGCTCCTTTCATGTTTTGGCTTGGGCCCATTAGTCGTTATTGACAAAACAATGAATTCTCCGCAATATCAGGACACGTCTAACATTATGGCAATACTTCGGGGAAGGCCCATACCTGTATCAGAAGACAAACGCGCCATGCCATACTGCTCGGATCGTAACAGAGTCGTTTAAGGACATGAGTGTGGAAAAGTTGGATTGGCCAACCCATCTTTGGGATGTATTGGATGGTGGGTACGTGAACGTCGAGATCGCCCAAAGAACAAGGCCGAACTGTTTGGCTGCGTTAAAGGCTGAGTGGAGGAACATATCACCTGACATTTATAAAAAGATGGTTGAGAGTATGCCGCGAAGATTGAAGGCCATCATAAAAGCAAAAGGTTTCAGCAGAAAATATTAAATGATGTAATAAAAGCTCTTTTGTCTAAAGGCAGGTGTCCGGATATTAATGGTAGGGCAGTGTGTATTTGTTATATTGTAAACGCATAAGTTTTTTTAAAAATGGCCGTGTTTAACATTCTTTAGTGGTCGCTATTTTATGATCCTTTTCGTTTTTATCTCATTCTGGTGTTAAGAAATTACCAAATAAAAGTAATGCTGCGCATGAGCAGTATTGTTTAGCTCGCATTTGGTTTAACTAGAATGCAACATACACATCAGTGCCTTGCCAGAGTTGCTTATTCGTCCGCTGCATGACCTCTTGCACACAGTATGATCCACATAATGTTTTGTTTGCTTCTAGAAGTTGGATATGCATTATCCATTAAGATATAAGTAATGCGAAGCCATTGATAGGCAAATTTCTGATGCCAGTTACACTTCTCGGAGCAGCTACCACTATCATACAGGGATGCTTGATACACCAACCTCGTGTAGTAACCCAAACCATTAGATAAGAGTGCTATTTCCGCTTCCTTTATCAGGAATATTTTCCATCTGCATAATACGAAACTTCTCTCTCTGTTTGCATTCTCCGAGATGGTAATGGAAATCTCTTTTCACTTGATGATGATGCTGATTAAAAGGGACTTTAAACCTCATCAGGCCTAGTTTGCAGTCATTGATTCCTTGGTCCGAGTCATCAAGACTATCCTAAGTACCCATAGTTATCATTACGTCTGTCCTAATATTTATGGACGTTTAGAATATGGATTTCGAGCCGCATTGGAGAAATATTAATTTCTATCCCTATAACCGAAAGTGCTCTAGAATTGTACACAGCTGCATCGCTAGTTTAAAAGAACTTTTACATTACAATTTGACTGACATTTGCTACAAACCAAAGCTATTTAAGTGTACTCTCGCAGTTTTTATGGCAACTTTTAATTTCGTTTTTAATGACAATGTTTAGGCTATTAGTAGAAAATACTTAAATACATAAATAATGCATTTTAAGCTGGATTATGACATTAACAAAAACTGTAGTAATGAGATTAATATAATTGAAAATAAGACACCGAAGGTAAGCCATTGCTAATCACTTTGAAGAAAAATAAAGGCACTTTAGATCACTTTCTTTATCCTTAAGTGTTTGTTTGTTAATAATTCTTAGGTCTTAAAGGAAAATGGCTCAATTTTTGAAGACATCCTCGTTCTTTATTGGGGCTTATGTCCAGTGGATATTAACCGAACCTTAATTGAAAATATAGCTACCGTAAAAAAGCAAGTGGGTATTAACTTTTATCCCATTGCAAGAAGTATAGAATTAATTTTTGTTATTTTAAAGTAGAAAGTTATCCCAGCAGAAAATGTCAGCTACAAATTCCCATTTAATATCAGAACACTTAATAAAAAAAGATTATTTATCGAACAGTTCTCTATTTTTATAGAAGCACTATACATGTACTCTATGGTCAAAATATTTGGACACGGTGGTGATTTGTAGAATTGTATTTTAATTCAAAAACACTAACACAGAGTTAATGCCACCTTTAGCATCTAGGACCTCCTAGATGCCAAATTTTAAATTCAAATTATTACTGAATTAATACTTCGAATTTGAGCTTGTCATTGATGTCTGGTGCTGAAGTCGAAATTGAAGAAGACTTTAAAAATTCCTCTCGTCGTTGAAGGGAACAGGAAGGCGTGACATCCAAACACTTCTCCATTATTTTATTGGAAATGGAATCGCCGTGTTTTCCTGCTCATTCTATTCTAGGGAATTGTGCACAAACGGTTAGATCCAAATGCATTTTCCCTTCAATAAGCCAAGGTTCATTTAAAAGCGATAGAGTGGGGAAAATTGGAACATAATCTTTTAAAAATTTGATTCGTCATTAATGATTGCTATTTTGAACTTCACCGCGATCATTAAATTTCCAACGGAATCGTCAACTATTTGAAGCTATCGGTGCTCTCCTGAAATTACTAAGTAGAGTTAATTCGGGGCATTTCCTCTCAGTTTACCAACGATCATTAATAACTTATGGTAATTGGACTTAAAAGCTTTTACCTCAAGTTTGCAATATCATTACAGATCGCAAATTTAAATTTATTTACTTTTTATCTCAAATCAATAGATGGTTACTATGGTTTCCATGAGTAATGAGATGGTACAACGTGAAAGAATGTACATACAGATGGATAGAATAATAATACCTAAATTTGACTTATTTGATACATATCTTGAATATTTTAGTCATAATTAAATCGGTACCATGCAGCGCGAATGGACATCTTCAATAAAAGTAACTGCTGTGGATTTCTAACGAAGTATCGAAGTCCTGGTTTTGAATTAAATTCTGTAAGGCGCAGTCGGTGGACGCCCAAGAAACTGGAGACTCCAAATGGGCTATAAAACTGGCAAACGCATCAAGTGAAGAATGCTATTTTTTATTTTCTTCCAGCCTTTACAGAGAGAGAACCAAGCGTACAAGTTTGCACAGTAAAGGAGGATAAGAATGTACAAGAATTTTTTGCGTATCATTTTATAAGGATCTATCGCTTCTTTTTGCATTTAATATTACGTACCAAGAAGAAAACTGAACCCTACTGAAATTTTAGTGGGGAAATATGCCTGATATTCACCAACCCCTTCCTGTATTTCATTTCTTTCTTACCCTCCTCAATCTCGCCCCTCTCTTTTCTCTTATTATTTTGCTTCTCATCGCTCTCTTTATTAGTTTTCCTCGCTCTTGCATCTAACTAAAAATAAGAAAACCCCATAATTCATTGCAAGTGACAAGATGGTTTAAAACTTCCAAAGATTTCTTAATAACCGAAATAAATCTCATAGAAAAGACAGGTCTTGAGATATGATGGATGTCGTTTTCTTGTAAGGCAACAAATATCTTATTTTAGCTATACGTTGCATGTCTGGAGATCGTTTCAAGGCCACATTTTAATGCGCGTGCATAAAATGTGTTGGATCTCGTTGTTGGATTGATTTTCGGTATCAAGACTTGTCCAGGTTCTATTTGCCTGGGTGGAATGTAGTCCATTTCGCACAAGGCAGCTAATGCAGCGTGCTCTAACCCCATGTATCTTCCTCGTGCTGCTTCATCCGAATAACAATATTTGTCGATACTTGTTTTGATGGCTAAAGGTTTCTACGTCTAGTCCACAGTTCTCTGGGAGAGATTATTGATCTCCGATAATTACTGCGTCAACACATTGATAAGGTAAGGGCGAATAATTCGTAAAATTCAATTTACACTTCGATTGCTCACATCGATCCGAATGGTAACGCCATTTGGTGAAATATGCGAGTTGTTTGGTAGATTACGCCTGTGACGATAGGTGTCTCTGGTATATTAATGTTGTCGCGTTTCACTGGTGTCCGCGATGAATTGAGAAATAAGAAATATAATTGAGTGAAAGAGGAAAGAGAATTAACAAGATGGAAAAAAAAGACTAGAATGGTTATTTCTGGTCCGCACCATTGCCGATATCTGGAGTACCAACGAAAGCAATTATTATTTCTTATTGCTTTTCTTAAATTGCTCTTTTCGCTGCTCGTGAAGGCGGTGATGATGAAAATTATGTAAATATTGTTATTTTGTGTATAGTTTTTTCTTGTTCTTATATTTTGGAGCTTGCTTGGATTTTTTGCATTTAAACTACCTCAGAATTAGTGAGTTCCCTGTATCTTCATCTCGGAATTTCATTTTTATCTTTAACTGATTATATTTCAGTCGAATTCAGCCATCTTCATGTCCAGTGTTTGCTCATAGTCAACTTTGTGGTATTTTATAGAGAAACTTTAAAAGGATATCGAAGTCTTCATTGAAGTTAAATGACAATAAATGATTACAGAACAATAAAAAAAGTCTATATCGAAAATGTTATGAAACAAGAAGCTCTGGAAGAAAGCTGCTTTCAGGTATCCGTCCACGCCAAGAGGAAGTGGACATTTGATTCTGGCAGTGCTTTATTAAATAGGAAGATTGAATTCCACATCTATAGGAGGTAGTGAAGTACCTATTCATGTCAATAGAAAGGAGGAAAGAAAATAAAGGCACACGTTGCAGAGGAAAGGAAAATCATCTCAACTGCTGGAGCCAAACCTACCAGTACCAGCGATCCCACCAGGGAGAAAACGTTTGAGAGGACGTTGTGGAATGTCTAGATATCCGGCTAGAAGGATCACCAGACCATGGCCCCCTGATTTTATTTTACTGTGGGGCTTTCTCTTAAAAAGAAAGCATTAATGAACACCGGATTGAAAAACATTTTCGATTTCATTGCGGACTTTCCTGAGGATATACTTTGTCACCGAAAACATATCAGGCTTGAGCGTGTTGTATAGAATGGCGGTCACCCCAATATCTCTTATAACACACATAACAGGTTTACACACGTCAACCGGATTATATATTAATCCCAAAAGTTTAGACTGGGACCTGTGCAGCTGTATGAGCTCCACGACTTTAAAAAGTATATTACCGAATGAGTGTTAATTTATTAGGTACACCTGCCGTTTGTATGAAATGAGGAGCTCCTTCACTGTCACCATCACTTGTTCGTATCATGCGATATAAAGCAAGAGGAGAGTACGTAGGGATGCCGCAAGTGTGCAATTCGGGGTGAGAATGGGCAAGGCGAAAGTGTCATTGAACGTGGAATATTAGTTCTACCACACGCAGTGGTAGGAGTGTCTGAGAAACTGTAACCCTACTGGGGTTTTCGCTTATGAGTGTGCAGAGGGTGTAACGAGATTGGTACAATGACCAAATAAGATTCAGCCAACTGCGATTTTGAGTTCGAAACGGCTCGTTGATGCAAGAGGCCAAGGAAGGATGATAACAGTCGTGCAGATTAGCAGAGAGGTTATAGCCAGTCAAACAACAATCTAGCAGGGTTATAGTGTTAGGGTTAGAAGCCACCTGGGGTTTCCCACAGCAGCAGAATAGTGGTAACCACAAAGGCATTTTCGAAATGCACAGCTCTTCGTATCTTGTTAACAAGTGAACCGAGTTACACTTCTGTTATAGGGCCCTCAGAAGTACTAGCATAGACATTTTGTTTAACGAATCTCGATTCATGCTCTTTCACGCTGAGGGGAGAACCGGAACATGGCGAAAATAGAACGAGTGTGGCTCGATCCTGCTAGATGAGAACAATGCAAAGCTGGGGTGTGTTGTAATGGCATAGCCAGTGTTTTTGTAATGAGGCATATGAGGATCCCTTTGACACACTACGGCAGCATTTAGATGCACAGGTTATCTGAAATTGTTTCCGACTAGGTCCATTCCTTTATGACTACAGTGCATTCTTCTACGAATGGGTTCTTCCAGCAGAATAATGGGCCATCTCACAAGATGAGAATTGCACAGAACTGGTTCCAAGAACATGTGAGCTAACTGAGCCTACCGCCGTCCTCCCATGTTACTGTCCATTGAGCACCTATGCGAACAGGAGGAACAAGTGCTTCGAAGTAGAGATCCGCAACCATCCAGTTTGTGGCAGCTGTAGGAAGAAGTTGAGTCAGCATCCCTGTGGCAGACTTTCGACACCACATTAAGTGAAAGCAAGAAAAATCCTTGTGGTTCTGATGCTGGAATTTATTTAAGCTTGGTCATTAATAAAACAAACTCTGTTCATTAGTATATCTTTCACCTTTCTGGATGATATATTAATAACAATATTAATGTGATTATTTTCTCTATCGCACAGGACGATATATGAATCAGTACAAAGGTTAATACAAGTATATATGAGCAATGTTTTTGAATCCTGTTTTATTTCGGCTCAAGTTTTTGATCCTCGGTTCTATTTGGGTATTCTGACTATTAAAACCCATTAGCGTGCTCAATAGGACAGTCTTTTGAATGAAAATCTGCAAAGGTGAATAACTTCCAGAACACTTCTCAAAGAGAATTATTTTATCTGTCCATCTGGCTGAGCATATCTATGTTAAAAAAATAGTGATTTGATTCAAAAAACAGCAACAGTCACTTTGAAAATATCGCAAGTGGGCAAAGATGATTCGTGTATAGAAAGTGACGTGTAGCTAAACTGACATGGGACAATTTACATTTGAAGTGCCCATTTGCAAAACAATGAGAATACACTCCAAGCAATTGAACATTAGCAGCAATGTTACGAATACCATATCCACCGAGACAGAAAAGGGCCATGTATAGAATTTCTCGAAAACAAGCATTAAAGCAACACATTACGTTAGATTTAGGTCCGGATGTTGAAATAAGAGCTTTCGATTGGAATAAAGGAATGTAGCGCAGCTATAGGCCGTGGTGATGTATAGAATTGACTGTTTCTGTATTACATATTGATGAACACAGAGATGAAGGAACGGGCCAGTGTAGTGTAGCTTTCCTTTTTCTTCAGAGGGCAGTGTGATCTGTCAGAGAGAAAGTTTGATTATCCTAAAATATTCACCCATTCTCAACATAAAGCAAGACTCGAAGTTCCTATTCTGTCTCTTGATCTACACATCTCACAAAGAAGATTTCAAATTCTTCCTCCTCGTGCTTACAAAATTGCGAATTTCTTAGATTATACGGTATTTGTCTCGAACACTGTAAGAAGTGTTCTTGAGAATATCGTCCAGAATTTTATTACCGTTTTATTTATTCATACATTTTCAAAAAAAAAATGGCTGCATGCATAAATCGTATATCGTATAATCATATGCATTGGTTATTTATGAAAATAATACACTAAATATATGTAGGTGTACTTGTAAAGTATTCTCTTTTTATTCAGGTCGATCATGGACTTTGATCTCCACATCGGGTCACTGAATGCATTGTCATATGCTTAAAACTAAAACGGTATGAATAATTTTAAATCATTAATCCATGACGCTCAGCAAGATTGAATAACTCTGTACATCTGTATACTTTGAAGAAAGAATGAACTCTATACACCTAACCCAACGTAAGTATTGGAATAAGTTCCCTAACAACAGCGCTAAATTGAAGATTGAGGTAACCTGAAATTTTATCAACAAAATTCTAGTGTTGGTGATTGAAAGGTATTGAAATATTGCGGACAAAAACTGACAAAAGTAGTGAAAAGCATTTGTTAAACTGAAGTCCCTTAATTCCGTGTTTTCTTTTCCAAAATATAAAGGTTCAGAGTTCGACCCTCCATCCTCGATGGAGATTCGAATTTCTGGTCGTTGGAAATGGGGCAAATTGAGGTATTCGGCACATTTCAAGGAAATTTAATACATATTAAGAAAAGCCGTATTTATTCATTATTTTAATGCGGTATAATCAATACATTTCATGGGTTCACTATTCACATTTTATCCAATCATCCTTTATTTTTTTCCATGGCAAAATCATTCCTTCAACATTCTTCAGACTTGCTCTTGTCAGTTTATTCTGATAAGTCTCCGTTACTCTCAGATTCCTTATTTGAATTTCCATTTTCGTTCAAATCTATTACAACTTTTTTTTTTATTCCTGTCACTGCTCTCTTTTCACCGATTTGTTTTCCGATTTTTAATGGGGTAACGTCTTTGCTTTTTTAAAAATGTTTTCTATTGTTCTCAAGATGCATTCCTTATCGCGCAAACTCCCCTGACCCAATGTGGTCGAAGCATATACAGAAAAATTGTATCTGTTAACTGTTTCTTTCTCTTGTTGGAAAAGTAAGAATGTTTTGGATAGGATAAAAAATTTATAAAGGAAACAAATCGATTTATTTTTGTTTCGTAGCTGATGTTGATTGGACCGGATAATTCGGATTAATTCTCCTATATTCAATAGCAAAGGATGTTAATGAATTTCGATCACATTATGATCGTGACTTTGATGAAGAAGTAGAAACTGATGATACATGTCTCGTGTCCTCAAGATGATTTCCTTTTGGAAAAAGTGGTCAGGGTGAAATGGATAGATTTCGGTCGCCTTCAGTCCAGACTGCATGACTCCTCCTACCGAAGCAGCCCTTTTTAAAATGCCCATGTGTAATAAGATAATTATTTTGCCCACAATTTCAAGCAGTTTGAGCGCATTACAGGGAGCGCTATGGCAATCTTTTATTAGTAAGGTTTTACCAGCAGCTGGTTTATGTTTATATCCAAGAGCATTCATTTGATTAAAGAAACAATTCGTAAAAAGATCTCTTCTACAACTGTCGGAGAGATGCCACATATCACATCAGCATCTAAAACTTCTAGTTTAATTTAAACCAGCCTTTAATATAAACATCTAATAACGCACTCGTAGGTAGCACAGTTGATTGAATCGCTTCCTCCCTACACTGGAAGGAAAAGACCTTTGGATGGAGTCCCGTTGATGACGTGGGAATTTTTGTGATATATAGAAGATTTTTTTTCTAGTAGGGATAAGGAGGTAATTGTCCCTTTGTTTTAGGCAATGGTCAGGCCACACCTTGAGTAGTGCGTACAGATCTGGAGTCTCCTTTTAGGAAGGATGTAGAGCTGCTGGAACAAGTACAGAGAAGGGCAATGAGATTAATGAGTGGATCAAAGAGTTTCTCTTAGGAAGGAAGGCTTAAAATTTGTAAATTACCGTGTCTGGTGACTAGGCACCTGCGAGATGATCTGATTGAGGTGTATCAAGCCTTGAATGGTTTGAGCAAGCTCAATGCTGATGGAATTCTTCTTTCTTGCCCAGCTTAATCTCCTGAGGGGACATAAATTCAAATTGAGGAAAGTCGGTTGTAGAATAGATGTGCGGAAGTTTGCCTTTAGCCAGCGAGTGGTTGATTGCTGGAACACTCTTCCATCTGTCTTTGTAGAAGTTGACAGCTTAAATAAATTCAAGACAGAACTATAAAGACATTTGGAGCGAATGGATGGGTGAAATGGGAAGGTTTTTTTTTTTTTTTTTTTGGCTGATGCTGCATAAGCTTGCTTTCTTGCATCATATGCCTCTACTAATAGTAACTAAGAAATATTAAGGTGATGTCTTTTCTGACGCGAGATGTCTCCTGCGTTTATTCTATACAACGAAACCATAGCATTGTGTTTGAGTGGATATTACGTGTTTATACCACTAAGTTCAAAGAAAGCATCCTTTACCTCTTGATAATTATTTTAATTTGTTTACTGATAGGAAAATAGAAGTTATTACACTTTTCTCTAATTCGTTACCCAATTAGTTTTTTTTTTTTTGTTACTATGATGTTGGTCACGAAGGAACTGGATGAAAAAAATAATTTTGATATTTTATACTGTTTTATACTGTTTCGATACTGTTTATCATGAAAGATTGTTGTACAGATTGGAGCAGTGTGGAATTATGGGAAAGTTGCTGCTGTGGATAAAACGCTAGTTGAGTGATAAAAGTCAGAGTTGCCATCAATGGACATTGCTCTTCATGGACTAATGTTATGAGAGGAGTCCTCAGGGTTCGGTGTTGGGCCCATGGTTATTTTATATATTTATTAAAGATATTAATAGAGGCTTCATGTCCAAGTTTGTAGACGATACAAAGGCTGGTAGGGTGGTTAATAAGAGAAATTACAGTATGCTACTGTAACGGAATCTAGAAAAGTTAGGTAAATGGGCTGAGAAATGGCAATTTAAGTTTAACATTGATAAATCCAAAGTACTGCATATGGGTAGCAGTAACTCCAGAGTAACGTACTAACTGTGTGGTGTTGCACTCAGGGTAGTGGAAAATTAAAAAGACCTGGGGTTGATTGTGCACCAAGATATGAAGTTCTCTGAACAATGCAGGTAGGCTTCCAGGACAGCTCATGGGGTTTTGTCAATGATATACAGGATTTCTTTCTAGCCAGGATAAGGAGGTGACTATTCCATTGTGTAAAGAAATAGTCAGGTCACATCTTGAGTACTGAATACAGGTGTGGGGTCTCATTTTAGGAAGAATGTGGAGCTGCTAGAACGAGTACAGAGAGAGAAGCGTAACGAAACTGGTGAGAAGAATAAAGGGCTTCTCTTACCAAGAAAGGCTGCAGTTCTAAAAATTGGAGTGTCTGGACTCTGGAGACTAGACACCTGCAAGGTGATCTGATTGAGATGTTTAAAGCTTTGAATGGACTGAGCACGCTGCTCAGTGCTGATGGGATTTTTCCTCTTGTTCAGACCGCACACGAGGCGCCACTTAATTCAAATTTTCCTTTAGCCAACGGATGGTTGATTGTTGGAACAAACTTCCATCTGTTGTGGTAGATTGATAGTTTAAATAAATTCAAGGTACAACCAGACAAACTATGGGAGGGAATGAATATTGTGTCAGTTTCAGAATGGGATTAATCACTGCTAGCGATGGCAACTTAATCAACAAAACGACAAACTGTAGATAGGACGAATAATAGTCCAGTCTCGATACGATACACATACTGCTCAGTCAGCTCTAGAAACACTATACCAAATGAAACATCGAGATTATGTTAGAAAAACTCAAAGGATACTCTCCTATGGACATTGCAGAGAATTATAGTCATGATGAACCTATGTTAGATCTTGTTACAGAAAGCGACATGGACACACGTCCAATATTCCCAAAAAAGTAAAAGTTAAATCAATTTTTAACGTTAAAATTGATCGTCACAAGCATATCACCTCTGAAAAGCAGACAGATTCAACTTGCAATTCTAAGTCTAAACAATGAGTAACATAATCCAATGGAAATGCAAAAGCTTTTGCAGCAACACAGATGACATATACGAGTTAATAAATCGTTATCATCCTTTGGGTATCTTCTTACAAGTCTAACAAATTAACACTAATAGTTTAATATTTAAGTGGTTCAGTAAAATATTATACACTTTTTCAGCGAAACATTTCTTAGAAATAGTGCTCTTGGAGAAGTAGCCGTATTCATAAATTTGAGTTCCTTGTAGCCGAATCTATCTGCAAACCTCCCTAGAAGCCTTTGCGGCACGTATAGTGATTGTCATTGCTTTAACCCCTCGTTTCGATTTATCTTCCGTTTACGATTTAGAAACTGGAAATCCTTGCTTCGTTTCCTGTCTGTTTACCAGAAACTTTAATGAATATCATCCATTATGGGGGTCTTCCGTCTCATACGGGCGCGGTAAGCTCATTGAAATGCTATTCATCAGGCTCACCCACTTATATTCATTTTCCTACTGGGTCAACCTCTGAAATAGATTTCTCTATCTGCTCTCCAACCCCATCCAAAATATCGATTGGACAGTGCTTGAAAATCCTCTTAACCGCGTTCACTATCCACTGATATGTAGAATTCGAACTGCACATTCCAAAATAACAGCAGCCTAAACGAAATGATTTTTCCAAAGCAGATCGGAAAAAGTGTACCAGCTGTCACTCTTTTGATGGTCACGTCATTGAATCTTCTCCTGTTGATGCTGTAACCGTGAATATCACAACGCAAATACTAACAGCCGCTATCCTGTATTCTCAGTTAAGAAACTGTAGGCATAACAACCACTGGTGGAAAGGCGGTTGTAATAAAATTGAAAGAATGAAGTTGAAGAATGAAATCGCTTTTGTGAATGATCCCCAGTAAGTTAACTGTAAAATATCTCCATTAATAATAACGTTAATGGAACCCGCAAATGCAGGGTGTTTTTAAAATCGCCGGTCACGAGCAATTGCATATATTTTCGGTTACTCGCGCGAGAATAACACATAATTTGATTGACATGTAGACCTTTTGTATAAGGTCACAATGTGCCATGCGAGATGGAAATGTCACCCATTCTGTACTAAACACGCTCCAACAACAACACACTTTCAACAACGAGAAGCGTGTCTTGGAGAATATCGCCAATTAGCTCAGTGAAGGCGTCCTTTAGTTCTCCAATTAGTGTGAACTGTCCACAAATGTCCGCTCTTTGAGACACCTCCCATAAAAAAAAATCAGGAGCGCTAAGGCATTTATCTTGGCGGTCAGAATCCCTTAGAGATCACGCGAACTTCAAACACAGCTTCCTCCCTGTGCACTGCAACTGCAGATGTGTGCGCTGCCCCGACGTGTTAGAATGGTGAAAGCGTAAGGGATTTCGCATGCGCATTCTGTGTGCTGCCACTACAAAACGTACGATGTACACGTCAAACAAATTGTATATGTAATAATAGGAGGTTGTGTGACTGCAAGCCTTTAAAAGCACCCTGCATTAGATACAAATTTTGAATAATCATTGATCTTTCCATGCAAAACATAATCGATATGTTATGAAAATCACCCAAATGAGTGATTTTGTGGATGCATTGGGAGGGAAGGAGGCCATGCTCAGTCTAGACCATAATAATAGAAAATCCTCCCTTATTCTCTCCTCTATACATTTCGCAGTATTCATGAAGTCAAATTGTTGTTAGGAAGGGAGGATTATTTAGCATAAGTCTTAAAATACAACTAGTTTTATCCAATTTCCACCAGAATTGAAAGAAATCTGCACATGGTTAATAGGTCTAAGAAATCTCGACTCTAGCGGCATCATTTAGATGGCAGATTGGTGCATAAGGAAAATAATGCTAAGCTGTGGATCATTAGGCGTTGGTAGGGGCAGACAAAACTATTGGAGGGAGGGTGGCAGACCAATGCTTCGACTCAGAGTAGCTTGATGTTAGCACGATATAGACCATTTCTAGGATACGATCGGAAGGGCCATTCTGAGTACAGACCTTTTCCTGTCTCCTATTGCGGAAATGAAGGCGAGCTATTCTGTGCGCATGAGTAGAGATACTGAAAGAACGTTACAGTTGTCTTGTATAATCCATATGTCAGTGAATCATTGGTGATCTGGGCCACTATATGTAATTTGGACATTACAGTTGTATACTGCATTTATTATTTCAGTATATTAAGGAGTATAATATATTAATCAGCGTCCTCTCTGGTGTTTAATTTATCCAAAGTAATTTTACTCTTCTAGATAACTCCAGTTTGATTTCCCTCCTCGCGATGACTATCACGACACTCGTTGTACAGCTCTGTTCATTGCAAATTGTAATAAGTAGGAAATTTATCACTTACTCAGCTAGTATTAATAATGATGAAATTTGAATATTCAAATTATTAATACTTTTATTAAAATATGGGATTTTGAACAGTTCTATCATTGTTCAGAAACATCACAATTAATAATAACATTGATATTATCCAATTGGGCTACAGTTCTTGCATTTCAATTGGAATAGATCAGATTTCATCCTATCGGGCAGTTTATACTTTCATTCCAATGAGCAATGAAAGAAATTCTATTTATACCCATAATAGTGGCACGGATGTAATTATTTCATCCAGAAATCCTTGTCTTGTGCCGTGGGTGAGTGTGGCCTATTATTCGAAGTCAGATGCATTTTAAATCGCTGCTGATATTCCTGAATACCTGCTTAATTAAAATTTAGGTAATTAAATCCATCGAAGTGTAATTTCATCCAAATCATATTCCTACGTTGGTTATACAATCCTTACTTACTCAATTTACATTCCTTGTCGATGACTTTGGGAGTAGCCAGAAGCGGTTATGATTGTTAGTGTAGTGCATATGGCTAATCTTGGTGCACAATGATTTCCAGATAATATTGCCCAATTTTAAATCGAAGCGACTGTTAACATCAGAGCTATTATCATCAGTCACCTAACTTTTAGATCGAAAAATAGTAATGTGAATAGTAATGTTGCGTTTTCATGTGGTGTAGGGTATTCTTTAGTCGGATCTGGGAAGTTTTACCATCTACATCTATACGTATAAAGGGTTATACTTATTGTCCTCATATTCACTGCTCTAACTACATCAGTTGAAGATTGCTTCAAATTCGATTTCAAAAATTGAAATCGAACCAAACATTGAAAAATTATAAACCTGAAACAAATTCAATCGCCTCATTAAGAACAATTATTTCATAAAAGAATTATATGGGAATGGATAATTAAAGTATCTGCGTAAGCCTGTATGTTATTTTTATAATAATTTTCTTTCTCTTTATTTTTTTTTTTTATTATTTACAAGTTATTTATTTAAATTTATCTGCTTAGTTAGCATGAAATTGATTTTCTTGGGTACGAACTTGAAAATGAGTCAGCTATTTTCTGAGACCTCTTTTCTCCCTCCCAAATTATTATATTTTTCGTGGGCGGCACAAGGGAGACGTGTAACAGAATACGTGGCATGTTAGAGAAAGAGGTCGGCCACCCTTGGTATAAACAAAAACTGTATGTGAGGTATAGTACATGACACGCTTGTATAAAGCTTACGTGTAAGTTACACGACAACCTTGCTATATCATTTCATCGTGGTTACCTGAAATTCAGAAGGACATTTTACTGTTAAAGCAAAAAAAAAAAGAACCGGCCAAACATTTACAGATAGCTTATAAAGAGACAGGAAGCCAAATAACAGCTAAAATGGTGCGCCCCTGTAACGGTCGCTTCTTTGCATTGACAAAGAACCATACGAGGAAGCGCTGTTGAAATTATTTTGTTTATACTCATTGAGTTTTAAAAATGTACATTTTCAATAAGCGCATTTTGATACTTTGTATACATGCATAACGAGCACGACAGGGGACATATTCAATTTGCATATAATAAACAGAAAACATGAATCGCTCTCTGGAGACGCGTAGTTTTATCTCTTGATCATAAAATTGTCACAAAGTTTGGAAAAGCTTCGAAAACTTTAGTCTTCAGTGATTTACGATGTTTGGCACGGTTCAGTTGCATGCAGTTATAATAAGTGAGAATGTATGGATGAGAAATTTGACTGTTTATCGATAGGAAACCACACTGTCTCTGTTCCCCTGTCTTCGTGCACGCAGTAAGTGCGAGACGGGAAGGGTTTTGAGGAACACAGTTTGAACTTCTGCACCCAAAATGCCAATTAATTACTGTTCGCTTTGATGACAGTTTAAAACTATTAAAGTAAAGTCAGCGGTAAACAAATGCTTGATTTGATGCTTTCAATATGGTCTTTCATCCAAGAACTTGATAAGGATCCATCTACCACTTTTGTTCATGCGGGAGTTTGAGTATATTTGAAGAATAATTAAGAGTACAAATTACGATATGAAGAATTTATAAATGTCATTACCGTCTTTTATGCTTTCTGTCCCCCGCGCAACTATAACTTGTACTTTGAATTTGTACCTTATATCTAAAGGTAACGCTTCGAAAAATAAGATTTGTGTGAGTGCTCTTAGATCGTAAGTCATCTGTACGTGGTTCGCTAATGTCGTGAAATGTGAATCAGAAGCGGCATAATTAAAGGAATAAATTTAATTATCCAGAATTGTAGAGAAGAGGTCCAAACGTTTCAAATATAAATACCTTAGGACTCAAAGCGCGCGAATGTGCACTTTTTTCTTTTATTTTCTCAGGAATCCAATTACTGAACCGGATAAGCAACTGGAAATAGAGACACTATTTCGCTCGCAGATGGAATCAAAAAGAGAAAACGCAGTTAACGTACGAAGACTTGGTTCGTATTTTAACTCCGACCTTTAATAATACGTAGCAAATGTAATTTGTAGGTAAACAGCGATGTTTCTTTTTTCTGATTCCTCTTTCTTTGAACTGGATGTCACGTCCTAAAAGTTAAGTCCGTTGGTTGCAAACATCTCTTTTAAATCCCACTTTCTCAAAGGTGTTATGCCAAAAATACAAACAAAGGTAATCATCACATGGTTAAAAAACTTTAGTATATATTTCTAGCTTTTCAGTTTTCATATATTCATATTTTATTGCCATAGCTCAGTTAAAATGCGAGATATTATCAGTAATAATTAGAACAACACAATTTTGTTTATTTCGATTACTGATTTTTAGAGTGTCAGTACATAATATGAAATAAAAGAAAAGGATTTACTGTATTTTTATCTACACCATCCTCCACATTCAGTAGCACAGTTAGAGAAATAGAGAACTGGTTTTCAGAAAAGTAACATGTAATGTTTGAATTATGATGGACTTTGATAGCCACAGAATACCCAAGGATTACGCTGTTCCGCAAGGTATACTCGACACAGAAAGTTTATGCCCATCAAAGTAACTGTCTTCTCGGTGTGGCTTTCGTCATCGCGTTGGAACTTCCAATAAGTTTCAAATGGATTAGGATCGAAGATCCAGGCAGACCAAAAAAGGTCTTCCGTTATATTTTTCACAAGATACCGCCTTATTCATCGAGCTGCGAGGGAATTGTAAATCAATAACTGCAAATAGAGTAGAGTTGTTGTCAGAGATGTTAAGATCAGCATTCGTAGTTCCATGTCTAACAACCACGCGAAACCTCTAAAGAGGCCAAAGCCATTAAGTTGCCATCACTGGACTTCATTATTGGCACACCCCAATCAGCATAAACCTATTCCTCTGCTTATGCTAGACCCAGGTGGGGCCATCTGACGCACGGGCTGTGTAGTATGATTCTTCTGCTCACCGTGTCGTTGACTTATACGATGACAGTGAGATCTTATGAGTCGAGATATCCCATATAATATAGCGTCCTTCTGATTAAAGTTGGCCCAACGGCTATCTTCTTGCTCTGGAGGGTCTCTCATCAGATTATCCATGCCTCCCTGCAGACTGTGATTATCATTAGTGCTTTCTATCGAGCCTTGGGTGATTAATAGCACTGGCTTAACTTTGTTTTTCCCCCCATTGGGACCCGATGCTTTAAAGAGTTCACTGGGACAGTTCGGTTGCTTTGCTCTCCGGCGACTAGGCATACCTTATAGTTTATTTGCAGTGTAGCGTCCTTTTGTCTGTCCCTCAGAAATCATCGATGAGACAAAATTAACGATTGATATTCATTTCATTCAGAAAAACACCAAATAACGCAGGATATTTGAATATCTCACAAATCACTAAGAGTACTTAAAAACTACATATATCATTAATCAAGTATCAGTGAAATAAAATAATATTTTAATTATTTTATTGGTATTAAACGATACTCTACCAACATAACAAAACTCTATTTCAGAACAAGTAATGTATTCATTTAAATTTAAGATGAATTGCGTCGAAGAAAGAGAAGGAAAATTGGAAATATGGTACAAGTGTTCATCAATCGAGCCTTTATCACAATTTCGCTAGAACACCTTAGAATCTCTTAGCAACGCTCTATCTCTAAAACTAAGAGCAGAGAAGCCTATCAGGGAACGAATATAAGCAGTCCGCATGTCATTCCAGTTAGGAAATAGACTTTCTTTTCCTTCCGATATTTCTCTGACAACTGGGACTTGCTACTTTTCTCTGAATATCCAAGACAGAATTTGTATTCTAGCTTTGACAGCCAAGTGATATGGCATTTCTTACCTAAAATGTTCTAACGCCGGAAAAAATCTTTCATTTTTCACAACATCGCTCTTCACGCCTTACGTTTTCTTTCCGAAACGTGACTTACGGAACGCAGTTTTTCTTTCACGCACCCCGACGGCTATATAATAATAAAAGCCTGCTGGAGGGAGGCAGCGGACATTTTCGGAAAGGTGGACGCCTTTTTTCGCGAGCAACGTTTAACAGGAAAAATATGACAAAATCTATTACGCGTTGGAATGTAAAATGATTCTGAAATAAATTCGAGGAAATGAATGTTATTCGTGTTATTTTAAAATATGAATTCTTTTGAAATATGAGTTACGTTCGGGCTTTTTTATGCGAGAGAATGCTGATCAATATCGAAAAGTTTCCAAGAACCTTCCTAAGAAAGTTTTTTTTTTTTTTTTTTTTAAAGGGAATGTCGCGTTCAGGATGAAGTAAGAAGTTTGAATTAATTTTTTGGATATGTTCTTAGAAATTTCATTACGACTGAAGAAAGAAAGACTTAAAAAATGAAATATGAACCATATCATTTATATTTTTTTGTTAATAAGAATTTGTTTTATTTAGAGTTTAATTATGTTTTAAATATATTAAAATTATTATTTGTTCATTCAGTTATTTATAGTTTTTTTTTTCGTTTTAAATTTAAACCATATTGCTATTCGGTTAGTAATTAAAGACGTCTTACTCTATCATTTTGGCAATGTATAAAATTGCCAAAAAATAACAAGAAAATTCTTATTAATATTTTACAAAATTAAATCTTAAATTTCAAATATTATTATTAATTTTAAATAATTTAAATTTACATCATAATCGTAGATGAACATCAACATTTATTGTAGAGTGAAAACTCAGGCAAAGTTTGTATATTTTTCCCTATCGGAAGCACAGATTTCATTTCCAAAGAAAAAGGTAAACTGAACCCTTTATAAATGTGATATGGTGATGTTTAATGGTTTTAGCTATTTCAGGGATTAATCATCATCATCTTTAGTTCCGATGTTCCACAGGTCGAGGTAAGAAGCCTCGCCCCATGCCCTGTCCGTGTACTTCTCTCCATCGTTGATTTCATTCCAGCTTCCTCCTCTCTTAATGACATCGGTCTTTATCATGTTCTTCCACCTTATTCTTGGTCTACCCCTTGGTCTTTTGTCCTTTAATTGTAAATCAAAAATTCCTCTTGGCAAACGCCTCTCGTTCATCCTCTTGACATGTCCGAACCATTTCAAACGGGACCTTTCAATCCTGTCCTGGAGTTTTTCAACCTGAATTCTCTCCCTGATTACATCATTCCTGATTTTGTCGCTCCTTATCTTTCCGGCTATGCTCCTCACAAATCTCATTTCTGATCCTTGAATTCTGCTTTAATCCTTTTCCTCATAGTCCAAGTTTCAGATACATACGTCAGAATTGGTATGTAATAGATCCGGTATATGGCCTTCTTACACTTCAGTGATGTTCCAGATCAGATCTCTTGTGTGCCTGGAGGAATTCCCGCCTGCTTGCATCGTCCTACTCTGGGGAGATTCCGTTGGATTGGAAAAGTGGCAATGTATCTTCCATACATAAGGGTGGTTCTAATAGTGAAGTGGGGAATTATCGACCAGTCAATGTGACTTCAGTGGTAGGGAAAATCATGGAGGCAATGATCAAGAGTCGAATTCAGGATCATTTGGATGATCGAATTGAAATTCTCAAGGATACTCAGCATCGTGTTGTAAAGGGAAAATCATATTTAACAAATCTGGTTCGCTATTTTGAAAGGGTCACTTCTGAGCTGGATTTAGGGAATAATTTCGACATTGTTTATTTAGATTTCAGTAAAGCTTTTGACTCAGTCCTACATGAGCGGTTGCTTTATAAGCTGGAACAGTTTGGAATCACTGAGAAAATCCTTAGATGGATATCAGGATGGCTTCAGGGCAAGAGGCAGAGGGTTGTGATAAATGGCTATTCCTCCAGATTGGATTGATGTAAAAAGTGGGGTTCCTTAAGGATCAGTATTAGGACCACTGTTGTTTTTAATTTTCATAAACGACATCGATGAAGGGATAGAGGGCGTGATATATAAATTTGCAGATGATGTTAAAATTGGTAGAGAAGTTAACGATCACTGTCAAGTTGAGCTTCTTCAGAGAGAACTATATAGACTTCAGGAATGGTCAAAAAAATGGCAGCTATGTTTTAATCCAACAAATTGTTGGATTAAAGGTATTACACCTGGGAAAACAGTAATCCCAAAATAACTTATTCACTTGGCGGAGTTCAACTAAACCCAGTTCTGGAGGAAAGGGACTTGGGTGTTACGATACGGTCAGACATGAAATTCTCTGAGCATTGTAAACAGGTTGCAAGGAAGGCCCATGGTGTCCTATCGATGATCTATCGAACTTTTGCAAGTAGAGATAGGGACGTGATAATCCCATTATATAAGGCTTATGTTAGACCACACTTGGAATACTGTGTTCAAGTATGGAGACCGCACCTAAAGAAATACATCGAGCTTCTTGAAGGGGTGCAAAGAAGGGTAACTCGCCTGGTGAGATCGGCAAAAGGGCGTCCTTATGAAGAAAGACTTCGAATATGTGGGTTTCAGAGTTTGGAAACTAGACACCTTAGAGGAGATTTGATTGAGGTGTTTAAGGCTCTGAGAGGCATCAGTAAAATGAATGAGGACGAAATCTTCAAGATTATAAATGAGGCTAGAACTAGGGGACATAAATTCAAGTTACGAGAGGAAATTCTTAGATTGGACTGCAGAAAGTTTTATTTTAGCCAACGAGTTATAAATTACTGGAATAAATTGCCTACATGGGTGGTAGAGGCTGACAGTTTGGGGAAATTCAAAGGATGCATAGGATGCTATGGCGCATAGATGATAGGTTTAATTTCCTTTTCTTTTATTAATTATTATTATTTATTTATTTTTTCATTGTTTTATTCGGTTTTTTTTTTTTTTTTTGGCTGGTGCAGCATAAGCCATAGGCTTTCTTGCCCCATACGGCCATTACTAATACTTACTGTTTTTGTGATTGTGCTTCCTAGTTACTTGAAGAGGTTAATACAAAACAAAAACAAAGCCACCAAGTCAATGCCTTTCGCCCATTGGCGAGGCTTATGATCTAGGACAGTATTTTGCTCGGGTGGATTAAGCTTTTGATAGTCATATTAATCTGTAGATTCAAACTGAATTTCCCGAATGAAGTAATTTATGGCAGACAAGATGGGATACCATGCCTACTGGAAGAGTGACCAACTTGTTTATCTCGAACGTGACTTTCCTTAACGAAAAAAAAAAAAGTTCACAATTTTTTTACACCTAGTTTACAGTCGTCATTTTGTTAACAGGGCACGTGCGAAATGAATGAGAAATTATATGCATTAGATGCATTAGGACTAAATAACACTGACCTTTGTAAATGGAGGAAACCCCTGGTGCTGTCAGAAAATTAACACACTAACCTTTGTTTTTGCGAGGCCGGCGAAGGCTGACAGGAGATGCTATATGTTATCAAATATACGACAATGCCAGGACAGCGATATGCGAAATTCTTGACAGTATAGCTCCAGGACAAGGAGCTATATTTTTAACAGATTGTAGTAAGTTTCAAATGTTTTAGCTATTTGCTAAAGAAGTGTGTGAACTAAAGAAAAGTATGATTCCAGTGATACGTGGTTGATAAAAATTCGTCTGGCTGGAGGCATTTATGTTTTGATGCTGCTGTTTTTAAGTCACAATTGGAAGATTTATTCTCTCTCTCTCTTCTTTCGTTTTTTTTTTAAATTAAATTTTTTTTTATTTTTTATCCCTGTGGAGTGGGCCCCGGAGAGGGTGTTTATTTTTCTTCTCACACTCTGAGACCATATGTGTCCCATCTACTGGAACTAGCCCACCTTCCCGTGGTGTGGACGAGTACCCATAATCATCTGTCCAGGTGAGTGATGCTTCTGGGTAGCCAATTGAACAGAGAACACATACACACAATACACAAAACCTACACCAGCACATTTCTGGGCCTTTAACAGTGGTTCTGTTCTGCACAAAGATACGAGGCGGAGTTGAACTGACGTTCTAGGAGCCGCCCCTTTCATGTCCACACTTTCCCTAAGTGGCTCCTTCATATAAGCAAACAAATAGTAATCGCATGGGGTTACTTTCGAGAGAATAAGGAGGGTGGTAGTAATCTCATCCCAACCATAATTCTGTAACAGTTCTTGAACCACCCAAAGCTGATGAGTGTTGCATTGTCCTTCAGGTATGTCACCCCATCGTCTAGCAGTTCAAGTTGCTTTCGATGCATTGTATACCGCATTTTATCAGTTAAGAGCCTTGAATAATCGTACACCATTAACAACGAAACGGCCAAGCAGAAATATCTGGGGGTGATGAAGAACATGATGTGTATTACTTTGTGTTTTGTCTGTGCATTGTTCCGTAGTGAGATAGGAAACTGTCGCTGGGTGCTCTATCGCTTCGGTGCCCGATCAAATGAAAATGAATCCGTCCTTGGCTTTCCATCATCAAAATGTTTCGATGTTTTCAAGGATTGCTGCTTCTTCCGACCGAAACACACACCAAAGCAACCAAGGCTGTGAGCCATCCGTATATCGTGTCTGTAAGTCAGTGTATTCTCCGGTCAGTTTACTGTTTTCTGGTGGAAAATAGTTTCCGGAACAAAGGAAGCCATTCATCATCTCCTGAGAACAACTAACTCAGTCACAAAAATTCTCACGTCATTGAATGTGTGTGCGTGCTTTGGGGGAGGGTGAATTGTTTTAATTTGGTTTAATTTTTGATTTGAACCCTACAGAAGTCTCAACCAGCCCAACATAATGCAAATCACAGAAAATTCTAGGGTGTGTAAAGCGGGTGTTAGCAGAACATTAAAGACACACATTTATTTACAAACCTTTAATGAAAATTATATACAATATTTACATAAAAAAACTACATGTAAACATGTATACCAATTTCCATTTATCTGAACCATACTAGTACAATACACTATCTCTCTCATCAACAATTTTTAATTTACAAATTATTAACGTCAGTTTGTATCATATGTATCTTACTAAATAAGAATCCTCGATGATTACTCAATCATTCTCTTCCATTATCAATTTTTATCACTTACATCAGTTATCACTTTCTTTTCTTGGCAACTCATTTCAATTCTTATCACTCTTTTAGTATATTTGTTTCTAGCCTTAACACATGAAACGTATTACAAATGGATTACCAAAATGTATTACCTCTTACCTCAGTAATATTCCCTATAGGTCGCCCATTCTACCTTAATTACTCCAGTTATCACCTCAGTCATCCCCTTTACCACCCTTACGTTATTTCATAATCATTAACATTCATCACAAATGATCTCAACCTCAGTAACTAACTTGCCTAATACAACGGGAATGTTCCTTTTTTACAAGAACTATCACTCAATTGCTTACAGAGCTAGATTGAGTCCTTGAGTTCAGGATTCGAGAGAAAAAAAACAGGAACAGACTTGCATTCCGGAATGGCCGGTACTTTCAATGACCTTGCATTCAGGCTTCCTTCGTGGCAGACAGGCTTTCTTCCATTTCTTGAGCACTCTTTCCTCAGCGGCGGACGGGCTCTCTTTCTTTTCTTGGCTCGCATATCTGCACAACTGGCTATTTCTCAACAGACCGGACACTAGACACAAGTGTAGGCCCTCTCTCTTCTTGCCTCACTTATTTGCACAACTGACCATTATCCACTCTCTTCCGATGCCAGACCAGGCTTTCTTTCTTGCATGTTTATCTTAAACTTAACCACTGTCTTCCGATGACTGACAAGCTCTCTTTCTTCACGTTTTTTCTTTTCCTTCTTCATCTTGCTACCACGAGATGTGGACTGACCACCAAAAAATCTACTTCCAATTCAACCCGCAAACTCCTGACTTTTTTTCTTCTCGACCACACAAACGTCAGATACAAAATGGACACTTGCTCAATTACTCCCCCCGAACCTTTCTTTTCCCTTCAAATTGGGAAATCCTCCCCAAGGACTTCCACCAATCCCCATACTGTTTAATCTTTTCATTCCTTCCTATATGCTAAAACAACTCGCCCCAGCTGTCTTCCTAGCGCAAAAACCAACCCTTCTCTAGAAATTTTTTTTTTTTTCTTTCGCACGGCAGTATGGCCCTTTCAAGTTTGCCAGTAACCTCAAAAACTCTCATTTTCGTGTTCACACTTTTTCTGCTAAAAATATATCGAACTAATCGAAAACTCAGTCACCCTGACGCCGTTCTCTTTTGACGCGAATGCTGGACGTCCACCAATTTCCTGTTTAATTTCTAACGGTGGCTTAGATCAAAAGAGACGCTTCGTAATCATGTTTTACCGTCCTTTTGTTACTCTCAGTAACCCTTTCACGCCTCTCCTCTTTGCGCAAATCGTCCTGATTCCTTGGTGCTTTTCTGGTAAGGATCCGAAACACATCTGCTCACAGCATTGACACTTTTTACATAAAGCCCATATTGTGGGACTTCCCCAGACATCACCACAAATGGAATCGGAATTCATGATCTTCAGCTGGTTTCCTCCTCTTTCATGTATTTGATAGTTCTGTGTATTATAGTGAGTTAGGCATAATTGTTTTAAGAGTTAAATTATTGTGAAGCAAAAGTATCTCAGAAATATTTGATTTACCGAGGGGTGCCTGCAGGGAAACGTTTGCAGAGAATTTATTGAACTTACATCAGGCTGCAGCGCTGGTGGACATGAACCATTGGATGTATCTTATACGCTTATAATTGGAAATGAATATATTTGGTAATTGGTATTATAGTATTAATAAACAATTAATTTCTTCCTGAGAAAATAACATGGACAGAGTAATTAATAAGTGTATATGAGACGAGCAAAAAATGACAACAACAATGCTTCATTTTGAGAAACTTATCGAAAATAAGAATAGCATCTTTTAAGGGGTACTTAGTAAACGGATATCAGAGCGATACATGGCTGTCCAGATATGCGAGTAATTAACAACACGGATGGCAATTATCTTCCAAACAAGAAAATGCGTAAAAAAGGGGAACTTTACTTCGTTATTTTGTCTTTCCAATCAGAGGGATAAATAGATCCTAGGTCTTGGGACCTAGGATCCATTTATCTACGACCTAGCAGTTCTGGGATTTTCTTTTTAACGTCTATATTTTCAGATGAAGTAACAAGGCTGTACAGTAAGCCATTGTGCATTTTCATGCTGAAATAGAAAACGAAACAGAAAAAGTCGCTCGTTAGGTTGAATGTGAAAATGTCTGGAATTCTGCCCAGACACGATAGGCGGGAGTATATGATGAGAGCCTTGTCGATCAATTCGACCCTGAAGAGATTGTGCAAGGCTCAAGGGGTACAATTTTTTTCCCTCACTGTACTTGTTAACAGGATAGACTGCTTCTACAGGGATGGACTACACTTAAATGCCTTATTATGGGTGATTTCAATTTGCCTCTAATTGATTGGAGTAAATGGGAAGGAAACTCGACATGGGGAACAAAATTTTTAAATCAACTAGATGACTATTATTTGTATCAACATGTCAGGGAAAGTACTAGAGAAAAGAATATTCTAGACCTCATCATCACACATGAATCAGATGACATAACAGGACTGACAGTAGAGGAACCAGTAGCAGAAAGTGATCATGGAGTTCTACGGTGGATGATGACGAGACAGGTAGCAGAAGTAAAAGGCAAAGGAATGGGTTTTAATTTCAGAAAAGGAAATTACGATGCCTTAAGGTACTACATGGCCTCTATTAACTGGGTAGATATCGCGCAGAGAATGAATACAATTGAACTGTGGTACGCTTTTAAAACATTAATCACAGATGCCTTGAATGCGTATATACCATTAAAAAATACTCCACGAGAAGGGTTCCAAGTTGGATGAATAGTGAAGTTGCCACATTACTCGAACAGAAAAAGGTGGCATGGAAAGATTACAGAGCAATAAAAAGTACTGAAGCCTATAACAGCTACAAGGTGATGTGTAATAGAGCCACAGAAAAGGTTCGACAGGCAAAGGCAGTTTATGAGAAATCACTAGCAAACAGAGCAAAGAGGGGGGATAAAGAATTCTTCACATATATAAATGCCAAGAAGAGCAGGACAAACCAGATCGGACCTTTACGTAAGGGAAAGGGGATAGTAATAAATACACCAGCTGCCGTTGCAGATGAACTCAACAGTTATTTTGCATCGATATTTACAAATGCAAAGCCTTTTGTGGCAATGGGAAATTGTGGGAGCGAAGTTAAAAAATATGTAATTAATGATATTGAAATTTCGCAAGATTATTTAATGAAAAAACTTTCAAGCCTACAGACCAGTAAGGCTCCTGGAGTTGATGGAATATACCCTATAATCTTAAGAGAGGCGGCAAGCGAGTGCATTGAACCATTGAGGCTAATTATGCGAGCATCACTAGACTCTGGGGAGATTCCCTTGGATTGGAAAAGTGCAAATGTATCTCCCATACTTAAGGGTGGCTCTAAAAGTGAAGTTGGAAATTATCGACCTGTCAGTCTGACTTCAGTAGTAGGGAAAATCATGGAGGCAATGATCAAGGGTGGAATTCAGGATCATTTGGATCGAATTGAAATTCTCAAGGATACTCAGCATGGTTTTGTAAAGGGAAAATCATGTTTAACAAATCTGGTTCGCTATTTCGAAAGGGTCACTCACGAGCTGGATTTAGGGAATAATTTCGACATTGTTTATTTAGATTTCAGCAAAGCTTTTGACTCAGTCCCACATGAGCGGTTGCTTTATAAGCTGAAACAGGTTGGAATCACTGGGAAAATCCTTAGATGGATAGAAGGATGGCTTCAGGGCAGGAGGCAGAGGGTTGTGATAAATGGCTATTCCTCAGATTGGGTTGATGTAAGAAGTGGGGTTCCCCAAGGATCAGTATTAGGACCACTGTTGTTTTTAATTTTCATAAACGACATTGATGAAGGGATAGAGGGCGTGATGTCTAAATTTGCAGATGATGTTAAAATTGGTAGAGTAGTTAATGATCACTGTCAAGCTGAGCTTCTTCAGAGAGACCTAGATAGACTTCAGGAATGGTCAGAAAAATGGCAGCTGTGCTTTAATCCAACAAAGTGTAAGGTATTACACCTGGGAAACAGTAATCCCAAAATAACTTATTCACTTGGTGGAGTTCAACTAAACCCAGTACTGGAGGAAAGGGACTTGGGTGTTACGATACGGTCAGACATGAAATTCTCTGAGCATTGTAAACAGGTTGCAAGGAAGGCCCATGGTGTCCTATCGATGATCTATCGAACTTTTGCAAGTAGAGATAGGGACGTGATAATCCCATTATATAAGGCCTATGTTAGACCACACTTGGAATACTGTGTTCAAGTATGGAGACCGCACCTAAAGAAAGACATCGAGCTTCTTGAAAGGGTGCAAAGAAGGGTAACTCGCCTGGTGAGATCGGCAAAAGGGCGTCCTTATGAAGAAAGACTTCGAATATGTGGGTTGCAGAGTTTGGAAACTAGACAACTTAGAGGAGATTTGATTGAGGTGTTTAAGGCTCTGAGAGGCATCAGTAAAATGAATGAGGACGAAATTTTCAAGATTATAAATGATGCTAGAACTAGGGGACATAAATTCAAGTTACGGGGGGAAATGTTTAGATTGGACTGTAGGAAGTTTTATTTTAGCCAGCGAGTTATAAATTACTGGAATAAGTTGCCTTCATGGGTGGTAGAGGCCGACAGTTTGGGGAAATTCAAAGGTCATCTGGATAGTACTTTCGGGTAAGGGAAGCGCATAGGATGATAGGATTAATTTCCTTTTTATTTATTTTTTATTTCATATTATTATTTTTATTTATTAATTATTATTATTTATTTATTTATTTAATTTTTGTTTTTATCATTGTTTTGTTCGGATTTTTTTTTTTTTTTTTTTTTTTTTTTGCCTGGTGCAGCATAAGCCATAGGCTTTCTTGCACCATGCGGCCGTTACTAATACTAAATAGAAAGGGTGCAAGAATACATATTTTGCTAAGGTTATCTAGGCAGAGTTAGGTGGGTCGGAAAACTGCTAGCTTGGGGGGGATACACGGACTAATAGCTTAACAGTAACCACTGGCAGAGACGAAAGTGATTCTTGCACTGCTTCTATTGGAATGAGCAGAAGTCTGAAAAACAAGATGCAGGATATTTCAGAGACTGCTGGGAGTCACTGAGGTACAAGTAAACAAATGGGTTGCGTTAGGGTAACTAAGAATAGGAACAGGTGCATGTATACTTGTGTGTACACCAATGCTGGGAGTTTAGTAAATGAATTTGAGGTGTTGGTCAAAACATCCAAGGCAGATATTGTTGGGATATCGGAGACGTGGTTTCACACAGATATAAGGAATGCAGAACTGGAATTTCGGGAGTACAATTTGCACAGAAAGGACAGGCGGGGTAGGAAGGGAGGAGATGTTACGCTGTTAGTTAAGAAACACATAAAATCCAAGAAAGGGAAGCCAGTTGACATCTCTGGACAGTGCAGTGTCGAGTCAGTTTGGTGTGACATAAGCATTGGGAGATCAAAATTGAGAGTAGGAGTGTGCTATAGGCCTAATGACTCTGATGAGTATAATAAGGAACTGTTGTGGGAAATAGAGTGGGCCAGTAAATCAGAGAGTCTTATAATGGGGGATTTTAATTTCCCAGATACTGACTGGAATTTGGGGGCTGGTCACTCGCACACTAGCAAGGCTTTTGTGGATTTATTGGATGATTGTTTTCTACACCAGCATGTTCGGGAGGAAACTAGAGGGAGTAATACTCTTGATTTGATTATCAGTAATGATTGTTCATGCATTAGGAATCTGCAGATAAAGGAACCACTAGGTGGCAGTGATCAGTGTGCTGAAGTGGGATTTACTTAAAGATATAATTACCATCAAGGATAAAGGGAAAGGTTTTTGCTTTCGTAAAGTCAACTACGATGGTCTGAGACAGTATTTAAATTCTATACAGTGGGACCAACTGATGATGTTACCAACAGCAAATTGAAAATGGGAAGCATTCAAAGAACTTATCTTGGAAGCTACTAGGCTTTACATACCAACTAAGAAATATTGTTTAAAGTTCAGGCCTAAATGGATGTCAGATGAACTAATGAGACATATGTCAGGGAAGAAAAATGCATAAGATACATATAAATTAATGGGTGACATGGAAGCCTATGATAGATATAAGCTTTATTCTCCAACCAAGTCACAAAGGAGATTAGGCAGGCAAAGGCAGATTACGAGAAATCCTTGCCAAAAGATGCAAAGAAAAACAGAAAAGAGTTCTTTACCTATGTAAACTCTAAAAGGAAAGGGATGAATCAGATTGGTCCACTGGATATTGATGGTTCAACTGGTGATGATCCTGCTCAGGGAGCTAACAAACTAAGTGACTATTCTGCATCTACATTCACACACGAGGAGGTATTTAGGGAGGGGAATGCCATAGGTGTATTAAACTTTGGCAGTGAGCTAGATGATTTTGTAATAATTGAGACGAAAATGGAGAACTTGTTGAATATAAACATAAAAAAGGCACCCGGGGTGGATGGGATCTATCCAGTTATAATAAAGGAAGTAAGCAAACCGTTAGCCATAATTATGAAAGCTTCTTTCGACTCAGGGGACTTCTTTTGTACCCATGGTCTGGAGATGTTCAAATGTAACCCCAATTCACAAAGGACGATCAAAGGGCGACGCAAGTAATTATAGACCTGTTAGTTTAACTTCTGTTCCAGGAAAATTAATGGAGGTACTGGTTAAAGAAGCACTTCAGAAACAGGCAGGTTCATTTTCCAGCATGTGACTTGTCCCTTAAAAATTGGGAAAAGTCGGACACTCCATCTGTCTACCTGCAGCTTTATTCAACACACCGAGCTGAACATTCTGACTTCGCGACAGTTTACACAGACGGCTCGAAGTCGGAATCATACGTGAGATCTGCTGCTGTCTTTAGAGACACCACTACATCGGAGCAGATTCCCTCTGAATGCAGCATTTTTACTGCAGAGCTGCACGCTATAGAGTTAGCCTTGGATCACATTAGTAAATGCTAATACCAACGGTTCATTTTATATTCTGATTCTCTCAGCGTGTTACAGGCTTTAGTAACTGTGAGATATAATCCTCATCCAGTTCTGTCTTGCATTCAGCAGAACATTCAGTTTCTCCATGAACGTGAATATGATATCCGCTTCTGCTGGGGACCCAGCCACATTGGGATTAGAGGAAATGATTTGGCTGACACCGCAGCCAAAAGAGCAATTCCCAATAATAATCGCTGCCTGTCAGTCCCCTATACAGACTACAGGCAAATAATACACCAAAACATACACTCCCAATGGCAGGACTTGTGGAATAGAGAGACTGCGAATAAATTATATCTTATAAAGCCTGTAATTGAACCGTGGCAGTCTAGTCTGCGCAGGAATCGTAAGGAGGAAGTTCTTGCCCGGACCAGCGTAGGACATAGTCATTTGACACATTCGTATATTCTGAGGGCTAATGATCCTCCTATGTGTGAATCCTGTGGCACAATTTTATCAATTAGATACATTTTAATTGACTGTCCAGTTTTAGCAATATACGTCTTACCGCTTTTAACCATCTGACTGAGCCGTATACACTCAGTCAGATTTTATCCGACAATGACAATGTGTCTGATATTTTTAGCTTTTTGAAATCAGTAAACCGTTTTACTCATATTTAAAAAAATTGTTACTTGTTTATTGATATTTGTCTTTAACAGTTTATACTTGTTTTTATACCTTGACTTAGTGACATAATTCATTAGGAAACTGAAAGGTTTACTTTTTTATGACCAGGTTTTGGCGCATTATAGCCTTAGTTGCTAATGCGCCAATAAAACCCAACCAACTGCAGGATCATCTAGACAAGACTTCAGTTATAGCTCGGACACAGCATGGTTTTGTTAAGGGAAAGTCTTGCCTGACCAGTTTGATTGGATACTATGATGTGGTCACAAAGGAACTGGATGCAAAGAATAATTTTGATATCATATATTTGGATCTTAGAAAGGCTTTTGATACTGTTGCACATGGAAGGCTGCTGCACAAATAGGAGCAATGTGGCATTGGAGGCAAATTGTTGCTATGGATAAAGGGATGATTGAATGGGAGAAGACAGAGTGGTAATCAATGGACACTGCTCATCATGGACTAATGTTATTAGTGGAGTCCCTCAGGGTTCAGTGTTGGGTCCATAGTTATTTTTTGTATTTATAAATGATATTATATTGGTGATGGTATATTAAGCTTAATGTCCAAGTTTGCAGACGATATGAAGGTTGCAGGGTTGTTAAGGACACTAATGATAGTACGCTGCTGCAACAGGATCTATAAAAGTTGAGTATATGGGCTGAGAGGTGGCAAATGAAGTTTAACATTGACAAATGTAAAGTACTACATATGGGAAGCAGTAACCCCAGAGTAACGTATCAACTCTGTGGTACTACATTGACAATGGTAGAGAACGAAAAGGACCTGGGGGTATTTGTGCAGGCAGATATGAAGTTCTCTGAGCAGTGCAGACGGTCTGCAAGAGTAGCTCATTGTGTCTTGTCAATGATATACAGGAATTTTTCTAGCAGGCATAAAAGGAGATGATTATCCCCTTGTATAAGGCAATGGTCAGGCCACACCTTGAGTACTGTATACAGGTCTGGAGGCCTCATTTTAAGAAGGATGTAGAGCTGCTGGAACGCGTACAGAGAAGGGCAACTAGATTAGTGAATGGAACAAAATTGCTCTTACGAAGAAAGTGTTTTGCAAATTACAGTGTCTGGAGACTAGGCACCTGCGAGGTGATCTGATAGAGGTGTATAAAGCCTTGAATGGTTTGAGCATGCACACTGCTGATGGGATTCTTGCTCAGAATAATCACCTGAGAGGGCATAAATTCAAATTGAGGAAAGATGGTTGTAGGATAGATGTGTGGAAATTGCCTTTGGCCAGCGGGTAGTTTGTTGGTGGAACAGACTTCCATCCCTTGTTGTGGAAGTTGATAGCCTAAATAAATTTAAGGCCAAGCTGGACAGGTATTTGAAACGAACGGAGGGGTGAAATGGCGTTTTTTTTTTTTGGCTGATGCTGTATAAGCTTGCTTTCTTGCATCACATGCCTCTGCTAATGAGGCAGTGACCATAGTGTATTAATGCTAATTCTGACGTTCCAAGAACCAATTCAGATCGGTTGTGCATCGTGTGCTATGATGTGTGGTTTTTGTGCTGCAGGTGCTCCTTAAAATTCGTGTCGACGTGATTCTAATATCGGTTTCTGGGGTCTCCTTGAACTTCGGAGTAAAAGTGTTCCGAGTAATACCACTCTTCTTAGAGTCTTCCAGTCTCTTTCGGAATTTACAAATACATGAGTTTCAGAAATGGCTTTGTAAGCGAAGCATTTGATTTTTCCATTAAAGTGGCTGTTGTCACAGATGTCGGGTTGGATTCATTTTTGCCAAATATCCGAGGCGCCAAATGTTTTGTTACTTCTTACATCTCACCCCCTTGAAAGTGTAAACCATTTTTTTTCCATTCTGAATGATTCTTGTCTGACGAGATGCCAACGTTCAGACAGCTCATGAATGTAATATTTCAGAAGCCCCTCTTTTATATATCCGCCATACTCCAGTGGTTACTGTTTGAAGACCGATTCCGACAAAGTAATCAGTCTTAAACCGTGACTTTTATCCCCAACAGAAACGATTATCTCATTTTCATATAAAAGTTTGTCTTTATCTGAAATGATAAGGAAATCGTTTTGTATGTAACACCATGAATTGAGCAAACAGCCCGAACAGTATTGCCCTCTCCACTCGAGGCAAGTTTTCAAGGTGCTTTTTCAAATAAACGCCTTTCCCCGCTTACTGGTTTTCATGGTTCGTAAGAAAATATCTTCCATATCAAGTAGATTTTTATGCAAAGGTGGACTTCCAGCCTGAGAATTTACATATGGATATATATATATGAAATGGGCATTCTTGGTCTCGGTTGCTCTTCTAAGAGGAAAATATTTAATATTACTCTGGCACATACAAGATGTCGTTGAAGTTCCAAGTTGGTCGGAGCAGTCATACGTTAACCTATTTAGGGATTTTGTCGGATATAAATGCCCGGTGTTCCTTTAGCTTCTGACTTCTGATTTAATAAAACAATTCATATGATAGCTAACATGCGTACGCTGTTCTTTCAAAACGAATAAATGGCATAAAGAAAACAAGAATTTTGTAAAACATTTAATAATTTACATATTCGTGTTCACGTGTGGTTTATAGTTAATTTAGTACAATGAAATATTCCGCACGTTTTAATAATTATGAATTTAAAAAAAAATTAAATTAACAAGAATTGTTGGATACCCCAATGGAGAAATAATCCACCCAACTGTCACTTACCAGATTGCAACAATTTAGTAGCCAGTATACTGTCCAAAGCTAGAGAATTCATTTGCGATAGCCTAATGCAAAGTTTGCTCTGAATATCAAGTTAATCTCTAAAATCCCTTCGGAATTAACTCTTCCTCCTCCGATTACGCATTTACAGAATACCAATATGCGAACAGGGATTTAGTGATTTACACAAATATACATATGTGTACACAGATCTATATCTCGTAAGTCTGCTTGGTTTGGCACTTCTAAGACGGTGTTTGCTGTCTAAAGAATCTTGCCTTGAAAAATGGAAAAAAAAATCCGTGTCTGGATTAGATGATACATTGATTTTCTTTGGAAGTCCACTATCCATCACTTGACATTTATAACTTCGACGAACTTTATTCTCAAAGGGTTCCATAGTTTATGACTAATCGGAAAGCTGCACCTTTTAGTGCATGAAGGAATGTTTAAATACCCTCAAGTATATAATGATGGATTTCTGAGGATGACGGCCTGATATATCCTTATTAACAAGAAATAATAATAAAATTGGGACATCCATTCTGTCGCCAAAAATACTTTATTACTGAGTGATGATTGTAGATCAGAAAATGTCCTTAAAAAAAACTAACACCATTCGAAAACATCGACTTGGAAATCGTATACCATCCCACACTTATAGTTCTTGTTTATTTCCCTCTGATTCTGGACAAAATTCATTTTACAGAAACATACAGTAGATGATTTCTTAGGCGTATTAAATATAAAATGAGTGAAAATATGTTGAAACCAGTACAGATAAAACATCTCTTGAAACTTAAGTGAGATTGAACCGCAACATCGAAAGTAATATACAAGAACGAGTGTGGTACATCAGTCATAAAATATATGGTAGGTTAAGAACGCTTAGGAAGAGTGATAGACGATCCCTGAACAGGGAGCTTACGTCATTCGATTGCCCTCTCTGCTAGCAGTAAAATTGCAGAGGAGGGAATTATAAGCCTTGATTTTTTTTTATGATAGATCTGCTGTTTACAGACCCAACGTAACGCTGATATTCACTTGGAATTGTTTTGCTTATCGTTCATGGACCAAAAAGCAGTGGAAAGTGGTGTCGTGGGATGGCGCACAATGTGTGAATTTGGAGAATTCCGGAAGAATGTAACTTTATGGAGTACACCATCCATCATTCAGTTTTTGGATAGGAATATGGAGTGCAGCTGTCTTTAATGGATTGGACTATAGCCAATAGTCATAGTGCCCAAAATACCAAGGGTTCTACGTTGACTTGAGTATCTACACTGTAAATTCTGGGGAATATGGATCTGCCGTTACCAACATGATAAGGTTGTTAAAATATCTCGCCTCCAGAACAATCGCATAAACATGTTTGCGCATTCCTCTTGCAATAAAAGTTACACCTTTTAGTCACCATTAACTTCCAGAATACGAACTTTATTTTAATAAGGCTGAGGTCACACTGCACGCAATGTCGAAGCTCGCTGCCTCTGGCAAGCTATCAAACCTTTCAGCACATATCTAACTGACCACATACAATCGAGTTTATTGAGCAAATCGGTGGACAATGTTAGTGGTTGGAATTCCTGGATTTCTTTTCCATTCCGCGAATCGGGAACTTTTTTTCCAGAAATTTCCAGAAATTAGACTTTGCAGGTCTTACAATTTTATTTTTACTAGGTTATCTCTTAAAAAAATACAGTACTCGTATTGTTATTGGTGTGCATAGAGAATTAATAAAATTTATTAAAGATCATAATAGAGCATAGCTACGTTTAGGGGATTAATATGAACCTATTCCATAAACAGTTGTCTTTAGGTAAAAGTATAAAAACATTAGACAAGCAGATAAATAAAAAGTTCATTTATTTGTTAGAAAGGAGAAACCAAGATGCATTATCTACTAAAGCATTTTACATTTTAGTTGTGGAAACAAAATATATATGAGATTGAAAACCTTTTTTTTAAATTTCATAAAAAAAATTCCTTTTCCTTACGGTTGGTTTCGCATCACTTAAACATATTTTGTGTTTTATTCAGGTTTATGATTAAAAAATTGAACAACGCATCAACAAATTGGTATATGCAATGATAAACCGAATAAAAATACTTCTGAATGTGTAATAAGAACGATTTGCATATTAGGGGAGGGTTCAAAAAAGATTTGTATTCACTCACAAGTTAGTTGTGACAGAAAGATGAATTTTTTGATAGCGTGAACTCTCTGTAGCAACCACACAAAGTTTGGTTTCAATCTGACAGTTATTTATTTTTTGCAGTGATGAATGACGTGAAATGACACAAGAGATAAAGTGGAATACAGATCAGTGATTATTCGGTTCCTGCAAGGGAAAAATCCAAGTAGAAATGGTCGCTGTTTATGAAGAAGACTGTCCAGATTACAGTGTTGCTGTGCATTGGTATAAACAATTCAAATGATGAAGAAATCCCAGGACACCCAGCAACTGCTGTAATAGAAAAGTTTTGCAAAGATTGAGGCATTAATCCTGAGATATCGCGGTATAAGCGTCCAATAACTAGCTATAGAGCTCCAAATTAGTGTAAGATTTGTGAAGAACATCATCCATCAAGTTGCATATGAGTAAAGTGTCTCTTAGATGGATTTTCAGAATTCTGACCCCTTCCCACAAGAAGGGCATAATGTGCACATGAAATGTTTTGTGCCAGGAAAAACTGATATATTGCATCATCCTGCTATTCAGAAGACGAAATTAGCGGTTTATTATTATTTAATAATTACTAATATAAATAATAAAATTAAATATTATATAAGATTAATTTAATTTTATTGTTTCTTAATTATTTAATTAAATAATTTTACTTCGCATTTAATTTAATAAATAAAATTAAAATTAATATATAAATTTAATAAATAAAATTAAATGAAATATGACGTAACAATGTAGACGATAAACAAACAAAATGACTTCAGGCTTCGTTTATTTCTAGTTTATATAAAACTGTATTGTTATAGCAAAATGAAATCATTGTTACGTCATCTATTTGCAGGAATCTACGCAGAAGACAAGAAATCAGGAATCCGCATAAATCAGGCTAATGAAGCTGCTCATTTGTGTGCATCAGTACTAAAAGGTTAGTTTTAATACTTTCTCATAATTTTACTGAAATACTTCTTGGTTACTTTGAGCTATTTCTGAAATAATATTCAATATTAATTTTCATATGCAAATATTGACTTCTTATAAAGGAAATATATAAAGAAAAAAAAAAGGTAGGTACTTTAACCACGAAACGTAATGTATGAATCTTAAAAGTATAAATATTCTCATGTTTGTACAGTCTCGCAATATATGGAAAAGTAAATATTTGGAGATCCGTTAAAAATCTAAGAATTGGATAAATGAATTAGTTTGTCCGCATGAAAACAAAAGTCTGCATATTCAAAATGGATTTCAAATTTCCTAAAAGCGAGTATTACCTTTCCTCATAAGATAAACATTATCATTAATAAGATAAGTTAAAGCATTCGATTTGAACCTCCTACAATAATATTGAACAGATTTGAAATACTGATAGTCTTTTATCGTAGAAATACACTGAAAAGGAAATGGTTTGTTCACATTCGACTTATTGATAGGGAACTTTCTCTTTTGGTTTAAATTAATTTCGATATGCCGGGATTCTAAAACAGAATATAAAATAAAGACGAGCATTCTAGTAGCCCGTGCTCGGCTGCAGGTCACACTTCAGGGGGGAAATGATTCTCAAATTGCGAACAGTAATTCGTGGTTATCGATACTCGCAGAGGAATGCCTGGAGGGGAAAATCCTTTGAAATCGATTTATTGAATCTCAAAGAAAGGAACGGCAGATCTGTCACTGAGATACCGAACTCGCATCACAATGGGGTTCGTTATAAAAATGAAATGCTTTGATAATTTTCAATCGTGAGATAGCGAGAGCAAATACAACACCTTGACCACGAGCGCACGAACTTGGGTGCCCGATATTAAGACTTCTTTCGAAATGCGCAGTTTGAATTATCGAATGTGAAAAGATCTTTTATTCACACAGAAGAAAGATAAGTAATGCCAGCGGGAAGAAAACAAAATTAATTGCCAGAAATGCTGGATATCAGTTGAAAATGAAACCCATACTTCAAAACCCATTCTGCTTTATTCTTTTGAGCACAACAAACTCCATCTCACATTTTGGGATAATTGCCCTTCTCAGTTTCCCACATTAGCTTTAAGGCAATATTGATTATAACTTCGTCCACTCTGCATATATATTATTATGGAGAAGAATAGATTATTTATTTTGATTTGCACACTTTAATATTTCATCATATAGAATTCAGAGTAGCGAAGTGAATCTGTCTTTGCAGTACTGCAAGTAAAGAAGTGTACAAAATCATATTTCAAGGGCTGCTCAGCTGCATATGCACAGTTCTTTAAATAGAAAACCGGACCTAAAAGAGATTTTTTCTACGCATTCTGAATATCCCAATATCTTTGTTTTATATTCCAGACTTGCATGCATTGTTCATATATCAAATAAGCTCTTTCTGGTATACTGAGCAACTCGAAATATAGCAATCAAATGGTTGTTCTCATGCGAAATAGTTGCGTGTTTGTTCCTGACCACGTAACCGTTCAGATTTAATTAGGAAGCGAGTCCAAAACGCAGTCAAAGTTACTCCAAATTATTTGGAGAATGATACTCTGCTGTTTCGTTTATCGACTGCAACATACCTTAAAATAAATAGCAGCAGAACGATATGTTCTGCTGCTATTAAAATGATCAGCCGATGAAACCCAAGGTACGTTTTAATTAGTGTTTCCCCTTCCTCAATTAATAAGGCTTGTCTGAAAATGGGTTACTTTTTACTGCTGAAAACTGGAACAGAAGAAAGATCTGCAACCGACAGCATGAATTGAAGGTAATCGCGTTTGAGCTGTCAACGTCCGCTGCCATTTGCAAAGCGCAACGTGTTTTTTTATTGCTTTTGCTTGCCTTCACTGGAGCTCTAAGACAATGTGAGTTGACTACACGTCATGCTAAGTATCAAAAATAAATGGAAGATGCTCTTCATCTAGTGTTGGCGGGTTTAATCCAAGACAGCGTATTCTTAGAGTAAAAGGAAAAGATAGGCATCTTCAACATATTCGAGGGAGCGCCAACGTTAAAGCCGATGTCATCAAGTATTCCTCGTGTTATTTTTGCTACGTACAGGATTAGTCGGTACTGCAGTTGTGTACTCTGTGTAAGCAATAGGGGTTGCCATCAATCTTCCTTACGAAGACAGAATAAACAAATGCGCCATAAAGTTCAGTAAATTAAGATGTCCGTGCAGGACCACGTTGTTAGCAAGCCGTGACTGTATTAAGGCATTTGCTGCAACAGCTGAAAGTACTTTTTCAGATTTTCCTTCATAAACAACCTTTTTTATTTTAATCGAGTTGAATTAAAAATTGACTTTGTAAACATTTTTTTTCCAACTTCTTAGTTCTAAGCTCGTACGTGCATTTTTCTATACTTCATTTTCTAACATTGGTGTTCAGTTTTTCCAGTATGGGCATTCATTACAATGAAAATAATTGTTCGCCTACACTGTCAGGCCAATTTATTAGGACCATGTATTAATAGCTTGTTCGACTACCACGATTCGATGGTGGAATGGGGGCAACCGCGTTTCTCAAAGTGGCACGAAGAATATTTGACCATAATCGTAACAAAAATGTTCTCAATTCCTGGAATGATGTGAGTAGACGTTTGTTCTGACCAACCGGTCTTTTCTTTTCATTCCATGGATGCTCAGTGGGATTGAGATCTGTGGATCGAGCTGACCAAGAATGATGGTTGAAGTGTTTCCCGTATTCCCCAACCACTCTTTCATATATGTGGTATGGTGAAAGGTTGTATTGCCATCTCGAAAGATCTATGGCTTCCGTCAGCGTCTTTTAATCATATAGTGCAACCTTTCTAAGGTTCTCCTCATAGTAATACTACTGAAGCCTTGCAGTACTGCCATGTTCGCTGCAGTTGAATCTTTTCGTGGATGTTTTAAAGGCGTTTTTGCACTCAAGAACTGGAATTGACACGAGTCTTTGAGCAATCGATGCCTGTCTTCTGTGCTGTAACATCTGAAAAACGTACACCCACAATCATCCATCTTTGGAGTCCTCACAATCTTCCATTCCACACTTCTGGTGAACTTGTACGATGGTCGAGTCATATCAATTTTATAATAATTTCCTCCTATGACCTCTCCGATTTAATATATTTGTTGATTGTTGCGTATAAGTTCGAACCTCTGTGGCCCTAATAAAGTGACCAGCCACTGTAAAAAAAAATAATCAAAATGCATTCAGAATCTTGATTATTTCAAAATTTCTACACTACTTGGGATGCTATTATCGTGCACTTAATAAGCGAGTTTCTAAATAGAAAATAACTGATGCTTAAAGATGAATATCATGAAAATCCCACAGGGGAGTATCACAAAAAATGGTGTTGATTGCGTGTTGTCATCTGTTCATTTTTCCTCTCTTTTTCTCTTTCATAATTTCTTAATAACTGTGAACTCTGGGGATAGTTTCCTACATGGAATATTGTTGGGAAAAAACCGCCTGCCATGGTTTAAAATATCGGGGATCCAGCTTTACTTGATACATTAAATGCTTTCTACATTGGAGCTGTCCTACGGCTTGTCTGTTTAAGAGGGAAAAAAAAGAGTAATTTCTAAAGCCAGTTAGAGTAAGAGCGGTGTTTATAGTCGAGTATTAATTACGGAAAGGTGCGGAGAAGTGACACTTCTCACCTGATGACACTAATCAGATGTCTGCAAATGACGCTATAACAACCCTGGTAGGCAAGAAGATACATTGCTTCAGTTAGAAGACACCTAATGGCACTTAAGGGATATCACCCATCAGTGATTGAGAACAGGGATTAGCCTCGCCAGAGCAGGTGCAACTAAGTGTCACCGGAGGTCACTCGCCGGAGATCAGCGTGGCGCTTCAACTAAAATCGGCGGAGGAAATATGATCAACGCGTTTCTGTGACGTATAACCCCTCTTTGGCGTATAAACAAATGCTCCGTAAAGTTCAGTAAATTAAGATGCCCGTGCAAGGACACGCAGTTAGCAAGCCATCACTGCATTAAGGCATTTTCTGCAACAGCTCAAGTACATTTGTATTCTACGTTGACGATGCAAACGTTGGCCACCAGAGTGAGCCTTTATGCCCATAGATATTGAATATAAGATTATGTGGTGGTTAGTCGTATTTAAATTCATATTTAAGTGCATTCTCATGAAGTACGTTTTATTAAATTGCTTTCTGGCTTATCTCAAAATGATACACACAATACACAAACAAAGGGAGATCACAAAAGTTACTTAAATGTTTGATATCCTATATCTAGCATCCTAGGATTTAGTTGAGTGATTTCAGTGTTTATTATGCATCCTGGACATGTTAAAAAGCATTGAGAGAAAACCAAAGGAACACTGAATGTAGGTTATAATGTACCACTTACTGTTTTATCTCCTAAGTTGTTGACAATACAATGAAGATAAGCCGTCTGACCTAATTGGATTGTGACATTCCTCGCGGTGGTGTTCCCAAAGGTCGGTAACACGGGACTAGGACTACCAACACTCCAGTAGTCATCCAATGATAAGTCTGTTTCCACGGATCTTTCCTTTATACTACTGGTACTGAGCTCTTCCAAGAGTAGGGCACTTTTAGGAGTTGGCACGAAGTTCCTCAGTGTGTGGGTAATATCTGAAATAGATGGATTGCAATTTATAGAGCTGTTGCACATGTAAAGCTGGTCCTATGAAAAAAACTCAGTTTAGTTACTGCCTTTACAAAAAAAATTACAAACAAAATGTTGATTAATACTGAAGTAAACTTAAATTCTAATACTTTACAATTATTTCACTATAATATTATGTCTATAGGGTTGTCGAAATGGAGTATATTATTATTATTGTTAATAGCTACAAAACAGCAATCAAACTTGCCTGAGGGTTCAGCTACAAAGCATTATTATACAGCTTCAAAGCAGAAGCTTGGAGTATACATTCCCAAACTAAAGAGAAAGTAAATGTACATAAAAAGAATAGTAACTTGAAATCTACAGATAAAAATAAAAATAGGACTCATCCGTCCTATTTAAGTGAACAGGTAGGAGTAAGGCAGAGCACTGGTATTTCTTCACACACATTACGCAATCAGAGTCTTCCAAGAAGAGTTAATTTTAAGGTTCAGGTAACGGATGATGGTAGCAATTTCAGTTGCCTCTTGAAGTGTCCAGGGGTATCAAATATCTCCAGATTTGCTTTGTTGATTGATCCTGCAGTCCTGTTATAGAAGTTGTATCCATAATTTATTTGTAGTATTCATAATTTGTCATAGGATGGTTTCTTAAAGCTCTTGTCGTAGCGTTGAAGTTTATTTGTGAGATGAGACGAGGGCAATTCAGGGTACCATTTAACAGCTGGTTAAGAAGGAGTAACTCGGCTTTATCTCTTCTTTCTTCCAGCGTTTCAAGTCCAAAGAATACACGCCATTCTTGGTAGGATTTCTCATTGTATGCAAGGCTATCTTTAAGGCAAACGTACTGTATTGCTCTTTTTTGGATATTTTCGATTTCTAATTTTTGGTAAGCTGCGTGTGGGGACCAGACCTGTGAGAAAAATTCTAGGGCTGGCCTAACGTAGATTTTATAGAGAAAGATGAAAAGTACCAATTGATTGAAGTCTCGGTTAATTCTTTTCAGTAAACCTAGTTTTTTGCTAGCTGCCTTTACAATGTTTGAGACATGGACATCAAAGGAAAATGATTCTTTAATAAAGATACCTAAATTTTTGGCTGTACTAACTTTTTTGATTGCTTTGTTGTTGATACAATAAGAAAAGTTGTTTTTCTTGAGTGCATTAGCAAAGCTCATCAGCTCACACTTATTTTTTATTGACTACCATTTTGTTCTCCTTCAGCCACTGAATAACTCGTTGAAGAGATTCGTTTAGGATGATGCAGTCATGGGTACTGCGAATTGCTTTATAAATTTATATGCCGTCTGAAAATATGTTGATTTTGATTTTTTAGTCTCCAAGGGTGCTTGGCAGGTCGTTGATGTAGATAAAAATTAATAGCGGGTCTAAGGATGAACCCTATGGGACACCAATTTCAGGCCTGAAAGGATATAAGATTTTACCTTTAAATATCACGGAAATTTCTCTACCTTCCAAGTAGTTTGCAATCCAGTTTAGTGTCTGTCCTCTGAGACCATAGCAATGCAGTTTATTGATTAGTCTCTGATGGACTACCTTGTCAAAGGTTTTGCTTAAATCAAGGAGATGGAGTCGAATTGTTTTCTTTCATCAAGCGCTTGGGATATATTCGAGACAAACTACATATCTGTGCTGGTGGAACGATCCTTGATAAATCCGTGAGAATAATCTGACAAATTAAGTTTCATAAAGTTAAATAGCTGCTTCATTACAATGGATTCAATTATCTTTGAGAGTGTATTGAATTGATAAATTGGACTGTAGTTGTTGGGCGAGGATGGGTCTCTTTTTTGTAAAGAGGGGTAACAAAGATCTTTTTCAGTTGAGCTGAATAGATTCCACTCTCAAAGAACAATTTTATTAAGTGAAGTAATGACTTTACAAGTGTGGTTCCACATTTTTTCGATAAAACAGTAGGGATACTGTCCGGGCCTCGTGTGAGGTCCTTTTTCATACTGTGGATAGCGCTCAACAATTCTGCTTGGATGATTTCAAATACTGTTAGTGTATCAATGTAGTTGAGAGGAAAGTTTTCGTTACCTTCCATCCCATCATCTGCTGTATCTATTTCGTAAATTTATTCAAAGCTGCTAGCAAGGTAGTCTGCCTTAGACAAAGATGACAAATCATTGGGAATATCTAGCGTGTTTACAGCGCATTTTGATTTTTTGCCTTGAAATAGCTGAATATAGGCTTCATATCTTTTGCCTCAAAGACACTTTGTAACCATCGCCCATCGCTGAAGAATTTGTCTGAATACCAGTGAAATGGGTAAAAGGCGAGCGTGTTCTTTCCCTCATTAAATTTTCTTTTAAAACGGTAGTGTCTGTTCTTTCAAAATATGAAGTTTGTGAAGCTACAGTTCTCGAATGTTGTAGTAATATATATCACCTTAATATTATATATATTTATTTTCCATCTATGTTTGATGAAGAGATATTTACTACGTTTATTTTGTGGTTTGTTTTATGGCAAATTTTAAATTTTCCGCTATATTGAATGGGGTTTTAACCCTCCTCTGTGTGCCCACATAACTGTCAAATTGGTTGTTGAGAGTGATTGATTTTTTATCTTTGAATATGTCACAAATTGTATATCATCCTACAAGGAATCGACAAGAACTGGATTTAGCATTTACTAATATATCATCGAATAACATAGTGCTATGGGAGGGTGGCTTCTGTTCATAGCATAAATTAAATTCTTTCTTCATATATTCAAAACTCTTGTTTTCTCCTGTATTTTTAAAGATAAATGCTGCTCATAAATAGCTATTATATAATGTTACGCATACAAGACTGATGTACAAATTAGAGCACTGCGCCATTAAGGGCAAGTTACTGCTATTGATAAATTGAGAGAAAAGTCACTACAACTCTGGCTCTACAACCAATACACAACACCCTGCCAACAGGAGCTGCAGTAGGATGTCAGGCGCATCAGTCGTCTCTCGAATAAAGCCAATAATCCCAAGACCTATCCGGAAAACTAAAGCCATCTTTGTTTCCCGAATCAACCCTCAGACGACTCCAGAAGAAATTAGGTCAGAATGCCTGCGACTCGTGAGTATAACCGTAAGAGTCGCCCTACTGAATAGGGCATCCACATACGCGTCCTTCAAAATTATTTGTGATGCAAAACATAATAATGTTGGAGCCCCCTCCTTATGGCCGGAGGGAGCTCTTCTGGGGCCATTTAATCACAACGGCCCCCCGAGAATTAAACCGATACACTATGTATTTCCCAGTTAACCAACCATAAATTCGCACGAATGACGCCACAGGCATGAAATTGAGCCATCACAGAATATCCATGCCCTTTCAGTTATGCACGATGATCATCCTCTGTCTGGTCTTCAGTCGAATGTCAGTAAAATTCCTACAATAGTCACGACAGCTGTGGATACTGCTGGATACAAGGCTATTTCAAATCGAGAATTAGTACGAGGGGTGGAGGAGTAGCCCCGTTTGTACACGATAACGGGTGATGATCTCTGCCTCCTACTCGGATTCAGAACTTTGAGGCTGTACTTGTCGCATTAAAAGTCCACACTGCACTCGTGAATATAGTAGTCGTCTACATCCCATCAGTCCCTAATCTACAATTGATAAGTAACGTAGTAGACTGGCTTCTCAACAAACTACATGTGTCAGCCACCCATATAATACGTTGAGATTTCAATCTTCCACCACAGCTCAATAACCTGCTGGACACCATGTTAAATAAGCTGCAGCCATGCTCCATATCTCTTATCAATGAACAGCCTACAAGAGGCGAAAATAAGCCAGACCTGATTATGTCTTCTGGTAATTGTCTAATTGATGTTCCAGAAAGGTTTTTTTTCTGTCCGATCACGCTGCAGTCTCTGTCCTATTAATGCTGCCCTACATTGACTTCAATGTTAACGACAAATGAAGAGCCAGCTTGTGACTTCGCCAGTCTTTATGGATCCGAATAAATGCCTATATGCTGCTAGCTGTATCCCATGGAATTGCCTACTCGCATGTGACGCCTTACTCGCAACATCTCTCTTAACCAGTTGGATCAACTCTGTTGCAAAATATGCGGCTTCCAAACTTGTAAGGATCTCATCAAGATCCTTACAAGTTTGGAGAGTCTCATTTGCGCGAGAGTGGTGGAACACGAGCCTAACTGTTCTGTTTAAATTAAAGCAAACTCTGCACAGGAAATGGAAACTCTCAAATGATACACACGGCAGAATTAACTACTCATTTGCCAGAGCAAGATTTAAAAGGAAAATCTAAAGCAATCGACTACTATATGAAAGATACAGTTGACAAGGGAAAGCTACCCCTGTGTAGGCATCGGAATGACACATATCAGCGAATTGACGGTGACGTTCATCAGTCACAGGTCGTGGAGGTTGAGTGAGTTCCCTTGGTTGATAATGAGCTGGAGTCTTTTATTACCACAAAAGAAGCTGATATAGAGCATTAACTCCTTCAAGGCCACTAAGACAACTGGAGTCGATCGGGTTGCTCATATCATGGTAAAGTGTCTCAACCCATAACTAATTTAACCACTGCAAGCTATTTATAACTCTATACTTGTTAATAGAATTTTCACTGAAAACTGGAATAAGTATGCTGTCATCCCTCTGCCATAAAGTTCAAACTCTAGCGACATGTAGCACTATAGGCCTATATCTATTGCATCTACACTCTTGAAAAAACTGGAGAAAGTTCTAGTCCCAAAGTTGACGCATCAGATTCTGGCCAGTCAGCCTCAACAAATTCATTATGTTATATCTAACAAGTCAACTATAACAAGCCTCATTACAGTGCAGACCGCGATACTGAACGCTTTCCAAGCCGGAAATGAATTTGCAATAATATATGTTGATATAAAGGCCGCCTTTGATAGTCTCAATGCACATGCCCTACTACGTCTACTGCAGAACGCCTTCCAAATAAAAGGAAACCTGCTAAAGTTCCTGCGGTCCCTACTAACTTGTCGATCCATTTATTTTCGTACATAAAACCAGATCCTCCAACGACCAGTCCATGCAGCAGTTCCACAGGGTGGCGTCTTATCCGGACTCCTCGTTACCGCAATGATGATCCCTTTCTGGCAGGGCAGGGATGATGTATACACACGTACGCAGATGATATTAAGATATTGACGACCATCCAACCAGCCTTGTCTAACAGTGCAGTATGTGACCAGATCAATCATAAGATTATGGAACTATTAATACACTTAGAAAAGCTTGGCCTAGGCCTAAATCCACAGAACACTGTATTGATGGTGTACTCTTTAAAAAATCACCTACACTCGTACATCCAGAACTAAATGGAACACCTATCTCAATTTTCACAACTCAAAGATCTGGGAATAATATGTGACACCAAACTTACGTTGACGGGCTTGTAAAGAGATTACACTATCTACGTTAGATAACCAAACAAGACCTCTTGCACGCGAAACACACTGCGAAAACCGCAAGATATATAAGAACAACGGTGTATTCGGCCATATTGTATGGTGCTGAATTGTGGGCATCAGCCACCCCTACCCACATTAGAAGTATATATGCGACTGAATTCTGGATGCTGAAGTGAGCCAACAATAAACACCATCTCCGCCATCAGTTAAGGACCACGCAGCTTGCTGAACAGTTGAAAATATGGCGTTTACTAGACATTATGGCCTGCAAACGACTGATAAACACAATCAAGATGATGACTGGAGTGAACATCACCGTGCTCCTGGCAGCTTTGTGAGTGGCACATTCCTCCAGCTGGCTTAAGAGGCACTAAATCCCTGAGGATGAAAGCTAATAGACTGAAGATGACCGATAGGTTCATACCAGCCAAGGTGTTGGAATCGATCCACAGCCTGTCTCAAATTGGAATTTACCTCGAAAGGCTAATAGAAGGTCCGAAGTACAGGAAGCAAACCGCAATGTGGTTTGCTCAGGCTACTGTCGCCTAACAGTTCTGTGCGTTCTGGAATAACTCTGTGACTCAATGCTGTGCTTACGTGAACAGTTGTACCACGTATTCAGTGATGGTGTTGTTATATTCCTTTATATTGTATTATATGTAAATCCCCTGGCATATATACGCCGTGAAGGGAATTTCTCTCACCAATGTAACACATTGGTGAGAGAAAAAATTTTTGGTAGGAAAAATAAAGATTTATTTGATGAGTGAATGGGAGAAGACAGCGAGTGCTTATCAATGGATGCTGCTCCTTGTTATTAGTGGAGTCCCCAATGGTTCGGGGTTGGGCCCATCGTTATTTTCTGTATTTATCAATGATATTGATGAAGGTATATCAGGCTTAATGTCTAAGTTTGCAGACGATACGAAGATTGGTTTAGTGGTTAATGAAAGTATGTAGATGCAACAAGATCTAGAAAAATTAGGCAGATAGGCTAAGAAATAGCTATTGAAGTCTAATGTTGAGAAATGCAAGGTACTACATATGGATATCAGTAATCCTAGAGTAATGTACCAACTGTGTGGCACTACAATCAGAGTAGTGAAAACTGAAAAGGTCCTGCGGGTAATTATGCAGTCTGAAATGAAGTTCTCCGAGCAGTGTAGACACATTGCCTCCATAGCTCATGGGGTTTTTCGATGATATATAGGAATGGAATTTTCCTAGCAGGGATAAAGAAGTGATTATTTCATTGCATACCGCAATGGTCAGACCATGTCTGGAGTGGTGCCTGAATAGAGATCCGGAATCCTCATCTTAGTAAGGAGACAGAGCTGTTGGAACCGGTACAGAGAGGGGCAATGAGATTGGTCAGAGGAACAGAGGGATGCTCTACCAATAAAAGTTTTTAGTTTTGCAAACTGCATTGTCTGGAGACTAGGCATCTACAATTTGATTTGATTGAGGCGGTTAACGCTTTGTGAATGGCTTGAGGAAATTCAGTGCTGTTGGGATTCTTTCCCTTGCTCATACTGTGCACAAACGGGGACATTAATTCAAAACTGTGGAAGGATAATTGCAAATTAGACGTGTGGAACTTTGCTTTCCGCCAACAGGTGATGGATTGCAGGAACAAGCTTCCATCCGTTGTTGTGGAAGTGGACAGTTTGAATAAATTCAGGGATGAACTAGACAAACTATTGGAGGGGATGGATTATTTTGTTGATGCTGTATAAGCTTGATTTCTTGCATAATTTGCCACTACTACTATACTGACACTATACTATTTCCTTGTGAATTGCTTCAAAAGCTTCAGTCAAATCTGGCTTTTGATCTTCTTACTATATGACTGACTTGATTGGCCAAGACTGGTGCAGCCAAGGTCTCTAAAATTCCTCGAATCTCCATGCTTTGTTAGAATAATGAGCTGAGCTCTCTAATGCTCTTAAGATAAAACAGAAGCTATATACGGTCTAAGAAAAAATCAGTTGGTTGAAAACAAGTGCTATTATCGGTTAGCAAGGTCAGAATTTGTTCTCCTCAGAAGTTCAAAAATGAAATAATTACTTAACAGTAGACTCTACACTTAAAGTTATTCCTCACTGGGATGCTGCCATAAAACTGTCAAACGTGGAATAATGGATGGACTTCATTTTCTGGTTTTCACATCAAATTACTGCAATGAACAAAATTTTATTTTACCATAGGAACGAAACTACTATCAGAATATTCCCTTTAATGCAATTTCTTTTTATATAGATTTAGAAAAATCTACCAATAATTGTCCCCCCTCTCTCCAATACAGCTAGCCCAGAACCTGTACCAGATTTTGGTATTAAAATGTCCAATTTGTACATTCTTCTATCCTGACTGATATTTTTCATCTTATATATACATAGGAGAAATTTTCCTAAGTTATGGTCGTTTATAGTGTTATCCCTTCTCTTAAAAATGAACATCCCACTCAATGTCCTCTTCTGTTCTCAAACTTTTTCCACCAATGTGATAAAACTCACTGCTCTGTTGGATGTTGTTCTCGAGTATTCTAGCTTTTCCCTTTAATTCTATCCATTCAATGAGTCTTACAAAACTTCTTTATGAATTCTTATAACATTAATGGCGATATTCTGCCTTCTATATTATAATTACTGTCGATTCGTACTCATATCAAAGATTTTGATAATCAAATATGGCATAGGGCGATTTCAACGTTCAACGGGAGATTACCTAAGCAGGTGCTCTATCTACCCTTCTTTTTTCAACTAATCGTCCTCCCCGCAGTCAGGAGAACATTCCAATAATTGACTATGCAATTGATTTAAAAATATCGGTTCAGATAATGAAGCTTCAATTAATAACTCAAAATTAAATCACCCACTCATTACAATCTGTAACTCCTTTAAGGCTTTCGGCTTAGCCATCAACCGACACAAATCTGCACATCTGACCATCTCAAAAAAAGAGGTCTTCGCTTATTTTATCACCACTATCGCACAATCAACTTATCAAGAAATTTGTCCCATGTTAATATTAAAAGTAGCCTATTTCGCAGGTATGGATGCTTAAACGACCTCGTGCATGTCTCTGCTCCACACACTATAATGAAACATCTTATCTCACGTTATTATTAACCTGTTATATGGTGCTGAGCTTTGGTTCGCTTCTCCAACACTGATCTGAATATAGCATCCGTCCATTAGAGTACAATATTAGTTAGAATTAATGTTAAGTCAGGATTTGAGTATAGCAGATCTATAAAGAAAATTTATAGACACCTTGAATACATCCCTCATATTCAGGATCATTCCAGCCAGACTGAGGAATCCTCCTACTGAATTATACAGTTCGAAACGGGACACCCCTTCAGCGTGGAACGAGATGATAGGGCAGTCCCCCAACCCGAGAAATACAAGAACAAAACCAAAGTTAATTCTATTATGCAATTATTATTTATATCGTATTACCGGTTTATTATCTGTTATGAATCTTGTAAAATATACGTTAACTTTGAAAGGTGTCTTAACGGATATTTTATATAATAATTACATCCTATCTTAATAAAGTAAATCTAGTAGATGCAGAATAAGTATAATAATCTCTTAAGTAACTTAAGCGAGCAGTTAGATTTGGTTACTTAAGATAAGTTTCAATAATTTATATGAAAATTGAAAGGTACAGTGAAGAAGTACAACTATTAGATGTTGAGGATAACTGTAAACAGCGCAACTGTTTTATGATATATACTGTTAAACAGCTATTTGTAAATGAAGACAAATACTAAAAGCAATTATCGGATAGATAGCATCACTAGCTGATCACCTATTGTTATTATACGCATCAGGATAACTCAAATATGATTTTTCCACTCCTTGATAGATTGCAATTCTTTTGGGCTTGTCCACTAAAAGAGGTGCTTTAAGTGGATTAAAAAAGACTACGAGATGTGAAGGAAGATATACGGTTGTGATGAACACTGCATCTTAGTTATACGTGTTGCTGCCCTTCACCGTGCGCTGTATATTCCATTAATAATTTTCGAGTTGTGAATATTTTAAAGTAAAATTTTGCGTGTTCTTTAAATAAATTATTTGCTCATTAGTCGACTATCCTATTTCTCTACTTAGTATCAGGAAATTACTGAGCTCATCAAAGTGCTGTGATAGCAGTAAGCGCAGTGTCAGTTCGGTGGGGAAAGCTGCATGGGTAGCTCTGGGATGGAAGATGTTACAGGTCACTAACATGACTTTAATGCCGGAACACTCATTAAAAAGAAATATTACGCATTTGATGGCGCATTTTATGGCACTATTAAGTTTGCTTCAGTGGCTATATTACTTAGAAAGCACGAGAGGTACAAATATCTTATCTTCGTTTCGACTATCTCCTGAGAGTCGTCTTTGCTACAGATGACCAGAAGCAGCGAGTGTATACTGCAGTACAAGTTACGATATCTCCAACTCCAGGAACACTTCAAGTTAGGGGAGCCACGTAGAAGAAGTAGGCCGATGAAAATTTACTGGAAATATTTAAATTATAATAAAGAACAGCGTTGAATATCTGGTAACTGTTTTCGAGTTTCGATTGAAGAATTTTATTAATAGGCTTTCAAGTAGGACACCTTTCCATGCGTGTGTGTGTTATATGGATGCTGTCTGCTTACCATGGATGATGTAAAATGAATATAGGAGTTCTTATAGAATGATTCTACACTGCTGGAGTGCTTGGAAACATTTAAATGAAGATTTAATGATTCTAATGGAATTTATCGCACCGTGGGGAGTTGGCAGGAAACGTTTGGAGGTTGAATATTTAAGATGTAGGACATCCTTCAAACTTAAAGTTAGAGTTGCGTACATTTACTATTTGTCCAGAACCTGGACACCTCTAGATTTTTTTTTACGAATTTCCAATGTGATTTTCATAATCATCTATGACATCTAGCTTGCTGCGTGAGATAACCTATCCTACCGTCCTTTGAGTACTGAAAGTGGATCAAATAAAAATGATGCTTCCAGAGGCTGTTTACTTAGAGTGGTCACAGTTGGTTTACAGAAGGACGCACATTGGAGTTCGAGCCAACGTGACTGTCAAATACGGTTAATGATTATATATTTTTTTCAATTTGACTACCTGTAAGCTTCTCTGACCTATATATCAACGAGATGACTGTTGTTTGTATCAACATGTTAGGGAAAGTACTAGAGAAAAGAATATCGGTCGTTTAAGAGTATAAACGTACTTCTTTAATTATAGTGGCTTCCTGATACCTAAAATATATGAATTAATGAAGGACACGGAAATTGAAGTCAGTTGTATTTTCTTTTCCACTTTTGTTTCAAATAATAGAACAATTTATAATGAAATTATGACTTTGTCATGCAAGAATGTTTGTTCTTTATGATTATAGATATACTTTTTAAAATAACTTTAACATAACCTTCATCCCACAGATGTTCTCAATGTTTTTTTGTGAAAACGCAGTTACAATCGTGGCAAGTTGTTGCTAATTTGTACAACTGGGAAACTCGATTTAAACAGAAAAAAAAGAGGTGGACTAAACTGATGAACTTCCTACGTGTGTTATTTCTCTTCACTAAATTGGTTGGAACAGTTGCTTAGTAATCATTGAAGCAATTGTACCTGTCTTTCAAATTGAGGTTTCGATTCTTTTTTTTTAATTCTTTTAAGTGCAACAGAGTTTATCTTCACGTCCATATCTCTTTACCCTATACGCAAATGATTCGTCTTCCTTGTTCTTGTCTCGATTTGCTGTTGGTTGAACATGAATATATTTCTAAATCTTGCAAGTTTTCTTTTAGATTAAGATAAAGATCTGCAGTATAAACGCATTGATGTAAACAGCACAAACGTTAGGTGAAGTCAGTTGTTACAAGTTACAAAGATCCCTTTTGAAATTATAGATTGACACCATTACTGACAGAATACTTCGTGTTAAAACTATTAAAGTCAAGTTAAATTGAGAGGTATTAAAAGAGGAGTAAATTCGAACTTATTTTAAACTTTATTATAATAGTAATAGTATAGCCACATAGTGCAAGGAAGCCACAGGCATTTGCTGCACTGCCCTTCCTTCACTAAAAAAAATAGATAAAAAATTGTTTCTCTCCTCACATCGATAACGATCCAGATAACCTTTGAATTTATTCAAACTGTCAGCTTAAACTTCCTGCGAATGCAACCTGTTCCAACAGACCCATCTTTAAGTTGTCGACTCACTGGCTAAAAGAAAACTTCCTACAATGTAGTCTAAACCTCTTCCACTGTAATTTGAATTTATGTCCCCCTCGTTCTGGAATTCCTTATAACAGTGAAAATTCCGCATTCATTCATTTTACTAACCCCTCTAAGAGCCTAGTAAAACTCAATCGGGTCCCCTTTAAGGTGCCTAGTGGCCAAGTTCTGTAGTCCACATAATCAAAGTTTTTCCTCGTAATGTCGCCCTTTTGCTAATCTCAACATGAAAGTTGCTCCTCTTTGGATCCTTCCAAGAAGCTCAATGTCTTTTACAGATGAAGTCTCCATACTTGAACAGAGTATTCCAAATGTGGTCCTGCAAATTACTTATACAGTGGGATTATGACCTCCATATATCTACAGGATAATGTTATATAAATCATCGATAGGACAAAATGGGCTTTCCTGGTTTCTTGTTTGCACTGCTCAGAAAGCTTAATATCTGCCCATATCGTAACGCCCAGATTTCTTTCTTCTTCTACTGTTTTTAATTCAAACCAATTAACTGTATAATTTATTTTGGGGTCGCTATTCCCCAAATGGAGTGGAAGAAAGTATTCTTAGAGGAGTCTGCTACTTTGGTCAAAGTGTTCCAGTACATGTGGTTCACTTTGTATTGTGGCTGTAGGAGTATGTTCAGTGGCCAATTTACAAGTTTTGCTGCTGAGAAACCCAGAATATTTTAGAACCATAAAAGGTGCTCTCTCGCCGCCTTAGATCGATTGGTTATAATCCCAGCTGAAAGGGCCTTTAATTAATCCTTCAGTGACTGCTGCCTGCTAGCATTAAATAATCTTATACACCATGCTAAAAAAACAAACAATTTTATAATGCCCCAGAGGATGCTTCACTGCACACTCCCAGAGACTTGCAGTGAAGTTCATAGTGAAGAACAATATTAGTTGTATATTAACTAGTGCAGCTTCTTTTTATGAGCAAAGATAGCTTGTACCATTACCGTGGATTAAAGGATAACTCACTGATTACATCAAAGGCAATGCAGGCTAACGCTATAATGGCGATGAGTGCATACCTGATTGAAATCGATAAATCACACTGTGGAATATTAAATCTGTAATTTCGAATACTTGAAGTCTGCAATTAATTTATATTTCCTGCTGGATTTCTAAGTGTAAGTCATTATTCAGTAGTTTCAGAATATATACAAAGGGGCAGTTTATTCTTGAAGGCATCGCATGATAAAGTTAAGTAGCTTTCTCACAATGTTTCACGGTATTCTGTTCGCCTGTGCAGCTGCCTCATGGAGCAAGACTCCAGATAGCCTTTCTAATCCCTCGTGCCAATCATGTCTATCCGATAACGTTCGTGTCACTGGAAGGATAATCCTCTGTGGCCTGTTTATGTTCGTTAAGATGCCTACCGCACAATCGTGACGAATGGCGTTACAGGGCAAAGCGACTGTACCGACTGACTGGGAGAAATTATACGGTGAAAGCCTTCGTCGAGGGCACTGCACTTTGGAACGTTTGGCCATGGAAGGGATCACGTTTATTCTTTAGCAGACTAGTTCCGCAGTCATTACTGCTATAAGTGGAAGTTGGTTTAATTTTATCTGGTTTCATTTGAGCTCTGTGTGGGGTAATAAAAGTAGAAGAGCTCCAAAGATGGAGAAGGCTCTCACAGTTAAAGCATGTCAGCGCTTTTTATTGTATTCCATATACTATACTAATAGTTACACAATAACATGTTTATACTTCACTGTTTTTCAAAATAAATATTATTTATTTGTTATTTTATTTTTTGTTATTAATAACAAGATACACAACAGGTAACCATTAACAGTGTATCTGAGGTCAGTACAATAAACATAACAGTAATATGAAATTCAAGAGGAAGATAAACATTGATATTGATTCAAACATTAAAATCATATGTACAAAAGAGGATTGCGTTAAGTTACCGGTAAAACAAGTAATAATTAGTCAATTAGAGAATAGAAAATAATAAAACACATAATAATAAATTACAATAATTATATCAGAGCTAGTCACTTTGCAGTTTAAGAGAAGAGGCAAACTTGTGGATGGAGTTCATCAGTGACTGGAAGTTGTCAAAGAAGTCAATGAGAGAGTCATTTGCTGATTTACTCATTCTGTTCAGTGGACTGAACTTCATAAAGTCTGTGGTGGCAGAGTGAAGGCGAAACGGTGTATGGTTCCTGACTTGTCTACAAGGAGCATTGAAGTTGATTTTGCTAAGGATATCAGATGCTTCATAAGTTCCAGTGATTACTTTGGCTAGAAGGGTGATGTCAGCAGTAACTCTTCTAGTGCACAGAGGCCTCAGATGAAAGTAACCACACAGCGATTCATAATACACTGAGTGATAGAATAGAGGATTACTGTACGTAAGGTAACGGACAAAATTTTTTTTGGACTGCTTCAATTTTGTTAGCTAAAGTCTTTGTGTGAGGATTCCAGATGGGTGAACTGAATTCAAGGATTGGCAGAACAATAGTTTTATAAAGGATAACCTCATATCTGTAGTTTTTGAACTTGTATGTGTTCCATTTGATTAATCCCGGTGTTTTGAATGCTTTGCTGGTGATTTTAAGGACATGAGCATCCAATTTAGCACTGCTGGAGAAGAGAATCCCCAAGTCGTTAACTTGGTCACACCTTTCGATTATCACAGAGTTAATACTGTACTCTGTATTTATTAGTTGTGGAGATCTGCGGGAAGAGAAAGAGATTACTTTGCACTTCTGGGGTTAGCAGACAAGCCATTCAGAGATAGCCACGGAGAAAATTTATTGAGAGCACATTGAAGCTGTTAAGAATCGGTAATCTCCTTTACTGCTGAATAGATCTTAAGATCATCTGCATAGAGAGCAACTTGAACATTGGAGGTGTAGATGAAAGAAGGAAGATCATTTACGAAAATAATGAAGAGAAGAGGACTTAAGGGGGAGACTTGTGGTACTCCACTTAGTGGTATAAAACAGTCTGAGTTCACTTGATTGATGATTAGGAACGATGCGTAATATAGCTGCGTAGCCATGAGAGCAAAGGGTCACGGATACCATATAGCTTAAGGTTTTTTAAGAAGTTGTTCCTGCGGGACTTTATCAAATGTCTTAGATATATCTGTATAGACTGCATCAACTTGAAGGTGGTTATCAAGAGCTTCAGAGTTGTATTGCCAGAAAGGAAGTAAATTTGTGACTACAGATTTAACATGTTTTTCATTGATCAGAATCAACATGTTTTCTTGCCACTGCAGAAAACATGTTGATTCTGATCAATGAAAGACCAGAAGAATTCGAAGAGATGTTTGTGTACTGCTGTGTCGAAGAGTTTAGCCAGACTGTTTTGCAAGGTTATGGGTCTGTAATCAGTTACATCATTTTTATCACCTTGTGTTTTGAAAATAGGAACTATATTGACCTGCTTAAAGTGCTTAGGATACTTCCCCAGCCTGAGAGACAAGTTGAAGATCCGCAGTATGAGGGGTTTTAAGGTAGTGACAGTCATTTTTCCAAAATAAGCCTGGAATATCATCTGGACCTCTAGTATAGTCATTTCTCATGCTCATGCTTCTTAATGCCGAATTTAAATCTTCATCAGTGATAAAGAGGTTAATGAGAATTTAATCAGGTAAAGAAAAGTTAGATCCACCCCCTTGACAGCAATCAAATGCTAGGAGGGTAAACAGAATTATAAAAATGAATACAATATCATTAATTAATTTTCATTAATCATCGGTAAAATAAAATACAGAGATCAACTAAATTATTAATTACAGAAGTTAAGACAGATTATGTTCAACATAATAAATACATTTTTAAATACATTCAGCGTCTGTCCAAGAAAGGAGCGAGGATGCCGGAAAGATTCTGCAGGCTGTCAGGAACAGGAGGAGTGCATATCATCCTCCAATACAGTAGCCATGTAAAGCGATTGGTAAATGAAAGATCTAAAATTGGAATATCGTGTAGGTATCAGCTAAAACTTTTGTTTTTTGGCTTTATCGACGCAAATCGTCTCAGGATTGATATTCAGGTCGTTGAGGAGTCCAATCGTGTTTGCTGGGAACATATGGCTGAGCGAGCTGATTTGGTTGAGGGCAGGTCTCATCAAAGATGTTTGCTAGTTAGTTATTCTGCTGTTCTTCGTGGGTAGGATGATAAGGCTATCAGAAAAATGTATTACAGCAACGGATCACTGGTTCCTAAAGAAAACACCTCAAGAACTTTATATCACCAAAAGGAGAAATGTGTCTTCTAAATACTAGATTAAACCCTCACCCGATCCTTTGTTTTAAGTCGAATGTGTAGGTTTTCATATTACTCCTTGAATTTATGAGGGATATTCCTCATAAATTCTTCAGAGCGCGGTTGTTGGAGAGAAAAGAACCTTTGGAGAAAATTCTCTGGAAAAATCCTACACATCTGGCTCTGATCAGCAACACTTTTGTTCTTCGAAGCTTAGAGTTAGCTAGACCACCGCCCATATTACGAAGGCCCGTTTTATTATTCATCAATAATATCTTTATTTGTCCAATAATTTTGGAATTTTGTTGAATTTCTTATTATAAGTGTATATTTCGAGATTATGTATGGCCAGTAACTGATCATGAAATTCAACGAACATTTCCAAACATTCAAGTTTACCAAACAATTAAATATCCACTTGGGTTTCTCTGAGGGTCAATAAGCATTTTGAGAGAGGTTTTTTGATAGTAATATTGGAGAGAAATCTAAAAATAATGGATTTCCGATAATAGTCGGATAAGAATATAGTGAGTAAATGTTAAGTTTCTTTGTTTATATTCGAGATCCAATTTAAATTTAAAATAAATATTAAGTGAGATACCAATTTCGGAGGAATTTTATTGCCCACAGCTTTTTATGGACCACAAGAATAACACATTTCTAAAAAAAACTGCATGCAAACAAAATCATTATGAAAATAAACGTGCCACCAATAATGAAATATTTATCAACGTGTCATCTTCTATTTTAATGAGGTGTAAAGTTTAATGCAATATTTGCAGATCTTAGAAGGTGGAAGCTGCCTTATATCGCGGGGGAAAAAATGTAAGCGACATTAATTACGAGCTATTTCAAACAGAGCCGTATTTATCAGACTTGCTGTTTTAATTTCGGTTTTCCACTTATTTTCTGCACGAAGATTAAACAAAGTCTTGGCGAAGGTCTAATTAATTTTTATTTTTATTTTAGTACGTTGGAAAAATCGGGAAAACGCTTTTTTGTACTCTATTTTTACACGCACATTTTGCGCTTTTATTCTTAAATAAGTTGAAGTGTAACAGTTGGTTTTACAAAATTAATTTTCATTAATCATCTGCTTGTCCATTTAAGAAGATTCTTTTCCTGGGACTTAGCTGACATTATTCATCTCTTTAATCTGCTGACAGCGATGTCTTGTATGAAATTAAGTGTATATTGTCATCTGGAAGACCTCTGACAGATTGATTGTTCTCACCAAAATTAACTGTCATTAGTTATCTGTTGAGCGTGCAAGTATGGAAGAGCAATTTTGGTTCAAAATTAACTGTCGTTTGTCATGGGAATGTTCCGTCCACAATCACCTGCGAAATGTCTCGTGTTCAGGAACAGCTTGCGCCTCCATCAACTCTTTCGTCTGTCTATCTGTCTGTGCATGCTCATTTCGTTATAGGAATTAACTGGATGTTGAGTTTCGCTAATTCAGTATTTCGTAATACTGTATAATACTTCAATTATTGGTCATGTAAAGGATACTGATGCCTACTGGATTTTATATTGAGAATTGGTGAAATTTTCAAATTAAGTTTCAGGATTACTTTACCCTTTTTGCAAATTCATATTTCTGTTCCAAATATACGTTCGCATCTGAGTTTCTCAGGCAAGCATTGCGGGGTTTATCCATGCCAGAATATTTCTAGTTTTTAGTCCGCCAAGCAGACAACCGAACCCCTCCTCCATAAAGTGATGAATTGCAGCTCAGTTTCCTCTATGGAAACTAAACAACCCATTACGTGTATTAGTTTGTAAATCTGAAGCTTTTGGTAGTGTAAGAAGAAAGAATGCTAAGAAGAACACTCCAACAGATTAAACTGCACCAGGATGACCAGTACGTCTAGCTGATCATAGACAACAATTGTTCCCTTATTTTATTTCTTTAATATAACGTTATTCATTGTCCAAGTTTCCTAAGGAACCAAATATAATATCCTCTTGAGGTTAGAGGACGAGATGGAGGATAAGCCATCAGTTTATAGCAATGGCCACTAGGTTACTATTAAACTGTGGCAGTAGCTATTGTCAACAAGTTATTCCATCAGAAGTTATAATATCGTACACGAAGTCTGTCCAAGGCTAATCTCCTTTGAAGCGAGCTCCTTCTGGAGCCATACACTTCTCCCAATATTTCTGCCATCATTTTAAGACCTTTAAAAAGTTGCTAAATCACTAAAATCAGCTCCCTGGTATTTGGTTTTAAGATTTCCTCATCATAAAATCTTTCTCTGTTCAAGGTTTTCTTTAGCTGTGAGAAGAGGAAGAAGTCAGAGTTGGATTTAATACGAATAGCACCTTTCAGAAAGTAACAACTCCTTTCTAAAACAAAAAACGAAATCACTTTCGAGAAAGATATTAATAAGATATATTATTCCTCTTTAAATTGAAATGATTGACATAAGAAAATTAACTTCTCACCATTTGGGAGTATATAAGTGATAACTCGAACCTCACTTAATATTTCTATAGAAAAACGCGACCTGATAATACAATTGGTGTCTTAGTATTATAGCGCCATTTTTTTTCTGAAAGCGAGTAGCATAATAAATTATTATGCGAGAAGCAGCTGAGCACTTCTTACGCTAATACGAAAAACTTTTTTAGCATAGCATGTTGTTTAAATTGATTCCTTAGTTAATCATCACAATGTGAGCCGAAGTACCACTCAGATTGGTTGTTTTGTTGATTTATCGGAATTATAGATGGTGGATACAATTAGTTTTATATACTTGAAAATTACAATAGTACCTGATGCTATTTCTTAGCTTCTATACGAAATGATTCTTTCCAGACCGTATAATGAGCTTCTTATTTATTTCTGGAATATGCATCGCAAGTAGAGCTTCATCTGGACGCAGCTACCTTGGGATGATTAAACCAAGATTGGTTTTCATAATTATATACCAACAGTACTTGCTGAAAGGCTAATTTATTACGAGACCTATTCGTTCACTACAGAGGTATTTAAATTGTACGAAATTAGTAGAAATGCTTAGTATAAAATTCATATAAGGAGATCAAGAATTAAGGACCTTTGCGAGAACTTACTAATTAATTTTCCGTGCAGATATAAAGGAATGACACACGCCTAATTTATTATCGAAGAATGATTCAAATTCAAGAGAAAATACGAATATTTATACTCATGTATGTGAGTATAAAATAAAGGTTACCAGAAGATATATTGCATATTAATTATCATCTAACCATCTTGCCAAAATATTGAGACCAATAAGGGCAGCAAAAGTACGATGCAGCATTTCCAGAAAAATATTTGAATTGTTCAGAGTGCCAATGTTCAAAATGCAGTTCGAAAAATGGAATTATTAAGATGCGAGTGTGTTAAAATATAAAGATAATTAATATTGGTGAGGATCGAAAGCAATTAATATCAAAACGGAAACTTGATCATGTCTAAACAAGCATGTGAGCAAGATTATAAACCGAGTGGTTGTAAAATCCTTTAAATTTTAATAATTCGAGAACTATAGCTCGTGACCACCGGGGGGGGGGGCTAGGCGATTTATTCACACCAATACTTAACTACTACGCTTAGAAAGTGGTAATCCATCAGCATCACAAGCAGTGATTCACACGATATTGGCTATACACTCTAGAATTCTGAAAAACGCGGTACATTGAAACATTAAAGGTAAACCTCCATCTCTTTTCCTATAAACACAAATATCTGCAATGACTGGAGCCACAAGGCTGTCAAAGCTGTCATGATTTCGTCCAGCGAATGATTATCAAGGTTACAAGGATCCAGAATGGTTATTTAACATCCTGAGGAGAGGAAGCGCACTCTTACCTTGATGGATTTGTGTTAGGCACAGATTGTCTCATTTGCACTTGTAAATCCCTCGTGTACACGTTGAAGAATCACTCGCCCATTAATGGTCATAATACGGTGTGATTTTGCGACATGCTAGCAACTCAAGGCATTTCAAGACATGAACAATTAACACAACACGATATTTTAGCTTATTGCAGAGCGAAATTATCCCAGTGATTAATGGTGGATGTAGTATAAAGAGGATAGCTTATATCACATCCATTAGATGTGGTATAAACTATCCACAAGAACAAGGAGAAAACATAGTGTAACTCGTTCAGCTTGGGATGAAACGCGACGTAATTTGGTATGGTGGTATATACCATAGAATAACAATGAAACGAAGTGACAGACAGCAACTTCGGACAGGTATAAGGGACATTTATCGGGGTTGTGTAAGAATTACCAAAAAAAAGTCGCATTACAGACGCAGATAAAAATGCGCGAAAAATATGGTCATATGACATCAGTAAGCGTACGATCCCCTCCAATGGCTAAACCGGCCTGACACCGATGAACAATTCTCGATGTAAAGTTGTCTACAACATTCTGTGACAACAAATCTCGATCTTCCACCAGAGCAGACCTTAGCTCACCAAGTGATCGAGGAGGTGGCTGTCGGCGAGCAATTCGACGTCCAAGAACGTCCCAAACATGATCGAGCGGATTTAATTGTGATAATCGATCTGACCACGGCAGTCGTTGGATATATACTATTTCAAAATATTCCGTCACTACTTGAGCTGTGTGCAGTGGCATTGTCGTGTATGAAAAGAAAATTAGGGCCAACTACACCCCTAAAACGTTGCACATAGGGCTCAATGATCTGTTCTCAGCAGTTACAGTACCCTTACCAAAAACTTGAAGACGTCTACAAATAAACTCTGAAGGACAACTTCTAGAATTTGTATGTAGGCTAAAACGGGACCCACCACAGAATAGAACTATACTCCGTTTGTCAGGGCTCCAAATCACTTGTTCATGGCACCAGTTTCGACAAGCTCTGTGGTGGTTTGGAGTTAATTGAATAAAAACCACTGTCTTCCTTGCATAGAGTCCACTTGAATCCGGTTGGAAACGCAGTCCAATTGGAAATGTTTTAACGTGTGGCCGCAGCAACCTCAAGAGAGACAGTTGATGACAGGACATCGTAGCGTTCCGTCTTGCTGTTAGAGTCAGATAGCGGTCTTTCTGATTGGCACAGCCCTCGGGCGACCTTGGCCAGTTCTTGTAATGGTTACTGTCTCCCGAAACTGCTTCCATAAATGTTCTGGTTAATGTAACCCTCGGGAGACCCCAGTTCTTCTGGTAATGATTCCCCTCTCCTTCAACTGCTTCCATAGTGCCGAGAGATAACACTGCGTGACACATTAAGTCAACGTGTCATCTCCACCTGCGACAGTCGGTTTGCAAGTCGCCCAACGGCTTGCCATCTCAAAGAATTATCTGAACGACAATGACTTGCCATCCCGAGTACTGAAGATGACTGTCCCACTGAGCATGCCAAAAAAACAGGAATGAAGTGATCTGGTTGCAACTTGTGTTTTTATAGGCCAGGATAATTTGCATATTGTGCGGCTCTGTAAGGTGGTAGATTGATATCTATTGGATACTCGGAATTTTCATTCCAGGATGCTTCTTATATCAAATATTTGACTTCGGCTACGCTGTTCACAATAAAATATTCATGAAAAACATTATGCTAATTTTGTCGAGGCAGTGGACTACGCCTCATATTGACAATAAAGGCAAACATCTCTTATGGAAAACCTCTAGGGCAGCGCGGATTATCAGTTGCTACCTTTGACTTCCTTGGACTAATGGATCTCCCGACTTCGTAACTCCGGCAGACTTTTGATTGTTTGCATATCTGAAACATCGTGTTTATAGACATTTCCCTATAACTCTTTCAGATTTGAAGGACGAAATGCGTTGTGTGGTTGGGAACGTTCCACTGAACCTTTGGTCAACTATAGAGCCGCTGTTACATTTTTAATGCGACGGCGGCTCCATAAGATGGTAGATTGATTCTGACAGAATATCAATCGATGTTTTGTTTCGATTATTTATTAGAAAACAACGGAGAAGATTTTATCGTCTAAGATTAGTGAAAAATTTATCTGCTATGATATTTACCTAAATGAATCATTTCATATCGCCTTTGAGGTCAAATTTAACGACTCATTCTTATTGTGTAAAAGAATCCCATAAACTGACAAAACAAAAACCCATTTTAAATATAACCTCTAGTTTTTGAGTTATTCATTTCTTTTAACGTAAGAAAGGAATTTAAAACCTCCCTATACATTTTTGGATCCCAACCACCTACCCGTTATTTAAAATAGAGATCTATTATATCGTAAGGAATGGCATCTGCTCTCTTGAACTTAAGATTCGATTTCTGCAGTCTAATGTAGTTTCTGTAGCTGTGCAGTACTTTTCTTAAGTTCCGTATATAAATTAAGAATTATTAAGAATAATTCTTAAATTAATCCGCCTTAATGTTTCTAATTATTTCTCTTAGACCAGTGTTCTCAAATTTGAAGGCTTGAATTGGGGAAATCCGTGTTTACTCTACAAAGTAAAGTTCCGGTAACTCCATCTCTTCCATCATGCAGTATGATTGATGTCTTTTGAGACTGTTGCGAGAATTATGGAGAAATTCAGTATTCTTCCCAAACACTTCCTTGTTAATTTCTCAAATATTCGTGGTCTCAGTTCCAAACTCAACTTATATTTTTGACAGAATCCCGATTGTCCGTTTCGTTAACCACTACCCATGACAACTGTTTACTGTGCAATGCCTTTCGCCTCAAATTGGTGCTTGTGCATTTGGCTTCACTGATATGTTCTGGCAGAGACCTGTTAATTTGGAATCTTCTCTGGCTTAAAATCTGTATACTTCATTGTGTCAAATTCACCTGTTGCCTTTATCGATCTCTCCATTATACTAATCACCAGGACTTCTTTGATTTTCTTTCTCTGGAACTTAGTTTTCTCTAATTCAAAATTTGTACCGTGAAGTAATTTCCCGTAGTGATTTCAATGTCCATGACTCCAGCAGACTTCATTTCTTCCAGTTACAAGAAGCGAGTTAATCTAAAGGCTCAGGCTTTTTTTTTTAGTATTGATGATCTCAGACACTCCTACTCACACACGGAACAGCCTTGATCTTTTTCTCACCAACAACCTTTCCAAGCACACGGTGAATGCTTATGGTACTCTAGGTACTTCGGATCAAAATTTCGTGATGGTTTCTCCTCTAGTAGACCTCTCTTCAGGCGGTTTTCCGCGTGGTGTTGTTTGGTATTACACGACTGCGAAGTGGGATGATCTTTGTGCTTGTTAATCTTATTTTCTTTGGTTGAATCTCTAGAAGTTTTCTGTGATAGTGTCACTGAAAATATTTTTGTAAAATGAAATTCATTTTATATTCCACCATAAAATCTTGCCCTTTGTGTAAATATTGTTTTTTCCAATAAATGTGGTAAGGTTGTTCGTTACAAGAATGTAGCATATCACAACTGGCTTGCATCCAAATATTTCTGCCTACGTTAAAGCTTGCAACAATTGAATCCACTTTACTTAGTATCAATTGTATCTTACATATTATGAATCCTCAATGAATATCCAATCATTCTCATCTTTTTGTTAGATCTCTTGGCCTTTAACACATGAAATGTATTACAACTGGTATCCTCTTAGATCGGTAATATTCACTACAGATCACCCATTCTACCTTAGTTGCTCCCGTCCCTTCATTCAAGAGGTTTCTAAATAAATAAAATTTCTTTCTCTATAAACCGTATCTGTCAAGTTATCATTTGTCGACACCTTGTCTAAATTAATGATTGGTGTTAGCATATTCTCGTCTTACTATCCCTATGATTATATTTCTTTATTAATTATTTTATACTATTTCTCTCTTTTTATAATCCCTGTACCACCATTACCTTGTTTCATAATCATTAGCATTCATAACAAATTATCTCAACCTTAGTAGCCAACTTGCCTATCCCAAATTGAATTTTCTTTAGAAAGAACTATCAATCAATTTCTTAGAGTTTAGATTTTGAGTCCATGAGATGAGTTCGGGGTTCAATAAAAAAAAAAACAGGAATAGACTTACGTTCTGAAATGGCCGCTGCTTCCAATTCCCTTGTGCTCAAGCTTCCTTCGTGGCAGACAGGCTTTCGTTCTTTTCTTGTCTCATATATCTGCACAACTGGTTATTTCTCAACGGGCCAGACCCTAGACACAAGTGTACTCTTACACGACATAACTTCAGATGTACAGCTTACGATTACGTTGTCAAGGACGCCCATCAACCTATTACTGTCTTCTATTCACTACCTTCAGATGCCAAACCAGGCTTTCTTTCTTGCACGTTTACCTTAACCTAAAACTTTCGACGCACATGTTTCCCACTCTTCCATGCTTCCAAAAAAAAAAAAACCAAAAAAACATCACTTTCAGTCCGCAGTTACTCGCGTCCTCTACACGTCACTACCCATTTCTCTCACCCTCCCCCCTTTTTTCCTTCTTCATCTTGCTACCACGAGATGTGAACTCCGACCACCAAAAAATCTACTTCAACTTCAACCCGCAATCTCAAGACCTTCTCACCTTAGACCACAGAAAAGTCAGATACAGAGTAAACATTTGCTCAATTACTCCCACCGAACTTTCTTTTTCCCTCAAGTTTGGAACGCCTCCCCCAAGGACTCGCAACCAATCCCCATACTCTCTTTAATTTTTCATTCCTTCCCGTTTCTAAACCACAGCTGTGTTTTAGAACTGGACCACAGTCGTCTCCCTAGAACATAAACCAACCTTTCTCTAGAAATTTTCTTATTTTTTCACATGGCATTTACCTTTTCATGTTTGCCGGTGACCTCCAAAACACTCAGTTTCGGGTTCACACATTCTCTGCTAAATATATCGAACTTACCCAAATATCAGTCACTCTGACGCCGTTTTCTTTTTAGGCGAACACTGGACGTCCACTCATTTCCTGTTTACTTCCTAACGGTGGCTTATATATAAAAAATGCTTCGTAATCCAGTTTCACGAACTTATTGTTCTTGCCCTCAACAACCCTTCTTGCTGTACGCAAATGGTACCGCTTCCCTAGTGCTGACCGCTGTCGCTGTTTGCTCTCCTATATTTTTCGAAATTACTTGTTTCCATTTACCCGCTATTTAACATATACTTCTATAACTTTCATATCATCAAATACAGTTTTCTTCAAACTTTAACTTTACATTAAAACTAAATATCCAATCTTAATACTTACTATTTTTAAACTTAATGCTCCCGTTCCATCCCCCTTCTTGGATTTATTTTAGCAAAACAAATATTTCTATTTTATTTGTAAGATTTACATTCTTACACAGCAATCAACCACCCGCTGGCTAAAGGCAAACTTCCGCACATCTGTCCTACAACTGTCTTTGTCTTTCCTCAATTTGAATTTATGCCCTCTCAGGTGATTATTCTGAGCAAGAGGAAGAATCCCATCAGAATTGAGCCTGCTCAAACCATTCAAGGCGTTATACACCTCAATCAAATCACCTTGCAGATGTCTAGTCTCCAGACACTGTAATTTGCAAAACTTAAGCCTTTCTTCGTAAGAGCAACCCTTTGTTCCATTCACTAATCTTGTTGCCCTTCTCTGTACTCGTTCCAATAGCTCTACATCCTTCTTAAAATGAGGCCTCCAGACCTATATACAGTACTCATGGTGTGGCCTGACCATTGCCTTATACAAGGGGATAATCACCTCCTTATCACTGCTAGAAAGATTTCTGTATATCATTGACAAGACACCATGAGCTACTCTTGCAGACAGAATGTACTGCTTAGAAAACGTCATATCTGCCTGCATAATTACCCCCAGTTCCTTTTCATTCTCTACCACTGTCAGTGTAGTACCACAGAGTTGATACGTTTCTCTGGGGTTACTGCTTCCAATATGTTGTGCTTTACATTTGTCAGTGTTAAACTTCAGTTGCCACCTCTCAGCCCATATACTCAACTTTTCTAAATCCTGTTGCAGTAGCGTACTATCATTACTGTCATTAACAACCCTGCCAACCTTCGTATCATCTGCAAACTTGGACATTAAGCCTGATATAGCATCATCAATATCATAATACAGACAACAACAATGGGCCCAAAACTGAACCCTGGGGGACTCCACTAATAACATTAGTCCACGAAGAGCAATGTCCATTGTTTACAACTCTGTCTTCTTCCACTCAACCATCCCTTTATCCATAGCAGCAATTTGCTTCCAATGCCACACTGCTCCAATTTTGGTAGCGTTCTTCCATGTACAACAGTATCAAAAGCCTTTCTAAGATTCAAATATGATATTAAAATTATTCTTTGCATCCAGTTTCTTTGTGACCACATCATAGTATCCAATCAAATTGGTTAGACAAGACTTCCCCTTAACACACCCATGTTCTATCCGAGATATTACTGAAGTCTTGTCTAGATGATCAGGTGCCTTTCTTATGTTTATCTTCAACAATTTCTCCTCCGTTTTATTCTCAGTTATTACAAGGTTATCTAGCTTACTGCCAGAGTTTAATGTACCTCTGGCATTCCCCTCTGTGAATAACCCCTCATTTGTGAATGTAGATGCAAAATATTCATTGTTTGTTAGCTACCTGAGCAGGATCATCAACAGTCGAACCATCAATATCCAGTAGACAAATCTGATTCATCCCTTTCCTTCTAGAGTTTACATAGGTAAAGAACTCTGATTTTTTTTCTTTGCATCCTTTGCAAGGATTTCTCATAATCTGCCTTTGCCTGCCGAACCTCCTTTGTGACCTGATTACAGACTAGCTTATATCTGCCATAGGCTTCTGAGTCGCTTGATAATTTATATGTATCCCATGCATTTTTCTTCTCTGCCACATGTCTCATTAGTTCATCTGACATCCATTTAGGCCTGAACCTTGAACAATATTTCTTAGTTGGTATGTAAAGCCTAGTTGCTTCCAAGATTGATTCTTTGAATGCTTCCCATTTTGAAATGCTGTTGGTAACATCATCAGTTGGTCCCACTGTATAGAATTTAAATACTGTCTCAGACCATCGTAGTCGCCTTTACGGAAGCAATAACCCTTCCCTTTACCCCTAATACCTCTTTGAGTAACTCCCACTTCAGCACACTGTGATCACTGCCACCTAGTGGTTCCTTTATCTGCAGATTCTTAATGCATGAAGAATCACTGCTGATAATCAAATCAAGAGTATTACTCCCTCTAGTTGCCTCCCGAACATGCTGATGTAGAAAACAATCATCCAATAAATCAACAAAAGCCCTGCTAGTGTGTGAGTAACTAGCCCCCAAATTCCAGTCAATATCTGGGAAATTAAAATCTCCCATTATAAGACTCTCTGATTTACTGGCCCACTCTATTTCCCTGTACAGTTCCTTATTATACTCATCAGAGTCATTAGGCCTATAGCACACTCCCACTCTCAATTTTTATTTCCCAGTGCTTATGTCACACCAAACTGACTCGACACTGCACTGCCGAGTTATGTCAAATGGCAAAATACTAATAGAATACCCGCCCCCCCTCCTTTCCTCTCCCGTCTATCCTTTCTGTAGACGTTGTTCTCCCCAAATTCCAGTTCCGCATTCTTTATATCTGTGTGACACCACGTCTCTGATATTCCAACAATATCCGCCTTTGATGTTTTGAGCAATACCTCAAATTCATCAAATTTATTACCAAACTCCTAGCATTGGTGTACACGCAAGTATACATGCACCTATTTCTATTCTTAGCTACCCTAACACAACCCATGTGTTTACTTGTACCGCAATGACTCCCAGCAGTCTCTGAAATATCCTGCATCTTGTCTTCCAGGCTTCTGCTCATTCCAATAGAAGCAGTGCAAGAACCACTTTCACCTCTGCCAGCGGCTACTGTTAATCTATTAGTCCTTGTATCCCCCCCAAGCTAGCAGTTTTCCGACCCACCTAACTCTGCCTCGAAGTATAAGCAAATATTCTTGCACCTTTCTATTTAAGTGGATCTCATCCCTGTAGAAGCAGTCTTATTAACAACTTAATTTGATTTTGAACGGACAAAGGTAGAAAACTTGCATCTTTTCCAAATGGTAGCCGATAATTCTGGTCTCTTGCTAAAGCTAGTGGTCCCCACTTCTCTTACTCCCTGATGGTGCTGTTGCATCCAAAACTAAAGACAAATGTGTCTTGCTAGCACCCTATTTTTCTTCTAACTGTAGTGTCGAAGATCGTAGTAAAGCACCACCTGTTATATTCACTACACTCAACTCAGTGCCTCCGTGGTCTTTGGCCAAAAGGATACTAGAAGCTCAAGGTCCTGATGGCACTTCACTTTTTCTCAATCTTTTCTGTGTCGCTTCTTTACGCCTTCTTCTTCCGCTTGCGTGTGTGCTTTTTTTTTCACATTAGAAATTTGCTCATATCCAGCCAATTCCTAAAAGAAGTGATAAATCCCTCCTTCCGACTATCACTGAATTATGCTCACATCTATTCAGTTCAAAATAAACGAGAAATACATCAATTGCCAACTCTTAAAGCGATTCCAAAACTTTCACTCTAATGATCGACAAAATGGATTCCTCCAGTGCCGATCTCTCTAGTGATATGGATTGTGTTGCTAATTTTTTTGGACAAATTCGATAAAAAAATTGAGTGAACGTAAAACAGTTGCTGTTAACATTGATCGTAATTTGACATAAGTATTGTAAACAAGCTCCTGTCTTTTGGGCTTGCTCAATGTTTTTTGAAATTAGGTATCCAGTTTTCTCTTCGATCATTTGCTGCGGATGATCGTAGGAGAAAAGTAATGCACTCCACATTACTTTCTTCCTAGTCAGCTGCACAAATCTCAAATCCATCGAGCTGTGGAACACTGTTCCCTCATCTTGGGTGATGCATGCTGTTGCTATTATTGGGTTTTAGGAGAATCGGCGACTAAGGCCATTTTACTTCGCTTATATTGTCTGTAAATTGCGTGTGTTCTGAGGTCGATTTTCTGCTTGTGGACGAAAAAAACCGAGTTTCCAGGAGGAAAAAACCATGCTGCACTCGCCTGAGACCCACTAACTGAGCCACGTTGCGAAAAAGACCAATAAAAATAATAAAAAGAAGGCAGTCGGTGACCCGTCCCCACCCTCTGGATCATAGTCTTCAGTTTCTGCCTATTTCCCTTTTCGACGGATACTTCCATGGTTCATTTCTTCTGAACTGGCATCTGCAATTCTTCCACTCTGTTCCAAACCAATCCGAAAAAGCAACGCGACCTCTAGCTGCTTGCTGAATAGTGGATCCATTTGGGATCCGCGGACATAGACATTTTCTCTGTGTACTTTGCTCTCACACGTTGCCCAGAGCAAATATTTCCATCACATTCTGCAAACTGAATAAAACAAACAGCAGGATTTCTTCGGAATTCATCCAACACAGTAGTTTTTATACCCTGGAAAAGTACCTCATCGTGAGTTTATTTGGGATAATATTTATTCCTATAAATTGCAATCCGATGAAAAATTAGATTATTAGTAGCCCAGATAACATATTTTGTTTGAATGTGTTTTCTGTTTCGTAAGATGCATTAGTATTAAATGCAAGGAGGGAAGCTTCAGCGGAAAAAAAATAATAATAGTTAACTAACCACTTTATTTGTTCATCCCTTCTAGTGAATTATCCAATATTTCCTTAGATTTTATTGAAATACCGACTTCGGTTTTTACAAAGGGTAGAAGAACCGAAGTTGCCATTGCTTCTTTTACAGATACAGCGGGAAACCACGACTAAATATCTGCTCGGTCTCTTTGTGGACTTCAAAGGGGCCTTTGACACCCTCTGGTGGCAAAGTGCCCTGGAGAGTTTCCTTGAGGCCGAAGTGTTTTCACCAATATACCGGTTGCTGATGAGCTACTTTTCGCAGCGCTCGCTTGTTGTTAAAAGTGGTTCCATTCAAGTGTCAAGAAAAGTTACCATAGGATGCCCACAGGGGTCTATTCTTGGGCCTCTGTGCTGGAACTTAGTGTTCGACTCCTGGTTAAATAAACATTTCGATGCAAGAACCATGATCTCATATGCAGACGACCTAACCATCATGGTCCAAGGAAACTCCAGGAAGTCTCTTGAAGATGTTGCCAACCGGGTACTGCAGGAGCTATCTGTGTGGTCTGACCAGCATAAACTCCAGATATCTACAAGTAAAACGTCCCAAATGTTGCTTAAAGGCAAGTTAGAAAGAGGCCATCCCCCTCAAATAAAATATAAAGGACAAGCTATTAAATACAGTTCAACCACAAAATACTTGGGAATTATTCTGAATGATGGTTTGAGTTTTATACCCCATGCAAAATACATTAAAGAAAAATGCAAGTCATTATTATCTAGATTGAGACAAGTAACACGACAAGAGTGGGGCCTTAAAGGTGAAATTGTATTATAACTGTATATTCCTGTCCATTATCACATATGGTGCTGGCGCCTGGGGTTATAGGTCAACCGTGTGCCATTATCAAACAGCTATTGCAAACACAGCGTGCTGCCCTTATGTTATCCAGAGCTTGTAGGACAATTTCTACTGCAGCTTTGCAGCTCCTGACAGGAAGGATGCCAATAAAATATGAGGTCCAGTATAGATATTTGAGATACCACCTGAAAAAGGCACATCCTACTTCTCTTGATAACGTGGAACTTGACCTGAATGTTCCAATAACAACCGAAAAGGAAAGATTGCGCACTATTTATGTTGATAAGTGGCAGGCTGACTGGTCTGTATCGGAGACTGGAAAGGTGAGAAGAGAGTATTTGCCGAATGTAAGGGAATTCAGAAAAGGGAACTATTGTGGTTTGCTCCTGGACTATATGGAACATGCCTTTTGTCAGGTCACGGCAGCCTCAATAGAAAGCTGTATAAACTTGGACTGTCTCCTTCCCCTCTTTGTCTCTGTGTAGGTGAAGAGGACGCAGATCATATCCTTTTGGAGTGCCACTATTATACCGACTTACGTAATGAACTACAACTCATTACTGGTTCCTATGACAGGAAGAATAAACCTCTTCTGATCCAATCACAAGATGCATTTGAAGCTTTTAACTTATTTGAAAAACGAGCATTTAAACAACGAGAGCTGCTGCCCTGAGATAGCCTGAAATTATCTCAGAAGACTTGAACAAGGACTGAAATTCTCTTTGCAGACTTTTACAAGAACTGCTATCTAGAAAGAATTGATTAATATATTGTATTTCAATATTTCATAAAAGTTTCAACTGCTACTTCCTGCATTTTGTCTCACGAACTTGAGGTGATACATCGTGATGGAAATTAAATCCTTATTGATTGGAGTGACGAACCTACTGTGTTAGAAATCGTAAATTGTGTATATAGTATGTAGTTTGACTCTAGTGCTTCAGCTGTGCCATGTCATTGGATATCTATCTAACAATGAAATTAAGGATTGCTGCAACTACCGAACCTTCTCCTGATCAGTTGTAGAGTACTGATATGTCTTTGCTCCAAACGATGGGAGTGCCAAACAAAATCTTCAACGTTGGAAGAGCTACCCTTCATGCTGAAGGATCTATTGAGGATGCGCCTCGACATCTCCTAATCCTGCTCACAGGATAGGAATTGCTAATCCTAAATTAGGATAGGATTGCACCACGACATGTGCCTTCTACAAAGGCTGAAAATGCCTCCTGCTCCTTTTCTTTTTCTCTTTTATCTTTTCTCAATTTCTCTTAACTTCCTTTTATTACGGCAGGTCCCTTCTTTCCTTCCCCACCACCCCTAACTTTTCCAGCTATTCCCATTTTCCTTTTCTCATAACTTTGTCTATACCGAAACTTTGTTCCGGTATAGACTAGCATGAAGGTAGTAGATCCTGGCAGCCTCCACGTGGCGGGGATGGGGGGTGGTGGTAGGCAGCAACACCTGAGACCAGGTGTTGCTGCTTACCACCTGCTAAGAGCCAGGTACCGGCCGACTACATAACAACAGAACACATCATAACATTTACACACCCAACACACTACATACAAATGGCCGGTTTTGGCGTGAGCCTCAACACAAGGAGTGCAATAGCCGCTAATGGGGGGAACCCTGGAGGCCGCCACAACAACACATGAATATCCCCTGAAACACTGACTTCCACAACACCAGATGGAAATTTGTTCCAAAAACCTGTCACATTCTGGCTAACAGAATTTTTTTTTTTTTTTTTTTTACGGTTAAAGCCTTAAACAATTCAGTTGGTTCTTCTCAATTGCAATTTACTGTGCAATTTACCGATCTCGAGTCTTCTTGGTTAGAGAACCTTTTTGTGCCCTGACTAATATTTTTTACTTTTCTCTGCCTCTGTTCTTCTAACAGATCTATAAACTTCCTAAAATGAAGTTTCCAGGTCTGTATGCAGAACTCGAGATACTACCTAACTATGCCCTTGTACAACACGATAATCGCCTCCTTGTCCTAGATGGAAAAATTCTTGTATATCATTGTCAGAATCTCATGAGCGCTCATAGCAACCCGTTCATAGTGCGCACAGAACTTCATGCCAGACTGTACTGGTAGGCCATTCTCGTTGATCACTATCTTCAGTGTACCACAGTGGTTATAATCACAGTCCTTCCCACACCAGGTGTTTTGGTTAGAGTCCCGCCAATGACGCCGGAACTTTTATGGGCTTTTTTCACTGAGTTAGTCAATGTCAGCCGTGGAAAGAAAATTCTTCCCCACCCGGGAAACTCTAGTTTTTAGTGAGCAAAACAGGTAAACCACCCATAGGAGACATAATCCATACGATAAGATTAGGTAATTCCCGAGTGTCCCTAATATGACCATTTTTTTTTCTTTCAGTGCAATACCAACCAGTTAGGATGATCTTCTGGGATTATTGCTACCTAAATGCAGTCCCTTGCATTTTTCAATGTTCGACCTCAAACATTGAAAAATGCAAGACAAATGTGTCATCAGAAAATACTGAACTTGATATGCATTTCTCAGTATCTCTTCGAAATGCTGAGAATAATACGGAAATCAAACCCTGAGGGACTGTATTTAAAACATTACTCTATGAAGAGCAGCAGCAACCATTTATAACCACCCATTGGACACTCAACTATCCTTTATATATGGCAGTAACTTGCTCCAATGCTATACTGTTTAGTTTGTGCAGCAGACTTTTATACTGTGTCGAAGGATTTACTTGAAATATAAGTATGTCAAAGTTACTTTTTGGACCACTTCCTCATTCAGAACTTCACACCTCCCGACTCCAATTTGTATTTTCGATAGATACCATCCATCGTAGGGTCCGGTAGTAATTAGAGATATATTGAATTTATGAATAACAATGATCTTAATTTATTAAACTCTGGATTTTCCATTACATCCACCTACCTACAGGATCTATTTCTGCAACTGACTTGTCAATTTTTTCACCATCCACCTTTACAATTATGACATGGTCGGTATCAAACGGCGACCCCCTTAACAGCGATCATTTTCCAATTAATTGCTCATTACAATGAGGGATAACTCCAAATCCTGATTAAAGATCCACTTGGAAGTTTAATAAGGCGAACTGGGATAGATATTCTATCCAAATACTTTGACTAACTTTATGTTCAACAACTTCCTATTGATGATGTAACTATTACATAATGAGATTCTGACTGCAATTTATGCTTGCTTCCATTACAAAATTCAAGACAAATATAGCATTCACCGAAATCACTGGTATAATACAAATTGCTTTATTGCCAAACAGGAGAAAAACCGTGCTTGGATTGATTCTGCAAGTATGCTACCACTAGTAACTTTTTCTTATAAAAGACTTAAAGCAAAGCAAAATGCGACTTGTGGATTGCATTTGCATCAACCATCACAAAAGACACCAACACGCGGCTCATTTGGAGAAAGAAACAGGAGCTAGATGGCAAATTCATTCGTCTATCCGCTCCAGTACTTCATCGGAAAGGAAAATGACTTGTCTACTCCTGAAGAAGTTGAAGAAGAAGAAGAAGAAATCTTTATTGCATACACAATGCATATGCCGTACACAATACCCTTCACGGCTAGAAGCCAGGGGTTTACAGTAAAGGTTAACACAAGGTAAAAGTCTAATATAAAGGTTACAAAGGCTAATACACTGCAATAAACAAGGATGAGACAGGAGAAAACATAATCTTATTACTAATTATACAAGTGTAATGAAATGAAAGCAAATGGAAAATTTACATATGAACGTATATACACAACAGCATGTTATCATGCTAATTTATCCTCCAGGGAGCAGTCCTCTTACAGTGTTGGAGTCATCTGAGCAGGCGCAGAAAGTTGGAGCAATGTAGTGAGGGATCCATGGGAGTGATGGACAGGTCCTTGGGAGCAGGTTCTAATGCCCTGTGACATGGTCCTGAGAAGGAAGTCGATGGAGTAAGTTCTGCCTGTACTTTTTATCCAATGCGAACTTGTAGAGGTCGCCATCCAAGGAGTATACGTACTGCAGCATTTGCACGGGTATGTTGCTAATGCCCTTGCAGAATCTCTTGCTACAAACAATCTCTGCTTCTGTCTCCTATGCGTCCTCCTTTTAGAACATCAAATCAGCTGCAGAACGATATAAAATCCACTTCACGCACCACTCATTCCCGTACAACCAACCCTTTTCTTAGATAGAACTTTAAAAAAAAATAATAGAACTTAAATAATCATTAAATAAATCTCTAATAGTGCCGCAGTCCCAGATGGTGTTTCTTACGTTATGCTGAAGCATTTATTTGAAGAGTACTTGTGTACCCTGTTAATTTTCGATAATGGGATCTTCTCTAAAAATGCCTGCCCTTCTCCTTTGCGCCATTCTTTCATTATCGCCTTACAGAAAAAGATCGTTCCTTTGTTCAAAATTACAGGCAAATCTCTTCGAGCTGCGTTCGTAAAATTTTTGAAAGGATGGTTCGTACTAGGCTCGCTTGAATTCTGGAGACAATCCCCTGCTAGATCATCAGTATGGCTTTCAAAAGAGTAGATAAACCCTAGACGTGCTCATCAAAGCTGAATCCCATATCCGCAATGCCTTTGTCATGAAACATCTAGTCATGGTCAACCTAGATCTTGTAAGGGCATTTGGCACTACCTGGCATCATGGTATTATTATGGATCTTTACTATCTAGGGCTAAGGTGCCATTTTCCAGAAGTAATTAAAATTTTCCTGCACCTGCATTCTTTTCAGGCCCGATATAAAAACACCCTCTCTACATCTCACATTCAGGAGGAACTAGTCCCGCAGGGTTCGATACTTAGTTCAACCCTCTGCAATCCGTATTAGCAACATGACACTAGATGTCCCAAAAACTTTTGAAACTTGTATGTATGCAGAAGACCTTACCATTTCCTATCAATCTGAAAATATGAACACCATCAAAACGGCAACTCCAACTTGCCTTAACCAAAATAGAATCCTGGACTTCACGGTTTGAACGGTTATCGACTATCAAGAAAGAAATGCACTGCCACTCACTTTTGCTAGCAACGCTCTCTCCATCCTGATCCCGAATTGCAAATAAACAATACTCCAATCCAATTTGTTAATACCGTTAGATTTCTTGGACTAATATTAGACAGCAAGCTAAATTTCCAAGCTCACATCACTCATTTAAGAAATACTTGTCTAAACCATTTGAGCACACTTCGATCAGTCTCGTCATGGGGGAGCTGATCGTATATTTTATTACATATTTATAGAACTTTAAGGCGCCTCCGTAGCCAGGTGGGAAGGAGCAGCAGTGCGTAGCACACGCTTCTTGATTACTCCGGTATAATCAAGAAGCGTGTGCCCGTCACCACCAAATACGGAGGATGCGGAAAGGTCAGGGAATGACCACCGCATATCCCGGAGCAATATGGCCTTAGTTGCTAATGCTCCTTAAAACCAAATAACAAACAAACATAGAACTTTAATCCATTCACGTTTAGTTTATGGTTGTTGTGCACATGACTCTGCCAGGAGTACAACTTTACAACGGCTAAATGTCATCCAGCACAGTGCTCTGAGGACTTCTCCAATCCAAAGGCTTTATATTGAAGCGCATGATACCCCATTATATCTTCGTAGACAAACATTACTGCTCCACTACGCTGCTAACATCAAGAGTCTTTCATCGCACCACAATTGGGAATATCTTTATTAATACTGGGTAGGATTTCTTCTATGAGAGTAAACCAAATGAAAATCGACCTCCCTCACTTAGGATTAGAGAAAGTTTCTTCAGAGTTGGAACTTCGATTTAAGTGATATTTTTCAGGGGACAACTACACTTATTCCACTTTGGACGTGTGTTTCTGCATCTGATGATATACATTTTTTTTTTTTTTTTTTTTTTTTAGCAGGGAAAGAATACTACACCTTCCTGTAATATCAGACAGTTGCACTCAGCGCAGGGTACTCTGAACTTCTATGCCTGTAAAGCATATACTGACTGATAGAAAACTAATAGTATGGTAGGTACATTGAAAGGACAGAATTCATGGAGTTCCTGGACAAAGCGACGCTGTCACCTCTCTCGCTAGTGGACAGCGGTGCAGCAAGTGTGGATAGAAATACCTGTGGAACACTTTGGTGAACTAGCGGACTCATGCCTCGTCGTGTGATTGCTCTTATCCAGGCGGAAGGTGGTCCTACCCGTTACTACACTGGTGTGCAAAACTTAAGAACCAACACTATTTCTAAAGATTACAACCACAAAATCTTTACTTAAGGTACTTTTTACTGATGAGAGTAGGTTCAGGCTCAACAGCGATTCCGGATGTCAGCTAATCTGGCGAGAGATTGGCACACGGTATCATCCCGCAAACATCATTGAAAGGGATCGATATGGCGGTCGAGGTCTTCTCGTCTGGGGAGGCGTTATCTTGGAAAGAGGTACTGTAACCGGTGCACGCTATTGTACTGAGGTGATCCTTCCCTATGTGCGTCTGTTCCGAGGTGCCATTGCTCCGAGTTCGTGTTTATGGATGATAACGGCACATCCCATCGCACTGCAGATGCTGATATGCTTTTGGAAAGTGAAGACATTGTTCGTATGGATTGACCTGCCCTTTCCGTCGATCTAAATCCCATCGAACACATAAGGGACGCTCTGGGGAGACGCCTAGCGGCACGTTCACACCCAGCTGAAGATGGCGCTGACAGAGGAATGGACGATGTTATCGCAAGAACTTATCAACAGCATTGTTCTAAGTATGGACAGGTGGTGCAAAGCCTGCATCGACATTAGGGGTGGCCATATCTCCTAGTGAGGACCACCATCTTTGGCAGTGATGCATCTGTATCATGACAACCAATGCTATGTTGCCATTTTTGAACAAAGTCCCACTGTACCGTTTTGTTTCCATTGTTGTTGTTTTTTTTTTTCTTTCAGTGCAATACCAACCAGTTGGGATGCTATTCTGGGATTATTGCTACCTAAATGCAATCCCTTGCATTTTGTTGTTTCCTTCATCGTTTCTGTACCTCACGAGGTTCCTTTAGTGTGCTTTTCCCATATCCAGGCCGCTCCTATGAGAAGCTACAGGTGAAACCCTGACTGGTCCTTAAATTTTGCACACGGTATAGGTACGTGTTCCATGATTTTTATCCACTCCGTGTACAATGGCATTTTTACTTCAAGTTCAGTTACAGCCTCGCTACCGTTAGCACGCAGCGTTCTTCACTATTAACTATAAGCCATCATGTTAGCACTTATTAACGTTATTGAACTTTCCATCTCTCGTTTACATAAATTTAAGCTGACTCTCTAGTGATCTCTCTGCCATAAGAACAATTTCTCCGATTCTCATCCTACCTTCAAACACATTCATTTCCAGCTATTCTCCTGTGGTCTGTTTATTCAGTCAGTAAGTTATTGCTGAATCCATATCCACTCTGGTATTCGGGAAATGAAAGTGCTGACCTTGAGGCTACATTTCCTCAATCCAATCTCTATAATCCACTCATTCGCAAAGCTTGCTGTGACAACTGACCAGAGATCTGGAAAAGTAATGCAAACAATAAACTGTCATAAGTCAAGATCCAAAGCTGTGGCTCTCTGGCCTCCGACGAAAGAGGGGAGAGGAAGTGGTATTGGAAAGACTGAGAATTGGACACAAACATCATACACCCATCTCTTAATTTTATTGTGATAACACCCTCCACAGTCCTCATTCTATCGCAGTCAATTTGCGGTCCGTTATTTTCTGGCTGATTGTCCCTGATATTAAACCATCAAGTCAAACATTTTTTTATCTAATCTCCAGGTGAACGTCTCATGGTTTATCTCATGTAAAAATGGTGCAAATATAGAACTTTTAATCTATTTAAAAAGTATTGACCTATACAGGAGCATGCAGTTTAACATTTATAACGATATGCTGGGTATAAATCAAATATGAACAGGCAAAATTTGGCTTCAGTAACCCTTGGATCGTTAAACCCTATACCAACAACGGCATGGATGGACTCTGCATAATTGAAAGAATGGTTTTTTTCATCAATGTGCCTTCCGTAAACAAAACAATTGAACAAAATAAACTTATCTGAAAAGAGTATTCTCTATCTGGATAACATTCTTTCACTTTCCAATTATTGAAGTACTTAAAAAGAGCAAAAAGTCCTTCTGTGTGATATGACACCATCAGATTCTTCAGGGCCCTCGTGGCGACAGTTGACAGGATGGCCATTCTCCCCATGCCGGGTGGAAAAGACCAGAGTTCGATTCCCGTCGATGACGGGTGGAATTTTTATGCGTCTTTTTCACAACGTGGCTGAATTAGTTGGTCTCAGGCGAGGGTAGATAGCCTTTTCTCCCGGAAACTCGGATTTCTCGTCCATCAAACAGAAAAGTTACCTCAGAACACACGCAGTTTACAGAAAATATACACGGAGCAGTATGGCCTTAGTTGCCAATACTCCCACCAACAGTAACATTTCTTCAGAGGAGCAATATTACACATGCTCTGCAATAAAGCAATGAAGATCGTTAGCAGTGGAGAAAAGGAAAAGGGACAAAACATCAGTTTTCAGACACTGCTGAAGTAGGATAAGGCGACTTACGTTTCTTACTTACGTTATATGTTTACCATCTTTCATAATGCTGTAAAATAACCGCTTCCATAATAGGCTATATTCGGGTCCCTCGTTGCTATTAACGATGTTACACGCCAAAGATATATGGCGCGCTTCCAACCGCGAGTGAGGTATTTGAATCTGTTGGAGCCTAATTGGTACTGATGAATTAAAAATGTCTTCCTCCAAGGTCTCCATGGTAACGTCAGCTATGAAGCACTCATAGCTGGACCCTGCATCTGCTGGTACGAGGAATCGCCGAACTTAATCGCGTAGCTAGATAAATATTTAAGGCATCATAATAATTTTTCAGAGAGAGAGAGTGAGAGAGAGAGAGAGAGAGATCCTGTCTCGCAGGATGGAATCAATCTGTTTAACGGTTGCCTACAGAAAGCCCTGAGTATCACAGTTGGTAGAATTGCCGTCTCCCCCACGCAGAGTGGATAAGACCTGAGATCAAGTCCAGCACATCGATGACGTGAGGAATTTTTATGGGCATTTTTCACATGCTGAGTTAGTTGGTCTCAGACATGGCATGTTTTTTCACCCCGGAAACTCGTGTTTTTCGTCTTGCAAATAGAAAATCGACCACAGAACACACAATTTACAAAACTTATACACGGAGCAATATAGCTTTAGTCGCTGATGCTCCTAAAACCCTATTTCAGCAACAACCTTCGGCGTGGTCTCCCTGTTTACATTTATTCCAATACAGTCAGCGATTACTTTCGCTAGGCAACTGTTGGACAGGGATTCCACGCTGAGTCAGAAGGACCTATCTCTCTCTCTCTCTCTCTCTCTCTCTCTCTCTCTCTGAAAAATTATTGTGATGCCTTATATATTTATCTTGCTGCATGATCATGTTCGGTGATTCCTTGTACCTGCAGATTCAGGATACAGCTATGGATGCTCCAGTCAGACTCTAATTAAAGAATGAGACATCATCCCAAGCCTCGGTTGGCCGTGGTTTGTGAGCATGTCTACTCTATAGTGATCTTCTTTAGCCTCCTGTTATATTTTGCACTTCGTTTTCTTCTGAGCACTCATCTTTTATTCTGACATCAAAGGAAATATTTCAATTTTTTCAGGACTTTGCTTGCAAGACATTTACCCTCCGTAAACAGATTGCACTTTTTACCCTTTCTTAAGGCAGCAATGATCCTCTGCTCCGACTTCATCTCCCCTGAAGGTTCCAGCTGAAGAAATTACCTAGACTACAAATCTACACTTTTTTCCTGCCGAGCTACAACTCCGTCTGCTGAATTCTATTGTATCCTTTCTGAAGGTCCCCTCTATCACTGCTAGGTTCATACTGCTCTTTGCTTTACTAACCTTGCCATTCCATTTTAGTCTATCCTATGAGGTGTGTGCAAGAGGATGGTTAAGTGAATGAATCTGTGTGTGCTGGCTCCAGGATTCTTAAGCGGGATTACGTGTTTTTTTATGATCCCAAGCTCACTTTGGGTATTCGATACGAGACTGGAAAGGTGAGCTACGGTACATACATAGTTTTGGCCCACCTCCCCGCTGTGTAGACAGTGTTCCACGGTGGTGTTGAACTAACGTTCTGGAGTTTTACCTACATAAAGTACTATGCATATCTATTACATGTGCCACTGCTTATATTTCCTAGTTTCTGTGTGCAGCTCCCTGACAAGAAGTTGCAGTTAGTGGTTTCCAGACGGTTCTCTTGGTGCTTAGCATTATTTCTGTAAGCGGCTCGTTAATTCTAACCTGTTGCGATTTTGGGCCGCACACATGATTCTTCTGGTTGGTTGGAAGCGCTCCATATATCTGTGGCGAGTTCCAACATTAATCGCAATCGTGGGACTCGCATAATCTCTATTATGGAAACGGTTATTTTACAGATTTGATATGAAAGATGGCGCGCTTTTATTACGTGGCAAAGGTACGTCGGCCTATTTCCGCAGAGTCTGACGGCTGAAGTTTTGTCCCTTTTATTTTTTTGGTACGAAATTTCCCCTCACCGTTCACGATCTACATTGGTTTGTTGTAGCGCATGTGTATATGTTGCTGTCCTGCAGAATGCCATAGTACTTGTCTTCAAGTTAATAAAGGGGTACATCCCTCCGAACGCTACTTAATGAATAATTTTTATTCTCATCGCTTTCAGCATTTATCTGCATATATTTCATTACCATTCCTAATAAGTTTCCGTCAATTATTGTTGGGTTTCAAAAAGCTTAAAACGCAATCCTTTTTATATATGCTGTATAAGTTTCTTTATTTGAATTTATTTTGAACTTTTCATGAAGCTGGTTTCCCTAAAATCAAAAATGGAAATGGCTCAACTGTGGGTGCAACACACCAGATCAGCAAAATGCCTAGCATAATGGGATCCATATGCAAGGAACGGCCGTCTTGAATAACACATATTCTTGTAGGACTGTGCCCTCGTGGCTATCACTGTGGTTTTGTTCTCTCTTATTCAGAGACTTGAAAGAACATGGCATGAAGTGATTACATCCCTTTTACACCGATTTGCTGATGTCTCGTGTCCCATTTTAAACAACCAACTACTAGAAGGAATCTACTTTATTGGAAATATGAAATTGTCACGTCTCTCCAAAAAGGGCAAGTGCGCATTAGTCATGACAAAAATGGTACCAAACCTATTAGAGAGCCAACCTCAAAACTGATATGTCCAGTTACATATCATTATTTCGACGAATGTTCAGATCTTCTGTTTTTCGCTCTTTAGGCTAGAAAGTGGTTACCTTTCTTCAGCCTTTCTTTCTTCTACATAGAAAGGTAACCACTAGAAAGTGGTTACCTTTCTATGTAGAAGAAGTCTAGGTTCGATTCCCTTTTAAATGGGAGGAACTTTCATCGGATTTTTTTCTCACATGTACTGGTCTAAGTTTAAATCATACCAATATGGATATTGATACCTATTTTTCATGGATATTCATGGACGCTTTCTATTGAAAGGAAAGAAAATGCCACCATAGGAAGCCCAGCTTATATTTTCAAAGAAATTCTGTACGATGGATTGTCCAATCGCCTTCAAGGTGGTCTGCTTGATGGATCTTGTGTGGGAAATATTAGCAGAGTTGCATAACCTCATTATGTACAATGGAATTCATTCAAATCACTTTAAATTTTCTCAAGCGTATTGAAACTGTCCACTGGTCTCGTTTGGTTTGGGTTCTTATCCGCCTCCAATGTCACAAATACGTCATCCTTATATCCACTGATAAGCCGACTCCTTCAGTGCTTTGCTGAAATGCTTTGGTTAGTGGAAATATTTTTAGCAAACAGTGCACTTTTAATTCAAGATACGGTTACTGCTCGAGCTAGCAAACGTATCGTGAGGCGCTCCTTTTATCGATCTAAATCCGCCTTCAAGTACGGTTATAATTCGTTCATATCTTAGTGTGATTTTCCCCTCTAGTGGTATATTTTTACAACTTGATTCTCGTTATTCTCTTTTTTAATAAACAAAATATCAAAAATTCCAATAGTGACACCTGAAAAAGGAAATTCAACTCTGCGCATCATATGTACATTATTTAGAAATGTACATATGATGCACCCCTTCGGGATTTCTGAAAAATGAACCATACCAGCGATCCGCGTGTCAGGTACATTAATAAAAGCAAATGCGTTCTCGCTTGAAGTAAGGCGATGGACGAAATACAAGGTAAAATGGATCGAGCTAGGTTTGAGACCTTGTCTAGTGACTTCTAAAGAAAATTCATCTCTGGATGTCATATTAGCAATCGATCTTTTGGTGCTTCTGCAGAAAACTGCAATACCCTCGATTAGCAGCTTATGTGATTACCAAATGGAAACGACATAGCGCTACCGCAGCTGGAAATATTAGACGCTCAGAACAGTGGTGCGTAGGACCAATTAGTCCCATTTCGAATGAATTCTCTCAACCAGGAGTTCATCGAAGCCACAGTAACTGATATTCCAACAAGAACAATGCGTAAACAGAAAGTTTTCAGGAGAGCTAAAGCACACAACCCAAACATCGCAGTACGCAACACATCGTAATTGCACCACATAATGTTAGAAAGATTCGTTATGTAGTGGCGAATTCCAGTACGCGCGTTTTCCCGATCTGTTGGCTGTTTGGGAATGGTGGATAACTGGGAATTATTTAATGGAATGTGTCGTCTTAACTGTTGAAGCGTGGCGAAGGTGGTTTTTTACTCTTGGTTTGCACTTAGACTATTGGTTCTCATTCCAGGAAAATGAATGTCAATTCTACTCTTCCTGCACTTGACAGTATGGAGAGGGCGCTTTCCTATAGTGTCTTGGTTCGGAGATATGAGGCCCTTGAGTCACAGTTGCCGTTGATCATTATTTCGCCCCATACGGGAACATCGCCTCCACCATAAGCATCCCTCTCTTTGTTGTAGGAAGGGATGGTACAGCATTCCTCGTTATCTCCAGATTTCATCTGGAGGCAACGTCTAGAATCTGTTCGTAGGCTAAAACGGGACTCATCAGAGAATAGGACTGTCTCTCATTTGTCATGGCACCAGTTTCGACGAGCTCTGCGGTGGTTCGGGGTTAATGGTATGAGGTTTATTTGGGTTGTAGCGGCACTTGGGGTTTCTCCCATTTCCGCCTGTGTTCGTTGTATCGGACAAGCCAGAGATTTAAAAAGTGTGTGGGATTTGTACTGTGTAATGTGTTGTCCCCCTTGTTCTTCCAGCCTATTAGCCGCCAGACCCCAGAAGGGACCTGACGTTATCATACCTCGCCAACGGGGAAGCCGTCCGGGTGTTACCAGGCCGGTTATAAAGTACTCTGGGTGATCCTGCCACCTACTTTCCTGAGATTTCAGTAGTTAGGACCTGGTTTGCAAAAAAAAAATATATATATATATATCGCGGTTTATTCAAAATGCTGTTGTTGATTTTAATAGTGGTGGGTTTATTCGCTAAAAACTTGTTCTAAAGGCCTAATAGGTAGGGCAATAATTTTGGTGTTTTTAAATTTGGGCCTGTGGGGAAAGAAATGTACTCTGTGTAAGGAGAAAGTAGCGGGTGGGGAGGCAGAAGACTAGGGGTCGGAAGCAGAAAAAGGGAGCCGACAGAGAAGATGGCCTCCAGAGGGCAGTAGGGCATGTCCATGCTTTGCCAGAGGGAAGAGTGAGGCAGCAGGAGGGAAGAGACAGCAGTGTCATCACCTACCCCCTGCCAGGGAGGGGGGAATAAAGCAGGCTGAGACGAGGTTGCCCAGTCCAGTTCGCCATATGGCTATACGGCAATCTTGTCCTGGAGTCATGTCTTCACTTCAGTCTTTTAGTGCATTTCTTGAGGAGTTGCTCCTCTGGGGAATCAACAGGATTGATAGTCTTATCCAGGGTGTTGTCTTCAGATCTGAAGTCTCTCTTTAATGCATTCCTCGTTGATTCGCTGTCTTTGGGGAATCGGCGTTCTTTGATGTCGTGTCCGAGTGGCATGTCTTCACATCTGGTTTTTGCCTCTTTAGTGCATTCTTTGATGATAGTCTTGCCAGTCTTATTCGGGTGTCATGTCCTGTCATCTCAGGCTTGGCTGTTTAGCGTATTCCATGTTGGATTGCTATCATTAGGGGATCACCTGTCTCAACAGTCCTGTCCAGGTGTCACAACATCACATCTGATGTTTTCTCTTAGTGCATTCCTTGATAAATTGCTATCATTGTTTTTCGTCTACTGAATAATGTCTGCGCAAATTTGTTTAGGGCAGCAAATGCCTCCTTGGATTCAAGTAGGCTATATTTTTAGTTTGCGCGAGTGTATCTTATTCTCGTGATGAGTTCTCTTAGGTCTTCATAAAATTCGCACTTAATGGGATACAAACCACTGTCTTCCTTGCGTAGAGTCTACTTGAATCGAGCCTTCTTAATACAGTCCGTTTGGAAATGTTTTCACCTGTGACCACAGCAACCTCAAGAGACAGTTGAGGACAGGACATCATAGGATTCCGTCTTGCTGTTAGAGCCAGATTTCTTCTAATGGTTCCTTTTGAAACTGCTCCATAGTTCCGAGACGAAATGCGTGACACATTACGTGACGCAGGCAAAGATGCCAACATGACATCTTTGCCTGCGATTGCCCGGCTTCAAGTCGTCCAACGGCCCGCCCTCTCAAAGAATGTTCCGCACTGTTAAGATACTAAAACGATTTCTATTGGATACTCAGAATTTGCATTCCAGAATGTCTATTATTTCAAATATTCGCCTTTGGCGACATTGTTCATAGAAAAATATTAATGAAAACACTTTTTCTGTTAATTTTGTCTAGCACGTGAATATATAACATCGTATACGCCGGTTGTGGCCTTTATTGATGCGCTTAAAATACTACAGAAATCAATGAAGATATGGACCCAATTAATTCATTAGCCTATGGAGAATTTCGATTTTTATTCAAATGATAGTTTTCGGATGAGTTTTGGAATTTTTCTTCAGAGGCTTAAATGGACACAATTAGTAGCTGAAATGGTAACCGTGTTGAAGGTGAAACAGCCCAAAATACTGCTATTATATTATGAAACCTTCCTTTGAGTTTACCGATGAGGATACGGTGTATAATTAAAGATAAAGGTGGGCCGACACCTTATTATATATAGCATCAGTAAAAGATTCTTTGAAACATTAAGGTGTTCAAGTAGTTTTGGCAGTACAGCGTACATCCACACAAGATGGTTATAAAAGGTGTACGTATTTCGACCATTATTACTATGCACTGCTTCTACTAAGATCACGACTAATATACATGAAATTGTGGTACAATATTCCCGACCGTATGCCCTCGACAGTTCAGCATTCCAAGTAGAGTTCTTCCACTTTCCGCTTAAGGGGCCACCTGGAAACAGGATATTGTGCAGAACAGCGTGCCTTAAACAAACATCAGTTCAGCTCACTTGATTACAGCAGCAACGGAGAAGCCCATATGGGGTTATTAATATGTGAATACCAAAGTTCCAACATGCTTAGATTGAAGCCTGCATACGATACAACTTTGTGACAGCCCATGCGTAGTATGGTCTGTTACATCGCTACTCTGTATATTGCACAATAGATGAATCCCAAGAATGACAATTCTCTTTTCTTGAAATTGGAATACGCTCACAATTATCTCTATAAGAGGGGGAGAAAAACAAACACTCGTTCATCGGTTTTTGTGGAATTCACGCTTTAATTACTGGAATTGATCTTCGCGCGATTGAACAAGGAATCCCCTTTCTGCGTTTGGAGGGAAGGTACACGACATGTATGTTTGGGTTAATCAAGTTCCATAGGAAGGTATTCACTTTCATTCAGAGTTAGTACACGCGAAAATACATAAAATTAAAAACAGTTTCCATCCATTCATGATTCTAAACAGATTTTAATGCCAAAAATGCATGATTTACTCCATATAGCGACAGGTCGAACCTCTGTACGATCCACATTGGTCGAGGGTTGTATATTTATTTTTTTCCAGACCCTGGGAGTTTTTATTGATCAAACAGACGAACAAATAACAGAATACACGAATATTACAAACACAGCACACAGGCGCTTCACGGTTTTAGTTGTCTTGGTGAAAAATTAGGCAACCACAACTACGATAGCTCCCTGTCACCCCTAATTAAATCAGGAGTACCTTGCAGCAGGAATTCCGTATTGCCTACCGACGTAATTCAGAGTGCTGTGAACCTGTTAGTGTGTAAGATTGGTGTGTTAAACATGGCAAATGTGAGAGTAAATGTAGTATTAGTAATCGAGGTAAGTGATGCAAGAAAGCAAGCTAATGTAGCATCACCCCTCCCCCCCCCCAAGAAAAATAAAACTCAACATTTCACAAATCCATTCCCTTTTAAAGTTTGTCCAGTTCCTCCTTGAATTTGTTTAACCTATCAACTTCCACAACGACGACGGATACAAGTTTGTTCCAGCGATCAACCACCCGCTGGCTAAAGGCAAAATTCCGCACATCTGTTCTACAACTGTCTTTCCTCAATTTGAATTTGTCTACTCAGGTTCTTAATCTGAGGAACAAGAGGAAGAATCCCATCAGAATTCAGCGTGCTCAACCCATTCAAGGCCTTATACACCTCAATTAGATCAGCTCGCAGGTGCCTAGTCTCCAGGTGTGCGATTTGCAGAACTTAAGCCTTTCTTCGTAAGACCACCCCTTTCTTCCCCTCGCCTATCTTGTTGTCCCTCTCTATACTCGCTCAAGCAACTCTACATCCTTCCTAAAATAAGGCCTACGCAGTACTCAAGGCGTGGCCTAACCATTTCCTTATACAGAGGGACAATCACCTCCTTTTCACTACCAGAAAAATTCCTGTATATCATTGACAATACCCCATGACCTGCTCTAGCAGCCTGTCTGCACTGATCAGAAAACTTCATATCTGACAGCACAATTACTCCCAGGTGTTTTTCATTTTCTACAACCCTAAGTGTAGTACCACACAGTTGGTACGTTCCTCTGGGGTTACTTCTACCCATATGCCGTACTTCGCATTTGTCAAGGTTGCAACTTCTTAGCTCTTCAGTTGCAACTTCTCAGCCCATCTGCCCAAATTTTCTAGATCCTGTTGCGGTAGCACACTGCCATTACTGTCATTAACAACCCTGCCAACCTTTGTATCATCTGCAAACTTCGACAATATCATTTATACAAAACAACAGCTGGTACAACACCGAACCCTGTGGGACTCCACTAATAACATTAGTTCACGAAGAGCAGCGTCCATTGATTACCACTCTGTGTCTTCTCCCATTCAACCATTGTTTTATCCCTTGTAGCAACTTACCCTTAATATCATTCCACTCCAATCTGTACAGTAGTCTTCCATGAGCAACAGTGTCAAAAGCTTTCTGAAATCCAAGTATATGATATCCAAATTATTTTTTGTAATCACATTATAGTAATCAATCAAATTTGTCAGAAAACACTTTCCCTTAACAAACCCATGGTGTGTCTGCACAATGCATCTTTAACCAGTAACTCCATTATTTTACCCGGAACAGAAGTTAAACTAACTGGTCTGTAATTACTCGTGTCACCCTTCGATTCCCCTTTGTGAATTGGGGATACATTTGCACATCTCCAGTCCATGGGAACCTCCCCTGAGTCCAAGGATGCTCTCATAATTATGGCTAAGGGTTTGCTTAGTTGCTTTGCCGCCTCCTTTAATATAACTGGATAGATCCCATCCACCATAGATCCCGTGCCTTTCTTATGTTTATCGTCAACAATTTCTCCTCCACTTTGCTCTTAGTTATTACAAAATCATCTAGCTCACTGCCAGAGTTTAACTAACCTCTGGCATTCCCCTCCCTGAATAACTCCTCATGTGTGAATGTAGATGCAAAATACTCATTCAGTTTGCTTGCTATCTGAGCAGGATCATCAACAGTCGAACCGTTGATATCAAGTGGACCAATCTGATTCGTCCTCTTCCTTCTAGAGTTTACATAACTAAAGAAGTCTTGTGACTTGAATGCAGACTAGTTTATATCTGCCCTAGGCGTCTGTGTCATCTTGATAATTTATATGCATCCCATGCATTTTTCTTCTCTGCCACGAGTCTCATTAGTTCATCTCACATCCATTTAGACCTAAACTTTGAACAGTATTTCTTAATCGGTATGAAAAAGCAGCTTCCGAGACAATGTATAGTATCTTATGTAAGGCGGCTCCCAAACGCTAGTTCAACTCCGCTGTGTTACACTGTGATGTTACAAAAACTCTGCAGAAAGGCCAGAAATGTGTGTAATGCTATGTTTGTGCCGTGTCTGTGTTTGTTTAGTTGTTTCTGGCCGCTTTGCTATCAGGAAGCAACAAGCACCAGGGTGGTGCGTCCTGATACCCGTCTACGCCGCGAAGAGGCGGGCCACAACAGCGCGAACCGCAGTAAACCTCGAGTTTAACGTACTGAATGTCGAAATCATTCAAAATATGAGCAAATAAAATTAAATTTAACTGTAAATTAATAAAAATCAGGAAATTTAAAGATAAAAATAAGAAAAAATAAATAAAAATAAAATTCAGAAAAAATAAGAATAAAAAAACGTTAATAAAATTGAGGAAAAAATTATTATAATATAAAATTAAAATTTAATTCAGAAAAAATAAAGATAAAAATAAGTTAATAAAAAAATAAATAATAAAATAAAAATCATCCCGCACCAGTGCAAGGTGGTGCCAGCAGATGAACCCGTCTCACGACCAGCCTGAGGTTAGCATGAAATAGAAGTCAAGAAGACACAATGATGTCACTCGGCGTCATACAAGTTTAACCAACTCTCTAAGTCGAAGATGGTGGTGAAGATGGTACTTGAGTTAAAAAATGCTGGTAGCGACGATGGTGGGGGTATCACGTGATGACGACGATAGAGATTCTGGTCTGGACTCGAGGTAGAGCTGGAATAGGAGTAGTTCCTGAAATTGAGGCACTAATGATGATTTGTCCACGTCTGGCAAAGGCTTTATGTGCAAAATCTTACAGAAGATGAAATTTTCCTTTGGAGTCCAAGAGAGACTACTCATTGCCTGTGGAGAATGGTTGACACACACAGCAGGCAGAGGCTGACGAATCCAAGTAATATGGACAGGTGAAAAGAACATGCTGCCAGTCTTCTGGGCTGCCACAGTTACAGAAGGGAGAATCAGACAGATTAAACATAGCAAGTTTAGCACGACGGGAACCATGACCAGTTAGAAGAAAAAGAGTGCGGAGACTCGGACTGAACCATTTTAGAATAGACTTTTGTAAGCCAAAGGACACAGATGGAATAGCTTCCAAGACAAGTTGTAATTCCTTATTATTATCTTCGAAGATAATAAGGAAGACAAATTGTAACTTGTCTTCCTTATTATGCGCTTCTGAATATACGCGAAAAGAATAAACAAAAAAAAAACGTATAAAGTGTCCCGTGTACTCGTATGTCTGGTTACCATACATAGCGCGCGACTGATGTTTGGGGTTCGTGTCTTGTTGGTAGATCCCCCTCCTCCAAACATGACTGCAGTTAGGGGGTGCACCCAATCTGGATGTTTTCCCATTGCCTGTGCTGACGCCACGCTTATCCTTTTGAGTGGAAAAGCTTATGATGCTGTCAATGGCTGCAGCTGGTCTGTCCAGTGTGAGAAATTCTTTAGGAGTGATTGTCCGATAACGACCACTTTCCCCCACATAAGGCACTCTAACCTATGCCTTTAATCTCCTACAAACACCCAGGTCATTGCCCATTCGCTTCCCCACTTGCGTACCCCAAAACTTACCCTGGTGGGCCCTAAACGCTATGTTTTCCTTAATAGTTATCCCCCCCGTGGAGGATAGGTTGCCTCTGCACGAGTAATTCTTTCTGTTCCTTATTCTTCGAATTCCTGGTGGAAGCTTTCTTGTCATCGATCTCCCATCTTGTTTTAAGATGGGAGATCGAAATGGTACAACTCTCGTCCGGGTGCCTCACATCCCTTCCTCACTCACCACGTGTAGATTGAATCTAAATCTAATTGTAAACACAAAATCAGTAGGGAAGAGGGACACACAAACACGAATTCTCAAACATGAATTCTCCATAACCCCTATATCCATTTTCGGAAAGTTAACCTCTAAGGAATCAATTTTCCCGTATCCTCGATCTTTTTCAAGATTGCACATTTAATGCAATTTTTATTTTGACGATTCCTTTTTACAATACGTACAGCCTGTTGCGCATTAACTGACTGACAGTATGCTGAAACTGGCGTGAGGAGAGTTATTTTTAAATAATTGGATAAACGTCTTTCTATCTCAGTGACGTTAATTGAATCAAGGATTACACATCTCTAAAAAAAACTTTTATAGAACTCTCAATTAAACCAAGCTGGCATGTATTATGGGCGAGCAGTAAAATAATTCTCTGGTAGTAACATACTATTCGGAAGAGGAGTAGAGCTTGTTGACAAAGAGAATGTAAATTAGCGCTCTGAACGTCTCACAGTTTAAAGAAGTATGATTCTGTAAACGCTTAAAGTTCATCAGGAAGGTTATATCCTTATATGACGTACAGTTTGTATCAACGTGCGGTTTATATAATGTTGTAATTCAATCTTAAGCTTTTATATTAGCTTATTAAATTTGTATTTTTATTTCTGACAAAATCTGACAGATAAATTATGAAATACGATTTTTCTAAGCTGATAAATTCCTCTGTAGCCTCTAGAACAGCTGTTCTTAGAGAGACACATCTTTAAATCGCTACTAAACTTTTACGTTGAATGTTTCCCGGTATCATCAGATACTACTCTCCCCCCTTGTCTACTGAAAAGTTTTTCTCCACTCCTCGGCCTCACTATCATGTATCCGGTTTGTTTTTTTTTTTTTTTTTTATCAAAAATAGATCTGCAGTCTATTTTTATTGACAACCCCACACGAGCTATTCTTACCCAAAAGTGAATACTCTATGCTGCAGCAATTCCGATAAACTTTAAGGTGCTTAGTGTTTTTAACATCAATTCATGTATCGGATTTCAAACCGGGCTTTGTTAGTTTAGGAAAGAGAACTCAGTCTCGTAATAAAATCTTAATGTCTAATATATCCTTATACAGGGTTTTTAATGGAATTTAGAACTGCAGAAGTTATAACAAATGCATTCGAATAAAAACATTTCAGAACTGCACAAAAAAACAAACTCTGTTTCGTGTGTGTACCACTCTAACAAAAGTATTCGGACACCGAAAAAACACGAGTTTTAATGAATACGTATAAACTTATCCCTGGCTCTACTAACAGTACCGATCCTTCGTGGAACACCTTCCCTCAGTTCCTTGTAGGTAAGAGAAATCTGTCCCTTCAACCTCAGTGCAGTCATAGATGGGTTGTGAACATGGGCATATTGTCTGCCTCCTGATTCTGCATTCCTTCTTATCCAAATAGCGTTCGATCGGACTGAGATCTGGACTTAGGGCTATCCAGGCAAGTTGTTGGACTTTGTTTGGAAGAATTTCTAAGATGAATTGTCCAAAATATATCATTGTGCCACTCGGCATTGATCCTTTTGGCACTACAACCAACAGCTTGAGTCTAAACTAATATATATCATTCCTCTGTAAGCATAGCTGAATAATGTGAGAAGTAGTCCCTTATGATCCCGCTTCTTCTGCATTTCATTGTGACCATAATACACTGCTGTTGTTGTCGTTTTTTCAGACATTCTCCACACCCATACTTGACGGTTTATCTGAAGATTACGTAACACGACCCGTGGTACCATAGGATCTATTTCCATTATTCCATGGTCCAATAATGATAGGCTAAGCACCAGTACAACCGAATCTTGGCGTCCATCCGGTCCACTTGTCAGCAGCAGCAACGAGTAGTATCAGACGGCAGTGCTTCTTACAATTTAAATCAGCAAATTGTGCGACTCAATCAGCTTATTTGACCATAAATTGATACAAAATGGCAAATTGACCACAGAATAACGTACTTTACAGACACAATATGCCGATGCTTCATAACCTTGATTTCTTTGGCATTTAACACGCGTATATGTCTGTTATTTATAAAAGAAATTATACCCGCTCTCAGTTATGATTTCCAGTGTGATTGAACTATTACCGAGGGTAACTGGGCACTTTGTGTGTGTTAACTTACTTTTATTGATACAACAGCGACGGCCAAACTTTGACTTAATTATACAATAAATCGTAATCATACTTGGAACCAATTTTTGATAATGGAAAGGCTGTATTTTGTTCCGTTCCTCCGCTGACGTATCGGTTAGTTCGACAACTGACAATGGTCCTGTTGTTCTGGACAGATTCCTGGTTTTCTTCTCAGAAGTACTCCTTAGGATTAATGTCGGAGCTCTTGGCTGGCAAGTGAAGGAATTGCACTATTATGTCTTCAGACCAGGTTACTATGTTATGCAGTAAGGCTTGGTGCATTGCCATGTTGAAGCCGAAAAGGATTCCACTCCACTACTCCCGTCACAATATTGAAATAGCGGTGGAACTATGTCAGTGCACTGAATGAAATTCATTCAGGAACAATAACTAGTGGTCCAAATCGAAACCACACGGGTGAGAGCATCCTCGCCGAATTTTACAGCTTGGATAACACACTCTAATAAATGATTTTCCTGAAATCTACCAGACCAAAGTGACCATCATATTGGAAACCCTAGTGTCGTAATTCTTCACTCTATAACACCCTTCAGACATTTCAGGGATCAGATTACGATGCGTTGTGCACAAGAGAAGTCGAAACTGTGCATTGTGTGCTGTGATGTTTGGGGAGTTCGTTGCAGCTCTTCCTTAAAATCATATACGATGAAACCCCATACATATCGTTCTTGAACTAATTTCAGTTTGTCGGTCTCCTCTTGAATTTCTGGTTGATGTATTCGATGAGGACTAATGGCACACTTTTGTGACCTCCCAAAGTCTTTCTGTCAGTTTCTCTAAGTCTACTGAAATTTTATTGGCTGTAATAACTCCATGACTTTTCCATTTAATGATTACGTCAGCCACCGGTGATTTAGAGCAGAGGTGTCGAATTCTTATTTAGCTTACTTAATATTAATAAGTGGACAGTACTTATACCTTAATTTAATACCCTTTGATCTAAAATGAATCCTTCCAAAAAAGAGTTAAAACGTATCATTTCATTAAGAGTGGGAACTAGAATACTTTTTGTAAAGATAAAATAAAAATGTTTGATTTGCAATGCTTTAATGACTATATCCAAAAAAAAAGGAAATTTAGAAAGGCACTTCAACGCAATCCACAGTAAATACCAATCAGATTTTCCGCCTAATAGTGACCTTGGAAAAAATAAATTAAAAGCACTTAAATCCAGATTATTCGCAGAACAAAATTTCTTCGTGATACCTAATTTACAATCTAAAGCAGTAATTTTAGCGTCACTTAAAGTGAGTCATCTTCTTGCAAAAAAGTGCAAAAAATTTTTGATGTTAAATTCATCAAAGACGTATTTTTAGAACTAACGGATTCTCTTTTTGAAAATTTTAAGAACAAAAATGAAATTAAAAGTGCCCTTCAAGATCTGCAATTATCTCGAAATACTGTGATGCGACGCATCGAAAAAATGAGTAAAACTGTGAGCGAACAGTTGCTAATTGTGTGTCCTTTTCTTTACAACTGGATGAATCTACAGACGTCAGTGATAGAGCTCAATTCCTCGTTTTTCTTCATATGGTTTTCGATGATTCTGCTACTAGAGAAGAACTGTTTGGTATGGTTTCTTTAAAGGAAAGAACTAGAGGTCTTGATATATGTTTAACGCATTCAAAACTTTTATGGAAAAAATTAAATTACCACTATTTAAGCTCGTATCAATAACAACGGATGGAGCTAAAGCAATGAAGGGGCATCTTAACGGATTCATCGCATTGTGAAGACCAATTCGCAGTTGAGTTACTACAGTATCATCCACTAACAAGTGTTAACCAGCAATAGATTAGATACTAAAAGTGTTATGGACAAAGCTTTCGGAATCGTGACTTCCATCAGAGGACAATTCAAAATGGAACTCAATTAAAATGAACCAGATCTGATATCAAAGGGGAGATGATTATCAGCAGCTACAAGCTATAGAGTGGTTGTGTGATCTGGCTTTTTGGCAGATTTTACCAGTAAATTAAAGTCACAACTGCAAGTCTGACCAAATGAATTCATTTGGTCAGACTTGCAGTTGTGACATTTTCATATGATCAGTGCATACTTCTGTTCTTTGTTACCTCATATTTGAAGCACGTTCATCATTTATATGAATACGCCCTTTTATAATGATTATAATCACCCACGTCAGTTTTGTGGAAAATGTTATTGATACGGGTATTTAGCAAATTAATTACCGATAATAAATATCGCTAATTGCTTTATATTATCAAAATAATCCGAGGAAAGTTTTCATACCTCCTAATATTAATTTAATATACTTATCAGCTGTTTTGTTAATTGTAAGTGTATTCGGATACCCTTGTTTTTCTTTCTAAACTGCTCTTTTAAGATTTAGCCGTTAATCTATAATAAAGAAGTAAGTTGAAGGCTATTTTCAATTACCACGAAAAGTCATTTACTGTATAGTTTCATTCAATATTAGCGCGACTTTTCTGTCTTATTTCTGCACAGTTGTTAGTTCAGGCTTTCTTTTAAATTGTCTATAAGAAAGATTACGTTATCGCTAAAGCAATGCGAAGTGCAAAATAGGTAGCGTAAGAATATAAAAACAAGTCATAACGTGGAGAATGTCCACACCAAGACGTACTAAATCACCACCGAGAGCAGCTGAATTTTTGCAACACGCCACTGGGCGCTGTTCACTGACATTGGCAACAAGCATTTACATTGAAGAGTTGTGCATACATCAGCCCTTTTGCAGTACAGCCTCAAAGCCAGAGACCCATTATCAGCACTTTCTGGGTAAGTATTCTGCAGCAGATCGATAAGCAGGCTCCAGGAAGACGATTAGGAACGATCATGGTCTTTCATAATTTGCTGAGCTCTCCATTTCCTTCATAATACTCCTACTAGTCGCTGCAACTATTTGTCCACGTTCTTAAGAATGACCGGAGCGATCACATGATTCCGGCGTTATGTACACAGACATATAATCTCGACACATATGCGGAGTCCGTCTGTCAGAATTTACCAAATATTTGTGCGCACACACTGAAGAATACATTGGGGAGACATCTTTATTGAAACATCCCTTCAGGATACTTGTAGTACGACCTACGAAAGTGAAATGGCCGATTCGGAGTGCTGTGTCCGTGAAGGGAACTAAGTGTTCTTAGGGCGTTTGCGATATTGGAAAACTACTGGAGAATTTCTGTAATTATGAAGTAGATCAATTAAAGTTGGCGTTGAGAACTTAAGGTTTTGTGGCTGGGGAAAAAAAAAATAATTCATTCGCATCCACAGGGGAATGTTTGTGTACACTTCCCAGTTTTTCCAATAATTTTCTTGCTAATAAATCCGATATATAAATAATGAAGCTTCAATTTGTTCTGCAAATGGAATATTTTTACTCCAACTTCCCCATCTATTGATGCTAAATGTGTTTTCCTATCTTCTTTGACCAGAATTGGGCAGCTTTTGTTATGGATTTGTGTTAAATGTAACTGATTTCAATAATTATGTTACAAATGAATCTGAAAAATGGTTTTCGACAAAAACTTTCTGACAGAATGAAAAGAAATTGAAAAATTAGTTTCTGACATTGATTTTAAGCATTACTTTCTAGCAGTTTTTTTAATTTATCATATTCTCTTTTTCTGATTCTCGTGGATAGCACGTATATAATCGTCCTCTTCCTAACACCGGGTAGAGAAGACCTTGGTTCGAATCCCGTTAACGATGTGAGAAATCTTTATGGGTCTTTCTCACAACGTAGGCAAGGGTAGCATTCGTTTTTTTCTCCCGGAAACTCTTCTTGTCCAGCAAACAGGCAAATCACCCTTAGAACACGCAATACAGCCTAAGTTGCTGATGTGCCTAAAACTCTACATAAACTACAACTCCTGTTTTCCGGGGTTAGACTTTTCTAGAGATTAAAAGATATTCTTGTGGATTTGATTTTTTAACAAATGTTTCTTCCATCAAGGTAACGGCCACTGAAATATGGCTTCCATCATCATCATCAGCTATTTTCAAACCACTGCAGAATGAAGGTCCTCCACCAACTTTCCAGTTCTTTCTGTTTTGTGCAATGACCACCATTTACTACCCACGAACTCGTGAATTTCATCTGTCCATCTCCGTTGTTGTCTTCCAGGTTTTCTTTTAGCTCCTCTTGGGTACCATTCAGTTATTTTCTTAGTCCATCTCTCATCATTTCTAGAGATTTAGATTTCAGATTTCATAGAGCATATCCAGAGATTTAGACTTCAGGTTTCATAGAGCATTAGCTGTATTTTGTCATCATTATTGAGTGTTTTAGATTAATTCAGAAAAAAAGATTCAAATATCTCCAAATACATTTGTTTCAAGCGAGAGAGCTAACAATAAATCAAAGGGCTAGTTTTCGTATGATACTTAAGCTTTAACCTGGCTTTCTCCCTTTACTGCACCTGCCTCCTTACCTCCATATAAACTTTTGGTCCATTACAGCGAGCGATTGAACAGGCTCAAAGAATCATTCACTACTACTTCCTCTTTGATGGAAAAACGATATTATTTAGAATTTGCTGAATCTCCTTCAACTTTGAGATTTCAAAGGGGTTCTTCGGAAGTTTAAAGCTATCTTTTGTGGAATAGAGAACTCGGATAAGTGTCCTTTGTTCTCTTTTTACATAACATTATCAGCGAACAGAGGTTGTGTGCGCTATTGCTTCTCTCTTTGTACGCTTCTTTTAATATTTTAGCTTCCGTAAGTACATCTACAGGGAGAAACAGCGCTCCTTCAAGAAGCCTTTGTTTAAAGGAAGCAGAGACACTCTTTCGAAGTCATTAATAATAAATATTAGTGAAAATAAAACGACCATGTCCTTCTGCTAGGCTGCTTCTCTACTTACTTCCTGCTGCCATCTATAGCTTTAGCCACACGGCCATTGTTCCTTCTTGGCTTATTTTTAAGAAGGTCAACGTCCTCCCCGAAACCGATGGGATGGCTGGAAGATTTGAACTGATAGATTATTTCTGATTCTCAAATATTCTTTTCCAGATAAGCTGGGGTAAAAGAATTTATTCTTCATCTTGCCGCTTGTATATTTCGAATACAAAATTACAAACACTTGAATTTGACAAATGATGATTGCGTTTGACATGTTTGTTGAATTATTCATAAATCTTACCTTTTCGAATTTCTAAAAGGAAAAACCGTGCCAAAGAAAGGAAGGAAGGAATAAAAATCTACTGAATATCGTTACATATAGATGCGTTCAAGAAGTATTAGCCTCATTAATTTTAAGTGTAGATTCGACCTTTTCTTAGGTGGAAGGTTATGAATATAAATTTACCATTTTATTTTATCAGACGCAGTGCAGAGTTATTGTGCATGGTTTAATTTTCTTGTCAAATACAGCATGAATACTTCGTTTTAATAGCTGTAATTCAGCCTTACGTAGGTTATTAAGAAAAAGACTAAACTTTCTTAATCACAATACTCCCATTGTCTGCACCATGTCCATCGGTCCATCAGTAGGAATTCTAATTCGAAAATAATTCAGTAGAAGATTTTCTTATGCATAAGGAAAGAAAGCTCCAACTTGGCTTATTGATTCCTACTGTTTCGAAGTGTATTATCAGTAAATGGAAGACTTGGGGCTGCTCGTTGTGCGTGTCGATCAGAGATAAATCCGGCAGTATGAGAAATACAATTGGGAGGTATTGGATGCGGTAAATAATCAGAGTGGAGAAATGAGTGGACTTGTTGAATGATGTGGGATTCTGTGTATTGTAATGAGCAGAGTGGAAATGAATTTAAACAACGGACATAAGGTGAGAATGACTTCGTTAAGGTCAGCCGGGTTTCTAGATGACGATTATCAGTCTGAGCGCCGGTGAACTCCTGCGGGAATTTAGCTCGCACCACGATGTAGCGATTGATCCACTCGAGTTACACGTGACAGGCCTTACAGGATAGCTGTTCGAGATACGCAACCAATCTGTGCTTATTTCGAATGTCTACAGAATTGCAGTTGTAATTAGAACTTCGCAAATGGATCTTGCGTACATCGCTGCAGAATTCTGGGCGCTGTTCCAATCAATATTTAGCCTGCAACTTCTCCAATCATGGCGTATTAAGTGTTAGTTCGCTCGTAGTCAAATGCCTAGGTATCGTTTCCAATAAGCACACCTGTCTCTGACATTTACATGACAATCCAAAGTGCCACTACATTCTGTGAACTGGAAGAATTAGAGAATATTGCCTTTGAGTTGTTAATTATTTTTGACGATTACTCTTGTAAGGTTAGACCATCCCATCCTCGTTTACTTTGTCCATAAATTGTAATAGTGAATGTGTAAATTTTTATTTGCACATTCATTCAATTATCACAAAATATAAGTAATTCGGAGTGGACAAATCTTCTTTTAAATGGGACTCTTCAGTAAAGAACCATTGGCACGAAAACCGAGATTGGTAACTGCACCATGCCGAAGTTTCTCTGCAGTTCGTTCTCCGTGCAGCATTTGCTTAACGTACAAGGCCGGTCAATAGAATACCGCATGACTTTTCGCTGGTGAACCTAAGTGTGCGATTCGTTTTCGCCGTCAGTTCAGGCGCGTGTACGGAGAGAACCACCTGCTCCGTCTCAATGTAATTATTCGAATGGACAGCCTGTAAGATAACGGGATAGTTAACAGGAATTCGTGATATTTATAACAGCGGGGTTCGTGTAGTACGCCGAGGCCTCGATGTGCCTAAGACAGAATGTGATGGGATGACTCGCTATTTTATCGATTGAATTCTACTTTCTGCCGCTACCTCACTATCTGTTTGAAATATATTACCAAAGAAATCGATGGGTGGTGTAATAAATTCTGTAACCCGTCTCCTCCCCCGACTAGGCGACTATGGATAAATAAACAGTGCAAATAAATGTTTTAGGGATTAGATTTTTAATACAACAAAAAATGTAAAAGAACAAGAACAGTATTTTCTTAAATTTAGCTTTCGTTATATGGGTAAACTGTTAAATCCATGGGAAGTTGTAGACTGCCCATGGATTTAGTAGTCGATTAAAATAGGGATAGTTTTAATACCACAGAGTTTTGTGGGTGTTAAAACAAACAAGCTGAAAAGCTAAATTTAGGTATTAAATTTGATGCTTTTAATGGAGGAAACAATGTAATAGATCCACGATGGTTCGTTGAAGATGTCACTGGAACTCATCTTTTAGGATATACTGGCGCTCCTAATGCTCATGGACGGATATCTGAACTTAGAGAAATTACTTTAAACATTGCCGAACCATGCATGTCCTTTCATGGATGACTTTTCCTCCTAGTGTTCCCGCTTCCTGTACCATTTAAATGCAAACTGGTTCCAAGAATATGCAAATGATATTCCGCCTACATTATTTTTGTCGCATGGAACCAAGCTGAAGCTTTTGATTCCAGAGGAATGGTACTGTTCATCTTGTGAAATCCACATCGAGTGGTGTTCCTAATAAATTGTATACTGACTGTATAACAATAAGTAATTTGAGCTGCAAGAAAATATTCAAAATAGCGATTATTTTAAGAGAACAATTTCTGTTTTTTTTATTATTATTTTATTTCCAGACATATTCAGACTAAGCAAAACAAATGGGCTTCAAATAATGCCTTCCTTTTTTCTTTCTGAATGTAATATTCGTCTAGATTCTCTTTTTGCAGCGAATGGCACGCAGACGTAATATTAGTTGTCTGTCTTTTGCATGAAGAATGTCGTTTGGTCGAATTAAATTCAATTGAAAACAATGGGCAATGTTTGTTTCTTTTCTCCTAGCGAACTCCAATTTACAGAGATTGCACGGAATTCGCAGAACTTTTCTAAAAATTTCCCAGTTATCAGCTGGAATTTACCAATGCTAGAATAGTCAGTTTTCTCTACTTCAGTGTGCATGCAATAGAAGAATTGTTAATATAGAATCGTATAGGAAAAGAAAGGGTGTGTATTAAAGTTAGTGCCGAAAGTGAATTTATTTAAAATAATGAAGAAAAGAAAAGAAACTGCTCCTTTTTCATTTAATTTTAATGTAATTATATAATTTTGTAAAATAACTTATTAAATTCGAAAAAAATACATCTTAAGGATGAACTTACATCCATTCCCTTAACATCCAAAGTGATAATGTTTCTTACCTACTCTCATCGGGGGATGAGAGTAGTTTTCCTATGATTTTATCCTCATTTCTGTTTAAAGTAACCATGCTAAGTCGTGATGTAAAAGGTTTCTTTTATTTTTCTTCATTCAAGGTCTCTTTTTACCTTCTTATTCTTCCTCCCCCCCCAAAGTTCTTACAGTTACATCTTACAGACCACGCACCACAGGCGAGGTCTGCCAATTCAGATTTTTGGTGGTTCTTTTTGCTCTGTATTCTGTGTTCATCTATGCTATTTTCAAATCTTCTGCTTTAGTTTTGTGTTATTGTTGCTCTTCGCATATTTTTCTATAGGTTTGTTGATTTTAAACACCTTGGTTAACCATTGTATAGTAATAATTATTTATAGGATTCATTTTAATCCACAGTTTTGTCGTTATCTATTTATTTTTAGCGGGTGACTAGACGCATAGTTTATCTATTGTCCAGGATCCATCAGCTTCATGTACACCTCTCAACTTAGTTTGCATTTTCTCTTTAGTGTGTAGGACGTCCAAGAAAACAAGCAGTTAATGTCTCATGCTTAATGGTCTGGTGAATGTTCTTTAGATAATCTTTGGAATTTAAGTAATATAATTCCTCCTGCCCATCTTCCAAAATTTTGACGATTCCATCTACGAAACAGACCATAGATAAGGCCTTAAAGCGGACAGCTTAATGGCTGCCACTTCCGAGTTTTCCATGAACAGTTCCTCAATAATCGGTGATGAAAGGTTCCTCATGTTGAGGCCTGCCTTTTTATGTATAGTTTATTTTTTTTAAAGTAATGTGGTTTTAATGTTTATGAGATGTATAAGGATTCTCTTGGGTATTAATTAGTTTGTGGTACTCTTTCCGAACCTGCGATTTTTCTTTCTACAATGTCAATAGCTTGGTCTATAGGGAGTTAGTAAACGTATCATTCACATCGAAACTTGTTAGAATTATCCCCATTTTTTGTACATTACTGTTCTCAATCACTTTGATGAATTTCTCTGAATTAATTATTGTTTTCCTTGAATGGTGATAAAAATTTTGCCAGCGGTGTTTTTAAGAACTATGCAGGACTATTTGCAATGGGTCTTATGGGATTACCCTCTCTGCGGGTTTTAATGCTACCAAATATGATGTGAACTTCAGTATTTATGGCCTTAGTAATGCATGTTCTTTTATTCATGATGTTTTTATCTAATAATATTATGGTGGCTTTCATGATTCTCCTTTCCCTAGCTTTGACCTAATCTTTCTTAATGTCTCTGTACATCGCCTATTGTCTGTTATGGTTCGTTACTTTAGTAATGTAATCTGCTATGATTAATATGACGGTAGTTTTGAATTCATCTGCTTTCAATACCTTGATGGAGTGATGTTCTTTTAAAATTTTAATGCCATCTGTTCTTTCCCTGTTAAAATAAGATTCATATGCTAAATTATACCACTGCACAAGAAAGCTGACAAGGCAGATTTAAAAAACTACCGACCAATAAGCCTATTGCCAGTTGTCTACAAGGTTTGCACAAAGGCACTTTCAAGAAGAAAGGCACAATGAATACAACCTTCCATTATGTATAGCCTTCATCGACTATGAAAGAACATTCGATTCAGTCACAAAATAAGTGGTAATCAATGTCCTAATCAATCAAGGTGTACACAGAGCTTACATCAATATTTTTCAATCAACAATATATGATATGGCAACAGCTTCAATACAGATCAACATAGAAAAAGACGTCTGACAAGGAGACACAATCTCTCAGAAACTATTTTCTGCCTGTTTAGAAGAATTTTTTTCGCAAACTGAATTGGGATAATAAAGGACTCGTGGTAAATGGAGATTACCTCAATCACTTATAACTGGCAGATGATATCATTCTCTTTGCCAATGATTTGGAAGAATTGCAGCAAAACATTGAAAAACTGTAGCATGAAAGCAAGAAGTTCGGTTTGAAGATTAATATCAAATAAACACGGGTTATGTTCAGCAAAATTACCAGACCAAAGGAAACCATGGCTGATGGACAAGAACTAGAAATGGAAAGTTATGTTTACTTTGGAAAAGAAACTTTAACAAATGGAATCTCAACGGCGCATAAAATTGGGATGGCAAGCATTTGTAAAGTTTAATATAGTCTTCAAGACAAATTTGCCACTTTGTTTCATTTAAGTAATATAATTCCTCCTGCCCATCTTCCAAAATTTTGACGATTCCATCTACGAAACAGACCATAGATAAGGCCTTAAAGCGGACAGCTTAATGGCTGCCACTTCCGAGTTTTCCATGAACAGTTCCTCAATAATCGGTGATGAAAGGTTCCTCATGTTGAGGCCTGCCTTTTTATGTATAGTTTATTTTTTTTAAAGTAATGTGGTTTTAATGCAGCAGCATGTTCGAGAAGAAACGTATCCTCCCTGTCCTAACATATAGTTATGAAACATGGACAATAAATGCGAAAGCTTTACAGAGACTGAGGGTCACACAGAGTAGTATGGAGCCCAGAATTTTGGATATAACCAAAATGGACCAAAAATATGTGCAAGGATTCGCCAACAAATCAAGGTGATATCATATGAAAGAGCAAAGCGCTTAAAATGGAAATGTGGACATATCAAGAAGAACTGACGATAGATGGAGCAGACGAATTTTGGAATGGATACTGCTTGATTCTAAACGCCCAAGGAAAAAGACCACACGATCGATGAAATTTGCTGGTGTACAATGGCAACAGAAAGCAGAAGACAGTATTTACTGGAAAAGTGTTGTGAGGAGCCTTCATCCTGTGGTGGATCGATCATGATGATGATGCTAAATTATGATTATATTTTTTTTAACATTTACGCTATATCCGCTGTAATTTTAGCTTAATCTTGTTTCTCAATCCCCTTATTAGCCCCTTTTTTGCTGTTACTGCGATGTAATGATTAAACTGGGAAAATTCTGAGCGATGCGCTAAAGTTTATTCCAAACTAGAAACTTCAACTGATGCGCTGTGAGCACAATATCGCTAATATTGACAACTGAATTGGAAACTGTTTTGCTCTGAATAAGAACGCAAGTAGGGAGCTATACTTAAAGAGAATGTATGCATATTGCCTAGTAAGCTTTCCGGATTTTTGCTTTTGTAGTCTTTTTAGGCGCGTTAGCATTTATGCATAAGTGCCCATTGGCCTAATCGTGTATGACAGTCGTCCCCTTGCCCTCTCGCCAAAGGGACTCTCAGGGAACAAATTTTCATGAACCGTTAGTTAACCTATGATCTCCGTAGAACACTCTCCACCAGTATTTTAGTATTTTGCAAATGTCCTCATATTTTCCCCCATTTGGCCTTCAAAGAGGCGCCCAGTTCAACTCTGGTTTTTGGGCAGCCTCTCTTCTCATTCACAACGACTAGTTTAACCCAGAGGGTATCTGTAGGATTGAGGTCAGAGCTCTGGGCTGGCCAGTCCAACTTTTCAATGCTCGATTGTCTGCGTGCATCGTGTTATCATTAATTCCTTGTAACTCCATCGGTTGCGTCGTCTTGCATTCACGATCGCAATACTATCTTCTCGATGGCATGCGAGCATATTTATAGTTGTCTTGCACGTGATGCTTGGGTAGGTTGTGATAAACTGTGAATGGATGGGTGTCCGGGTAATGGTAAGCCGGTGTATATTGAAAGATTATATATAAACAGAAAGGGATTATGTACTAAGCTAATAAAAATATAACCACAGAAATTTTCAAGACACCGAGAACAATATCTCTTATACCTTTTCCACAATGTGACCGAATTAGTTGATCCCTAGTGAGAGTTTGACAAGTTATCCCGTCCCTCTGAACAATTAATGGTAAACTGTCTTTTTTTTTGTTTTCTTTTATTTCCGAGCAACGGTTTTTAATTTGAATACGGCGAGAAATATCTTTTGTGAGAGGGTATGGGAAGGAGTGACATTGCTAACAATTTCTTCGTTGGCATAAAAAAACTGTTTTGTGAAACTTCGTTTATTAACTAGTGTGGTTCGGAAGGAAAAGGAAGATACATTTTGATCCTATAACTTTGCAAACGATCCCTTGTCGGTACTAGCTGAAAAAAACTTCCTCAATGTGGTTAATCTTGACTGAACGCAAAACTAAAACCATTCTTCCAGCTTACCATTTCCAATTGTTTCTTTAGCCTAGATAAAATAGTATTCTTTTTGTACATTGCTTACTGGAGTTGAGTTTCATATAATTGGAGTTCACCAGCACAAGAAAAATCCTTTCTAATCAATGATGCGGTGAGCTTTGCTGCGTAGATCTATAATTCTGCTGTCTGAATGAGTGATTCCTCAGTGGAAAATTGCATATTTTCACATTTATTGAGAGACGCCGAACTTCAGGCTAGAGTTATCAGACTTCTGGAAAAAGAGGACAGATCCTTTTCTGTCTCATTCCTTCTGTTCCAGCAGGTATCGTCAAAAAAAATGGGAATTTTCGGCTTTTCACTCTCCAGAAAATTGGGGAACACCAATATGTTCTCTACTAGTGAACATATTTAAGTTCCCCTTCACCACATTCTGCAGTGTTCAGTTTGAACTTCTTTAGTCTCTACTTATAAATCCATGTTTCCTGTTGTTTGTTGTTCATGGTGTTTGCTGCTCATTTCTGCAATGATTAATGAACAATAATTATTGAAGTCATAATCTGAGCGAAAAAGATATATAAAAATACAGTTTCTGAATGTCTTTATTTAGTGTTTTAATTTTTGCTTCAAGTTCGTTGTAAACTATTAAGATACTATCGAAGGGTAATCTTTATCCACGGTAGTTAGTTGGGAAGCTAATATTACGCGGACATCTTTCACTTCGGTTACCAGATTTGCTTGGTGACCAATTAATATACGAAACTACGTGGACTGGAATATGATATATAAACGGTTATTATTATAGCCAATTTTTGAATTTTTAATAATGCCACTTTATGGAAAACATCCCAGACTTGATCGTAAATCATTATTGAGTTATGCAAAGGGGAAGAGCTTTAGGCATCAGCGAAAGAAAGATTTTGATTTGCATTTTTCAAAGTTGGAAGTTAAATAACTGGGATAAAGAGAAATTAAAATTGGTTGCAGTGAAGACCTTTGGGAAATTCTATTATGGGTTCGCTTTTGAATGAACTCTTTTGAATGCGTTCTTCCCGAAAAAAAAAACTGTGAATAGCGTTGAATTTTGTGTGGTTAATATAGGCCTTCCAATTCCATCAGCGATAAAAAAAAATTCTAAAGCTCGGGTAGGGGCACAAACACGTGCCGGTCATCATAAAGACTTGAAGTAAAGTTCTTAGAACTGGGAAAAATCACTGTATATTATTATAGAGTAAATTTAAGAGTTCAGTGAAAGTCGCTGGATAAAAATAATTTAAATGGAATTTAGCTTCATTGAAAATAATTTATTTAAATTATTTTCGCTGCAAATAAAATAAATGCCCTTTATTTTATAAATCGAAACGCAACAATTTGCTTTTAAACTTTAAGGTTTTCCATGCATTTTATTAATATTTTGTAAAATACCACACATCTGGTTCGTATGGATGGATCGAAGCAGTGGGTAAAAAAGTTGGACACGAGAGCATGGCGTAATGATTTATTTTTTAGACTCCCTTAAAAATAGGAGCTAAAAAATCGAGCATTCGTATGTTGGTATCTATAAATCGAATGCATTTTTTATGTTGTAGAAGCACCTGTTCTGCGTGAAGAAAAAATGTTTAAATTTGTCATATGACCGCTGTTTATTCACACCAATATATTAGAAAATACAAATTAATCTTCTGTAAAGTACGATGTTGAAGATGGAATATGAACTCGACTGAAACTCTATATACTCGTGCCAAGACAGATTATTCAGTTATTTCGTAAGTATCAAGAACTGCCGTAAGGAGTTTAACCACGAGCCCCATCTGATCATTAATCTTACTCAAATCTTATTATTGCAACCGTCAACACATTAGCAAACCCACCATCGAACGAACGCATTACAGTTGCTTATCTCAAACTGTTGGAGTTGTTAATTGTAAGTAGTACACTGCGTAGAAATTTAAGAAATTAACCGAGAAACAAAACAGAACCCTCGGTTTCGTTTCTCATCTAACGGGTGTAAAAGATAAGGAGGCGAATTTGGCATGCTGTGCAGTAAAATGCATTGTGTGTTAGCTCAAGTACGTCCTTACATTGTAACTCTGCGATGTCTGCTGTGACACTGTAATCAATCTTTTCGCCAATTATCTAATGACCGAGTTCAAGTAATGTTCCAAAAGTTCTCATCTGGCTCCTCTTCGAGCACCGGATTTAGAATTTATTCAGCCCACAATGATCAAAACGATGCACTGGTTCCCTTGGCAACAAGAGTTGTTGCTACAGAAACAGCGAACTTTAACTGCCTCTAATAATTGTCATAATGGTAATCATTACAGCTTTTGAAGTAGCAGAAGAAGAATATTTTCTCTGTAGAAATGTAAAATGTCATGACACCGTTGGATAAATCTCTATTAACAGCAAGTATGCTCCCCACTACGACTTATGGAAATTAAACTTGGGCTCTCACCAAAAGAATAGAGAAGCTGAAAATTACATAGCGAAGAATGGAACGAATTATATTAGGAATCAGACTGTTAGATTAAGAAGAGAAATGCATGAATTAAGCAGAAAACATAAATCAAGAACAATCAAAACTAAAGAACTGAAATGGGCAGGACACATAGCTCGAAGACATGATGAAAGATGAACTACGAAAATAACAGAATGGTACCAAAAAAAAACTAAAAGATAACAACAGAGATGGACAGATGAAATTCACGAGTTAGTGGTAGTAAATGGATGGCCATTGCACAAAACAGAAGGAACTGGAAAGTTGCTGGAGATGCCTTCATACTGCAGTGGATTGAAACTGGCTGATGATGATTGACAACAAGAAGTGATGCGATTTCAGCGGTTACATGGGACGTTTAAGATAAACAAGAGACCAATGTGCTTACCAAAAAGCCACCAACCAACCAGTCAACCTTCAGTATTTTTCACTTGGTTTAATGTGAGGATATTAATCCAGGTATTCTAATTTAGGCATCTACCCCATATATTGAGATAGTTGTCCAAGTCCAGCCGAGTAATTAAATAACCTTGGATCCTTCATATTTGAGAGCCTTCGCATTCTTAACTTTGCGTTGAATTTTAAAGACGAGAGTTTTAAAATTTAAAGGCTACGTTGTTTATTGTAATGTTTGCTCATCCCATGATTAAGATGTAAAGGAGGCTCCTCATCCCGAAAAATAAAGCTGCCTCTGGTTAACCTTGAGTCGGCGATTAATCACTTCGAATATTTGCACTAATAAATCACTCTTTCGTGTACACAAGAAATTAAACTGTAATTAAGTATTTCAACATAAATTACATTAAAATAAACACGGCTTTCAGTTTCGAAAAGTGTTCCAATATAGTTAATGTCATCCGAAATACTTTACTAATCGCATGAGGTTATGCATGATTTAATATTAATAGATTGTGATGTAGAACTGAAATATTACGGAATACTTACTCTAAATAACGGTAATGATCTCGTTTATGCATAGGCTCGTGTTTTTCCTAAATCTGCAATAATCTAAGCAATGATTTCAGGTTTATTTTAATCTCCTATCAAACGAAACCAGCCTGAGAACACACACAGTTTATAGACACAATATAATGACTTCGCATTGTTCTAAATTGTCTTGGCCCTAATTCAAAATAATTCTAACTCTACAAGGTAGAAGTTCCGATATTGAAAACAGCGCCATGAAACTTTAAGGCGGGTCAAATATTCTTTCAGATTTTTTTGAAGAAAATGTCATACCAACTACGTAATCCTGTCATCCCTTCCTGTCAATTTCCATTTTGCTGGATGTGAAAGTTATGAAAGATATCAGAGTGACTGATTAAAATTTAAAGACTTATTATAGCAAGACACGAACAGGAGAGAGAGAGAGAGAGATGGCAGGTGTTTCTGCTTAGAACAAAGTCATAGCAAAAAAAGGATTTGGTTTCTAATCTCTTTGATGTTCATTAATTCATAGACTCTACCACTTCCCTTTCGTTCGTTTTCCTTCAACTTATAAATGCATTGTTTTAGCTACTTTCTATTTAAATTTCCCAAAATATATTTCAGTAATTTTGTTAGATTTAATGGTTACAGAATTTAGCAGGCTAGTCTAGTTTAGCTTCAAAGGCAGGTTTATTTCTCTCGTGCTCATATGTTCACACAATACGTTCAGTGATAGAGTTAATGCTTTGTGTTGACCTAAATTCAATTTCTTAGTGTTCTATGCCAGTGAAGACATTATTATTTCTTCGATTTAACTAAATAACGCTTGAAAGTAATCGCTTGCATTAACAATATATCAAAACTTTCAAGGCGGCCATTACTAGTAGTAAAAGCCTTTTTTAAAATCGTTAGAGGTGATTGGTTGTTGTATTCTAAATCGTTAAGTTTTCTGCTTTTTCCCCAAGAGTAACTTTAAGGGGGGAAACAATGTTTACCATTTAAAGATGATAACATTTTCATGATACTGCTCGTGCCTTGGATTTCCTTCTTAATGCCCCAGGTCGCAGAAATTGAGACTTTTATTGCTCTTTTATGGGTTATCTCTAGGGAAGTCTAATGAACGGGTTTCAACACAGTTAAGTTTATCTTAGAGACACGAAGTTTGCTTACATACCTTATTATTGGACACATAAACCGTTGGATATTGCGAATTTCCTTAACAACCAAGGACGTCTTTTATAGTCGAAATAAATGGATATAATTTTTGACTTCATAACCTTGCTGAGTATATTAAACTGTTTCCAGGCTTACCAAAATGAGGAGGATAATTATTTGTTCTATAAAGTGGGGGGGGACTTCATTACTACCATCTGGTTTTCGTTGTAATCATGTCAGCTATTTCTCCAATCTTATTTTACTGGTTCAGAAAAATAATCAGGTTACAAAGGATCAATGATGATGGAATCCATTCCATCTCTCGTCAATCACCTTGTCAAGATTAGTGATTTAATATACAAATAAATATAAATTTTCGGTAGAGGGCATTGTACAAGTTACAGTAGGAGTTCATGGTGAATAAACCATTTTGGCCATTCACACCGATGCTTGTTTTTATATACAGTGCGTCAAATTAACACCGTTAATTTGGAAAAAAAGAGTGCAGTAAATTGGAGAAGGTAATCCATGCACCAAAGCAACCAGGAAATGTTTTGGGTATATAAATGTGTTCAGAGATTCTTCATTAACAAATTACAGCCATTCACAAAGATTTCCCAAACAGTAGGACAATTGCAATTCATTTCAGAATACTTTGTGCTAGGAAATTAGATACACCTTGAATAAGTTTTAAAGGGAATTAACTAATTTAGCAAATGATCATCTTTTACCGTTAAACAAACGAAACAGACATTTACAGTGATAAAGGGTTGATGATGTGCACAAGCATGCGATTGTAAGCACTCCATTTCCAGCCCCTGTAAGCAGTTGTTCCTTTCTAGTGCACTAGAAATGATCACATTTTTTGTGATTTGAGATGTTCTAGAAATAAACTTTTAGTTGATTAGTTTTAGCTGATTTATAAGCATGTGCTTCTGCTATTAACACTAACAACATGACATCGTCCTCCCCACAGCGGGTGGAAAATACCTCAGATCGAATGACGCGAGGAAATTTTATGGGTCTTTTTCGCAGTGTGGCTGTGATATTCGGTCTCAGGCGAGGGTAGCGTGGTATTTTCTCCCGGAAACTCGGGTTTTTCTTTCAGAAAATCAGCCACAAAACGCACGCAATTTACAGTTTTACGAGTTGCTGACGCACCTAAATCCTACAACAACAAGAAGTAACAACACTAGTTGCTTTCTGTCACTGGAATAGCAGAAGAACTCTTGTCTTGTAAAAACAACATTTCAGTCAATTTTTTTATGCAAATGAAACTACGATTTCAGCAGTTTCATGAGACGTTTAAGATATATAAAAGACCAATGTGCTTACCCAAAAACCACCAACCAATCAACCTTCAGTATTTGACGTAGCTGAGTGGTCAGGAGAGCGAGTTTTTTTTTTTTATTGTTTTGGCCCTGACGACTCGCCTTCCAAATTACTGCACTTATTTCGGGGACACCTATGTACTTCTAAGTGATCACGCTGTATCTTCTATTGAACAACCGATATGCTCTCAAAGACCGTTTCATTTGCCTTCTACATTTCAAGCTTCCTTTCGTAATGAGGACCAATAGCTTCTTATAGAAGACTTGTCATAGTTTGCAGTTCATAATCACTTAAAATACCTCTGGAGAAAATAAAATTTTTGTTGTGATTTGGAATCGGAAGCCAATATTTTTATAGACTTTCCGCAGACGAATAGAAGGATTCTTCTACTAACTCCCGAGCCTTTCAATAAATCGCAAATATCACCTGCTGGCACCATTTCACTTGCTGCTTGAGACCACAGACAGAATCTTCAGCTGTTGGAGACAAGATATTTATCCAGCAAAGTCCACTCTAGAAATATTATCCTATGAGTAGTATTCATCCTTCAGACCTTCTTGAAAAGTTTTTCAAAGACCTTATAGACTTAACCTCCTGACACGCCTCTTACTTTTTCTTTCAAGATTCGTGTACATATTTTGACAATGTCCATAACCATCCACCTACCACCGAACTGCCTTTACGTGTACTATATGACCAAAAATCTAGTCGAATTTTATGTTTGCAGAAACTGATTTTTTTTTACCTTTAAAGATTTTCAGTTTTATACATCTCATTTATAAAAAAAAGAAAAAAAATGAAATGATTTAATTGTTCATCATTTGTTTCTAACTCCAAAACATTACTCTTATTATTACTTATTTAAAACAAGCAAAGTCACGCGCACGTATACGACGTAATCAAGTACAAGTTCAACCAATCTAAAATACACTTTAACTCAAAGTTTTCAGAAATGGCGTTTATGATACTTGTTAGAAACTGCCTATTCTAAAGCCTATTATTTCGGAATAGGCAGTCAGTAAAGAACGCATCTACGAAGAGTGCATGAGATCTCTCTTTAACAGACTGCTACGATTACTGGCCAGTCAGTACAGAGGAATAAAAGGGAAGGGGTGGAAATCGATAATAGCAGACGATAAAATTAAAAGAAAACTAGGCCAGAAAGTCTGCATATAAAATAAATCACTGCATATATTATATAATATTTTTGTAAAATATCATCGGAAAGTGCATTCGTTCAACCTGCAGAATTGAGTTTTGGGCAGTGAAAAAACTTAATAACCTTCTAACGTTATATCCTTTCTGAATGGCAAGTAATGGCACAAAAACGGAACGCACAATAACCTTCCGTGGTACACACAAAATTACCTCCAACTCTGAATATATTTCTCTGCAGACATAATTTCGTTTTAGCATTTCTTTTGCAATATTCGAAGACCGTATATTTTCCAAAACAGCCTATTTTTTTCCTTCTCTCTACACGAACGAAACTTAAGAAGACTATAAAAGTTTAAAGAAAATTATTCCCCCTCCGTTTTTTTTGCCGATGTTAGGAAATAGCCCATTTTCGAGGCATGGCGAACGTGCACGAGGAAAAACGGTATGGGGCTTTTTTTTTTCTTTTATAGCTTTATCGTACCTAACAGGTTTCGTGGAATCAGGGATTCTTCCCGCTTCTACTGTAAGACGGAAAATTGCCATTCAAGTATCCTAAAAGAAAAATAGAAGAATCGTTCTTTTTCTGCAGATGTCAAACTAATTCCATCGCTAAATCTTTTATATACGAGGGCGAAATAAAATTACCTGTTTCCTTTCATCTACAACGCCTGCTCAAGGAAATGGAAGTTGGATAGTATAAGCAAGTAACGTTGAGGATTCAGTTAAATACCTTCATTCGTTAATGCCACGCTTACAGGCTTTTAATAAAAACATGGGCGCTGAAATTTCGCTTATTGAGTGCAATAATTTTAATAGAATAAAAATAAACAAAGAGCATTAGACCTGTATTTCATATAAAATATTCCGCAGGTATTAAGACCAAGGATACATTTCTAGAAGTAGTACAATTACATTAATTTTTCTTTGAATATTCTCGAAGGTTTGGGAATAAGCTGAAATAAAATATTAGCCTGTTTAACAGGCTAATATTTTTGGCTTTCTTTGGCGTCCGCATTCCTTGTATTGGAAAGGATATGCAGGAGATTTGGTTTGCTTACCTTTAAAACATGATTTATGTCCATTTACAATTAGGGTCTTTCTAACAGTCAGTACTCGTTCATCTGTACTGCCTTTCGTATTAAAAATTTCTTCTATTTACTGCCTATTTCTTTCAGAATCTCGCTTTAGGTTGCTAAGATGGGATGAACACAATGTCCAGGTCATTTAATCAACCATAAACGTATCACAGATTTCATTATCCCTTAGAATCATAGTACACCAATATGGTATCACGCTTCACAGACATCTGTAAACCACCCTGCAAGGTCAGTTATCAAGTTTACTGAGTAATTGAATGGAAGGGAAGGTTTTCGCTAGGATAAACCTATCACAGATTTTTAACTGAGTTGTAATTATTCTCAACGAACGAAACGATCTGAGAGCAGGAAGAGAAACACATGCGTAGATCCCAGAAGGACAGCGAGGATATAACTCCTGCTATTATTTTCACAGTAGTGATGATACGTCTCCAACTCATTCGGTTGGCTAATCCATCAATTTTCAGTTGGCTGGCAAGTATTGTAGAACTATTTATGTTTGCATTTGGTGAGTGTTGTTTTCCCATTTAAGCATCCACTATTCAGCAGAAAAAATTATTTTCATTTGGGAAGCGGAAGCCCATCCATCCGCAGCATATAATATTGATGGACAGACGGTTGGCCGAAGGTATATGACTATGAGGTTTGACTCTTGACATATAGGAAGTGCTGTTTGGATAGCCAGCGCAGACTATTGATTTTCTTAAGAAGCATTTGCAGGTATTGGACAACGCTCAATTTGGCATCAAATACTACACCAATGTCTTCGACTAATAAGCAAGTATGTTTTGGGTATGATTGGTGTTAGCTTAAGAGAGAGACGATTGTCATAACAGATTTATCCAAGTTCAGGAAGAGATTACACATTTTTTTAAATATTCAACCAAATCATTAAACTTCTGGTTAGTTTGGGCAATTTCATTTCGCTGATTTATTGATTGGGATAATGGTATAAAGAGCTTGATATCTTCGGCATACACATAAATATTATTATGGTTTCTAATGTCCTCTTCAATAGAGGCTGTAGTCAGCCGAGCTCAGGTAGAGGGAGAAGGGTCTTATATTGAGTTATTCTAGATTTTTTACAGCTCGCACAACATGAAAATTGGGCTTTGGACACAGTTATACAGACATAATACACAATGGTGCAATGCAATATGATATAAGTCGCAATGCGCCTGAAACTCCCCGACAACCTATAAACCAAGAAGCAGTACATCTTAATTCGCAACATCGATTATGACAGAGACGTCGGCTTGGTATGGGACAGAAACTTTTCCTTCCAACATCATTTTAGGGAAGCCAAAAGTAAATCTCTTTGCTGCTCATTGGATTGCTCGACACGAACTGGTTGGATTTCGCAATATAAAACTGGTCACAAAGTATGTAGAGTTGAATCACCTCGGTTGCTGTTTATGCCTTAGAGGTTTGGGTATTGGCCCCGTCAACGTATTTGAAGCAATATATCGGGTTGGAGTACTGAATACTAAGGTGGTTTAACTGAACAGCTGAAAACCCCCTTACCATCTCAAAGGCAGCCTTACTCTCACTCTTGGAAACAACCCCATGGATGCTTATAATTACCACCCGAACATAGGCACTCATGCTAAATTAATAATGGGATGACTTATGCTCCTGACTTCCATAAGCTCATCAAGAAACCTATGATTAACAGAAGAATTACAGACCAACAGTTTTTGCACCATAAAATCAAATCAAAATCGAACAGACCAACAGAGGGCTCAGATACATCTCTCCCTTGATCAACTGGCCTGTTTGGGTAACGTGTTCCCCCAACTAACACACTCGGATTTCTCAAAGACATGGACATTGACCTTCAGAGGGTATGAGAAGATAGAGGTTACAGGAAGATATCGAATTGTTATTATGTTACATGACACTCGTATTATAAGATATCTGACTAACTTTCTTTATTGCCCTCATGGTATATTAATACTGTTGTCAGGGTCAATGTAGGTTATTTATTTAATTAATAATAATAATAATCTTTTGGGCACTTTTACAACCTTTTTGTTTCATTTGTCCTTCACATTATCGGTTTGACGACAGAGTTGTGTTTTTTATTCGACTGAACATTACGACAAAATTCTAACGGTTCTTTTGACGCGCATAACCGAGTGGAAAGCGGATTAGGCAGGAAGCATTAAAGTGATCGAAATTTCCGCATGTTCACGAGAACAAACTGACAGTCACGAACGTCTTCTAAACGGAAACCAATAGTCAATGAACGCTATTCAAAGGAAGACCAGGAGGGTGTTACAGACTCGATAAATGGGTCACATATTCGAAAGATCTAATTTTCGGATTTATTAAATGGGTGCGCTTTTAAATTATTCCCAATACTCCTTACATGAGTGGTTCTCAATTGCACGGTTATAAATAGGCTCAAATGCATTGACACATCTTGGTGATTCATGAGTAAACAAACTAGATGAGCAGTCAGTAGTAGAACGCAGTAGCTGCCTTGAGAGTGTTTAATTTTCCCTATAAATCAGAATAAGAGCAATATTAAGAGATACCATTGAGTCGTGGCATAGCTATTATTGGGGTGGATGACTGTTATCCTTCACTTTAAAATTGATTTTTAAGTTTGCAGATGTTTTCCTTTGTAATATCTCTAAACTTATCTGCTTAGAGAATGTAAACAGGCTTTAAGTTGTTGGGAGAAAAGGCACTGCAATAAATAATCATCTGATGTTCAATATTGGTGAAATATTTGTATCAAGCATCAGTGGTGAATATTCTATCAACAATGATTGAATATTTATATCAGTGATAATTATTCTATCAATCAATTTATTGATGGAATATTCATCATTAAATCACCCGATGAACAATATTATAGAATATCTTTAAGTACGTCATGCGCGTTGAACAACCAATTATGAATCGGTTTCGAAGATATGGTGCTTTATATCTTGAAGAAATACGACACAACAAGAGAAATAAATTTCATTATTAGAGTAAAAATTCAAAATAACTGTCATATTAGGGTTTTCCTCTCCCCATATCTATTATGTCTGTAAACTGCGTGTCTTCTGTGGTCGACTGCGTGTTTTGTTGGACTTAAACTCTAGTTTGTGGAAGGGATAATTTTAGTGTCCACGCCTGGGACCAACCAATTCAGTAACAAAGTGAAAAAAAAAAAGCCCAAAAAATTTCTGGCGTCATTGACGAGATTCGAGCCTGAACCTCTCCAAAAGAGTGGCGAGTAGCGATACAACTATGCTGTCACGGAGGACATCTTTCGATACCATGACCTTTGGAAATATTCCATACTGTAGTACTGTATAATTTTTCTCCTAAGTCTGAAAGCACCCAATAAAATAAAGCTGATGACTTTCATTGAAGTCCCTGAGTCGCTGTGGTATCTCTTTTCTCATCAATAGCCGAATCATGGTCACTACATCCGATATGTTTTGGGATTGAACGTCATAGTTTCGTCTTCAGATATTAGTCCATTATCTGTGCATTCATTTATCCACTGTAATAACAATGCTTCGCTCTCAGCGTTAAAATCACCCAATGTGGTTGAGTTATTCGGTCTCAGGCGTGGGTAGCGTGGATTTTCATCCCCCGAAACTAGAGTTTTTCGTTCAGCAAATAGGAAAGCCGACCACAGAATACACACAATTTACAGACACAATATACTGACTATTTGATTGATCTTATAGCCTAGTTTTGGCGCTTAACGCGTATTACATTACTAAAATCACCAAATCTGTTACTTTTAAAACACAACATGATAAAATTAATTTGCACACAACTAAAGTAATAGAAAACCAAAACGATGCATTCTAAAATCCAAACCGAAATTGAAATCGTAACGAAATCAGAAGGAAATAACTGCCTGAATTGTACATCGATCAAGGGATTAAAGCAATTAGCCATGTGCATGACTACTGCTCTTTGGGTTAATTTGTGCACTAATTATTCTGTCAACTGACCACCATGTGACTTTGAATCACTAGAAAACTATAAATTATCTTAAGATGGGAAAGTCCCGAGAGCCTCACCCCTGCAAGTACGTTCGATTGACTATTGAAAATTATCTCATAAGAATCAATGAATTATCGTCAACAGAAATATTCAAAATTAACTTAAATATGTTTTGATGCGTTCTATCAAAATGACCATTAATTTAGCTTCTGAAGAACAATGAAAACTCTTCCTAATACCACCCAAAACGCAAAGAAACTCGGCAATAATCAAGTTGAGTTACATGCTTCGCCAAAGGACAATGCCGCTCTATCTGTTCCTAAGAAACCGCCGCCAAAGGGCTTATTCTGCAAAATATAATAGTCCGGGTTTTGTCATCAAGAGGATCAAGAAAGCGAGAGGAAGTTCCGACTGAAGAAAAGAAAAGAGAAGAAAAGAAAGTGGCTTATCCTGGATGTGGCAGGAAGCGGAAGTCACCCTAGGAAACCTGCGATCTCCGGCGGCTAGGAGGCTCTACAGAAACTTTCTGGCGCCGCCGATCAAAGCTCCCTTGCTTTAAGTCGGTAAGATCACGTCTGTCATTGTCTCCTAGGTCACGATTCGATAGTCCTGCGGCCTTACTTACATCATTTCAGCGCACGTGAGCTTGCCTGGCGTTCTAAACAGCGTGTCGAGACAATCTAATAACGTATCCGCAGGAATCTGCTAACATGGAAACAGAAATAGGCGTAAATAGACATCGTTAGTGTCTGCAGTAAAACAAATGTGGTCACTGACTATCGCGCTGGTCATCTTCTTATGCGTAAGGGGATTGCAAATCGCCGGACTGAAAAATGTGTTCTCGTTAGCGAGTTTAAAACCAATTGCTTGTAGGGTCATTGGGGCGTGAAGTTGTCCGCATGATGATCCGGTTTATTACGTCACCGGCGACCACATTATCTTATTTGCGCGTAAAATGTGTTTTGTAGTACCATTATGTACTGCAGAATGTTCTGCAGCATTGTGGATGCGCAGACACAGGAGATTTTATCATCTGTCGCTAGGGAAAATGGTCAGACTACAGATGCTGATGGTATTTGAAGGGTTCAGTGATTTCTGATAGGATTTCCAGTTGGAACTGGACGCATATTTATGTATCTCCTCAAAGATGAAACTTTGTTACATCAATAACGAATAGTTGGTGTTTAGAAATAAATATGAGATCACACAGCGAAGTTTTAATAACAATTTGCTCTATTGATAGTGGAATACGAATTTTCAGTTCTTTACTATTGATCAGCTGAATAAGAAATTCGTTCTTTATAATAGAGCCCCTTTGAATCATTTCATCAAATGAGACGATTTTTCTGGAAAGAAATAGTTATACACAACTTTTCAGGGAAAGTAGGAAGCATCATAATTTTCTGCGAAATATGCTTTATAATTCTTAATCTTTTCTATCACTGCTAATGAACTCCAGCAACTTCTGTTTGGGAGCTTCTTTATCTGTGTTGGATTACACTAGAAAACATTTACGTTCGAATCAGTCTTTAAATTTAAGTTAAAAAATTACGATAGTTAAAAAAGATTCTTAAATGTATCTTCTGGTTACAATGTATGGTAACCTTCAGGATAAATGTGAATTCTATATCGTCGAGGTTGGAGGAATCTTGGGCTACTTTCACGCAGTGGTAGAGTTAGCCAGTTTTGGGAGAGGGTTGCACGATTTTTTCTCCTGAAAAGTCTATTTGGCATCCAGCAAACTGACCACACGCTTCACTTCTAATCTATGTAAAATTTAGTTTATACATCCTCCAAACTGCAAAAGGAATTTGCAGTTGTGGTAAAGGAAAGATTTATTAAAACAAAACGCCTTAAAAGGACCGCCTCCTTGCAACTCAGTTCTAAGGCTCCTAATGCATATTTCGACGCTTATAATTTGTCCCAATATGGCATCTTTGGGCATTAAGGGAGAAATTGATTCCTCACTTGATCTACATATATTTCTCTCAAAGTCTGGTTTTGTTTCAGAATCGGCCATAGTAAGACCGATTATGGGTTTGGGAATCTCATCAGAAAATCTTATCCTGCAGTTCGTTTCTTGTCATACCCTTTTGGGGAGGATCCGAGGATATGGGTGATATATTTGTATGGCTATCGATAAGATCTATCTACTCTTGACTAATAAAACTTGCCTTTCCTCTTTCCCTTCACATGATAGTTGTGTTGTTTATCATCTGTCTCTCTTTAATACTGATTAGAATTAAGTTTTTTTTTAAATAAATTTGAAATTTGATGCCCTGATGTGATATAACATGATACATTCGAATATGTCTACCGAGCACGATTTTAATAAGTAAATAAAATTCTATTTATACTCCGGGACGACCACTAGGTCAGAGGAGTTCACAACATACAGCGAATACGAGAAATTGCACCTCATTTACCTGTCCCGGAGCTTGAACCCCAGTCACTGAAAGCACCGTACTTATGCACCTCGTGCCTGACCACTCGCCTATGCAGACATTACGGAATGTACAAATTACCAAGTTAGACGGGAGATTAAAATATCGGTGAATAACAGATGACTCGATCTCTTGAAATTAATCTATGGGCAGCAGGTTGTCGAACCCTGGAACAAGTTAATCCCCTCCCCTTTCCATTGTGATAAAAGCATTGAGTTTGATTATTTTCAAAGCAGAACTGGATGGTTTCCTTGATGAAATGGAAATAAAAGTGATATAAGGTAGCCTTACACCACTTTTACAGGTTTTAAACCACTCCACCCTGGAAAAGACAATCGACTTTAGCCTTTTTTTTCTAATGGAAAACAAAATATTATGGAGGGCTACCGACTTTTAGAGGCAGCCTTGTCAGTAACTCCATTGCCTTTGTCCTAGTCCAAAAACTGAACCTACCACAGAGAATATTAAAGTGAAAATGTTTACTACATAAATTCATTCAGTACAAAAATGCGATTTTTAATATATTGTAAAAACCTTGGAAATAGAAATAACAACAGGTTTGGCATACATTCACAGTTTGTTTAATCGATTTCATATATTATACATCGTATGCAGCCCATTTACTGTTCAATTAACCTGACTTAACACAGTTCAGTCCTTCCGTCCGCCCTTTATTGTATGCTTGTCCTCTTAAATAGTAGGTGATTGGAGTACTTATAAATTAGAAAAACTAACCTCGGTAGAGTCCACTTTTCGCCGATGTGGTAATTCAGAAATCTCTGCCTTTTCAGTGAACTTAAAGTAATCGACTCTTCTAAGCAGTAATTGCTAATTCCAAGCTGATGTACCATTGGATATAATTCCTACTCATCCGCTTGCTTATTTGGTAGCTAAAAATAGAAAAAAACTGCATTTTCTCTTTTAAAAAAAATTCAAAAGGCTTTTGAATATTTGGCACCTGATCTTATGAATTATATCGGACGTGCTTGCGACATTTGAACAGTTTAAGAATGCTTTCACACACTGGCGATACGTTTGGATTAAAAGGAAATCATTTTTGAGCTCCTGGAGTGGCAGGATGGTAAGATTCGCTTGGTCATGTTACGCACAGGCAGTGCATTATTAATACAGAGCGTAATAAATCCTGCAAATGTGGCACTAAAGTTGTCCATTTTATATGCACGCGGAATGTATGATGACCATAGACTTTGCGACTGCTTGTAGGACTATGACTTGAATAATACTTCCCAGAAGATCATTTCAATATAATAAGATGACTGTCCAATTTCACGAAGGAAGGTTCAACATAATTGCCTTGTAACAGAACGAGATTGAATCGTCTTTGGACCAGGTCAGTGTTCGCAGACGACACCGTGAAGTCGTTTGGTTCTTTGAAGGAAAAAAGAAATGTAGATGCCTGCGGGATATTTCTTCTCTCTTGCCTCGAGCCTTTGAGATTCCAACTGTTGAACGCCTGGCGTGACAGCTGTCTCTCCACTCACGTGACCGAATACTTGATAACTCCTATCTGCTCTCCTTGTTACAGCAGGGCTTTTTTCCAAGGACAGTGCACGAGATATGGAGAGATAGCTGTCGGGATGGTGCAAAACCTTATTTGATTGATCACGATATGATTTATCTATGAGAGCGATATTCAGATTTTTTTAAAAAAATTCTCCTGTAAAGTCCATTTTCAGAGCACATAAGCAAGAACGTGAAAGGTTTGAGTGACTTCGAACGTTACATAGTTGCATTGGACTCAAAAACATTAACTACCGGACAGTGAGGGATTGGAAAAACGTTGCCTGGTCCAATAAGTCCTGGTTCCTGCTATTTCACGCTGAGGAGGGAAAAAAATTTGGCAAAACAACATGGGTGAGTCCGTTGATCCATTCTAGCAGGTGGCAATGCAGATGGTGCGTTGTAATGAATTGGGGAGTATTTTGGTGATGCACATTATGAGCCACTTGATGTTAGTGGAGCAAAATTTTTATGCCACAAGTTATCTGGAAATTGTTTCTGATCAGAAACATCTTTTCATGACTGTACTGTGTTCACCTAAGAATACGGTTTTCCTATATAGTTATGCGGCATGTCACAATTCCAGCATTGTACATAACTGTTTCCAGGAACATGAAAGCGGTGCTCTCATGTGTAGCACAGTTGGTAGGATAGCCGACCTTCCCACACCGGGTGAAAAAGACCTGAGTTCGAGTCCCGTTGATAATGTGAAGAATTTTTATGGGACTTTTTCACAACGTGGCAGAGTTGGTCTCAGGCAAGGGTACACGGTCGGTTTTTCTCGTGGAAACTCGAGTTTTTCGTCCAGCAAACAGAAATCGACCACAGAACACACGGTATTTACAGAAAGTAAGGAGCAATATGGCCTTAGTTGCTGTTGCTTAAAATCCTATTACTAGTACAGAGAGAGAGTGGATTCCGCCTACTGCTGTGAACTTACCAGGTCTCAGTCCAGCAAAGCATCTATGAGATGGAGTGGAGCGAACTCTTTTGGGGAAAAGATTCAGTTTGCTACAATAGTGTGGAGCAATTGAAGCGACATGGACTAATCAGCACCTCGTCGAGTCCACACCACGAAGAATTCAGGCTGTTATGAGGACTAAAGGATTCGTGAATTCACCACCTGTATCAACACTTATTAAAATCAGGTTTTAATTCCAACTCAAGTAGGACTTCCTTTTTTTGTTTACAGAAAATATCAAAAAATAGTGGAAAAGACTAAGATTTATTTCTACTAATACAAGCGGAGAGTAGTTTAACTTCGTAAGAATTATCCTTTATGTTTACGAAATTATTTCAGCTAAAGAAGTATTACAGTTAACTTGGAATCGCCGTTTTGGAGATGTGTGAACGTACAGAAGATCTGACCTGAAGAAATTGAGGTGCAATTTTCTGTCAAATACAGGTGGCCCTTAAGTTCTTTCCCACTTTTAAAAAATTAATAATTCTATAACTATAAGTCATGTCAATTATTATTATTATTTTTGAGAGGGGACTGTGAGATTTCCACAATTAATTATTGAGCTAATTTCCGAACACATGACATCCAATCTTATTGCCAACCCAAGATTATCCCCAAGATGAATTAATGTGAGTTATATGGGAATGTAATTTTATGCAAGGTGATACGAAACCTTACAGACTTCGAAGCTTTGAAAGGAAAACGTAGCGGTGGGGTTTTGGGAGCATGAGCGACTAAGGCCATATTGCTCCTTGTATATTATCTGCAAATTGCGTGTGTTCTGTGGTCGATTTTCTATTTGCTGGACGAAAACCATGCTACGCTTGCCTGAGACCGACCAACTCATCCACGACTCATTATAAATCGACAGGACTAGCTGTCAGGATAAATGAGCATTATATCGGAAATTTTGAAGGCAGTGGAGAACAGAATGTCTCTTCTTTAATTGCTTATTAGAAAATAATGTTGGACACATGGAGATTTGATCGTCGATAGAGATTGGTGAAAAGGTAATCATCTTACGAGCACCTGGTGTCAAATTTTAAACTTTTATTCTTTAAAAATCCCACATATACTGATTACAATATAAAAATCCGTACAATGGTTCTTTAATAAATTTTTTACGTATGTACAACGTGCGGTCCCATTAGGGGCCCTGTGGCCAAAAATCAGAACATTACAACAGAACCCAACATAATACTACCCATATTTCCACACAATACCCTTGTCTGTTTTTATAGAGTCATGTATACTTCACAAGAGTACCTATAGCGCAGTTGTGGGTGGCGCTCCCTTCCCAAATACTATGTCCCTATGTTTATGGAAGAAAGTGATAAACCATACATTTAATGAAGAATAGATATTTCCCAGCTGTACCTGCAGTAGGCATTCTGTCTCTTTTCGCTTTCCAATGTTCCAAAGTGACGTCAGACTGGTCACTGGCTCACACAAGCGCTGTATGACCAGCCACGATGCTTTAATTTGCAAAAAGCAGTTCGCGTTACGAATTTACTGATTTCATTATAGCACCGAAAGAGAGAGATGGGACTTTTTTTTTGTATAGACTCCTAAAGACGAATGTGTTTGGTTATACGAGTGCCGGATTGTTTTCTTAATATTTCTGGATTATGAAACGATGGTTTCAGGTATTACTTAAATGTAGCATGCAGATGCCTTAAAACGTACTTTGAGAATGATTACAAAATGCATTAAAATTAAGGAAGTAGTTTTATCAAGCAGAAATTAATAACGAGAAAACTGCAAAAAGTGGGCCTTTCGTAGCCAGGTAGGCAAGGGCAGCAGTGCTTAGCACACACTTCTTGATTAGACCGGGGTTCGAGCCAGTGCCCACCAAATACAGAGGATGCGGAAAGTTCAGGGAATGACCACCGCATATGACCTTAGTTGCTACTGCTCCTAAAGACCAAATAACAACAACTTAGCTAGAAGTAGATGAATTCGTTTCAAAATTTCTACAAGTGTACAATAAATTCAGGTAATCACATATCCGCTGTTATTATATACCTGATTATCTGATGTTAATCTTTTTTTGTATACAGGTGTACAATAACATCATATGTATCAATAACATTAGATTAAAGTAAATATGAATCAATGATTCATATTTACTTCTCATCTTACTTATTGACAAGGGGCACTTACCTTCATTCTATAAAATAATAATAATAAACGAAGCTAGAAAGATGGGCAGAGAAGACACTCCATGGCAGACACTACAATGATCTCCATCAAGGTCACATAGATAAAATTTCTTCCAATGCATGGCTCACAAGCGGAACGCTCTTCCCCGAGACTGAAGAATTCATGCTCGCCATCCGAGACCAGGTAATCAACACCAGGAACTATAGAAAATACATCGCCAAGAAGCCCGGAGTGTTCTTTGACACATGTATATCCAATATATCACCGCGGGGTGCAAGGTAATCACCCAGACTGAGTACACTCATAGACACGACCAGGTAGCTAGGATAATTCATCAGAAGCTAGCAAGGAAATACCAGTTGATCAAAGGAAGTGTACTGTATTACAAGTACGAACCCCAGGCAGTACTAGAAATCCCAACCCACAAGCTGTAATAGGACCGCGCCATAATAACGGATAAGACAATCTCGCACAACAGACCAGACATAACCCTTGTGGACAAGAAGGAAAAGGCTACCTACCTGATTGGCATAGCAGTACCCAACAGTGGAAACCTCCAGAAAACGCATGAGGAAAAAAATCAGGAAGACACGAACCTAAGACAGAAGATCAAAGAGATGCAACAAGGTACGACCATCCCGATCATCGTGTCAACCACGGGTATGCCAAAGATTCTACAAAACAGCCTAGCAGCAATAGGTCTCCCAGCGAACACCAACAAGGAACACCAGAAAGCCGAAGTCCTGAACACTTGTAGGATAGTCTGAGGGTTCCTTGACCAAAAATAACAACCACCCTGTGTACTTGGTAGCAATACCCGTCACGAGGTGGAACCCCCAATCAGCGAGAAATAATATAAGAGTAATAATACAGATTATAGCTACAAAGGGAAGCTTTTCCGCACCAATGTCTATAAGAACTTATTTTTTCATCGTAATGCTCAATAGAACGCTCCGGGAGTTTGACGAGACCTTTCAGAAACACCTTATACTCATTTAATTAAACCATTTGTCCACTTTATAAACTTCACCATCCTTGACGCGTCACTAGTCCTCTATGGGGGGTTTTCGGGGTTTCGCCCTATTAATAAAAATATTGTGTCCATTTTTGTTATAGAATGGGGGCATCTGGAGCTGAGATAGCCCGTCTCATGAAAAACTGTGACATTAATGACTTATGATATAACGATTCATTGCCGAAAGACCCGCCATTTTGCTATTCTGTTTATTTGTAAGGGAACAGAGACCTGTCCATACCTAAGATGACTAAGAGTGAATTGTATTTCTACAATATATCTGACAGAGATGAAGGTTGAGACTCATTGTTGGTTAGCTTCATATCTGGAGTCATTCATTCAAATTGACCCATGAACGCTTTCATAACTTTAGAGACATGCATTTGCAGATTAATAAACTGATCAACGAAATTAACAGAACTCGTTGACAACGTGGTGTAATCCGTGCAGCTTGCGATGAAGCGGGACAAAATTTGGTATGGTGGTGTGCCATTGAATAACAATGAAATGAGAGACAGTGAGAAACTTACGTTTTCACCTGCGAAAGCATTTCGAACTGGACTGTTCTGGTTGACAAAATGCTTTCGTCAATCAGAATAGACTGCTATCTGTTTTGGTTGAGGTAGCCCTCGGGAGACCTTGGCCAGCTCTTCTTATAATGGTTCCTGTGTTCTGGAACTGCTTCCATAATGCCGAGACGACACTGCATGACATATTAAGCCAACGCGCCATCCCCGGCTTCAAGTCGTTCAAGGGCCCGCCATCTCAAAGAATCATCTAAATGGAGATGTGTCTATTCCACTGAGCAAACCAATAAACGGGAATGAAGTGATGTGGTCGCAACCCGTGTTTTTATAAGCATGAATAATTTGCATAATGTGCGGCTCTTTAAGGTGGTAGATCGATTTCTATCACATACTCGGAATTTTAATGCCGGAATGTCTATTATATCAAATATTCGCCTTCGGTGAAACTATTCCCAATAAAATATTCATGAAAAACCTTTTTTCTTTTAATTTTGTCGAGCAGTGTACTTCTGTAGGTCAAGCATCCTCTGTAATGGCTGAATATAATGGAAGTTGAGCCAGAAATATCAAGTGTTATAAAGCTTTTGAAACTAATCCTACCAAATACATTTTATGGATACAATTCTTTCTTGGTGAAAATAAATTCTTCAGTTAGAAGGCTATCTCTTTCATTGCTCTTCGTGCACCCACCTTCCACCCCCACTTCCATCAATACCACTCCGCAGCATCAAACTCCTTTAATCATAAAAGGATTCGCATTTCTTGTTCATCTAGCGAAAGTAAAATCCATTTCTACTCCAAACAATCTCGCGATGGTGGATCTTTTTAGCAGAAATATCCGTTGTCAAAGAACACCGATTCCAGAGAAATTAGCTTTCCTTCTAATATGGCGATGCTCATTGCATTCCTCGAGCCTAATAACCTTTCTTTAAATACACTTACATTTAACGATATCCCTAACCATAAAGATCTTAAGTAAATATTTTCGATGCTGTCTTTTAAATACCCTTTCCAGATGACGGTTTCGGCAAAGCGTCGGTGCCGTAGTGTGTAACCGTTAACGAATAAGTAGCTCCGACTTGCAATCTTAAATGACTTACGCGATAATAAAAAGTGTAATATTAAGAGAATTTTAATGTCTCTTTTAGGCCAATCGATATTGATCGCTTTCTGATGAATGTGGACGCTGATAAAGGCGAGCAAGGAATTTTTGTCTGAATATCCTCGAGTCTAGTTTTCCTTGCACGCTATTACTTCAGAATGATTAAAGATTGCCCAGGTTCCAGTAATAAATTGAGAACTTTGTTTTATTTGTGGATTTATCAGTCAGTCCTCATCGAGCGATGGAGAGTTTCAGTTGGATGGCAACGTTGTAATTTTACTCGTTTGTCATCTATTAGAAATATTGAGCAATCAAGGAGCAGTTCTGTGCAAATGACTGTTTATGATTACTTGATATTTTTCAAATATAAATTTTAAATGGTAAATCCTTCAAATCACATTTTGATAAATTATGGAGAAGATGGATCTAAGATTGTGACAAGGGGAGGATACAGGGATTGTAGGAAACTGATTCAGTTGATTTCAAATTATAAACATGGAAACCTCTCTTTTAAGGGCAAGTTTCAATTGTAATAAATTCGAAAGTTGGGTATTATAAACACGTCTTTTTAGAATCCCCTTACTGAAAATAAGCAGGCACTTCGCGAGACCGTTTACTATCAAAACTTGAGCTGAAACAAGACTACTACCGAATTCATATTTGAAAAGATTATTTATACTGAGTGGACACAAATCATGGGAATACCTACCTAGGAACGGTTAGGCCCACCTTTCGCCCGGATAAGGGCAGTCACACGACTAGGCATTGAGTCTACTAGTTCACGAAAGAATTCCACAGGTATTTCCATCCATTCTTGCTGCACCGCTGGCCATAATTCCGTCGCATTCCTGGGTGGAAGATCCAAAGCTCGAACGGACCTTTCCACAGCATCCCAAAGATGCTCCACAGTGTTCAGGTCCGCTGAACGGGGAGGCCATTCCATGGTGGTAAAATCTGCGGAATGTTCTTTGAACCATGTTCTAGTTACCACGTCTCTGTGGGGAGACGAATTGTCCTGTTGGAAGAGTCCATTGCCCTGTGGGTGCACGATGACCATGAAGGGGATGCAGATGGTCTGTAAACTGTAAGGATGGACACGTAACCTTCACTATTCAGAGATGCTTATAGACGTACCAAGGATCACATGTGCCAGTTGAACACATTAGGACCTCTAGTACGCTCCAGACCATTGATGACTGTCCACCTGCCTGAACAGTTCCTTGTTGACATGACGGGTGCATAGCTTTGTAGGGTTACTGCCGAATTCATTTTTGAAAAGACTATATCTCGATAGAAAAGAGGTGACGCTTTATTTTGCTGGAATATGGTTATATTAATAACACCAGGTTTGATCCATTCTGGTAAAAAGATTCCATTGCCCAGGATTTCATTCCTGGCTTATCTTTTCCCAATTATTGTAACAGTTTTGAGCACCCACTTATTTTTCCTCAAGGAAATATAAATTACTGAAAAATTGTGACATAATATCATGTAGACATGGAGATTCTTATCGTCAAGATGACACAGTTATGGGTGCCGACAGCAATGAAAATAAAACGATTCTCGTCTGACAACGCATCAGCCAGCTCTTCTGCGTTTTCATCTAATCTTTAAAATAAAATGGTAGCAAAATCTACTCTGCTCACATGGTCATTGGAACAAGTTGATCTCTCTCTCAAAGAACGGACACTGTTTGTTCAATCACTCCAGATGTCTTTATAATTCAGCCTATGAAAACACAATTTGTACAGACGTAATACCCACAATCCATATAAATCGCACTATGATTAAAGTAGTCGATACACCACTCTCCTTCCCCATAAACTTAACAAATTTGACACAAACTACATAAATACCCATTTAAAGAACATATTTTTTCTCTAGAGAGCGTTTAATAGATATTAACATCCTTATCGGATTCTGTTTTGCCAATTTTAAGGAAATTTTCGTTGTCATTAGCGAAATGAACGCACACCTTCAAAGTAATAAACGCATTGCTTCAATCCAGAAAGAAATAAATTAGTTTTAAAGTATTATTTCGAGGAAAACAAACCACCAACTATTTTATTGAACCGAATCACCAACAACAGAAACTGTGGCCATTAAAATCCAATGGTTCCAAAATTGTCCAAATATCCTTTTAGTCTGATACTGGGGTTGGTTCGTGAGTAAATAATTAAGTTCCGTTCCACGTGGAAAAAGGAGAATGAAAGAACGCGTCTCATGGGAGGAAAAGCACGTTCCGGAACAGTGCAGAGTAACTGCCTGAACGGTTGATCAAGACTGTCCTTGATTAGTAGAAGAAAAACAGCCGTTACGGAACAAACCGAACGCAGAAAGTGACCGTATTTCGCGTAAACGACAGAGAAAGCTCCGCTGCGTTAGGAACATTTCAAGTGGGTACAGATTAAAAGAGACAGTATGCACGGGATAAATGTGGAGTTTAATCACTCACTTGGACGTTAATTTAAAAAAGGGGGCCTGGCGGCGAGAGTTCCTTTCGCTAATTTAATGACGTCACTCTGAAAGGTGCATGCGCACAATTAGTTTTATTGTTGGAAGGAAAATTATGTCGGCCGGTCCAATAATGAAAAGATTGCGAATCTATCGTTTGTTATCTGAATATCGTTTGGTTTTCTTTTTTTGAATAATTCTCTGAGATGCTGAAACTGTATTACAACGGATATTGAATGAACGTGATATATGCCTTAACAACAACTTGTATTTTAGTTTTAGCAGCTCAAGGTGTAATTAAGCCATATTGTGCCTATCAATGTCCTATTTAATATAGGAGTCAGCAAGGTATTAAACTTGTGAATATAGTCAAGGTTCCAACTCCAAGGATGTGTTTTATAATCATTGGTTATTTTAGTTCTGAAAGCGAAGTAAAGGAATGTCCTCCTTGTTGGTAATGAGGACAGTCCATCAGTGATTCATTACAACAATGGTTGTGAACATAACGAAACAGGCCTACGCGCTCTGGATTCATTAAGAAATTTATTATAGTTACACACAGAGCGTACAAATAAAGAAGAAATATATTTCTTCTTTATTTGTACGCTCTGTGTGTAACTATAATAAATTTCTTAATGGTTGTGAAATACGTGGTAATGAAACTTTGTGTATATTTTGATTCTTCCACGATCAAAATCTTTTCAGAGGACAATCTAATCCTCTGATCTTCTTCTTTAAATATTGGGCTTATAAAAAAAATATCAACTGGTTCCTCAAATATCTGCTGCCAATTCTAACAAAGTATTATCTAAAATTCCATCTCTTCTAAATCACACAGGATATGTGAAACATGGACATCCAATAAGTTTTAAAGAAGATAAAAATGTTTCAATTTCTCAAATGGACACTTAGACCCAATGAGATGATTTGGATGGCTTCAAACACTGATTGAAGGTCAAAGTTTCTGTTGCATCAGATGAAAATTAAATATAAAAAGAATCAGAGATGTTTTGTTTAAGCTTTAGATTGGTTTTGGTCAGGCGATTTCGCAATAAATATTGGGCATTCTGAGAATGGCTGGGAGAAGTCGAAAGGTCAGTACTAGCAGGAATATATATATTTTTCGAAAATCCTACAAAATGTGACGTGATGGAAATCACTTTCCCATTTTCGCACCAAGTTCAGATGCAGCTGATAGTGCCAACTAAGAACCATAACCATGAGAACAAGCTGTGATTTTAAACAAAGTATTTTGTTTAAACAAAATATTTTGTTTAAATAATTCTTTTTACATCCAGCTGCGCTGCTCACCCTTAGAGAAAAGTGAACTGCTGCTTTCCACCTATTAAATTTCAAAACCTAAATAGAAATTTATTGTTTAATATGGTTAAAAATAATACGAAAGAAGTTCTGGCTCGTTATTTCGACTCCAGTAATGTAAAATTATTATCAAAATACACTTGGCAATGCATAATACATATAAAACGAATTCCCCTTCTTGTTTTTCCAGGTCGTTTCCACGAGAACATCTTTCATTTAAAGTTTTGGGCTTTTCCATTTATACAGAAAAGAAAGATTTATTCTTAAGCCCACTGATTTAGAACTCGTAATGAATTCGTATTCTAATGGAAAGTTTTAAATAAAGCGAAAGAGCATACAGGAGTATTTATTGCTTGCAAGGTATGCTCGTGCCATAAGAAAACGGACGGAGATTACGATAGCAGGCAAATAAACATCTCACATACCAGTTCCCAAGGTACTCCTGAAAAATTATTAGTCTGTCGGAAATGCCTCGCTGGTTATGTAAATTACAACCTGCGTTCCATTCATATATTAAAGCAAAAGAATATGTTAATGAGGGCGTAAGTTGTTGCTCAAACCCTTGGCGTTCTTATATAGTGACACCACCTGCTTTACGGAGTAGTGCAATCAATTACTACATCTCGACAACAACCCATCGTGGATTTCCATAAAGATTTTAAATTGAACTTCCGTTTTATTTAGATAGGACGATGGCATTTTACAAGATATATTTGCTTTGTGCACGTAATCTTTGTATATCGTAGGGTTTCTCAGAGATCCACAGCTTTAAAATTGTCCGGGCTCTGCAAAAACACATTTTTAAACGTATTTGCAGAAGTAAATGGAAGGATATGATTTCTGGCCGGTGCTTTAGACATTGAATGTAGATTTTTATATCACTTGCATAAGGATCACTGATTTGAGGTAGTGCTTTCAACACACTTTATGGATTCAACGTTCTTGAATGTTTAAATATGCCACGGTTATGGATGCACTGATTCGAACCTTTCGCTAACTCTTATGGATTCATAAGAATGGCAGAACGGCTATTTCAGGAGTGCCTATCGATCAAATTAAGTGGTTCTGAAATATAAACGCCGGTTGTTTTTTGGACAAGCGAGCTGCGCGCTTCTCTACTCAAGAAACTCTTAAGACGGATGAAATAATGTTTATGCGCCTTTTTTTCTGGACATACAAAATAAAAAGTTATCGAAAATTACAGTAGAAGCTCAACTGGAAAATTTTCTTGTTTTTATCCATCTTAAAAGTGAGAATGTCTCATTGAATAATTCTTTTTACATTGGCCTCAAATAATTCTTAGTTATGGAACCCTTCATTCGATGTATTCAAATGAGCATAATTAAATATTAATTAGCCCGCATCAGTTATCCGTTAATCCTCTTTAAGTTGTGTACTTATCTTAAGCCTTAATTTATACCTGCCTATTTTTTTGTACAAAGGCCGCCTAAAATGCACCCTAACGGGCAAAGAAAAAGTTACAAATTCAGTTTTGTAACTAAGCTCTTCCATCTATTTTCTTTTTGACGTTTTCGTTAATGATTCAGACTTCATTTAAATTTTGAATTAGTTTTTTTTCTTTTTTCAGTTAACTTTTGTTATTCGAAGGATTTTTTTACGAACTCGTTTATTATTTAAAGGAATAATTTTACTATTTTATTTTCATCTTAAAAAGAAATTTTAGCTTGGTAGCTGGAAGCAAATAAGAGCTGCAACTTGATCATTAAATTCGCTTTGCATTTGCAGCATTCTGCAAAGAGAATTAGCCATTTTCCTACTTTTTTTTTGCTTATTTTTCCTCTGCTTTTATAGAAGGCAGCCGAAGCTATTTTTCTTTTCTTAGATTTGCAAAGAAATGTCTTAATTCGCAGTGCGATAAGTTGCACGAGAAACATATGCTCCATACGAAGATAAATTTCCGCTTAGATATCGATCTCATAATAGCAACCAACAGGAAAATTGGGCAAATAACAGAGTGGAGGTGCTAGATTTATTTAAGATAATAACGTGAATCAGAAAGGGAGAATGATGCCACACCTGTACTTTGAGTGTCAGGTCACTAGGCTGGTGTCACCTCCAACTCTGTGATTACGCGTTGTAGGATGTTATTTTAGACTCTGCGTTACCATTGGGTAATGTCTTCTGATAATGCTGAATGGAAGTCACACCTTCCTTCGATTTTATTTTATTTTTTTTCATCAGCAATGAGCTTTCATTTCGAAGTTATTTTGTCAACCAATATGCTTACAATTTTGCTTCTTGATAGTATAAGCAGCGTTTTAATAAGTATAAATGTTAAATTTGTATTTAGTGCAATGAGTTCAAAAGACATCGAAGAATCCAAATAAACCATATCCGAGATCGAGCCAAGATTTAGAAAACTTGCCATTTTATTTATATTATACAATTTGGATCATTTGTACAAAGATGGCGGCGTATAAATTCACTTTTTAAATAAGATTACAAAAGTACAGTTAGAAAGAAGGGCCTCACCAGCAAAATTTAAGATTACTCTTTGGAACAATGGTGGATATCATTTGTCACCTAGTTGGAAAGATTTGGACTGGAATTTGGTGAGGACATTTCAAACGAGGATGAGTTTTTCAAACTTAGGCGAATGCCCAAGGTTTTTATTGGGGATTTTGTTTTAATTTTACGAACATACAAGCCAGTCTTTGAACACGCCGACATAGATGATTTCAATTGTCTTAGAACTACTTCAAAACAATATTGTTGATGAAACAAAAAGTCCATCCTCTCTTTTCCATTGGTATTTGGTTAAAATAGCTTTAATGAATGATATTTCCAAGTCGTAGATGTTACAATAAGAGATGCTGTCACAATATTTAAAAAAAGGGAAGTTTCTATACCTATATATAAACTTCCCCCATTTTTTTTCCCAAATAACATACGGCCTAGTGAACGAGAATTAATTTCACTGCGCAACACCCCCAGCTGTTTATAATTTGTTATAATAATAGCTTCTGCTTTCTGTACACCGTTAAAAGCAGCATGTTGTAGTATCTAATTGTGTACTCCTTTACGAACGTGATTTATTACAAAGGATCTGATTAATTTAATAACAGTCAACCCATCGATGGTTTTTAAGGCTGGCTCTAGTAAAGAAACCCTGTCATTAATACACATGAATAATGAAGCTTTTACATGTAATTCTGCCTAATTATGGAAATATATTAGCGCCGTCTATTGCTTTAGATATTTGGAACAAAATCGATGCATCAGCCCTTACACCGAGCGAGGGAGACTCATGGCACCGAGAAGAGATCAAGCGAGTGTCTGAAATTAAGAACTTTTAGCTGATATTAAGTATCGGTGGGATAGAAAGTGTTTTGTGCCCTTTCTAACACTATTTTGCCTTTAATTCACCATTTGATGTCAACCCCACGTCATTTGTAGGTTTAGTATTTTGTGACTGATTGATGCAAAGGAGAGAACGTTTTCTACATCTTCCAAAATTGAACTGAATGTGCAACGGTATTGCGAAGTCGGATGCGGGGGCGGCTACGGTACTTGGGTTGTTTTCAAATTCATATGCCTGAGCACGGATAAACTGGTAGTTAATTCTCTTAATATATTTCAGTTTGCGCAACTATCTGTGTCCCGATTTTGACAAAATCACATTACGCAGGCTCTATAATCAGATTTACTGTTATCAAAGATAAGCTGCTTCTGTAATAAGCTAATGGTAAATAATTAAGCACGAAGGCAATCCTTGCGCTTGATTATTCTGTAATATTGTTAATCTTTGAGATTACGCATATTAGTTCATAGAGAAAGAATATTAATTCTCGGTACATCTCACCTGGGAATACGTTATTGGTCATCAATGTTGTTGATAACTTGGTTGAGACTCATCATTTAGAGGAATGCTAATAACGTGTACTTAAACCATTAGCCTTTGTGACAGTCCCTACTCTTCGTGGAACACTCTCCACGAGCGCTTTTTTTTTTTTTTTTTTTTTTTGTTAATGTCCTCCAATAGTTTTCGCCGTTCGACCTTCAAAATGGCGACCAGTTCAGCTGTTTTTTGGGCATTCTCTCCTTACACGCACCAGTCCATCCAATTCATCACAGGTTCTCATTAAGATTGAGGTCAGAATTCTGGGCTGGCTAGGCTAACATTTCTACGCTCATATCCTGAATTCATTCTGTTACTATGGTATGGAGATACCATAGTAACCTGCTGATACAAGTGTGGGTCTTTCCCAACGGGCTAACTCATTCTCCAAGGCTCTAGATAGTCCTCAGTATTCATGGTTTGTCCAAACCAATCAATGGTTCTAGAACAAACCATCATGTTGCCACTGCCAAACTTCATTGTCTGCACGATACAGTCCGACAGATAGCTTTTCCGGATATCTGACACTCCTGGCACGATCATCAGACTTGTAGGCCATGTACTATAATTCGTCACTCCAAAGCACAGCTTTCCATTGATTTGCGGTCCAAGAACGACAGACCTTACACTAAGCTCGACGGCGTCTAGCATTAGTGGGGATGATTAATGGCTTGCAAACGGCTGCACAACTAGGGTAACCCATATCACTCACCGTCCTACGCACTGTACTGGTGGTGACATGTGTCTCAATTGCCTCACTGAGACTTTGTCTGTGCAGAGACAATATTGACCTCTACAGGATCTCCCATCATGTTCCATCAGTTTCGGAGATTTTCTGAGTCCTTTCATGATGGCTTCAGCTTCCTATTACCACTCTCATCTGGTAGTCCGTTAACAAAGTGATCGTGACATCTTGCATTCACAGTCGTTCTCTACGAACATATTTATAGTTGTCTGACATGCCATTGCTTGGATAGGGGCTTGACCAACTATCGACGGAATGGTGTCCGAATATTAATGGTAGGTCCCTGTAAATTTAAACAAGGAACGAAGCTCTTTTGATCTAAGTGAGATCTAAATATTTGCTTACATTTCCGTTTTGAAATTATGTACAAATTGGAAATCGAATGATCCTACCACTTCGTCTGCGATTGCTATAAATTTGATGTACTATAACTTGGTATAGATAACCTTTGTGGTCTCTACCAGGACCACCTAGACCACCTTAATATCAAAACTATGGCTATTCCGTTCTTCCTAACGGTGAGGTAGCAAATACAGCAATCACTGATGCAGTGGTAAGGACGTATCTAGAAATATCTGACTTCCATCTGTACCAAATTTCCAACTGAAAATAAACAAGCAGATATTTAGATCTCACACAGGTTAAAAGTGTTTCATTCCTTCTTATAATATATTCGCAGCATGCTGCTCAACACAAACTTTCTTGCATATGTTCTTGCTTCTCGTAATCCGTAACAGTTGATTTTAAATGAAATAAAATTAAACTCACTTTAAGAATTCTCTGTATTCTCCACACTTCAATTCGATGCAAAACTGAGAGCTTCTTTCAAACGTTGAAAAGTTCAATTAATCTTCGTAACCCAGTTTTTGTTTCATGCAATTTCCGTTGGCAACACCCCCTATCACTTATGCTGATTACGCCTCAGTGCTCATCGCTGACCGTGATCCATTCCACCTACAATGAACTCTCACTGCTACACTAGTCCTCTTGGGTAGCAGAGTTGGTAGAATCGCCGTCCTCCTCGCACCGGGTAGAAAAGACCTGAGTTCGAGTCCCGTCGATGATGTGAGGAATATTTATGGGGCTTTTTCCCAACGTGGCTGAGTTAGTCAGTCTCAGGAGAGAACAGAATGGCTTTTTTCTCCCGGAAATTCGGTTTTTGAACCAGCAAACAGAAAATCGACCACAGAGCACACGGATTTACATACACACGGAGCACTATTGCTTTATTCCTTGATGCTCCTTTAAACCCTACAACAACAACACTGCCACACTGTATACAGAGGAAGAATAGATGAACTAATTCTAAGCTTTAAACACCTGCATTTTAGATAAGCCTCGATGGAAACAATGTCAAATTAGTTCCGGAAACCAAATTCCTTGTAATTTGTCTTAACAAACCCACCGTGGACAAGCAGGTACTAACAATTCCGAATAAAATATCACTTTTCACTCATGGAAAGGCTTTTCGAACTCTACAGATTAAGCCATCTCTTTGCAGTGGCTAATTTAACACTGACAGGACCACACATAACCTTTTTATTTCTTTCTTGATGGACTACCAGTGAGTAAAATACAAATAAACTGCTCGGCTAATTTTAAAGCTCTCATGAACTGCCTCTCCAAAATTTCAAAAATCCAAGGATAGGATCTTGAACATACAACTTAAATCGGAAGCGAACTTTATTTCCCATGGATTACTGATTTTCCTGAGTGTTTAGAGAGGCATTACCTCCTTGCTATCCTTTCAAAGTTACAAACAGTTATTCTCTGCTTTTAATTTTGAGAGGATAAATTATCATAAATTTTTTGTAATTTTAGTTTCCTTAAAGATTTTGTTTTCATGTGTGTTACCAATATGCTTCTAAAACTGAGCACAAGGTTTAACGTACTCTGTGGTGTGAAATATTATGTAGTCAATTAAATACACTGAGTGATCACTGAATTATGACCACCTACCTAATACTTCGTAGGTCCTCCTTTAGCCCTCAGTACAGCAGCTATCCTACGTGGCATTGATTCAACAAGATGTTGGAAGCGTTCTGGAGGTATGGCCAACCAAACTGTGTAATGCGTTCAGCAATGCAGGTATAGAGGTGATTGGTGGATCCAGACGCCTGATATGCCTTCCGATAGTGTCCCACAGGTGCTCTATGGGATTGGTATCGGTGGAAGTCAGAACTGTGTTCCTCAAACCATTCCTGCACAACGAGTGCCCGATGGCTTGGCGCATTGTCATCTTGGAAGACACCATCGCCATTCGGGGGAAAAAAAATGTGTAACACAGCGGGGTGCACACAATCAGCAAGCAGTTTACGATATAGGAGACCAGTGATATGTTGTTCCATATGCATCGGGGGTTCAAGTTCCTGCCAGTGAAACATGCCCCACACCATACAACCGCCTTCACTGGCCTGCACTTTGATACCATGCATGATGGATCAAGAGCCTCATGTTGTTTACGCCAAATCCGTACACCACCATCCACGGTGTGGAGTAAATAATGTGACTCTTCCGACCAGCACACCTTCTTCCAGTCTTCTAACGTCCAACTTGCATGCTCTTTGCTCCAGGCGAGTCTTTTACACCGATGAACCTTTGTTAGGAGAGCATGCCGTAGTGGGTCTTCTGCTCGTATAGCCCATGCGTGCGACGCATGGTCATGCCAGATATTGTTCGGGTTGGCCCATGTTGTATTGGATAGTCAGATCCAAGAGTGCTCTGCCTGTTCGTCTGTACGAGTCATCGGACCCGGAACTCACCTCTAACTTCAACTTTTCGCTGACCTATGCAGTTTTGCCGTCGTAAAATTTGGTAAACTTTAACTACGGCGGCTCTCGAACACCCCACCAGTTCAGCCGTTTGAGAAATCGAGGTACCAGCTCGTCGAGCTCACACAATCTGTCCTTTATCAAAGTCCGATGAATCCATTTTACCCATCATGCTCGGAATTTTAATGCCTACTGAACTACTGATACCTTATCTATGCTACGCAGGTCGACTAACTCCACACTCTCGAACCTCACGTGGTCAACGGGTGGTCATAATTCAGTGATCACTCAGTGTATATCCTATAGATATTCTAGGCAATCCTTTGGCACACAGCTGCGCTGGGAAATTTCTATACAACCAAACCATAAGTATATCAACAAAATAATGATTGCAAAGCGAGGTGTCATTTTAATAACTTTGGGTATTTCTGACAGACTGACTGCTGCTGGTCTCTTCTGTTTTGGGCACCTCCGTAGCCAGGTGGGCAGGAGCAGCAGTGTGTAGTACACGTTTCTTGATTAGACCGGGATTCAAGCCCGTGACCACTAAATACGGAGGATGCGGAAAGGTCAGAGATTGACCACCGCATATCCCCGGAACAATATGGCCTTAGTTGCTAATGCTCCTAAAAACCAAGTAACAACAACTCTTCTGTTTTAGGTTATTTTAAGTTTTCCAAGAGAAAATTAATTCCGGGGAACACTTGAAGAACCTAAATTAGAAGGGTCGGCACATCTAGAACGCCACTTTAAGTAATAAGAAGATTGAATTTTCTTGGACTGTTCAGGTCTCGGACTCGGGGTCTTTTCCACCACACAGTGTGGAGAGGACGGCGATCCCACCAACAGTGCTACCCACGAGGGCCCATATCTGGTTATCTATAGTGAGATTGTTTTAAATAAATTAAAATCAATGAAAGAATTCTCTCTAAGCTGCAATTTAACAAAGGTTAATAATTTGAAGCTCCGAATGGCTTTCATATTAGTTTCAGATTAACATCTTTAAAGATATCTGAAGATTACTGATATGAAAGGAATTCGTTCTTGAAAATGTCATGTCTGGTTGTCTTTTTTTTATTTAGTACAGTAAAGCTCGCTTCATTTATTGGAGAGGAAGTTTGTGTCCAATTGTCAACAATCACACTCCTTAATAATCCATGAATCGATTCATTCTTCAGTCTGCCTGGCTCTTTGTTGCAAGACGATGAAATAAAACCGTCGACTTCAACAAAAAAAACCTGACGTTTGTTTGCAATAATTGAGAGATTGTTGCAGATTGGAAATAGGATGCAGAAAGTCGCATATTTTAGGTTCACTACTATTGTTAGCCATTACGGTTTACTGTTTGATTACACAACTGAAATACTCTGCCTGTCCAACTTCTCAGTTATCACAACCTCACCTTAGACTGCCTTTCTTGCAATGTCCGAAGTACATCAGCCAATAATCTTCACCACAGCGCCGGTACCAGTTAGGTCCCTCGATGGTGGTTCTTTGCCTATTCTGTATGTGAGTAATTTTTTTTTTATCCATTTTCTCATCTGTTTAATTCTTCATTTCAAAAAATGAGAATGTACAAGTGGTCCTTACCAATCTCTGGGTTAGCGTTTATGAAGATATCCTCTAAAGGGGCGATTATAGGTCTACTGAGAAAGAGGGATTAGGTTTCCATCTCAGATGGCTAATCTGCATACAGTACATGCAAGATTAGATTAAACGATAAACGCAAGTTAACATTATTCGTTCCCAATTGCATTGGTTTCTATTAGATTTTTAATGTTTCAATAACACGGATTACTAAGTCCAACAAGATCCCTTGACAAATAGCCAAGATCCCTTTCTATCTTGACTATTTGTCAAGATAGAAAATAGATATTTACCGGTGGCACACACATCACTCTAAGAATCGGTAAATCTGATATTGCGGGTTCGGGGTTGCGGTTCATACGAAGTACTACTTGATCAATATGGGCAAAGGAAGTAATTTGATGGATTTTGATAAAGTATGATTGTCGGGTACCGATTGAATGGTGATACAGTATTACGGAAACTGCCAATCTTGTGTTTTGTTTGCGGAGTGATGAATTTCCAAGTCATTTACGACTTTGCTTTGTTCTTTATCCATTCTAAAGTAGACGGACAGTGGACAGAGAAGCAGTCACCGGGTCAATGGCTGGCGCCCACGCCTCATCGATGGTCTTGGTGAACTTAGGCTGTCCCGCCTTGTATGAGCCGACAGACGGAAGCAGTAGATCAGCTGACTGTAGACTTTAACAAGGGGATGATCAGATCAACGGTGTTTCCTAGACCATGATCCAAAGAATCTTCCTCAAGGATCTACGAAGTAGATGCCCGCTCAAAGTACCAATGCTTATGGTCAACTATTGCCAGTGACACCTAAATTTTGCATCTGAACAGCGTCATTGGATCATTGAACTGAAAAGAAAATTGCCTTGTCCAATGAATCAGGTTTCCTGGACAGTAGATGGAGTGTACAGCAAAAAACTGTGGAGAGGAATCATTCCGATGTCTTGGCTCAATAGAAATAGGCAAGTGGCGGTAGTGCTTTAGTATGGGGGACGTTGTCTAGTGAATATCTTAGAGACAGCACTCTGAATGCTAAAAACTACGTTTTCATTGTAGATGATCAGATACGCTCCTTCATAGTAATGTCTTACCTGATGGTATAGGTGTGATCCAACAGGATAATGCACCCTGCCACGTGGCATTGTTCTAGAGTGGTTCGCTGAATGCGAATTTGGCAGCCCGATATTAATCCCATGAAATGTTTCTGGGATTACTCGGATCGACAGAACCGGCGTTTGGACCCTCCACTACGGACTATCGCAGATCTGCGGGACGTAACCCTGGCGAATGATACATTATATCCCCCCCGCAACGTTCAGACGCCTTATAGATTCCGTGCCTCGCCATGTGGTGGCGGTAGTTGCGCAGGACTACCCACTATTATGCAGGTCGTCAATGTTTTGACTTTGTATTTACTATTTAATGAATGGTTTTAGAACATTTAGGCTATCGTTTATAAAGAACATCGACACAGCAACTTTCATCCATTTGTATTTATCAATATGGCAACTTAAAATATTATTATTATCGATCACACTCGACGTTAAAACTTGAGGGAAGGGACTGTATGAAACTTTTATTATACTGCGCAAGATTAATGGCACTTTCTATAGTTACTGTTCTCTGTCCAAAAAGGCTGCACTTTCATAATACTATGCATAATAAATTGGGTGCAGAAATACAGTAATTTTCTTTCTTGGTTATAATATAATCTGTAAATTTGGAGAATTACAAGATCCAGCAAGGAGCAAAGTCGTGCAGTTGCCGGATTTGGACTGTTTATTGACCAACTTGTCACTGTGGAGAATGAACTTCATGACTTTAGTACACAGTGTCTGTAAATCGCGTTTTCCATGGTCGGATTGCTTGTTCTTCTCAATTAAGGAATCATTTGAATAGCATCTATTAAATCTGAAATGGGATAATCTATCCATAAATAATGAGAAAGGACAGCAACCCAAGATATAGATTTGCTACAACTTTTCTTTAAATTCTTTATCCTGCAAATGTGTTGGGACAAGCAGCTACAAATAGTTGCTAAATTTTCTGAATGTGTCGGGACTATTAGAAGTCATATCCACTAGTGATAGTTAGCAGCATTTCTATCTTTGAGATAATCCGTCCTGGACTTACGATGCAATGTTTTTCATCCATAAAAACAGTCAAACCGGTTATAAAATACTGTAATTTACAGACATGATATACTGGTTTCTCATAACCTTGGTTACCATGGCCCAAAATCTGAAACCAATAACTTGTACCTTTTGATATTATGAAGTAGACTCCCGATGGACATTTTATCTTTAATTGTTCGGCCATATTGGTGCGGCCACGAATGATCATTCTGATAATTTAACATCTCCTCGATACCATCAAGATTTTTTTGCTTATTTTTGAAGTCACATGATTACGTGACAAATATAATTTAGCAAACTAAGAAATAGATCAAGAAGTAATTAAAAATTCCTACTTAATGACAGATCTCCACTAAATATTGCAAGATAATATCAGACAGGCATTCCCTCAAGATCTCTCTCATCATTTCCATTAAAATAGAGAAGAACGTTGATGAAATGCTTTTATTTGATCAGCGCTGTATTAGCGTTCACCTAGATATTCTGAAACTGTTTTGCAGACTCTCGCCTGAGGGAAAGCTAGAGAATGAGAGGTTTCAAAATCGCTTTTATTGGAAAAAGAAATATCTGAAAGCCAGTATAGTCTGTAGTATCGACAGTAAACAAGGAAACTGCCCATTACAGACTCGATACACCTAGCGAAGTTCTCGTCTACCAGTGAGAACAGCTGTTGGTTAAAAGTAGATTCATTGTGTCCTGCGGCTAAATCGGATTCTTGAACACAGCAGAAGGATTTTTTGCCCCTTTTGAAATCAAAACAAGAGGAAGCGTATAAAGATTCTCCCTTGTTGCTTTCCACAAGGAATTCTTTTCACACTTTAAACTGTTTTACGCTTTATTTCTTTCGCTGACAGACAGTATTCAGAACTTTGATGATCTGGCGTTCTGTTTTGTTTTTAGATTTCCCGAGACTCAGTTTCAACTTTGTAGTTATACAAAATTTATGAAAAAAGGGGCCAAAACTGAAATTACCGAAAATTGCATTTTCCATTGGAAACTAAACTAAGCCTTAATTAGATTATTCCTTAATTATATTCTTATTTTCAAAGAGAATTTAATCTGATTATTAAAAATGTCTACTTTATAGTCATGCGCAAAAATTAACCTGATTTTTTTTTTGTTCGCTGTTTTTTTTGTTTTTGGAAAAGAGATGCTAATGCTCTCTACTTTGAATATTGACTGCAGATTAAACCTTTTATCTGACGAAGCACTTTATAAAATACAAAGTTTGAAGCTAGCGATAAATCTTATTTCAAACTGACATTATTTCGCTGCTCAATTATTCATGAGTTTTTCTCGGCTTGATTTACAGGTCAGGGGGATAGAAATTAATACTGAGGATAGTATCGGTCTTTGTATATGCGCGAAGAGTTGCATACTTATGAACTGCGCAGCAAAGAGTAAACACAATCTTCGTTATACTAACGATTCCAGCTACAGTAAGAAAGATCGCTGACAGGATAATCTGAGCTGGAGGAGTACTAAGAAATTTAGCGTCAAAGAATTTCTTGGAGGGATTTTTAGGCTTCTTGAGAGCGCGTAGACAGATATTCTGAATGTACATACAGAAAAATAATGTCAAAAGTAACCGAAAAATATAATCCCCAGAGTTTATTCCATGTTTTCGATCACGATGGTATCACCTTGGTGAAATACTTCGTCCCGTTTTGAGAAAACCTCGCAATAAGAGGTGTGTTGTGAAATAAATGAATCCCACTTGATTGACAAAATGCCCACAGAACTATTTATAAAAGTATACATTGAGTTATCATTGAATGACCACTTATCTAATATCGTGTTGGGCCCCCCGTTCGCACGAATAACAGCGTCTATTAGCCTATGCAGTGACTCCATCAGATGTGTGAAGGCGTCCGTAAGGATCTGCAGCCATTCTGCATAAAAGGCCTTCCACAGCGTTGGAATACATGAAGGTTGGGCGCCCATACGCCTCATTTCACGTTACAAAACATCCCATAGGTGTTAAATTGGATTAATGTCAGGCGAATTTCGAGGCCAGTCAAGGTGGATGACATCTTTACTGTGATCCTCACACAAAACGCGCGCAGTGCGGGCCCAATGACACACCGCATTATCATCTTGGAAGATTCCATTTCTCTCTGGGAAAAATTGCAACATGGCAGGGTACACATGGTTTCCTAAGAACTGATGGTACATCTCGAAAGTGAATCGCCGGGGATCCTGGTTCTTTCCAGCAAAATATGCTCCATGTTAAGCAACCACCACCACCACCTGCCTGGATAATGGGCATTATGGGTTCATGGAATCAGATTACTTGAGCCACACACGAAAGGGCCCGTCGGCGTATTACACTACATATTTAGATTCATTCGACCAGCACATTCGTTTCCAGTCCTTCAATGTCTAACCAGCATGTTGTTGACGCCACAGCATTCGCTATTGACGATAATGAACGATGACGAGAGATCGTACGGCGCATCGTCATTTAGGATTATCATTCATGCATTCTCCATATGGTATTTCGAGCCGACCGGGCTAGCCGAGTGGGTAAAGTACCTGCCCGGCAACCCAAAGGTCGCGGGTTCGATTCTCGCCTCGGGCTTGGATCAAAGTACTGCAAAAACCTTGGAGGTGCAATATGGCCACAGAAGCCGATGCGCCAACAACTACCAAATCAAAAAAAAAAAAAAAAATATGGTATTTCGATGTCAGATGTTGCACAATGACCTGCTGTTGAGCCATTAACAACGCGCTGCAGCCTTTGCTTACCACGAACGTCAGCCTTGCATAATCCTTTACGGTTCTTTTGGTGTGAAGTGGTTTGTCCCTTTCGGCAAAATTCTTTGTAAACGTTAACCACGGTGGGCATTAAGCAACCGACAAGAAATGCTGTTTCTGATATGGAACCACCCGACGCACGAGCTCCTACAATCATACCCTTTTGAAAATTCGTGATATCTTTACACCTTCCATAATCTACTTTATCACTTTCACTTGCAGGACCAGATGTCAATTACCATTGCACTAGCCGACGAAGTTGTTCGGCTTTATATGTTGCGATCTATGCTACATTATCCATTACAAATGGGTTGGTTATAATTCAGTGATCATTGAGTATATATTCGAATGATTACGAGTATTAGTCTGTTTTAAATTATAAATCTATTCCTTCGAGCGTGAGATGGATAAGCATCTTTCCAAACTAGATGGGTACTGTATTTTCATAACATATTGACTACAATAATATATGCGAATTTAAGAAAGGAGAAAGAATGTACGATGACCATTTAAAATTCAGTGAATGGACCTGTTTTTCGGATAGCCAGCAGGGGTTGATTGTTGGAGCAGGCTTCCATCTGTTGTTGTTGAATAAATATTCGAGGGAGAACTAGAGGTTAAGGAAGGGTGAACTGTTTTTTTCAAAGCGTGTCAGTTGCAGTTTCCTTTCCTAAATAGCGTGATCCACAAAATAATACACTTCTTACAAAGCTCCATCAATTGTGCCTTCTTAGATAGCACAGTTGTTATAATCACCCTCCTCCCCACACCGAATGGAAAAGATCTTTCAGCCTTTTTTTCAGCATCTCTTATTTAATTTGTTTTGTAATTTGAGTTGGCTTGTGAGGCTCTGTTTATTGGTTTGTGTTTTTATTAAATAACTGAATATTGAGAAACAGTAAGCAGATCAAAATAAGTTGTTAATGGACGAGAGCCTGGGTTGCGACGGAGCTACAAGCTCATTTAAATGACAAATGATAAATTGTATTCTTCAGCATTTCGGCCATGACTTTTTTTTTACCTTCATATCTTTATAAATTTGTATCTTAGATTGCTCAGAGTTGTTGAAACATTAGCTTATGCAAAAATCTTAAATGGTGGTAGCATTCAAAGCACACGAATTTCTTCTATTTTTTTAGAGAGCGATTACTCTGGCCTTCCGTGTTTCTATTAATATTTCCATTGGAATTTTCACTTGATTACCTGTACTTAATTACTGTTTATAATCCTTGTCTGTCTGCGAGTAATCTCTGCTAGAAGATCTTTTCATTAGTTGGCCTGACAATGCTAAGTCTGATTTTAATTCATTGGAATTATCTCCTTGGGTATCCCAAACTTTTTACTATTTTTCCCAATTTGAAGGTCTGCAGTCCAGTATCATTTTGAGATATGTGTTATTTTATTTTTAATGTTATCATTCCCTGTTATAAATATCCGGATTTTGAGATTCACTCAATGGACACCATTCTTATGCTAACCTAGTGCATAAGATGAAATAAAGGAAACAGAAAGTACTTTATATCACAGCCAGAATGCTCTATTTTGGGTTTAATTAAATGGATTTTGGTAATATTCTTCGCGTTTCAAAAATGTAAAATTTTAAGGAGCGAAATAAGGCATATTCAACAAAATGCTCCATGATTCATCTGCACATCAGACATCTAATGACCTCGAAAATGGATTTCTTAAAACATTATGCTGTTATGTCCCGCTTGCAAGTAAAGAAAGATTTTGGTTGAAGATTAATACCTTGAGTTATCAATTAAAACCCTCTAGATCTGGCAAACTTCACCGCAAGTTCCAAGAACACCCGTAATCCTTGTGATACATCTTTTATTGTGAGTTGTAGTCGAAGGCTCTTCACCCATCACTTCTGTAACATTGAAGTCGTGGATAACGTAAAAGTCAGTTTTTATTGGGCGAGCTAATGCTCATAGGAGGCCATTTGCTGAATATATTGGCCAGCATTTGCTGTAGGCAAGCAGTCCCGCTTCCACGCTTTATCTCTGAATGTCTTTTATGGCTGTTATAACGTATTTAGCACAAGAAGCAAGGATGTATGAGAATTGTGTTCTTCGGGGGGGGGGGGAGAATGTAATTTTTTTGAGTGTTTGACAGACATCCAACTGTTCAACATCTGCTGAGAGAAAATAGTTCGGGAGAAATCCGAATAAGCGAATGGAAACGAAACAAATTGAAGGAGGGATTATAATCCTTGACGTATTTCTTTTAATAAGGCGTTACTTAAGATAATGGCTGGCTGTCTACTTGCTTTTGGTTGCCTGCGTTAAAATTATGGATAACAAATCTCCCGAATTTGCAAACATTACGAAATAGTTCTTCGATGGCACAAAGCGACTTTTCAAATGAAAATTTCATCTCGTTTAGAAAACTTTTCATTCCTTAATCACAAACAAGGGCCGCTTTCATTGCTAGACGATCATTTAACCCTCCCCTCCCAGGGGGATGGGGCAAAGCTAACTTATTAGACAGAAGCATAGCGGCAATCGAAAATTCCGTTATCTTGTAATCCAAAATACATTTTTAATTCTAATCCAAATCCCCAAAGAAACACCAATTTGTGTGTATTAATTAGAAAATCGTATTTAACAACTTACGCTAGCGAGTCCTGATTCACTAGCCATCTTCTCTAATGATGTATTTAATGATGAAACATGAAATCACCGTTGCAGAAGCGCTGTCATTCTCAATGATGGATTACTAGGAAATGTTAAGCAGGCACACATGAAACTATTTTAAGCATATCTCTTTAAACCGCCACTTAGAATGCATTACTTGACCGAATCCTTACACAACACCGGAATATTTAGAAGCTGACATTTTCTAAATAGGCTCGCAAACTCCAGAAAATTCTAGACAGTGTCACTTAGGATAATGGATTTAGATCGAATATCAGCTGTTTTTATCTCATCTACTTGCGTTATCCTTTCAATACACCAAGTTCCATTAAGGAAAGAGAATGTTTTATCTAATAATAGTCCTAACTTTCAGAAAAAGAAGAATTTAACGTTAACTTTCTTAATGCATTTTCAGCAGTTATTAATTTTCAGATTTATAGCCTTTAGACACGACCTCGTAATAGCTCATTATAGCGTGAACGTAAATGATAAGAATATTTATGCGTTCACTTTGCACAATATGTAAATACAACCTATTGAAAAGATACTTGGAGGGATATGTACTTAAGGAAGTCGATCACTTATTTAATTTACTTCCAACTGATTCATAACTGATAACTTGAATATTGAGAATCAATTCGCGCACTCAACAGAATTTTTAAGTGCATGAATCGGTGGCCAATTCATTTTCTTATTCTTAAAGTTCACCGAAGCTGAAGACGCAGATATCAACCATCTGGTTTCTTCGCCGAAAACCTTGAGTTATGTTATATTACTGAAATATCTTTTCATCCTATCATCCTATACATCTCATCTAATCTTCTCCAGGTTCTGTGTTCAGTTTGAACGTTGGAGACCATTTTCCAGACAGGCTGGAAAATGCTGGTCTCCAACGTCCCAAATGCTCAAAGAAGCAAGTCACTTTTCTCGTTTAACTTGTTCAAACCACGTACAAAGATGCGGTAGAATATAGATATATAAGCATTATTAAAGATCTCAAGGAAAGATTACAAGATTTGCAGCAGAAAAGATGTCGAATTAGATTTCAGATTGACTCTTTAGTGTAAATTATCTAATGGCACTTTTATTATCCTAGAAGAAAAGTTTCAGATGGATATAACAGAGGTTTTGGACGATGATAGACTAAAATATCTTCATATAACAGAGGGTATTCTTATTTTTTGTAAATCGATACCAAAGGCCCAATATCCAGTGATGAGATGTGCTATCCTGGATTCATTTCTATGTTTGATTATTGTTTTTTTTTTCGACCCGATTACAGGCTAATTCACCTCCCTAAGGTTCAGTATACGAGGTTTTAGCCGCACTCAAATTGCGAAAACATATTCTTGATAGTTCGTTTCCGATATGTTAATTGATGTCGTTCGACTTTTTCCTGACAGATGGTACGATTTCATCGCAGTTGGAACATTCGGCAACTTTGATGTATGAACCTTCAATCGTTCACGAAGTATCTTACTTCTAACACGAGTCACATCGCATCTCATCTCATCTAGAATCTTTGTAGTCCCCGCGACATTTCCATGCTTTAGTGCTGTAAGAAATGCGCGTACAGTAAACACGAGATTTCAAATATTGCCCCGACCAGAAAGCTGATAAAAAAGGGAACTAGATGCAGATAATCCCGTTAGCAGCTTACCAGAAATTAATGGTTCATGGAAATGGTCTAAAGGAAACATCTTTGCAATGTCGGCCAATTTGCGAGGATGTTTATTCCTTTAAAGAAAACTCTTGCATATTTCAACATCCGAGATTGCCACCGGGAAAGTAATGTAGGCTAGAGTTTATTCCAATAGCCGTCTGGATGTTGCATGACGTATTTCCAATGAATTCGATCAGTAGACCTTTGTATGTCACTGCATCTTTTCCAGTTTGAAACCAGTGGAGTTCTCTTCATAGATTGGTTATCCTTTGTGTGCAGTAACGCCATATTGGCAATAAGGAATTGATCTATCTATAACTTGGAATCTTTTATCCGTAGCGAACGTCATTCATCGGTTCCAGCTTCTATCAGTTTAACCAAACAATTCCCCACTTGAATATTTGGGCTGAAATAATGAATAAAGTATTTAATTATTAAACAAACTTCCTATGGCCGGAGTTTTCGCAATTTGTTTGCCTCGATGTAAGTGGAAACCAGTGACAGATGGTTTTTATTATCAGCTAAACTTTGAATATTTCAATAAAATTTCTGCATCTTTTTAAGCATCGTAACATTGTTCAAATCTGTTCATCGATCTCTCCTCTTTGTCTGTTCAACAACCAGTTTAAAAATAAACAATTTCCATTAACCTACTTCCGACTAGATGTGTGAGTTGTTTCCTAAAATAATCACTACGCCGTCTCTGGCTATAATCAAGAGGAAAACTAAAGATTTGTACAGATATTTAATGGAATAGTTTAATTGATACTAAAGACCATCTGTCACAAATCACCGTGAAATAGATAAGCTCTGAACCTCTGTAAAGTCAGAAGTGAATTATTTCCTGAGTAGTAAACAACAGTTTATCATAAAACAATTAACTTCTTAAGCACATCCCACTCTGTAGTCCTGTGCAACTTAATTTCCAGTTAAGCCATGGCTTTATTAACTCGCTGATTGTCTGTTACTTTGGCGATCTCGTTTGTTTGTGACATCCGGTTTTTAACATCCGGTTTTTAATCTAATGATTTTCTATTGTTGGTTTTATTTGTGTCTATATTTTATGAAGCCGATTTAAAGTTTATTATATGAAATATTCAATAAAAAACGCAACTGCAATTATTGGAAGATTATTAACATATCATTCGGGATTATCGTACAAAAATAATAATTAATTTGGTCCATACAAAAGAATTGTAAGTCTTAAACGAATGAGAGATTATGTATGAAGTCCTACAAGAATTCTATTTTAAAGGTCATTATAATAATTTTCGTAATCATACTCGAAAGAAAATAATCCTAGCACAATTGCTGCTCGTATGTTTCAAATTAAATTAAAATTGTTACTAAATTAATTAAATTCACTCATGTAGGACTGTAATCAGTACTTCAGTTATCCAATTATTCCGGAAACATTTCAAAATTATTTTGAAAAAGAATATTTTAAAATGTTTTGTTCTTCAAAAAACGTTCTTGAATTATAAATTATAAACTTTTTTACAATTCATAATTCAAGAGCCACATATTGTACAGCGTGACCATTTTAAATGAGAACTCGTTAAAATGTAAATAACTTCGAGTAAAAGAGTGCTAGAGATAATAAATTTACACGAAACATTTTATCGTGTGCACAGTGTCTCCATCTATTGAGAATCTGTAAAACTACGAGTGCGCGTTCGTTCGTTCGTTCGTTATTTTGGTTTTTAGGAGCATTAGCAACTAAGGCCATATTGCTCCGGGATATGCGGTGGTCATTCCTTGACCTTTCCGCATACTCCGTATTTGGTGGTGACGGGCTCGAACCCCGGTCTAATCAAGAAGCATGTGCTACGCACTGCTGCTCCTTCCCACCTGGCTACGGAGGCGCCCTACGAGTGCGCATGCACAATTCAAGCAGTAAATTGATATGGCGTTCAGCCAAGACGAGCGTGTGTTCTTGATGACATATTACCGGATACCAGAATAGTTTAAAACCAGTCAACATGATTTATGTACGCAGTTTCTGTATTGTTAATATGATTTAGATCTTTTTGTGAGAATAAAGAATTCTACTTATACATTTCGTGTGTCTAGCACTCTTTTACTCGAAATTATTGGCCTTTTCATTTTGTAAAATATCGAGCAACAGGAAACGTTTGGTACCAAATTAGAAAATAGACTTCAGTTAACGGAACTCTTAAATAGCAATTCTCCAGACAAAAGCTCATTAACATTCTGGAAAGCTAATTTTTAGATTGAGAGACTCTGCCTGAAATGATAAGTTCTATAAATATTGCTATTATTAAGTTAAAAATAGTGCCAAGTAGCTTGTTCCCATCTGTGGAACATTGTTTAGTATTCAAATAGTGTGCAAAATCTCATTACATAACCAGCTTTTCTAAATTTTATGCGTAATTACATTCGCAACGTATGTGTGTGTGTGCTATGAATATTTTCCTTCGTACTGCTGTGAAAATTCTTAGAATTATGGTGAAAAGAGAATTCTTGTACATGGGTTATAGTTGACTTTATTGTTTTCTGGAGCTTGGGCCCCGTGGAGGGGACTGCATAACGTCACTTTGTATTGTACTCTTTCATTAGTGTGTCTCAAATTAAAGATACAATCTTTTTTTGTCTTCAGTGTCACGGAAAGGCTTGAATATAAATGCAGTTGATTGTAATGGAATGTCTCTAGAGATTTCGCAGCTACGTTCCCAGTAGTTATATTATGGCGCGCAACTAATGACAAGGTCTCCGAATGGACCTAATACGCTTGCGACAATCTAAAATAATAGACTTCTTGATCAAAAAATAAAATGAAATATAGTCCCAGGAATTTCGCTATAATGAGATGTAACCTGTACTGGATGGTAGATGACTCTCACTGTTGGTCCAATACCACCACTTTACGTATTGGAGGCCTGAAATGGCAATGCCCATGCCTAGCTTACAGAGAAAAGCTCCGGCAACCCCCATCTCTTGCATCATGCAGTATGATTGTTGTCTTTTGATGTTATGATGGTGAGATATAATCTTTCTTTCATTTTGAGGGTAAAGCTCTAAAATCGTTTTCTCCTGGTGGCTGCTAGATATTCCATCGGACTGAACCTATTGGTAATTCTCTAGAAGCGATCCAGATCAGTCGGTGTATAATTACGCTGCCTCTACTCCGAGAGCCTGCGACTGGAGGGAGTCAGAGTCTGCTTGTATGGGACTAACATCGCGACCAGGTCATGTCAAGGAGCTAGCCAAATTAGTATTAGTAACGGCCGCATGGTGCAAGAAAGCCTATGGCTTATGCTGCACCAGCCAAAAAAAAAAAAAAAAAAAAAAAAAAAAAAATTATAAAAAAAAAATAATAAATAAATAATAATAATTAATAAGAAAAAAAATAAAAAAAAAGGAAATTAAACCTATGCGTTTCCCTTACCCGAAAGTACTATCCAGATGACCTTTGAATTTCCCCAAACTATCAGCTTCTACCACCCATGTAGGCAACTTATTCCAGTAATTTATAACTCGCTGGCTAAAATAAAACTTCCTGCAGTCCAATCTACACATTCCCCCCCCGTAACTTGACTTTATGTCCCCTAGTTCTAGCATCATTTATAATCTTGAAAATTTCGTCCTCATTCATTTTACTGATGCCTCTCAGAGCCTTAAACACCTCAATCAAATCTCCTCTAAGGTGTCTAGTTTCCAAACTCTGCAACCCACATATTCGAAGTCTTTCTTCATAAGGACGCCCTTTTGCCGATCTCACCAGGCGAGTTACCCTTCTTTGCACCCTTTCAAGAAGCTCGATATCTTTCTTCAGGTGCGGTCTCCATACTTGAACACAGTATTCCAAGTGTGGTCTAACATAAGCCTTATATAATGGGATTATCACGTTCCTATCTCTACTTGCAAAAGTTCGATAGATCATCGATAGGGCACCATGGGCCTTCCTTGCAACCTGTTTACAATGCTCAGAGAATTTCATGTCTGACCGTATCGTAACACCCAAGTCCCTTTCCTCCAGTACTGGGTTTAGTTGAACTCCACCAAGTGAATAAGTTTTTTTGGGATTACTGTTTCCCAGGTGTAATACCTTACACTTTGTTGGATTAAAGCACAGCTGCCATTTTTCTGACCATTCCTGAAGTCTATCTAGGTCTCTCTGAAGAAGCTCAGCTTGACAGTGATCATTAACTACTCTACCAATTTTAACATCATCTGCAAATTTAGACATCACGCCCTCTATCCCTTCATCAATGTCGTTTATGAAAATTAAAAACAACAGTGGTCCTAATACTGATCCTTGGGGAACCCCACTTCTTACATCAACCCAATCTGAGGAATAGCCATTTATCACAACCCTCTGCCTCCTGCCCTGAAGCCATCCTTCTATCCATCTAAGGATTTTCCCAGTGATTCCAACCTGTTCCAGCTTATAAAGCAACCGCTCATGTGGGACTGAGTCAAACGCTTTGCTGAAATCTAAATAAACAATGTCGAAATTATTCCCTAAATCCAGCTCGTGAGTGACCCTTTCGAAATAGCGAACCAGATTTGTTAAACATGATTTTCCCTTTACAAAACCATGCTGAGTATCCTTGAGAATTTCAGTTCGATCCAAATGATCCCGAATTCCACCCTTGATCATTGCCTCCATGATTTTCCCTACTACTGAAGTCAGACTGACAGATCGATAATTTCCAACTTCAGTTTTAGAGCCACCCTTATGTATTTCATTAATTCATACATCTCTTTTCCCCCACCACTTTTAATAGGCACATCATGAATAGTCAAACAAAAAATATGACCAGCGAAAAGAGTTAAACCTCTCAAAATCTTCCTCATTAATTTTACATTATGCGTGGTCTCAGTTCCAATCTCAATAATATCCATTTCTAACTGAAATCTGCCAAGATTTTTCTGACAGATTTCGAATTATCGAATTCTGACAGAAAATTAATCTCCGTTGATTTTCTGTCACTATTAATCACTGTTGCCCTAATTATGAGTTCTACAATTCATTTCACTTTAAATATCATACAGATGCCTGCTCTGATATTACTTTCAAAAGACTTCCTAATCTGGAATCTCCTCCATCTGATCTCTTTGGTTTTAAAGTCTTTTTATTCCACTCTTCTAAATTCATCTGTTTTCCCTATCATTCTCCCAACTCAACAAATTTCTGAGAACTCTTTGCTTTCCTTTCTTTGGAACTAGACCGTTCCAGTTTTACTTTCCTAGCAGGGATCTAATTTTTCTTGGAGATTTCAAAGTTTACATCTCAAGCTACAATTTTCTAGATACACGGACCCAGCTACTCGAGACGCTAAAGCTTTTCGCGAAAAAGAATGACCTCACACAGCATTTTCATTTAACTACCAGAATACAAGACAATCCGAACCGCACCCCAACATTCTGGTCCTGCAAGAATCACAGATTACAACTCAATGATGGTGTCTTCTGAAATGAATCTCTCCTTCGTGGCCGTTCTTAGCTTCAATGTCGTTTATATGAAAGCAAATCGGATGATCTGTGTGATTTCTGCTATTCTTTTCCTTGGTTTGACTACTGTTTTAAATCTTCCGATTCTAGTGATTGATCAGATCGTGTCAGTTAAATTGTGTTTGTAGGGACGAAATCCTTTATTCCGCATTCCACTCCAAACCTTCAAACCCTCCTTTTATATCTAAACGTTGGTTTTCCAATAAATGTGCCCGGGCTGTTAGATAATGTTATATATCGCAATTGGCTAGTCTCCAAATCTCCATAATCATTTTCTCTCTATGCTGAAGTTCGCAACAATTTTAAAACAGTTAAGCAACCTAAACTCCATTTTGAATAGGCCAAGACCAGAAAACTTGCTTCTTGCCCAGAATAGTGGTGCCTTCTGGTTTTTTGCCAAAGCTTCTTATTGGCTGCAGTTTCTGCCCATACCTCCTCCACTTCGGTGCATTCTGAACTAAAGATTAAGCTGACTTATTAGCATCTTACTGAATTTTTTTGAACTCTTTTATCGGTTATATTGGCAGATCACCGTCTATCATAGTAATCACTCCACTCAACGCCTCTTCAGGTCTTCCGACAGAATGAGGTTAGAAAAATTCTGAAAAACGTTGATACCAACAAATCTCAGCTTCCTGGTGGAACTTCACCAATTCTTCTCGAAACCTGTACTCCTTTACTGGCTCCTGTGTTGCCTTCTTACATGTTTTTATTCCAATGGTGTTTTTCTTTCTGATTGGAAAATTGCTCACACCAGCCAGTTTATAAAAGGGGTGACAGCTCACTCCATTCAGCTATCGTTCCAGTGCCATTATTTATACTCTTTCCAGAATAAGGGAGAAATGCATCAACTGCCAATCTTACCCTATCTCGAAACCTTCCACCAGATCAGTAATGGCATGGATTCCATCAGACACTGATGAAACTCGTATTTATACCGATTCACTGGTGATATCTTGACTCGTGATAATTACCTTTGAGACATTTGCAAAGAAAGTTCCAGTGAAATTTAAAACTTTTTGAAATTTCTAAGCTTTTTGTCTTCTTTGGCCCATAAAGGTCTCCTAAACAAGCTGTCATTTGCTTTCTGACCGCTCGCTGTGGGTAATGATGGATGGCTCTGTCTCCTAACTTCGAAACGAATGCTAGTGTTCCTTAAGGTTCAGTTCTTTCTTCTGCGCCTTTCTTCTTGTACATTGACAATGTTCTTCCACTGACTGGAAATTCCGTCCATAGTTTTGTTGCTGATAGCACACCACATTCCACCTTCGAGTTTGTGAAACCTTGCCCTACACAAACAATTTCATGTTATCGAATATACACCAACAATTCCTTAAATTCTGATATCCAGGTAATTTTCCAATGGGGCAAAGACTTAAGTAACCTCAGTTCTTTCTTATTTCTCTCAAAAAGGAGGCTAATGAATTGATACTCATCTTCCATGACACATCTCTAGAAAAGGTCGTATTTCTCTGTTGTAATCACTGACTTCTACTTTTTCTCTGTATAAGGACATCAAAAATATTCCTTCTTCTGCTTCAAAAAAAGAAAAACTGTTTCTTTTTCAATCTTGGTGATAATGAGCTTTTTCTAAACAACTACTGGCTCTGTACAAATCTAAACTCCTTCCTACCTTGGAATATTGTTCCCAAATCTGTGTAGTTCTCCCGAAACTCCTCTCAAGCCTCTAGATTCCATTCAAAGGTAGTTATTCTGGTTATTTACCCATCTCTTCACTGTATCTCATAAGCGTTCACTTTTCTGCTGTATGTCTTTTCTATAGATACTTCCATGGGCACTGTTCTGAATTGGGCATATGTAATTCCCCCAATCTTTTCCAAACCGGTCAATATCCGACTCACATAACCAACTTTTCATCTGCCTCGAGCCCTCGTTGGTTGCACAGTTGGTACGATCGCCATCCTCTCCACACCAGGTGGAAAATACTTGAGTTCGAATCCTGGCGATAATGTGAGGAATATTTATGGATCTTTTTTCACAACGTGGCTGAGTTAGTCCGTCTACACGTTAGTCCGTGTAGCGTGGTTTTTTCTCCCACAAACTTGAGTTTTTCATCCAGCAAAGAGAAAATCGACCACAGAACACCCAATTTACAGACAATATACACTGAATAATTATGGCCTTAATCGCTGATGCTCCTAAAACCCAAACAACCGACCAACCATCATCTTCCTCATTTTGATTTCACCATCACAGAGATGCTGGAACGTATTAAAACAATCTTCAAAATGAAGTAATAAAGTATGAAAGTAGACAGCCCCTAAATTCTTATTCGCATCCGTTATCTTGAGCTAACAATAATTAACATTTTCCCTGTGTGTGTGCGCGCGCTAAATACTTAAGGAGTTTCAAAAAAAAAAACAGAAAAACAACCCGCTTACGTAACGCGTTAATTTTCTTTAGATTTTAGCGGGATTGCAAAGTGGGTCATTATGGGAGACTGTTTACATTTTCTGTATAAAACTCCGATATTCGCTCACACTGAACAAACTTCTTTGTGACAGGGGAAGGGTAGGGTTTTATTAACCCTACACCGTAACAAAAACGCACCATAAAAAGCACTATAAAAGAGATAATGTATTTTTTTTTCCTCCTCTCAGACTTAACTGATAAAGAGTGTACTGTATTCTAGAAGGAATTTGATGTATATATGCATATTTTCATATACGCATTTTGTAAAAGAATGAAGTCCGCTTCGCGACAAGCAGATTGCCTGCCACAGTATCTGCGTCGCGTGCGCGCAACATTTCGCCGCCTCAGATAAGCGCCCGGTTTTAATGTTTTCCTGCCCTAGGTCATTCTTTTCTGGCTGTGTTGCGTTGTCTTGCGTGGAGCGTTATCTGCTATCACATTTGCTCACTGAATGCTTTGTAAAAAAAAAAAAAAAAAGATACATGGAGGGGAGGGGGCCCATCTGCAGAATTTCGCGTGTTGCGCCGTTCCGACTCCATTTGTATCATTCACGAGACCGCGTTTACATTTTTCTCAATCGTATTTTGTCCTCCCATTATTATTTGGTAGATTGCCATCTTCTTCTATTCACAGAAGGAAGCCCCAGCCGCGGGGTCCGGCCCTGTTTGTCACTAAGGTGTGAATTATTCGAAGGTAAAGTGTCTTTAGGATGTTTGGGGACTCGGTTCCGCTGAAACGGTGACAAATTTCGGGAGGCTGGAGCCATAGTAACGAAGCTATTAAATAAATATCGCGGATAAGTATATCTGGATGCGAAGTTAGAAAGGCCAGGCTGTTGTCCTTTTGTTCGAAGCAAACCGCTCGCAGTTAAATTTCTCACATTATTTCGCGGGTCTTTAGCAACGGTCCCGATGCCTGTTGTGCAGGCACGTGGTAGCGCTCGCAGCTACCGTTAAACTAATAAAGCAAAGTGTGCAGTCTGAATGCGAGTGGAAATTGGATTATTCTTTATAACGTATAGGGGATGGACAAAATAAAAGTGCCTGGAAACTCGCGAAGATTCTGTGAAGTACCGTTTTTCCACCTTCTTCCAGCGAGTGTCTTTTTTCCACCCTGCGCGAGCAACAAACAGCGACCCTAGCGGCTTCCGTTATAAGGGAACGATTTAAAAGCGCGCGCGGAACGCGCCGCACGAAATCGCAGACATGTCACGTTGATCAACCGCTTCATTTTAAGTTGCATCGTACGATTACAGCGTCTGTGTTTTACCGAATGGCTTATGCGGCCCGTGAAATAAATGAATTGCCCGCCAGATCCCTCAGCAATCCACCTTCTGTTTAATTCATGCGGCTTTAAACTTTGAATTTTCCATTTCCAGAAACGGTCTCGAAGTTTTGTTTTGCATTATGGAATCAATTACTTAACCTGGTCTCAGTAGAAACATTGCTTTCTCGTCCCGGCCAGACCGAGTAATGACTTTTTGCTCCGAAAAGAACATATTTCTCTTCTGCTTACACAGATTAAAATTGCTCTCCCAGGGAGGAGTAATTCAGAACAAAAGAAAATTAGGCAGTCGAGGTATGTACACTTATTTCTTTATCTGAATTACTAACCTTGAATATCGATGTGAAACCACGCATCCCAACGAACTGTGGGGAAGTTTACAAAGAATAAAATACCATTCTATTGATATTTAGACAGTGGATCTCTCTTATGGGATACCGGGGCTGTATTTGTGATAGCCAAGTGCAATTTCTTCAAAATCTAATTTGTTTTCTTCTCAATAAGTAACAGTTATCGCAAAATTTAGGAAATATACCGAGCTAACCTTAATGTGATAAATGCATTTGATCCATTAGAAACACATCGAATTGTGGAAGTTCCATGGTAACTCGTTCTCAATAATGTGACGTGATTAGCCATTTAAAGAATTAAATGAACACTCGGTATTGTTGGCATCCATATTATTAACCGAAACAAACGCCTTTATTGAATTATAAATTTGTTTTCTTTCGTTTGATTGATTTACTTTAATATATAAGCAAGGAAGATGTAGTACCAGCATAAATTCTTCTCAACTTCTTTATTGAATTACAAACAACAAAATAAAGAATGAATGCCACTGAAAAAATTGCGCACGTGCCGAGCATGCCCTGTAGATGCTTTCATGCGAAACATCCTGCGCGTTTCTTTTATGTATTTTGATTTGTGTGTATTGATTACGAAATAGCAATGCAATGTAACGAAAATGCGAGACGAAAAGAGAAATTGTTGAAAATATTGGTATTGTTGCATTCAAACTTCCTGGAGGGATGTATGATTGTGACATCATAGTGTTCAACAAATGGCGAAATCAAATGGGTAGTTAGTTTATTCGCCTGGATCTTGCGCCTCTGTCGGAAGCCGCAGATGATGTCACTTCCGTGATGCATTTTTTTAATAACAGATCGGATTTACTTGGTTGTAGGTGCCCCCAAGGAAGTTCACATCAAAAGCTGTTTATTGCATTGTTTAAGGAAGCTGAAAGAGTTTTTTAGTGCATTTGCCAGCTTTCCAATAGGTGGCGCCGTCGCGACGTGACATAATTACTGAAAGTGACGTAACCGCAACAGAAAACGATGTCTGTGTGTTCTATTTAGAGTAAATCTGGATCATATGCCACTAATAATAATAATTTCCCTCTGTTGGTGGCAGTGAAGAAGAACTTTAGCTTAACAATCCGAAACGTTTGAGCGATTTACCACTATTGTTAGAAAAAGAGCATTTCATTAATGAAGTCGGCGTTTCTATGAATACCTGCATAGTCATGGGCGTAGTCTGAAATTGTCACCACCACAAAAAACAAAAACAAAAAAGAATGCTCGTAGCCAAGTATAGTTATAAAGGCAGGAGAGATCCGCTCGCGCTGTTCGAATGATGTGCGAAGTTCCCACCGATTCGAATGCAGGCACACCATAAAAGTTCCAGTGGAGGAGGTATAGAATGTAAACACTTTTCCCATAAAAACCCATTGGGAATCGGGACCCATAAACTAACCAAGCCACGACCACATAGTCGACGTCACAAACACGTCGACTTAAAGGGAAGAATGATGTTCCCAAAACCCCTTTCGAGGATACGTCATTGTAAGTGCGTCTCATGAGTGGAACAGTCGTGACGCTGAACGCGGTATTGTAAAGAGAGAGAGAGAGAGGGAAAGAATTATCTACGAACTTGGAGATGTGACTCGGGAGTCATATTGCAGTGAGGAGGACGTTGCTCACGTTCCCTCCATTTTGTGTATGGGAAGCGTCTGCCACGCTCATAGACCAGTTCCGTGTATCAACAGAAATCACAGGTTCACAGAAATGCTTTATCGTCGCCGGATTAAGGCACCGGCTAGCAGGCTCTTGCCCTGGGCGCCATTCCTTAAGAGGCGCTAAATTTTGCAAAAAAAAAAAAAAAAAAAATATATATATATATATATATATATATATATATATATATACTTAGTAAAGAGGCGCCGAAAAATTTTGGTACTCGGGGCGGTGAAATGGCTTGGTCCGGCCTTGACCAAAGTTGCTTAACATTTGCATAGAAAAATTAATCACGTGACCTTTATTTCCAAACTAACTGTTTCCACTTAGTAAGCTTTCTTTCCAATCAGTTTTAATTTTATTTGCTATGAAACCTTAAAGAAAACGCGGGGCCCTCCAGATTATTGGGGTTATTGACACGACTTTTAACGACCCTGACGAGTTTTTGACGTTACTCCCGTTAGTTTCTTCTTCGTAGGACATTTTGGATTATATATCACGGAGTTATTGCGTTTTAATGACCCCGACAGCTGTTTCAGTGATGTTGCCGTTTCATTTTAAGAGTCGGTTGGCATATAAAAATTTTGGTTTTCCTTTCTGGTAGTTGCACGTGCTCGGTTATGTATTTATTCAATATATTAGCGAGAAAATAGATGTACCATCTTATTCGCAGATTGGTAAGCTTTGTTAAGTTCTGTTGGCTGTTGATAATAGTTAGACAAGAGAGAGAGAGAGAGAGAGAGAGATTCTTAGTGTGTTGTAAATTCTCATTAAGTGGAAGACGACTTCGTGTCAGTGATTATTTCGTTACGGCCTAAAAGGAAGTAAGGTAAGAAGAACAGAAAGGTGAACTGGCGAGATTTTTATCCATTTTGCTTTATACAACGTCATTATAAGTAGGAAATTCCATATTTTCGTAGCAGTATGAATAGCAGTGGACAAAATCAGGTCAGTTTTTGTTGAAAGTAGAAGAAGACATGATTTATGACTTTCAGGGTACATAAAATCAATACCCTTAGCATTATTTATTTTTTGAGGGGGAGGGGGCCATTATCTTATTTGCTAAGTTCCAGAAGTCTCTTAGTCCGCATGGACTAATGGAAAAAAAACAGAAAGGAGGAGGAAAAAAAAAACTCTCAATATTGTGTACACACACGCACATGATGCGCATAACTTGGTGGAGAGGGTGAACTACAGCGTCGGATTGCAAACGTTTATGCCCCTTTAAATCTAGTTAACTTTAATAGATTATTTATTAAAATGTTGGCATTTTTATTTAACTAAAAAACGTAAACTTACGTGTTAAATAAAGATTGTCCTTTGAGTTATTATGGTAATTTAAAGAAGCGCGTTATGAGGCAAAAGTGGGCTACAGGTATCTGCGGTCTTTTCTTTCCCTTAAAATAAAAAAGGGGTATAATTCGGCTGTATGCAAAAACAGGTTATAATGTCCCAATGATTTCTTGCAGTCAGAATAGTGCGAAACCTGGTATCCTGAGTCTCCTTGGTGCTAATCGAAACAACCCCGTTCCTGTGTTTGTAAGAAGATTAAAATTATCGCTTCGGCATGGCACCAATTGCTAGTTATTGGATGTTCTTGGATAAGCTTGGAAATACTCAGAAAGGCGTGTGGGTCATTGAAGTTAGTGGTCTTGTCATGGCACTTGGAGCCTAGCTGACTGATTTCCAGAGGATTCTTGTGCTGGATTTTGCATTTGTATTGTCAACTCGTGTAATTTTCGACAGCCTAGACTAACTAAAGTGGACTGTTGGTGATGTTTTGATTAAATGGAATGTGGTTGGATACCACCAACGTCTAGCAACGCAGAGAAAGACCATGGAAGCGTGGTCCGGACGGTGCTCCACAGCGTAGTATAACTCTCTGCAGACATAAGTTTAAGGCATCAACAAGAGTTGAGGTCTGTTGGAAGGCACCATTATTCCCTGGGCCATTGATAGTTATGCAGGGAACCGTGGATGCCAAGTCGTGCCTTTATGTTTAGCACATTTCCATAACCTCTACGAGTAGCAGAGTTTTGCACAGGCCCATCTGTTGCAAAAGGATAGTTCTCCATGCCACATCATCGGTGCTGTTCAAAAATGGTTCTTAAACAGGAATGTGCAAAAATTGGAATGGCCCACGCACAGCCCCATATTGAACCCTGCGGAACGCCTTTGGGAGGAATTGAAACATGGGATGTGGGCCAAGCCAACGTGTCCCACATCGGTAGGTCAACTGGTCACTGTTGTTCAGAGGAATGGAGGCTATATCCGCTGCAATGTATCGTTCGTTGGTGGAAGGCCTTACCACGATGGTTGAGTGTGTGAGGTTTGCCATTTTGGTAAACAAGTACACTACAACAATGCAATGTTTAATAATTATTTTGACGCATTGTTTGAATTCAACGTTGTTGAACGATTTTGCGTCACATTTTGAACAATTCAGTTTCTCCAAAACAGAGGTTTTTAGGAATTAGAAACAAACAAACAGATTCGGCTACATTGGTTGTAAACACTGCAAGTGTCATCTGCCATGAAATATGTTCTTGCCTCCTGTTTTCTTCCTCCGCGTTTCAACAATGCAGATTACTGCATTACCGTGTCTAATTGTCGCTTTATGGTGGCTGAACAAAATAAGTTCCGCCGAAATATTCTTCATTACCAAGCGACCCGTGATAAATGGCCGTATTTCGTCACCGGAAGCCGTTCTTAGGATGACAGGATAATTTCCTGTAGAAAATGTGCCTTCGTCCAATCACAATGAGAACAGAGCTTATTTTGCTCGATAAAATTAATTGCCCCCCGAATATACACGGCAGAAAGTGGGCAACAGAGGCGAAACGAGGCCGCATCCTGGCACCACCACTTCGGAATCCGACAACATTCATAGTTCGAATAGAGGGGCGTCCAGTTTTGAGCTGCCCCCCCTTTCCCTTCAGGAATAGCGGCCAACAAGATATCGTGCGCCCTGCTTGGAATTAATTACCAGACGTCTGAATTCCAACACGTGCAACACGCAACAATTACCTGGCACGCGACACATAAGATAATGGGGGAGCGGAGGAAACGATAGAGATGTCAATAACTGTTGTATCACTTCCGCGTGACGTGCACAGACGAGAGGTTGATACGGCTTTGCAAAATTCGGTCCGCAGTTACTCGAAATCGACTGCCGTGACGAAAGATTTCAGTCGGCGAATAGAGGTGAAGTGTCGGGTTACGTCTGCTTCGGTTTCAAAGGGAGGCGTTTTCTGTTTACTTGCAAACGATTTGCGTTATCCATCGAGTCTTCCTCATTACGCCAAATGTATATTCATAGCTAATAGTTCCTCGTGTAAATCAAGAACGGTTGCTGTGGAGATAATTTACTGCAGTCACGTGTTCGTTATTAGAGCTGGCTGGATTTGCGATTCAATAAACACTGGTTGTTGTATAAATTCGCAATGATTTAAAGCAGTTTAGTCCGTGCACACTCTTACTTTCTGTGAAGTTGTCTTTTCGTTCTCCCACAATGCACTTCCTCTTTCGGCATTTCATTTTACTGCCCGTGTTACGCACCGCACGGATCTTACGCTTTATTTCGAGCAGAACACGTGAATCTGACTACGTGATGTAAGGGGTTGTGAAAATTGGGTTCTAAAATTGAGCGCGCGTATAATAATATTATTTACACTGCCCTCTCAAAATATTAAGAGGTACGGTTAAAGGCGAGTTGGTCCTGTTTTTGTTATATTATATTTTCTATCCTTATTTACTTTCTTTTGTTCGTCGTCGGGTAGAGCTGTATGCGCTTGTTGTAGCCCGCCTCCTTGTGGCAGAGACTGATACCTGGAAGTAACCTTCCAGGTGATCACTGCTTTCTGGTACATAGTGTATGGGGGAGGTACTGTTAGGTTATTATGTGGGTTTCTGTTGCTGTGTTCTGGCTTTTGGCCTCAGGCTCCTAATGAACCCCATTTAACTCGTACACACCGATAAGAGGCAAGCCAGGCTGCCCATTATTCTCTGGCAGCTCCTGCCACCTAATTTGACTGAGCTTTCAGTGGAATGGCCTTAAAAAGTATAGAAAGAGATGGGGAAACAGTAAGTGGGAGGGTAAAGTCAGAGATACTGGGGATGTAGAGTGAAGGCATCCCCAAGGATGATTGGAGTAACTCCATTAGGCGAGTTGGAGTAGGAGGAAGGGGATTAAAATGTACTGGATAACTGAACCCAGTACAGATTGGCGAGTCAGATCCTGCAGTAAGTAATGCCAAGTCCATTGGTGGTCAGCGTCCATATCAGGTAGAGTCACAGTCGGGTGAGAATTCTCAGGTTTTGGTTGTCAAGGTCATTTCTTGAGAAAGCACAGTATGCTGCAGCAATGTAGCTGGGGTTGAGGTTTTGGGTGCGATGCATCCTAGGGAGGGATGTCCAATGTTGGAGTTGGTGGGTTTTTGTCTTGAAGTTGTCGATGATTAAGGGTACTTCTTACAGTTTTTCTTCTGTTGAAGAAGTCCTGTGCAAAATTTAAGAAAAAAACATGTAGTTGTCTTTGGTTCTGTTCAATATATGCACCTAGTCCTTTGTAATATTGGTGATCTGTGTAATCAGGATGGACCTTAACTCTTCATACTCCAGGCAGTCGAACATGATGTGGGACCAGGATTCCTCCTGGCCACAATAGCAGTGTGGGTCGTCCGCAATGGCCATAGATGTTCATTTTTCTGTATAGATCCGTGTCCTGTGAGAAGGTATGTGGTATACAATCCGGGGAAAACCCAGGATGGGGCTTTCGGGAAGGTGAAATCCTCCGGTATGAATTCCCTTGTGATCTCGCCTTTTGTAGACGTGTTCCTTCGGTCCTCCCAGACCTGCTGTGGCGCCTCAGTGGCCAGGTGGGAAGGAGCAGCAGGGCGTAACACACGCTTCTTGATTAAACCGAGGTTCGATTCCGTCACCACCAAATACGGAGGGTGCGGATAGGTCAGGGTATGACCACCGCATATTCCAGGAGCAATATGGCCTTAGCTGCTAATGCTCCTAAAAACAAACAAACAACAAACAGACCTGCTGCAGGTGAGCGAGGAAATGCCTTTTCTCCAAATTTGGATCATTTGTTGGGTTCATGGTGAATCCAGTTGTAATTCTGGATAGTCCCTTTGACAGATGAAAATAATTCCGCATCTTATGATCTCAAAGTCGAGGGGAAGAGCCCCAGCCAGAACTTGGTGAGCGAGGGTGCTCACCGTACAGCAGGCTCCGGTAAACCTGCTTTCTGGTAGCTAAATCGCCAGGTACAAAAACTCAACTCAACTCATTGTTACGACCAGGCGCATGTAAGGTGGATGCTTGTGAACTGCAACTTTGCCATGCCTACCACACAGAGGAACACGGTGTATTGAACTATTGTTCACGAGCCACCTAACATAAGATACTTCATGCGTCTTTTGGATATTAAGATACGAAGTCTTCGGGGAGGAGACCCCTTAATGCCTGTGCAGTGGTGTTGATCGTTTGAGTTTGACGTCAACCACATACATATATGGTCTCAAAATTACAACTGGGTGCATCCGAGAAGACAGGATCTTGAATAAGACCTCTCCGAACAAGAGCAGACGGCCGCGTATCGTGCTGACTAAGTTGCTTTGGAGGACCCTCGATCGAGCAGATGCCACATTCAGTCTTCACTTTACTGGCCGCTGCAGATTTTTCCGCTAGATGTCTCTAAACACCTTTTGACACAGTCTGCCCTGAAATATTTGGCAAATAAGTTACGACGGTTGCGTTTAGATCCAGTTCCCTAATATTTTTGCGGGTGAGTGTATTATATTTGCTTATTGGAAGAAACCCATTTTCCAAACAACAAACGCAGTCACGGTTTATTAGAAGCTTAATTTTTCTGGAATAAATTCGAAGTTTGGCTTCGCGTGTTAAACTGAAATGGAGAGTGCGTTGCAATTTATCTGGAAAATTTAAAAGAGCGGATGCATTCGCTTAAAGTGATGTCAGCCTAAACTCTTTCGGAATATGTCCCTTAATGGGGTTAAGTAAAGAGATTTAATGCGCTCCCATATCTGCTATTTTGAGAAACTTCGCAATCTATCACTTTTGTCAGACAGAGGTGGGGCGGGATGGAGATGCACAACTCGCTAATTACATTGTCTTTATCAAGTAGCTGTTAGCAAATTATTTCAATCAAATCTGATTAAATGCGACATTCTTCTGTGACATCTACAATTTTCCTGCATAACAAGACTAAATGGTTTGACAAAAATCAATAATACTTGGGCGCTTGCTTAAAAGAATCTAGCGTTTATTGGATAAGAGAAAATGTTTTCTCTTCTTTCTGCATCTTATTAATCAGGGATTACAAACTGAGACAAGGCTATTCCTCCTTCCTCCCCTCTTCCCCATCGCGAGTGAAACCCTCAATTCACAGAAGAAGTGCTTCGAAAGCAAATATTGATATTATCTCGTCCGTTAATGAGTTCAAAACATTTCTTTTGAAAAAAAAAACAAAAAAAAAAAAAACAATTAGGTGTTTGAAGTGTGGCTGTTTCTAATATTGTAGCGCCATTTCTAAACCTGGTTAGGAAAACAGAGGAGGGGGACTGCACTCTCAATTCCCACTTGTTTTAGTACAGTTGTGATCATTTATTTTATATAATTCCATTGTGCGCGAGGAAAGAATTTTCCTGCTCTCATTTCTAAACGATTTTTAACGCTGCATTAGATTGTTTGAATAAAAGTGCAATGGTGCCTTCGTCAAAGGATAAATGCAGATATTCAACCACGTTTAGTTCTTCGAGGTAATTTTATTTCTGTTAGCCATAAAGCCGGAGATAGCTTGAAAATAAACGATTTTTACCGTTGTGGGGCTCACTGTCCATCACTAGAAAGAGTACCTTCGATTTCGTATCATGAAGGCACACGAAATATTTTTTGATTGAGAGTACGTCTGCCCAATGAACGATCGGCGTATTTTACAACAGAATAGCTCGTTATGGATGCTAATCGTTTCAGATTTTTCCGTTAATATTACGTAAATTATTATACCCGTAGGAAATTTTTCTGATCTCTGATTTTAGAGGATTTTAATATGCGCGTGAGCTATATTGGTAAGGAAACGTGTCTTTTTTTTTTTTGTAAATTAAATGATGCATCGGTGACAGTGTGCAATTGACTAAATTCGGAAACTTTCATTAGAAGTCCATTTGTGTTGGTATCTGCTTAGTCTGATAGGTTGAGTCCGGTCTCAAATATAGAAACAAAACGAAAACTGATTCTATGCTTGGTTAGTCAGAAAAACCGATAATAATGATTCCCTCTCGTGGTAGTAATTATTGAATTTAATAGATTTCGCTTCCTCTTTCACAAGTAATTTAAATTTTTGTTTTGGATTGTCCTAAGTTTATTAAATCGTTGTAAAAGCATGGTTTTCATTTTTTTATATATGTTTTTAATGTCCCATTAAACAATTTGGCAGTTGGCCAGTTAAGTAGATGGTGCTTTTAAATGTTTAAACAACAGCAAAAACATTTACAAGAGACAGAAATGCTGTGAGGCAACATCAGCAGTTTTCAAAGATTGTTTAATAATGTCTGGTGTATACACTGAATCAAGAAAAAAAGAGAAGTTCCTTATTTCGCAATCAGTGGCAATAAGCGCTACTAACATCTCTTAATTGCGTGTGATTCATACATCAGTATATTATAAATTAAAATAAATATAAATATATAGATTTATGAATCTTTTAAATTTCAGGGGACATTAAGCGCATGCGCATATCGAGCAGTAGCGATCTCGCTGTACATCCAGTTCTGCTAACGGATAAAAGTCCTCGCTGACTCTGGGCAAAAGCATACAAATTTTGATAAATGGAGCCGGGGTCCCACTGCGTAAGCTCGTGGGCAACACGTGGCTGGCGTAACTACTTTAACGTGGATACTGAAGATGTATTCTGAGATCGCTGTTGGGGTCAATACGGATTTTAAGAGAAAGTGGGGGGAACCCTTGAGTAAGATCCATATCTTTATTAATAAATACTTTTAAGAACAAATTCCAAGACTCGATATTACGTCTACCATATTTCTTTTGTTGGAAGTTACAAAGGTGGTTCGCCAGTTGTAAGATTACTGACCTCTATGAGGTACTAACGATCACTAAGATGATATAAATAACATTTTGCACTCTTCTGTTGTTTATATTCGTATAAATTTAATATTTATGCGAATTACGCTTAAATTCTGTAAACTTCCGGTGGTTAACTTCTACCGGAACTTGAAAAACTTATCAAGATTAACCAAACGAAAAAGAAGTTTGCTTTCAGATAACTAGTGGGGGGGAGTAATTAGAAGGCCCCCAAGCATTAGAAACAACACAAATTTCCAAATATTAATAAATGACTAAGGGAAAAAGGAATTAAAATGGAAGGGGGCGCTGGGCAGTAATTGAACATTGATTGATAATTACCACTCATCGCTGGAACTCTGCGCACAAAATTCTCGCCGATTTCGAAACTAATTTATGAACCTTTTCACAAAGAAAACATGGCCACAGAGGGCCCATAATTGATTGTTGGATTGCGTGTTTACTTTTACTGAAAACTACTTCGTACAAAACAAAAAGTGGAGAGGATATACTTCGCGTAATTTTTCTTAACTGTCCTTTGACCTTAGAGAATCAAGAAAAACCTGATCGCATCCCTTGAGATAAGATTAAGCATTAATATAAAGAATACTTCAATTAAAAATTTCCCATAGATGGAGCCACGGGGGAAAAATCCTTCCATTCGACGAAATATTTTAAATCGAAACAATTTTTTGTGACACCCTGTACATATAACAACCACATAAACTGTACTGAATAACAGATGCGCAGAATTGAAATCCAGATTTATAAGAAACAACAATATATTGTTTCTGCGGTTGTCAGTTTTAAAATAATAGACTGAAGAAAAAAGTAAAATAAAAAGAAAATAAACGACTGGAATGATGGATTCCTCTGGCAGCATATCAGTTTCAGCGTGGCCTATTTTTATTACACTGTTTTACGTTTGATTTACGATTTCACCTGAAAGTCCAGGAGTTTCTTGGCTAATACTACGCTGCATTACTTCTAGTTAGTTCCATTGTTTGGTTTCCTCATTTATTGACTGCGATGGGCAGAAGGGGGGTTCCTGAACTCGAGCTTTTCTTGCGTGCAGTTGATTAGTTTATCGCAGACGTTGCAACTCCCATTCTTAGTCTGACTTGTTTATCACAGTTCATTTAATTGTAGCTTCACTAGAAGATGTCGTTATTTTAGGTGGGGAGGAGGAATGATAACCTTGTTCTTCACCTCTTATGTCACCGGGAAAGGGCCTTGGAATTAAACCGGAGATATTTATTCTTGGACTTGTTGCCGGCTGATTATTTATTATTCATAATGGATGGAAATTGGTTGCTGTCAACGTGAGATTCGAATAAAATTCCCAATGGTATTTTTATAGTCGCATTTATGTGATTTTTTTTTTTTTTTTTTGTAAGAACATCCTGAATCCATTTCTAAACGTTCTTTGAGGTCATTCGTTTGCCAAGAAACTTCTCTAGGTTTCGGTTATAATCACACTTTCAGTCCTTTTCTATGAGTATGGAATATCGATTGAGATTGCAGAAATCTGAATTCGTCCAGCCTGTTCAAAAGTTCCACTAGACGCGCGTGCACAGTCCCACTATTTGAATATCGTTTCGGGATGAAAAAAAAAAAAAAAAAAAAAAAACTCTTAGCAAAAGTGCAACCGGAACGCCTATTGATAAGGCGTTTAAGAATACGTCCTCTTACTGATGGGGTTCGAACCCAGAACTTTCTAAACGAGTGATAAGTGGCCACTTAGAAAAACTAATGACAATTTCTTTTAGATAAAAGATCGCGACTCATATCTAAGGGCCGCATTTATTAATTATGATGAAGCAAAGTGATATTTACACTGAGTGGCCAATTTATTAGGTACATCCCCATTTTTTTCATGAAATGGGGCGATCGTTAAATATCGTTTTCGTATCACGGGATGAAAGCAGGCGATTAAATAAGCAGGAATGTTGTATATGTGCAACTCAGTGCACATGTACAATATTCGAGAATGGACAAGACGAGCGATTTAAGTGACTATAAATATGGCATGATAGTTGGCGCTAGATGGGCCTTTATATGTACCTCGTAAACTGCAACCCCGTTGGGTTTTTACGTACATGCGTGTCTCGGGCGTATCGAGATAGGTCCGATAACCAAATAACAACCAGAAAACGGCGATCCTTCGGTCTAAAACAGCTCATTCATGCGAGAGGCCGAAGGAGGCTGACAAGACTTGCGCAATGTAATAGAAAGGATACACTAAGTAAAATAACAATCCGTTACAACGGTGGTAATCAGAGGCATTTCAGTACACACAACTCATCTTACCTTGTAACGGATAGGGTACTGCATCCGACCCCCGAACATGGCCCCGCTATTTATTAGGGAAAAAACAGTAAGTAGGCTCAGAAATACCACCGTTAGGCAGTGGATAAATTGAAAATATGTGCCTGTTTTGTTTGATGCATCCAGAATCCTACTCTTTAACGCTGATAGGAGGATAAAACACCAAAACGTCTTAAGTCCATGAAACAATCTTACAAGATATCAATAATGAAGGCTGATGGTGGCGGTGTTATCGATGTGGAGGTGTTTGTGATTAGGTTTTTCCAAAGGGATAATTCGCCATGTCCCAAAGCTAGAGTTGTACAGAACTGGTTCCAGGAACATGAGAATGAAGGTAAATTCAGTCAACTTGAGTGACTTCCTCAGTTACCAGATCACAATCACCTGTAGGATAAAGTGGAATGAACTCTTCGGATTAGAAATCAGCAACCGTTCAATTTTCAGCAACTGTGGTAAGCAATTGAGTCAACGTGAATCAGCATCTCTGTGACACCTCTTTTACCTTTTTAATAATAGGTACACCTATTACTAGGCACCAATGAGTAATAGGTATCAATGAGTAATAGGTATCAATGAGATGTACTTGGTTTAATAGGTATCAATGAGATGTACTTGGTTTAATAGGTATCAATGAGATGTACCTATTTTTAATAGGTACACCTCATTGACTCCATGCCACGACTAGTTCTCAGGCTGATCTGAAAACTAAAGGAGATTTACTCGCTATTAGGTAGGTGTACCTATTAAAGGGGAAACTCGGTGTATATATTACCGTAACCATGATAAATGAATCGCCATTTTACCAGCTTTTTGCTCCTAGAACACTGGATACGATCGTTCTTCTATCATACTGCTTGATTCCTACGAATGACGAATTTTTTCTTAATGAGTTTGTAACTGACTAAATAAGCAAATAGACCATAGAATGCATCCAATATGCGGGTTTAATGATGACCCGCCTTAGCAGATGCGGAGAAATTCTATACAACCCGTCTCGCGTCTTTTATGGCCTTTTACGTTAACTGTAATGTAGCTTCAAAATAGAAAAAGCAATATTGGTATTTGAAATACCAATTCAACTATGGATAATTATTGGTAGTAACCGATTTTTCAGATTTTATTTATTTTATAACGTTTATGACCACCTCCAGGATACTTTATGAGGATGATTTCAATAGGCTTTCGGGACGGTCAGATACGCAATTATGTTTAAATGCTACCATATTCAGGCCTTCACACTGTGAAATTAAAATCCCCAAAAAACACTTGCAAGGATTGAATTAAAAACTGTTCAGGGAGAAAGCCATTTGTGTGGTTAGGATCCAGGAAGGTTGATTTTTCTGAGCAACGGGGACATGCAGCATGAAAAACTTATTCTGTCGATGATTTTTGAACGTTTCGAGATACGGAGGTCATAATCACGCTGTACAGAGTAACTGTGAGATCGCACTGGGACTACTGTGTTTAGCTTTGAAAAAGACATCGGAATCCTTGAAAATTACAAAGATGCAAAATGCACCTGATGAGATTGTGAAAGGGGTACCCAGATGAGGAGAGTCTTCGAATGTGTGGGCAACGGAGCTTGGTAGCAAAGGACCTTAGAAGGAATCGCTCGAGGCCTTTAAATGATACTACAGGTAGAGCCTGTTAAGCGGGAAGAGTGACAGGATGGATTCTAGTAAGATTCCCTTTAGTTAGCGGATAAGAATCTACATGCGCCCTGGTGTATAGCACAGTTGGTAGAAGCGCCATCCTTCCCACACTGGGTGGAAAAGATTTGATTTCCAATTCCGTCAATGGCATGAGGAATTATGGGTCTTTTCCATAATGTGGTTTTGTTAGTCGATCTCAGTGGAGAATAGCGTGGTTTTCTTTCTCCCGGAAACGGTTTTTCGTTTCGTCCAACAAGCAGCAAATCGATCACAGAACATACGCAATTTACGGACATGTACGGCGCAAAAAGGGCCTAAACCCTATAGGGCCTAAACTGCCCTACGTGACAAGGGGAACACAGTAACTGTAAATGTTTTTTTGTGCAACCAAAAGCCTCGAGCTTCTTTCCTAAATCGATCAAAATATCCACGCAATGCAGCATTTCTTTGGATTTCCGTTTGTTTAAGAGGCTATTAGGAAGAATTACACTGTAGTTCTAATAAACTTTTGGTAATGGAGGAATTACGAAAGGTTGGAATTTGTTTTGGGCATGTACAGAAATCCTCACTTCCTTGAATCATTTACCCATTCTGATAAATTGAAGTGGAGATTGGGCTTTGCAGCTTTCTGATTGTCGTGGCTAAACCTGGAACAATAGTTCCAATATCTGTAATGGGTATACCAGAGTTTGAATAATAGTCTTTCAAAGAAGAGCGAATTTTTTGTTGCAGCTTTTATACTGATGCGAATTCTTTTTTATCTTTTTCTACGAATGCCAAACGGTGTTTCTAACACATCGAAGTTTCTACGCATTATCTCAACGGCTGCTCTACTTTTGGTACTTCTCAATACACTGGAATTAGAGAGACAATTACTTAGTGACAATTTACTTGAACGTAAGGAAAATATCACTCAGAAACGACTCATAGACACCGGATAGGAATTCAGAGGTGAAAATTATTGTCAGTTAGAACTACATGATATCAGTTATCGTGGATTCCGTTACTGTATCCTCGATATGAGCTGGACCCGAAAGGAGACAGAACTTTCTATCCATCAATATTCTAACTTAAGGATATTGATGGTGTGGAACTGTTCCTGATGATGCAATGCTGTCTCGCTCCTACTCTAGTGAAGAACGAATTGTGTATGAATATAAGAACAAATGTGTTAGTTTTTATACTTAAATCAATATTACAGTTGCGCTGATATAATAATCAACAGTTATATCCGGATAGAATCAACTATTATAGATTACGCAAACTTCGACCCAAAAATAAACATTGCATTACTCTAATTATATAAATACATGCTTGTCTATTTACTGAAAGTGGCCGCTGTCTAAAACCCCAGATCACTTAAAGCTTCCACTATATATCTCATGGACACGTCAGGTCTTTCTTTCATGCTAATCTCGCTCCATCCTTAAGGTCTTGGCGATGGACCATGTCTAAAACACGGATTATTGTAATGAAAGTCCACTGTGTTATTAATTAGACCGTTTTTGTTACTGTTCGGAATGTTTTATTATTGCTACTTTTGCGAGTCCATTTAATGTCCAATAATTAATTACCCTCGAAGCCATCCACATCAGAAATTGCGTTATGCACATGACCATTAAAAAGAGAAAATCGTTTTCCCATCATTGAATTTCTTTCGGCTAAACATTTGTTTGGTTTTGTGTTACTACTAATATCTCTCATACAGAATCAAAGGATCATCGACGAACTTTAATTTATTACCTCCTGAAATTGCAACTATTGAAAAAAAATTAGTTGAACGTTATCTCCAACAACGTATTATCAGAAATGTCCGGACTGAAAAAGATAGTTTGATAAATTAAAGCTCAGTGAACACTAAATATATTCTCTTGCTACAACTGATAAGTATTCACAAATGTGACATTGATAAAGGAGGTCCTGTTCGTTGTTGTAATATGGTAATTATTACCGAGAATATGACTCACTGCATAGCTGTTCATCTCTATCGTAGGCGATAAAAACAATCCCAGACTTTTATTTAAGGTCATTCATCTGCATAATAACCGTATTGTTCCCTCTGAAAGGCTTGGCAATGTGGGTAACAGAGGATAAACTTCAGTCTGTTTGTCTTCTTTTGTTTCCAAAAACTAAATTTATTTACCTTTGGTGCATCACAAGTAGCATTCAAAAAGGAAGAATTTCTGATTGCATTATACTATTACAGATTTATAGATCTTTATAACTGGACGTGTAAGGCCAACAACTTAAAAAGCATGTGCGCAAGTAGGTCGGGCTTTTTCGTACCTGATTGAGTTAGTTGGCCAGAGGCCTAGATGTAGAGTTTAATCCGGGATTATCTTCCTCCAGAGAAACAAACTAATCTTAGAACGTAAACAGTTTACTCAGACGAAAAAAGCGATGCCTCGTGGACCGAGTTTCTTTGGCGCTAAAACAAACACAATCATAATGTGGCAAAGGTAATCTCCATCGAATGTCACCGAAAATCCAGATTAAAATTTGCTTCCACTGTGATGAAACACTTAAAGGATTTGGCAATTATTAGTGGCTGTGTTAATCGGTGAATGTCTCCTACCAACTTATTCCAAAGGTGCTGGAACAGGGTTAAAATATAGAATTGAATTGACTTCGGTTGATGAAGCCAACAACATTTTGCTACCTTCAACATCTACCTAGAGGTTGGCCATTTCCAATCATCGAGAAGAAAGCGAACATTAAACTAATTATCAAGAGTCGGCATAAACCTCCAGAAAATCCCAGCTCATACCTCTCCCAACTGCACTGCTTCCTGTTCTCTCCAATCTTTGAAAGACTCCATCTCCGACTGGATAGAAACTACCAAGATTCGAACCTGGCCTCCCCGCATTAATTCGGCTACAGATAGGGCTTCAGCACAGACGATGCCATACAATATCTCATCACCAAAGCTACTGACAACCCTGCTAAATACTTCTTGGCCATCACAGTGGACTTTGCTGGGGAATTTGATGTCTGTGGTGGCCCAGCATCCTTAAAAGGCTGAGACTCTCCAATATACCTCAAAACTTTTACATATGTATTTCTTCTTACCTTGACCAAAGGAAGACCACGATCTCTGGTACCAGCGTGTCACGAGACTAGTCACTCGGGGTTGCCCTTAAGACCTGTCCTTGGACCCTTCTTGTCCATTGTCTTGGACGAGTTCCTTGAGATGGACCTCGGGTGCACTGAGACCCTTGCCTTTGCCGATGTTCTTGTTTTAGTGGTCTCTGACGATTCCAAGACTCTGCTAGAAGAGAGGGAAAACCCAGCCCTTGCAAAACTGCAAACTTGGACAGCAACCCACAGGCTTCTCATGTCAAATCAGAATCAGTCTTCCTTAAAAGACCTGTTCAGTTAACCAGGCCTCCTACAATCAAGATCGCCAAAAACCCATCAGGCACTACCCAGAGATAAAATTATCTTGGCATCATACTTGACATGAAAATCATGTTCTTTCCGCACTGTGTTTATATTTCGAGCAAAATAAGAAAATGCACGGCATTGATTGCCAGAATTTGCGAAGAAGATTGGGAGCATTAAAAGTAAAGCCGTGGCGTTAATATAAAACTCCATTTTCTTGCCCTTTGTTTGTTATGAAGCTTCACTGTTGTGCACAAGAGCGGCCATTCGACTTAACAAGACAAAAGCTTGATTCCATTCAAAGAGCCATGCTCCTCACAGTTAAGATCCTGTCGTACTGCGAGTACGCCACCCCTGCAAGTCCTAGCTGGATTCATGCCCCTCTACCTCTTGCTGACTAATAGAGGTCTCTTATATAACTTTAAGAAAGGAAAACCAACATACATCCTTGACTTCCATCTTGACTTGGCAAATGATTGTGCAAGCATATCACTGACAAACTCGTTGGAATCTGGCAAGACTCCTGGACCAATACCACTAAAGGCCCCATGTCCAAGCTCTTTTTTTCCCTCTGTCACCTTCACTTGCCAAAAACATCCTTTCTGGTTTTCATCGGGGCTTCAAGCAACCTTCATCCCCACAGGACATGGTCATTTCAAATTAAAACTCATCGACTTAAGGATAGAGCAGGATCCTCGATGCACTTGTGGAGAACCTGAAACTTAGGATCATGTGATGTACACCTTCCTCCTTGACAATGACTTCAGGATTAGACTTATAACCAAAATCCAAGTTTATCTCCGACACCATGAACACCTTTACCTCCAGGATGAGACTCATTACCTTGCTCTTACTGAATTTGCGCAGTCGACGTTCCAAATGAGACGGATGGTACAGCGAGAAAACACCTATTGAGCAGATCCTCTTTAGAACATGATCATCTACTGTTACTACTACTCTTCCTCCTAATACTTTGATGTGGCTGAGACCTATGGTAGCACTCCGCTGGAGCAGAGGATTGTCCTCTTGCGTTGAGGATCTTCTCGAGCATCATGCTTGCTGGGTAGGATGCTCTTAGGGATAGAATTTTCTGTTAACCCCTTCTGGGATAGGACTAACTGCCAACCCTCCAGAGTAGTATAATTTGCAAGCACCTTTCGGGTAGTATTAAAATGCAAACCCCTCCTGGTGTAGGATCCTCCAGAGTTGCTCCCTGGAAACTTAATGTGGGACAGGACTTTGGCATCTTGCTGTTTACCAAACGACGCTTCACTTCACAGATTCCTAGTCCTGCACTCTTTCTCTGTGTTGGGTGGGCTCCCCACAGCAGTTCCCCAATTCTTCATCCCGTTCTCCCTCTAGTGGAGGATGTTTCTTTCTTCATCCTTCTTTCCCCTACTGTTATTCCCACTCTACTCCTATCTTCTCACTCAATTTCTTTTATTTACTTTTCTTTTTTTATTTACTTTTTTGAACTTGGCCTCTGTCAGGAAGCTCGGGTGATCCTGGCACAGACCAACCAACCAGAGTACTATGGACTGCTTAGATTATCTCCTAGTGGTGGTGGTAGGAAACGTACATCCCCATTAGGAGCCCTGCGGCCAAACGTTACAACAAAAACAGAACCCAACACTACTATAACAAAAAAAACAACAGACCACATCCCCTTCTGGAATTCACAGAATCCTGTTTACTTCACACGAGAAATGACGGCGCAGTTGTGGGAAACCATCGGTGGAGCTCCAGACCAAAACACTATACCACTGTCACTCGCTGTTCGGCTGCTCGTGTAGCACAGTCACCGGCCCTCATCTAGAATGCCATATTTGTCCCAATAGCTTGCTATGGAGCCTCACTATAGTTTACTAGAGCCTCCCTCGACCGAAATCGCCGTAAACTGGACTCCATACAGCGTTCTATGCTCCTTGCCGTAACAAGGGCGTGCCGTACAGTAAGCACCCCAGCTCTACAGGTGCTAGCTGGATGTATACCTACCCCTCCACCTAGAAGTAATAAGAAGAGGATTGTATCAACGGTTGAAGAAGAGTATTCCCACCAAAACAGCAGGCATCACTCTTAACCTTGATAACAACCCCAAACAGGAAAGGAAGAGAATCTCTGAAATTATGTACAGGACCTGGCAAGAGACATGGGACACCACCAACAAAGGATTGATAACCAAAAATTTAATTTCCTCTGTGAATCTCATCAGTCCAAAGCCTCCTCTCTGGTATTCACCAGGCTCCATACTACATTTCTATTGACAGGCCACGGACCCTTTAAAGCGAAGCTAACATCCCTAGGCATTGGAGATGATCCACTGTATCACTGCGGGGCCGGCGCCTCCGTAGCCAGGTGGGAAGGAGCAGTAGTGCGTAGCACACGCTTCTTGATTACACCGGGGTTCGAGCCCGTCACCACCAAACACGGAGAATGCGGAAAGGTCAGGGAATGACCACCGCATATCCCCTGAGCAATATGGCCTTAGTTGCTAATGCTCCTAAAAACCAAATAACAAACAAAGAAACTGCGGGGCTGAAGAAACGTGCGATCACGTAATGTATGATTGCCATGAATATGAGAGTTCCGGCTAAGGTTTGCCATTAAAATCCAAGAAAATCCTCGGTATTGTGAGCACGTGATTATAATGGGCAAGCAGCGCTACGCCGCCTTTTCCGAGTTTGCTCAGTCTGTCTTCACTGCTAGGTGGGTTAGGCACCCAAACACCACCCATTGAAGATCAAAGTAAGAAACTTCCTGGATATGACAGTCCTCTCAGAGAGAGAGAGAGAGAGAGAGAGAGAGAGAGAGAGAGAGAGGAAAAAAAAAACCTCCCTTCTTTCGTCCCAGGAGTGACAGAACCACCAGCACAGCTCAGCTGCTACCATTATGCCTCCCTAGCCACGCTCCCTTGCGTGGTCCTTTGCCTCCACTCCTCAGCGGGAGGGGAAGGTTACCCCTGGTCTCCTCCCCCTCACCGTCCCTCTTTTTCACTCTTGTGGGGCATGGGCCTGCTCCACTGACTTGGGTTCATCTTCTCTATGAACCCCGTATTTCTATCTTTTCCCCCCCAGTCTTCAGTCTCTCTCCCCTTCTCTAACTTACAACTACCGTCCGAATCAACTCCAAATTTCTTGAGTCCTCCCTATACCCAAAAACTTAATAACATCAAATCGTCCAACTAGTACTCCCTTTGTGTTGACTGACCCCTATCTATAGCGGTTTTTTTTTTTTTTTTTTTTAGGTCCTAGCCACTGAAATCTCAGGAAATTAGGTGGCAGGACCTGCCAGAGTAAATAACTATGATATTGATGTAACTGGTCTGCCTCCACGGGGCGGAGTGGGCCAACCTTGCGTCCCATTTGGGGCCCAGCGTCTAAATGACCAGATCAACAACGGTACACGACACTACACATGTACAAAATCCATACACTTTTAAACCTCTGGCATTGACAGTGTTCTGTTTCACACCCACAATGTATAGCACGCGGAGATGGGGGGAACCCCTGGTGCGGTTTGACACTAAACACACTCACTGGCTTTCCCATACCGGGTGGAAAATGCACGGGTTGGAATCCCTTCAATGACGCTAGGAACTTTTATGGGATTTTTTCGCGATACCCACACTACTTCGCCCTCATTTTGCCTTGTCAGATTTTGCTACTTCATAGTGGCACATTTACGCGGGGAATTGGATATAATCCACTAAGATTCATAACTTTTCTAATTACACCTGCGATGTCAACACAAGCCAATATTAATCCCACTCTAATTATTAGAAGATACCCAAAACCCACCTGTTACTTCGATGCGCGGTAAAAGTACCTTGCATGCTTATCCTCATATTTTCCACCTACAATGCTTACAAAAATTCTTAATATTACATGAAAAAAAAAAGCCGTATATATCAGAGACACAAAAAAAATCCTGTCCAAATCTTGAAATTAAAAACTTGATTAAAGCCGGTATCTCCAGAGTTACTTCAAATGAATGATGCGTCAAATTATGGAATATGTGCGGAAGATCAAAGGGGAGTTTTCATTTAGTCCTCGCTTTCTTACATGATAGGACCGACATGCAATCTGAAGTTCTCCGTGGTACCATAGAAGATTTGATATTCATATCCTTACGAAGGTTAACACTGATTTTGCTAAAATTTCTTAATGTGATATCCATAATGAAATAATTCCAATTCTAACCGATGTACCAGTATTTTGTAAACGTTTTGATTTCCAATACGAAGATCTTTTCTCGCGACCAGAAAAGATATTTACAATTGATGTTTTTCCACAGCACAAGGAAGACCCAGATTTTTATTTCCATCTACCCGAGCGAATTTTTTCACAATTGGTGGCTCATTATGTTTCATGGTTTTTCCTTTTGAAAATTCAAAGACATTTGTTTTTCTTTCGAAAAAACAGATAGAAATAGAAAGAGCACTCACAAGTTTACAGAGATGGTATAATTATGCTTCGTGGCATTAGCTGTCTTGCCACTAAATCTTCCAACCCAACCAAGGTACATCGATTATTCTCATTAAGATGCTCAAGGAAATACAAAGCTTTAATACTCATTGTCATTTAATGCTAAAAATAGAATAAAATTGGTTTTACAGGTTGGTCGTATCCGAAGGGTCAGTGAGCATATATTGCTTTAAGTTGAGATCATTGCTCCCCTTGACAGTAGGTGGGAGGCTTGAAAAGTTCTGAGTATGAAAGAGCAGTGGTACGGTGTAAATTTTTGTTTTTAATATATAACACTACAAATAGTAACCCATAAAGTTTTATGCAGTTTCAATAACAGCTTTTTTCATTTACAGCTGCTGAAGTCAACAGAGTTGTGTGAATGACGAAAGCTGGACAAAATTAGTCTTCTTGTAATCATACAATATTTGGGAAAGAAGGGACTAACGCAAAATGCATTTCATGAGGATGGGGCTAAAACATTGAAGGAGGATGTCCATTCCGATTCCATGGTTAAGTAGTGGGCACCAATATTTAAACGGCGCCTCCGTAGCTAGGTGGGAAGGAGCAGCAGTGCGTAGCACACGCTTCTTGATTAGACCGGGGTTCGAGCCCGTCACCACCAAACACGGAGAATGCGGAAAGGTCAGGGAATGACCATCGCAGAGCAATATGGCCTTAGTTGCTAATGCTCCTAAAAACCAAATAACAAACAAACAAACAAACCAATATTTAAACGAGGGAGAGAGATTCTAGAATATAACCCGCAGCGTCCATCACTCCAGAACTTGACAGTGTGCATGATATGCTGATGGGTCTTTGACAAATGATAGTTGGATACATTGCCAGCATCTTGGGAATCTCATCTGAACGTGCTTATCATACGTTAATAGTTTCTCGTTATGAAAATGTGTCAGCATGAAGAGTCCCAAAGTTGACAGCAAGATCAATAAAGTATGAGTTGCAAGTCAAGTGGACATTTGTGTCGTTTTAAAGCAGATTCAGCAAATTTCTTGGCAAGCTTTGGGACCATGGATGAGGCGTAGGTCCATATTTCAGTCAGAGACAAAGAAGCAGTCCAACGAGTGGAAACGCAGCCCTTCTCTCCAAAAAAAGCCAAGTCGATTCCTTCTGCTGGCAAGGTGTTTACATCGATTTTCTGAGATGCTGATAGTGTTGCAAGTAGATTACTTTCAGAAAGGCCAGGCAGCCACAGCAGAGAGGCATATTATGCAGCCATTGTGTAGTGTTTGCGCTAACACATCATCACAGACAATCGCTAAGGAAAACTCAGAAAAGCAGTCCCGTTCCACTGGGACAACGCTCCTGCTAAAACGTCTTATTTTTCCAAGGCTGCACTGCATGAGCGCGGCTATGAAACCTAGGACCATCCCACATTTCACCAAAAATCTGCCACCATGGTACTTTCATCTATTTTTTAGTTTGAAAAATTACCTGGCTCTGGTATCCATTGTTCCATCAACAGTGACGCAATTGCTGCAGTGGACGAGTTCCTGGAGACCCAGCAGAAAATTCTTCGCAGCTGGAAACAACGCATTATATTTATCAGTGGGAAAAGTGTATTGACTCAAGAGGGGACTGTATTGAAAAGTGACATGTTATCAGACTCTTAAACCCTTCATACTGAGGCCCCAAATTTTCTTAAGTCCCTTATGTAGTGATTTCTCCACTTCTCACTGGTTTGGAGAGGTCCGATTTCCAATCCCGTCGAAGACTGGAGGAATTCATAAAAGACCTTTTCAGTATGGACTGAAAAGGTCTTTTATGAAAAGGTCAGTATGTAATTAGCCGTTTTCAGGCAGGGTGAAGTAACGTTTCGTATGTTTTGCAATTTATGCAACGTGCAAATCTGCTTATGAACCCTGCAAACTACGCACACACGTACGCGCGCGTGGACAGCCAACAGACCATTCAGTTGGTGGAACGAATGCCGGTATTCAGTGAAGTATACATACTCTATTATTAGCATTCAGTAATTAACGTTACTGTAGGTATAAATTATTCGAGCAATGGATTGAAATTCTTCTTTGAAATGACAAACACCCATGTGTGATAATGCATCCATATATCCCAGTCACATCCTATCCAGTCATCCTCTGCTTCCAAACAAGAGAAGTACTGTCGCCATTATTTTAATAACAATAATTTTAACCAATGAAAAAAAAAAACTAAGTTTAAAATATTCACGGATTTAAAAGAAAATGAAATTTAAAACCAACTTTTTAAAGCTGAAAAACGATTCAAATTAGAGTAAATCTTCTCTCAGTTTAAGTACTAAAAAATGCGTGCAACCCACATTCATTACAATATGACATTCATTTAGTAATCTTGAACAATTCTGACAAGAATTTGCACAATCTTAATTATAATCCTGCGGTCGTCTTATTATTCATTTACGACAGATTTCAACGTCCCATCTAATTTGCTCCTTGATATCAACGCCAACTGCACTAATTAATCCCATCTAAATCTTACAAGATACTCGATGTCTACCTGTTTATTCGTTTTGCGGTAAAAGCATCTTTGTGTATTTTAATCTCATGTACTTGTCGCTTACAGAACATAACAGGCATTCTTAATTTTCCTTGAGAGAAGGCAATAATAAATGAAAAATTGAGAATTCCTACCTCCTAAGTCTTGGGATTAGAAACTTTAGGGATACCGCCAACATTTCTGAAAAGTGCATCCAATGAACTTATTGTTTGTGGAAGATCAAAAGAAGTTCGTTTTTAGGAACCACCACTTCCTTCAAAGGCAAGGCGGAGATGTAATCTGATATCTTCTATGGTAACTTAAAGATTTCCTTTTGATATCCATAAGAATGGACACTCATGTGAAAATTCCTTTCCTTTAGAATTTCATTATTTACAATAAAAATCAAAGGTAGAATTGTTACCTTTTTAACAGTTGTCTGCCAAAGTTTTGGAGGATCTAGTGAACACGGGTCTACAACACTCACGTTCGCCAGATTACCTTGTTGAGTTCAGGACATGTAAAGTTGATAAATCTGAACCATCTTCTACGTTTAATATTAATAATTGATTTTAATTCGGAATTTGGCATGTTTTGTTAGCCATGTAGTTCTATGTGGACCCGAAAATGTGTATTGCGTGGTCTATTCTTGGTCCTTTTGAAGACTCAAAAATAGGTTAAGGAAATATACAGTATTCTTTTCTCAGTTAATGCAAAAATTCGTGTAAAATTCAAAAGTGCCCTGATTTTTTTAGGTTCAATGCATGTTTTTAACCGAATTCTCTACTGTTTGGTACACTGACCCTTCTTGATTTTTTAAGCCTTAAACTTCCATTTAGATTTGTCAGAATCATGTTGAATTTCATATTACTTACTATTCACATGAGAAACAAGGAATCATATGACATATTTATAAGGAGGACCTGTCATTTTGTCCTCTGAAGTGGAAAAAACAACGGTTAATTGGAAATTCTAGGAGAGCCATGTATCTGCTGGGATCCAAATACCAAGGACCTATTGTACGCAAAGAGAATGTGTTCTACTATTGGAGATCCACCAGGAACTAATAGGGATTTATGTTGCTGAATTGGTCAAGAATGGATTGAGACATCTTTTGATGTCTCTATCCAAACATTTTTATGCAGCAACTATATGGTCCTCTGTCCCTACAACACATTTCACAAGTTCATTAACCTGGACTATCGGATATAGTAAATCATCTACGGAATTATGAAATATAATAGATTCCGTTCAGGGATGAGCAAGATATGCTAGATCGAATTTGGTGATTTGTTTCTATGGGTTTGTATTACTAATGGCGTGGGAAAAAGCACTAACAAGGCAAGACACAGGAGCGGTGTTTATCTCTTGTGGATTCCCTTTTTCTGGCTATATTTTCTGAGTTCTTCTCCCTTCGCTCTGATTCTGTGGTTTACTGCCATATTTCTTTTCCATTCCGTAAATTGGCCGATTTACACAATTTGGGATTGTTGCGACAGAAGTCGGTTGTAATCTCGCCCAAGATTAATCTCGTGGCAACACCACAATGAACCTTTGATTCGTTTTGATTCGTTATTTTAACTCTGGCACCCTGCAGTTTAATGGAAATGCTATCGAAGATGGCCAGAGCGGCCACAACTTGCTCTCGCATATTAACCCTTCACAACCTGCAAATAAAAAGAACAAGCAAGTTGTATCCTTAAGTGCCATAACCAAGAGCAATGAAGTTGGTTTTAAAACGTTGCCCAACGATAAAGTACTTTTAATGAAACATCATTACAAGTATGGCGATAGCGTTATTATTCCTCAGTATGTATCAAGGAGGTCTTCAAACGTTTTTCTGTTTTCACGCCTGTTGTTTTAAAAGAACCGTATTAAATATTGTAAGGCATTTTGGCGAAGGCTACCTTACTCCAAAGCCTAGCAGAAGTCTTCTGTCAGCATCATAAGTGATTCAAAGAATTAACGAGGTATAACAACATCTCTTTCAGATTTGGACGATATAATCAAAGAGGTACTGAACATTCCATCAGAAATTTGGAAGGTATCCGTGATAGGAATGCTCCGTATTGTTTGCTTATTAGAAAACAGTGGTGTGACACAGAGAGCTTAAATTATTAGTATTAATACACTGGTGTGCAAAATTTAAGGACCAGTCAGATTTTCACCTGTTCTCATAGGAGTGGCCTGGATATGGGAAAAGCATACCAAAGGAACATCGTGAGGTACAGAAATGAAGGAAACAACCGACACAACAACGAAAACAGAACCGTCCAGAGGGACGTTATCCAAAAATGGCAACATAGCACTGGCTGCCATGATACAGATGCATCACTGCCAAAGATGGAACAAAGGGAAGAGGTGGTCCTCAGTAGCAGATATGGCTACCCCTAATGTCGATGCAGGCTTTGCACCGCCTGTCCGTACTTAGAACAATGTTGTTGATAAGTTCTTGCGGTAACATCGTCCATTTCTCTGCCAGCGCCATCTTCAGCTGGTGAACATTTTCTGGTGGATGTGGACGTGCCGCTAGGCGTCTCCCCAGAGCGTCCCTTATGTGTTCGATGGATTTAGATCGGTGAAAAGGGCAGGCCAATTCATACGAACAATGTCCTCGCTTTCTAAAAGCATATCACAGCTGCAGGGCGATGGGGTATGGCGTTATCATCTGTAAATACGAAATCGGGGCGATAGCACCTCGGAACAGACGCACATGGGGAAGGATACCTCAGTAGAGTAGCGTGTACCGGTTACAGTACCGCCTTCCAGTATCTGGGGTTGTGTATGTCCATCCGGGAGCCTCCTTGTAGCCAGGTGGGCAGGAGCAGCAGCGCCTAGCACATGCTTCTTGATTAGACCGCGGTTCGAGCCCGTGAGCCACCAAATACGCAGGATGCAGAAAGGCTAGGAAATGACAACTGCATATCCCAGGAGCGATATGCCCTTATTTGCTAATGCTCCTAAAAACCAAACAACAAACAAACAAACGTCCATCCAAGATAACGCCTTCCCAGACGAGAACAGCTCGACCGCCATATCGATCCCTTTCACTGACGTTTTCGGGGTGATACAGTGTGCCAACCTGTCGCCAGATTAGCTGACGTGCTGGTCCTTAAGTTTTGCACACCAGTGTATTAGCAATGGCCACATGGTGCAAGGAAACCTATGGCTTATGCTGCACGAAACAAAAAAAAAATAATAATAAAATAATAATGATAATAATAATAAAATAACAAACAAATAAATAAAATAAAATGATATAAAATAAGAATAAGAAAATTATTAATAATAATTAATAATTAAGAGTAAAGGAAATGGACAGCCTAAGCATTTCCCTCCTCCCCTAGGTAATTATCCAGCTGACCTTTGAATTTCCCCAAACTGTCAACCTCTACAACCCATGTAGGCAACTTATTCCAGTAATTTATAACTCGCTGGCTAAAATAAAACTTCCTGCAATCCAGTCTATACAATTCCCCCCATAACTTGAAATTATGGCCCCTAGTTCTAGAATCATTTAAAATCGTGAAAATGTCGTCCTCATTCATTTTGCTTATGCCTCTCATAGCCTTAAAGACCTTAATCAAGTCTCCTGTAAGGTGCCTAGTTTCCAAGTTCTGCAACCCACATATTCGAAGTCTTTCCTCATATGGACACCCTTTTGCTGATCTCACCAGGCGAGTTACGGGCGTCTGGACCCTTTCAAGAAGCACAGTGTCTTTTTTAGGTGCGGTCTCCATATTTGAATACAGTATTCCAAGTGTGGTCTAACAATAAATAGCCTTATACAATGGGATTATGACGTCCTTATCTCTACTAGCGATTGGAACTAGATAATCGATAGGACACCATGGGCCTGCCTTACAACCTCTTCTTTCTTTTCCCTCCTCCCTCCGGAATGGGCCCCCAGAGGAAGCTGGCCCACTTTCTGGCAAAACTAGGTGAGCCAGAGTCTCTATTGAGATAGTACGTGTTTTGCTGGGACTGGGCCACCTTCCCGTGGTGTGTATTGATGTCTAACGGCACCAGGGGTTTCCCCCATCTCCGCCCCTTCCCGTGGTAAAGTGTAAAGTAAAGTGTAAAGTGTATTTAGGGTCATACGGCACCAGGGGTTTCCCCCATCTCCGCTGCCTTACAACCTGTCTACAATGGTCGGAGAACTTCACATCTGACCGTATCGTAACACCCAAGTCCTTTTCCTCCACTACAGGCTATAGTTCAACTACGCCAAGTGTATAAGTTATTTTGGGGTTACTGTTCCCCAGGTGCAATACATTACACTTTGCTGGATTAGACCATAGCTGCCATTTTTCTGACTATCTCTGAAGTTTATGCTTGGCGGAAATCATTAGCTAATCTACCAATCTTTACATCATCTGCATATTTATACATTACGCCCTCTATCCCTTCATTGATGTCATTTATGAAAATCAAAAACAACAGTGGTCCTAATACTGATCCTTGGAGAACCCCACTTCTTACATCAACCCAATCTGAGGAATAGCCATTTATTACAACTCTCTGCCTCCTGCCCTGAAGGGCAGGGGGCAGAGAGTTGTAATATCCATCTAAGGTTTTTAGATGGATATCCATCCTGATATCCATCTAAGGATTTTCCCAGTGATTACAGCCTGTTCCAGCTTATAAAGCAACCGCTCCTGTGGGACTGAGTCAAAAGCTTTGCTGAAATCTAAATAAACAATGTCGAAATTATTCCCTAAATCCAACTCGTGAGTGACCGTTTCAAAATAGCGAACCAAATTTGTTAAACATGATTTTCCCTTTACAAAACCATGCTGAGTATCCTTGAGAATTTCAATTCGATCCAAATGATCCTGAATTCCACCTTTGATCATTGCCTCCATGATTTTCCCTACTACTGAAGTCAGACTGACAGGTCGATAATTTCCAACTTCACTCGTAGAGCCACCCTTATGTATTCGAGATACATTGCCACTTTTCCAATCCAACGGAGTCACTCCCGAGTCCATTGATGCTCTCATAATTAGGCTCAATGCACTCACTTGCCGCCGCCCTTAAGATTAGAGGGTAAATGCCATCAACTCCAGGAGCCTTACTTGGCCTGTAGGCTTGAAAGTTTTCTCATTAAATAAACATGTGAAATTATAACATCATTAATTACATTTTTTTTGCAATTTCACTCCCAGAATTTCTCGTTGACGTGAAGTGTTTTTCTTCTGTAAACATCGATGCAAAGTAACTGTTGAGTTCATCTGCAACTTCATCTGGGGTATGTAATACTGTCTCACGTCCATTACATAAGGGTCCGATCTGGTTTGTCCTTCTCTCCTTTGCATTTATATATGTGAAGAATTCCTTATCCTCCCCCTCTTTGCTTTCTTTGCCACCAGCGATTTCTCCTGATCTGCCTTTTCCAGCCCACCTTTTCAGTGGCATTATTGCAGATCACCTTGTAGCTGTTATAGGCTTCAGTACTTTTTATTGCTCTGTAACTCGCTCTCTATGAGATATCCTCCCAGTTAAAGTTATTTAAGCTCGCTTTCCTGGCATTTGCTACCCGCTCATTTGAAACATTTCTGCTCTCAGAACATCTTGCTAATACGTTCTGTTGCGGTATCGATAGAGATTCATGAAATTTTACATTTACTTTAATTTTTAAATTAGTCATTATTCGTGTCGTCCTGGTGGTCAGATTTCAACCTATTTTTTATTGCTTAGTAAACTCCCACGTATAGTGGTTATTTGGTGTCCTTGAAATCAATGGTTCTTTAACCGACGAGGCAACATTCCCACGAGATGGTATATTCAACGTGCACAATCTTCAGCCTTTGTCAGTAGAAAATTCTCACGCCATTCCAAGACGTGTTTGGTGTCCATACGTGGGTCGGCATTTTAGGTGATAACTTTATTAATAACGGGTTCCTTACCGATGATCATTACTTAGTTTTTTCCAGCCGACATTGCCAACACTCCTGGAAGATGTTACTTTAAGTGTACGTGCCAATATATACTTTAGTCAGTCGGAGCATCTCCACATTTTGGCGAAAAGTAAAAACATTCTTAAATTATCGTTACTGGAATCACTGGATTGGTCGCGGAGGTCCCATTTCTTGGCCGCCACGTTCTTCTAACATTAACACTTTGTGGGAGACCACTCGTGATGCCCCACCCGAAACACTATGACCTTAGTGACCTTTATGACTTAAGCAGCTAGTGATCTCGGGAATAAAAGCATAATGCTGTTTCAAACGCCCCCTGCATTCACAGGCTCAAATGACGAAAAGAATACAAAGACAATCGCAGAAGTATATCACCAACTACAAGAACGATTGTTCTTCTCGAAGCATGCCCAGTACTTAAAGGAAAATATCAAGAGATACACTGCTTTGTTAGCCAGAATAATAACGCACGAATGGACCCTCAAATTTAAGGCAATAATTCTAATTTAGTATGTGTATTTGTGCCAAACTTAATATATGACTCCTGCGTCTAGTACAAAAGAGCTCTCAAGAAATCTGTACAGAGAACACCTAGACGCAGATGGAACAGAATTCCCTCCGTCCACCTCCACAGCAGCCAGATCAGTGACAACTCGCGCTCTCCAGACCCTAATTTATTCGGGTACTTAATTTATTTCCCTGCTGAACTTTTTTTATACCACTTCAGGAAAGAGAGGATGTTAAACATCTGGAAATTTCGAGTAAACTTCGATATTAGGCGTGAAAAAGACAAGAATACATAATGAGTCAACTAAAGTTTTTGGAATAACTGTAAAAAATCATTGCCACCAAACTCTTTATTCCGGAGGTTCTTCCTTTCATTTCAGAGAAAACTAGGTGGATTTTCTGTGTCTGTATCTGTATCTGTTGTAGTAGGGTTTTAGGACCATCAGCGACTAAGGCCATATTGCTCGGTGTATATTGTCTTTAAATTCCATATGTCCCGAAGTCTATTTTCTGTTTCCGGGAGGAAAACCCATGATACTCTCGCTTGAAACCGACTAACTCAGCCACGTTGTGAAAAGGCCCATAAAAATTCCTCCTGTCACCGAGCTCAGGCCTTTAACACCCGGTGTGGGGAGGAAGGTGATCCTACCAATTGTGCTACCCACCAGGGCGGTCTTCTTCCTGAGAGGACACGGCATGTTCCATTAGAAAGAAGCTGATGTTATTAGTTGCTGTAACCTCTCCAAATTTCCGGTACTGAGCAGATGAGAATTGAATTGATAATGGACATCGCCTAAACGGGATATGAACGTGTTCTAATCAAGATAAAAATAATTCCAAGGCATTCCCTAAATTTTTGGAGTGTCTTCGCACATCGCTCCAGAACATTTAATAGATCCTTTCATATCCAGCACGTCCGTAAATTTTTGGAGTGTCTTCGCACATCGCTCCAGAACATTTAATAGATCCTTTCATATCCAGCACGTCCGTAAGAGGACCATCCTCGAACTAGGCCACCTACATATAGCTTAGGAGTGGGATTTTCAAAACGTCCCCACAGCGCCTTCATTGCTGACATTAGCGAGACCTCCTTGCCCATTTGAGATCTTCATAGCTGAATCGAGGCTCCATCCACATTGTGGGATCTACTTTTGCGAACTCCCATCCTATACGAGTACCAACGCATAAAAAATTATCTATCACAGCGGAGCATAACCGTCAGGACACCGTATAGCAAATTCCACTCCAAATCTACAGAGGATGTCCCCAAGGCTCTGTCCTGGGTCCCCTACTATGGAACATCGTAATTGATGAGTTCCTGAACATAGACCTGCAGAATGTCCAGTCTCAAGCATATGCAGTCCTTACCCTTGCCGCAGATACTAGATCCCAACTGGAACCTGGATGAAAAGCCCGAGTTTCCGGGAGAACAAAACCATGTACTGATAGTCAATTTTCCCCACTGAAGTATCTGATTGATTTATGAACAATTTGGGCTGCCATTGGGCGTAAACGCATCTTCATTCCAAAAATATAGATTAGGGACTCCGCATATTTATTTTATTATGAAAGTTACAGGGGCAGAGTAAATTGACCAGCTGTAGTCCAGCTGGAAGATTAGAAGTCAGATTTTCTGACTGTTTGCTATGTGTACCATTTGACGTCTTCTAGCATTAGTAAACGGATATAAACGAACTTCCTTTCTCTCCTACTGTAACCTGAAGATGTGATAAAGTGAAAGCGTAATATTTCAGCATAAACTTTGCTTAACAGACAACCCCAAAATTGCATCTTTTGGTAAACAGGCAGATACGCTTATCGATTGGTGCTGCCATCCGTTGTACGTTAGGACTAATTCTTCAACTTCATATAATCCATAATCGTGACTTTTATAAGAAAACTCGGATTACACATTTAAGTGTGCATGATTTAAGTTAATGGTGTGAGTTATTCGCAAAGGCACATTAAAATGTGAATTAAAAATACTACAGACAGTAAAATGTACATAAATTGATTGCTATACACGTTTCTGTCATTTAGATTGTTTATTAGCTTTTTCATATTGAATTACACCCACTGTCATTAGATTATAGCAAACAATAATTGATTATTCGTAGAATTTCACATCTGTCTCTCTTACAAAGAGCATTCCTAAGTTTCCTTTACAACATTCTGATGTTTTCAAGTACACTTCAGGGTGAGCACATAATATTAAATTGTCGATAGAATCAGTTAATTAGACTCATTGATTATTTGTGTGTTCTTCTGGACTTATCTGCGTGATTTATCTCTGCTGAGAGGTTTAAATCAAGGAAATTGTCTCAAGTAACCTAATGCGACAATTTTTAATTCGTATAATTCATCACCATGGCGTTTGGGTTTCTTTTAAATGCCATCTTCTTATCTGCGATTAAAATAATTGTGGGTAGAATTTCATTAGATGAAGTACTGGTTGTTTAAGGACGGTGGTCGTATTTTAAGTGTTTGCCATTGCAGTTGATGGTTTGATAAAATAAATGGATGCTTACTCTTATTGATTCAAAAACCGCTTAAAACACAGAATGAATTATAAATATGATATTTGATTTATTACTATTAAAACTCGGTACTATCTTATATCTCGCAAAAGGATCGTTCTACTCCTGTGTTTATTCAGTTTAAGCCAGGCTCCTCCTGTTGTTTGGTTACTAGAAAGTCTCAGCACAGCTGAGGACTGTTTCTGGCCATTGACATCTTCCACAAAGAAGATATCGCATTATGTTCAAGAATGTTTTTGTGGCCTTTTCTTCAATTTTGGCGATGCCACCCACTTTAGAAAAGCAGAGAAACCCCAGATCATAATGGAACCACCACCGTGCTTGACTGTAGGCATTAAACAATGTGGTACCATTTTATCTTCAGATGATCATTTCACAGAAACTCAAAGCTTGGATCCAAACGTTTCAAAATTAGATTCATCCGTCCACAGTACGTTTTTTTCACTCTTAAATGGTCCAAAGTTGATGGCTCTTGACCAAGCCAACCGTTTCTTTCGATTTTCCGATTTCTGTAAGGGTTTTCGAACCGCTAGACGACCATGAATCCTGCTTGTTTATGACGAAGTTTAACAATGGATGTAGCCACGCTGTTCCGAATGAACTCAGCTCCGATTTGAGGTGCAGTAAGTGTCGATTGCATTCAGAAATCAGTGTTATGGTCTTATCTTGTGCTTCCATTCTTACGCACAGTCGCCCTGATCGTGGTTTTTCCTGTAAACTGCCAGACTCCTTGAATCGTCGGATGGTAATTTGTACTTCTTTAAATGAAACACCTAGTTTTTTGCCAATACTTCTCATGAAATAACTTTCTTTATACAAATATATCATAGCACACTTCTTTTTTCAACCCCCACTTCTTATTCCTTGCTATTTTTATCACGAAACACACAAGCTTACACCAAACACTCTTTCTGAATGATGTGTTCGATTTTCTAAGTTGCGACTCTTACATCAAATTTATATTACTGTAAAACACTCTAGAATAATCTAAAAACCTTCTATAATATTGAAATAGTACTCCTACTTTGTGGAACCATCTACAACGTTCTGCTGCATTCAAGAGTATCCTAACCTTTAAGCACATTATGGCCTCATCTGCCAATGCGCCATTAAACAACTGTTCCTCTGAATTGGCATCCGTAATTCCACCTCTGTATTTCAACTTCAAACTCACAAAAACAACTTTTCTTGTTCCTTATTTATTCCTTCAACTTCCATTTTATGGAACAACCTCCCTTCAGACGTATCTCCTGAAAATTACAGTCTACAGAAATTGCAGTCTAATATCAACAAGTATTCTCTTTTATCTTCTCGAACTTCAACCCACGCGCGGTATTAAGTACCACCCAGTTCTAATACCTTTTATGTTTGAGGGTTTCATAAAAAAAATAGAAACTGACATGATTCTAAAGTAGCTGGATGCAAGAAACATCTTTGACATTATATATGAAGTTTTTAATACGGTTACTTGTGACAGGTTATTGTATAAATCATATCATTGGAAAGATCCAACCGGAGTTAGATGAAGGACAGGAGGCAGAAGGTGGTCATAAATGGGTTGTGTAGAATAGCAAATGGACTACTTTGGGATTAGTGCTCGGATTTCTTTTGTTTCTTTATCTTCTTAAATGATATTGATGAGGGAACACATGGAGAGTTGTAAAAGTGTCAGACGTAGAGAATTTCACTTGGGAAGCAGAAATCCAGGAATAGTTTATTGGCTGTGGGGAAAACAATTTAAAGTATGCACTGGAGATGAAAATGGCTTGGAGATTACGATGTAGAAAGACATGAAGTTCAATATGCAGTGTAAGGAGGCGGCAGGAAAATACATGGTGTTTTATGATCAGTTGGAACTTTGCAAGTAGAGAAAACGAGGTGATTACTTTCTTCATAAGACGATGATGCCACCACACTTGGAATGTATCCTGGTCTCGACACCGTATTACAGAAAGATATGACTACTTCTGGAGAAGGTCAAAGAAGGGCTACTAGATTGGTGAAGAGCTATCGATTGAAGGGTGACAGACCATGAGAAGGACCAGTGAAATTAATAAGGGGAGGGGGGTATTCTCACTAGTGAATTAAACAAGAACTGCAGGGCACAAATATAAAATCTTAGGGAGTAGACTAGATCCTATCAAACTTACCTTCAGACTGTGTGCTAGGGAAGTTTGGAATAAGTTGCCTGCAGGGTTATCCGAGTTGAAGGAATTGAATAGGCAATTGTTGACTGTGGGAATAATATAACATGTGTGGCATAATGATGCAAGGAAGCGAAATTATTCCGAATCTTCTTTAGAAGATTCAGAATAATTTCGCTTCCTTGCATCATTATGCCATTTGAATACTAATAAGGTCCTGAATGAGTTACAAATATTCGGCTATTTCTACATTCATTTGAATCTGAATATATAGTGCTGTTAAAATTAATTGCAACAGTTTTTTTGCAAAATTTTGCTTTTATTGGGAATATTTAAATTTCTGCAACACATGGATGACAGATACATTCATGAGCCGAAACATCATGACCACCTACCTGATAGCATCGACTCCACGAGACCGCGGAAAGTGTCCTCACATTCTTGACTTCCTTCTGGTCAGAAGGAAATCCCAGAGTTCGGCAACGAGCGTGGCACATGGTAGTGGACTGGCAAATGTTGGTTCCGCACGCATCCCACAAATGTTCAATGGGATTGATGTAAGGAGGAACTTGGCAGCCAGGGGACCACACGAAATGCTTAGACCTGATTCTCGAACCATTCCTGCGCAATGAGGGCGTTATGGCACAGAGTTTTGTCTTGTTAAAAGAGTCCAGTGTCGTCTGGATACCCTGTCGTCATGTAGGGCAAAACGTGGTCCGAAACAATTCCAAGGTAGGATTTGGTGGGGAGAATCTGTTCAATGGAGATGAGGGGACCCAGTGTTGTCCATATAATCATCCTCCAAATCATGTTGCAGCTGTTCACAAGACGCCATCGAGTAAGCACTCATCCACCGGCATGATGGAGCTGAAACCTTGATTCATCAGACTGCGTGACTATTTTCCATTTGTCCACTGTCTAGGAACGATTCTCCCGTACCCAGTGAATTCGCAGGTATTGATAACGGTCGGTCAACATGGGCACATGAACAGGTCGCCTACTTCGTTGACCTATCCCCAAGAGCGTTCGCTGAATGGTGTGCTCGGAAATGTTTCTGGACGTCTTGGTTGTAGTCTGATTTTTAATTGAGAAATAGCGAGCCGTCTGTCGCTCTGGACAGCACGTGCCAACCGCCGTTCGCTTCGACTCTCACCTAGTGGTGGTCTCCCCGTCCTGACTCGAGTTGTTGTGTATCCCTTCTCAGACTGTTCCTGCCACGCCTTCATTATGTCGGCCCAAGATCACATGGTTTCTTTTTCGTCCAGTAAACAAGCAAATCGACCACAGAACCCGTTCAATCTACAGATAATACATATATGGCTCAATATCACATTAGTCGCTAATGCTCATAAAATCCTACAATAACGAATTAAATCATGGAAATATGACCAAAATTCCAACGTTACACATGGATTTTTTTTAAACGTAGATTAATTGGAATTAAATATCGGTATGTACAAAATCGTAGTATAACGTATAATAGATTTCATGATTTCATACACACTAGCGTCATCTTGACATCTGCATAACATAAAATTGATTGAGGTTTTCCACATAATCTTTTGAGATACTGTAATACCAAGCACTATTAACAGCTTAAATTAACTCTCTACGATTTGTAAGGTTCTTTGGTGTGTTTCTGACTTGAAAGCATCTCAATGGTGGTCTGTATTATCTGTTATTTCGGGTTCTTGCTAAATATTTTGTTTATTAATTATTTCTTTCTGTTATTGTTGTGCGTCTGTGCGTGTAGTACAGTGGTATCGTCCCCATACCAGGTGAAAGAGGCCCAGGTTCGAATCCCGTCAATGACACGAGTATTGCAGTTAAAAATTTTATTTGGATGTGCGATGATAAATAACAATGAAATTGTAATAATCCTTCAGCTCGAATAGTTCTGTCTAAAATATGTTTTTGACTAAACTGCATCAACTCCGAATTACATTGCGCATTATTTTCTTTCAAAAGCAGCAACGCAAGTCTTACGTTCGGTATTTTCGAGCGAAACATAAAGGCGAAGGTCTCAACTGCTTAAGAAAAAATAAAGTAAAATTTAAGTAACTGCCAGTAGAGATTAATGCGATGATTCATTTTTAGTAGCCCGTAAGAATAAAATTTGATTAGTACAGCTACTTAACATATTGTAGGTAGGATAGCCCCATTTATTTACGGGACTAGGGAAGAAACAAGTGTCAGGGTTATTATACTTCCAGAGGGAATTAAGTGGAAAGGGTAATTGTAATTATTAGCGTCGTCATACCATTGCTCCTCATTACCATAATGGATTCATCAATACAGACAACTTGTGCATTGCGACACTACCTTCTCCTTACTGGATTCGTAATTTAATATTGGGCTGTCTTAGTGGTACCCTTTTGCTGCTTTTAAGTTTTCTGTTTTTCATTTATATCCGGGCGCGTTATCCTTTCGAGGTCATATTTGTTTTAGATGTAAGATTTAATGTGAAGATTCCTCTCTTAGTGAATTATTAAAAAGAATAAAGTTTTCATTATAGATGATAGTGACTGGGGCATTTTAATATAAATAAAATTAGATAAATTCGTATGCAGTTAGGAGGGCTGTTCTGTCTGCTCCTATTTATTTTTAACGGCCACAAGATCTATCATAATGCAATGGTCTTCATTCTCACAGCAGAACAGACTTTTTCCTTCACAAGCCCTCGCAGTTAGCACAGTGGTTATAAAATCATTGCTCTCCTTACACCAAGTTGAAATGACCTGTGTTCGAATCGCATCAATGTCGGGAGGAATTTTTAAGGTTTTTTACAATGTGGCTAAGTTAGTCAGTCTCAGGAGGGGATAGTGTAGTTTTTTATACCGGAAACTCGGGTTTTTCATCCAGCAGCCGCCAGTCGACGACAAAACACAATTTACAACCTAATATATAAGACGGAGCATGGTTTAAGTCGCGGATGCGCTTATAAACCTACCACTACAACAACAACAACAAATGCTGCCTTCACAACAAGTTGTCTTCGTATTTCACTAATTTCAAATAAATGACCTTAGTATAAGGTTAGTAGTCTATTTGTTTAAAAAATGGCCCTGCTTTGACAACCTATTTCAGGCCGTACTGATCCCTCATCAAATAGCCTCTATTAACAACACTTACACAACGCAGTTTTAAAGTTGGTGTATGTGAGCTGCCATATGGTATTCGAAGGTATAGAACTTCAAAATGATTAAATAACAGTAGAAATTTGAAAATTTTTAAATCTGGATAAATAAAATTTAGGGTTAAAGTAGATTTTCCTTTTATTTCATGATTAATAGCCAAATTTAAGTTAAAAACTGTAGAATTACACATCTATTCTCACTGGTTTATATCGATAAAACTATGTTTACTGACTTAATACCATCGCGTATTACTTTCATTGGCTGTCTGTTTGCCTACCTACAGCTGTTATTGCGCACTACCCTCACCAACTGGACACAATTGCTATTTCTCTAGGGTTCGTGTTTGTGTCAGTGTTGATGGCCAGGTCGAAGGTGAATGCCCTTTTTCTCCTATGAGCTCTGTAACAGTTGGTGGGTGTATCTGTAGGAGACACCTAACATATCTGCTGGCACCGACGAGTGATAGGACGTGAGGCTTATCGTACTCGTTACTAATTAGACCGCAAGACTGCTGCTGCTGTTGACTTCTAGTAAGCCAAAAGTTATCTCGTTCTGTTCACCTAAAGAGAGATATTGATTGACATATTGTCGAAAAAATCGGTGGATTCAAGAAGATTCCTTGCAAAGTAAACTGTCCACTGTAATTAATGTCCCAGCAAGACGCGTTTAAATATAGCGCTGAAATGAATTAAACTGAAATGAACCTGCAGAAGTTTTCCTTCGCTTTTTTTTTTAAGATAAACACATTTACAATAAGTAGAATCTTATTCTTAAAATCGATAAAAACGTGCGAGAGCATTTAAAGAAATTCAACAAAAAATGGAATTTAAAAGCCGGTACTAATTCGTGATATTTCGCGAATATTAACTTCAGAAATGAATTTTCATTTCATATTTTTAATTTATAATTATTTGATCATATTGGATAAAAAGGGTGTGTGAATAAATTTTCGTTCGCTAATTATCAGAACGAGAAAAATAAACAAAAATATTATAACCACAATTAATTTAAATAATAAACTTTTATTTATATTTAATTAATATTTTTAATTAAAACCATCGCCCGACAAAAGAAGCAGTGCTTCTTAAATGAATTTTTTTCTGTATGCTACAAACAAAAGACACATATGAGTGGTACAAAAAATTATGAGACCAGGCTATGTAAAGTTTATTTTGAAAGCGTTAATATCTTATAAAAATAATATGAAAAAAAAAAAAAAGACACATATGAGGGGTACAAAAATTTATGAGACCAGGCTATGTAAAGTTTATTTTGATAGCTTTAATATCTTATAAAAATAATATGAAAAAATATGTAGGTCAGTGTCATATGTCATCATCAGTAATTCAGTCTTGCGACTGGTTGGTCAGTTCCTCTAATGAGTTGTCGCGCCATCTCTCTCTCCTGTTTCATATTTAGTTTCTAAATTTATTTCTTTTTTACGTTTGCACGTGGAAGAAGAATGAATAGCCAGCAAATCGAGCAAAGTTCAATAATTTTTAACTGTTAATCTTTTCGTCTGTCTAAAGGAATCAGTTCTAAAACAAAATTGCCATAATTAAAAAAACAATTACAAAACAGAAGAACCAAAATGTCTAAACTTGAAAAAATACTCAGTTTTCCATGGGACCGTTTTAATAATAGGACATGAGCATTTGGAAATGTCTAGAGTTTGCGCGATGGATTTCCAGAAACTTTTCCGTTCATGACTACCATCAGAAGAGAATTTAAAATTAATTTTTGTTAATCCAGATATAGTTCTATCCCATTTGGTGACTAGCGACCGAAGCATGCGAAGCATGGTTACATTTAATTCGTCTTAAACACAGGAGCTCCAATCCCGCAACAAAAGTTTGGAGCCCAACCATCCCTTACAGTGCAGATCTGGCCCCAAGTGACTCTTATCTGTTCAGAAACACGGATGCCTTATTTTATACCCACTCTTATTGTGTCTGTAGTATGATTGGCCGTTTTAGCATAAACACACAACGAAATAATAATCCAATCATAATAAAAACGCATTGACCCTGTGAGAACCGAGCCACAGAATTATAAGAGTTTCCTAAAATAAGATGAAGAACACTCAGTTGTTTCCCATTTTAGAAAGCTCAGAAGAATACACGCATTTCAGATAACCAGATTAATTACAGAAGGAATATACGTTTCCTCAGCATTGAATTTTCGTGTATTTTAATCGAAAAATACAGGTTACGCAAGAGAGCTGATTGACGGGCACAGAAGAATTGTGTTCAGAATGGGAAGCCGAAAAACTGAGGCACGGTGAACCTTGAGAAGTTCCATTTTCTCTCGACATGTCTTACATTATTGTATTCATTCGTCCAGCATAAAAGTACGTATTCGTACGACTGTCATTTCCAGATGATGTTGCAACCAAAAGAAGCCTGGATACTGCATTAAGGAACAGTATACATTTCTTCGGGCAGGCTGTCTAGAGTTCTTGGTGATATATCAAAGGAAAGCTTTCTTCTCCGAGGGCCCCATCTTCTAATCAAGTTTCCGTACAAGCAAAGAATGTCATCAAACATCGGACAAAAAAACACAAGATAGCCGCACAAAGATAAATTTATTTTGAATATGCTGAGTTCGGGTGACCTTGGTACTTTTCAAATTGCTGCTCCATTCTCGCGAAGTCTGCAATGTTTTGCTTTACTGATAAATGTAGCTGAGTCATTAATATTATATATAAAACCCTTAGGATTACGTCTCAGAAAGGATATTATATATTTCTTTCTCGTTAAATGAATTATTTTTAGGTCCATGCAAACCGCTTAACTTGACAACAGTGAATAATGAGAAATTTTTGGTTTTAGAATACATACGTCATAACCTCCTAAAACTATGGATACTTCGAACAAGATTTAATTATATGTAGCTATGGGATACTAAAAAATAAGTTAAAACCTGTATTAATCCAATAACTCTTTAGATGTGTCCTTTCTTTTAGAAAATGAAACGAATTATATCTGCTATTTAAATTACAAAACTGATTCGGCGAATGTGGATCCAAGGATAAAACTGGATTCAAGCCTGGTTCCAGGGAACAAAAATAAGTTTATGGGATCTATTTCCAGGATGTGAATAATTTCTGTGGATTAATTTAGTTCTCACTTGTAACTCGATGGAAAAAAACCGAGTTTGGATCCCATCAATGACGCCAAGAATTTATATGGGCTTTTTCACTGCGTGATTGAGTTAGTTGGTCTCAGGCGTGGATAGCAAGGTTCCCCCAGGGAACTCAGCTTTTTATTTTTGTAGAAAAATAGCCAAATCGGTTTGAGACTGCCCGAAAGGTAGGTTGGTTGTTTAAACTAAGAGTCAAGGCTGTTAAAGCCATGAGATGCCACTATTCGTGTTTGTAAATTGAAGCCAGAAGTTGTCCATTATATAAAAACGCCAATCATAGCAGCTGTTCTTAACAGAGAGGGCAGGAAATTTTATTTTATACTCGTAGCACTTAAGGCTGATCAAAAATGCATGCGATTATTATTATATACAACGAAATGAGTATTTCGGATGTTCATTCGCTCGTCAAATAGAGGCATTTATGACATCTAAGTTTAAATTACAAAAATTAACTTTTATTTTAGCGTGCTTCGCTAATGCATTTTATCTATCGATAAACAATTCAAAATAATTCGGCTTATTCGGGTAAACCAAAGCCATTGACACTGGATTCAGTGTGCCAGAACTCTGTGATTAAGCGACATCTCTTTCAGTTACACTTATATTATGCGAAAAGCGCATTGCTGCAATCCAAACTGCAGAAATATAATGGAATTATTATTCGGTTGTTTGCCCATTTCCTCCTGAAATCCGTGCGGGTTCAGCCCCTTACAATGGTCGTATTTTAACCTCTGTAGTTTATGGAACTTGTGGTGAATTCTACCATTTCCGGAATTTTGCGTAGAAATATTTTATACAAGCATCGACGCCATTATAAAAATATATATACACGCTTGTTATTTTATCTAACAGCTGGGATTTGCAGGGTTATTTTCACTCGAAACTGTAGTCAGCAAAAGTATGGTTCGCGGAATATTTTTGCGTCTGTAAATTGCAGATGCGTTCCCAATAAAATATTTATTCGTGCTGTATAACGTTCCCACTTACTAATTTAACGTATTTTTGATTTTTACTATTCAAACAGAATAGAACAACCATAATTCCATAGCCGTGCACAATTTGAACGCATGTATATACCTTTTTTATCTTCTATAACGGAGTATATCCTAGAATTCTTTTGCTTATACTTTTGGGACATCGTGTGGGTGCGTGTGGGCACCTGCGAAGCGATCTGATTGAGGTGTATAAGGCCTTCAATGGGTTGAGCAGGCTCCAATGCTGATTGGGTTCTTACTCTTGCTCAGATTACGAACCTGAGGTCATAAATTAAAATTGAGGAAAGACAGTTGAAGATCAGATTTGCGGAAGTTTGCCTTTAGCCAGAGGGTGGTTAATTGCCGGAACAAACTTTCGCTTGTTGTAGAAGTTGATAGTTTAAATAAATTCAAGGAAGAGATAGATAAACTTTTGGAGCGAATGGATTGATAAAATGGGAAGATTTTCTTTAGACTAATGCTGAACTATAGCTCCATTAATAATAAGAATTCTTCAGTCTCCATCTAGATTTTAATGCATACCAATAAATGTTTCATAATTGCTGAATCCAACTTAATATTTCTGTTACCTCCAAAAAACACGTGCGACCCTCCTTTAAGTACACGACTCAACTCGAATACCATTGTTCTGGTGGAACAAATCATTTTGGAAGTGAAACTTCATGCTCTAGACAGTTTTCAGATGGGAGTAGCTTGCGTTCGTGGTTTGGCAAAAACACAACGAAAATGCGAGTCTAGCCATAAGTCAGCGCATTACAGGCACTCTGAAGAGCCAACTATCGCTAGACAATGTCCCGGTTCTCGTGTGATTACCGCAGTTAAGTACAGTTAGGCCTGGTTAGTAATTGGGAGGGTGACCACCTGGGAATATCTGGTGTAATTGAATTTTTGCCTTCCTTTCGTTTTCTTTTGTTAACCTGTGGTAAATATTCTTCCGATTTTCACGTATCATTTAATTTTGTTAACTGGTAAGGTAATGAAGCGTAAATTTGCGCTTTATATCTTTGCTTTTATAGCGTGTGAATAATATTCCTCCTAGTTTTGCTTATCACAGTCGCCGTGAATAGAATTAAAATTCAATCCATAAACGTGATCGCAATGACCGACTCCAACTACATATCGTATAGCGAATGGTATTTTGTTATGAAGTGTCCTTTGTAGAGTGATTTTATCGGACAGTGAACCAATCTTAAAGCTGGGGGATCCACTGTAATGAGCGTTATAAGACGTGTATAGTACACGTGCAAAGAGCCCGTCGACTGACAAAAAACCGCCAAGAAAATGCCACATGAAATGATTCTTCCCCTTCCCCGCACCATTGTATCACTACTATGCACGAGCGACGCATAACCCAATCAGTACCCCTACTGACTTCGCTATGCTATTTTTTTTCGTCATTCTCTATTTAATAAAAAAAATTTCGACTGAAAAGAATTCATAATTCAACGTGCCGAAGACTAATAGTGAGCGTTGTAAGGCGTATACAACACGTATTCGTGCAATACGACCACCAAAACCACCTCCATTTGAGTACAAAGGAATGATTTCAGCTATTTCAACAGAGGAAGCAATTACAGCGTGCGATGGAGTTGAACAAAGAAGCCGGATAAGATCCATCCACAACTTCACAGCCTTACACCTCGCCAGAAATGTCAGAAATGAATTTGGAAAAAGAAATCATGGAAGTTGATACTGCAAATGAATACGATGAAGAGTCCTCGAAGCTCAGTTGTAAACGAAGTACTCCATCAAATCGAAGTACTCCAGCATCCAAGCGCAGTTTAAACGCGGATAATTATTTCGGTTCAGTCTGTCCCGTGTGTGATCGGCTTTGGTTCAAGAAGGATGTGCAGATTGTAGCAGCTCGAGATCACGCTCCTCTTCAAACGTAATTTCCAAACGAGGATGTAAGTCAAATGTTGGCCTGTGACAGCTCTCGTGGCTCTCTCAAGAACAAAGTGATTCCGGCTCTCTCAAGAACAAAGTGATTCCGGCTCTATCGAAGTAAAATGATTTTAAATATCGTCCGATACCACAGCACTTGCCGAAACTATATGTGGTAATGGAACGTCTCATATCTCCAAAGCTCCCATTCATGCAGATTCGTCTTCTGCGGCATTCATATGGTCAATAAGGGATCCTCTGTCAAGTGATAAATGTTCGCCTAAAGAAATTTCATTAACTTCCGCTATTCGTGCTCGACACAAATACAACTTTTTTTTTTTTTTTTTTTGCTACTTAATAATAAGCATAGCTCGAGTTTTCTTCTTTTTTTATACGCATGTCGGTAATGGTAGACTGCATCTTCGCACATATTTTCATTTAATGTACTTCCCATAATCGAAAAGGAATTTATTTTTGCGATTGAATCCTTAATTTTGCCCGGCAGTGTTAGGTGTAATAAATGTGTTACCTAATTTGGTCTTCTTTTCTCCAGTTTCGGAGTTTCAAAGTAAAAAGAAAACCATCCAATATCTTTCAGCGAGTTTTGCCGAAATGAAGTGCCCCATTGCGTTTCTTAGAAAGTCTGAGCATCAAATGAAGTGTTTGGAAATGCAGAGTTCGTATTCACCCGAGACGACAAATTCCATTGATAACGACCTTCGAACACCCTTTTCATCAGAGCGGGCCTCTGATGTAATGCACTTTGACAACATGCGATCGCTGATCCCACTAACAGTGGAGTTAAAATTACATTTCGAGAATAAACATTGGGTGTTTCGAAATCATTTCTTATGCAGTTTTCTAGGAACCAAGTTTTCTTTAAACAAATTTCTTTGATGGCTGTACACTGATATTCCCTCAGTAGACAAGAAGCCATCTCTCAAACTGTCACAATTGTGCACTGGAAAAGGATTTAGCGCAGAAGAAATTTCAATGACTTTATTACATTTAAAAAGAAATTCCCGAATCAGAAAAATCAGTCGAATAAAAGAAAGTGGCTTTCATTGCTCTCCAGAAATCATCTCTTTAATCCATCGCATAAAGAAAAGAAGCGTTGTTTCTATTATTAAATAACCACGTGTTTATGTAACGTATTCATATATCGACTATCATAGCATTTTTGAAACTTTAATATTGGCTATTCCTTAAAGTCTGTTTCTCTCTTTTTTTCTAAGATGATACCATTTAATTTTGTTCAGAAATAATACACTAAAATAATTCCTCCATAATATTCTCTTAATAGCCATTATTGTGACTATTCTATTTATGTCTAATTTTTCATAGTTGATTATTTCTATAGCTCATAAATAAAATGTACTTCTTATCATTTGTGGTAACCCTTGGATACTCATGAACTCCACAGTATGGAAATCTTCCCAAAGAGTGGCCCACCTACTCATTGAAGATTCATATGCTAACTTAAACACAGAGCAACAATTACTATTGGATTATAGCTTGTACCATCATAACTTTTACCATCAGTGAGTGTTGTTTAAAAGCTTAACAGTCTTCTAGATCCACACATTGTTCAATCTGGCTCTGTGTTGATGTATTGTTGTATGCGATTGCTCCCTAAACCTTGAGGATTTCTATCTGAAAGGTTTAGAAGGACACTGCATTTAGCAACATGTATGTTTAAGGAGACCACATATTGCTGATGCATTCAAGAACTTCCAGCGCTTAATCAAAAAAGGTATGTACAATCATCTTGTTTAAAACAAACCTTATTGATTAGTGATCCTTTCAACGTAAATACTGTATTTTAATGCGAATATTATCAAAATTAGACATTGAATTTCAGGTTTTTAAGCTTTTTTGGACTTAATTGTTTTACTGAATTAATCAGCCACCATCCAGGATCCTCTATAACTAAGGCTGTGAGGAATCGAAGTATTGTAGCTTTCAGTTCCAAGAGATCCAACCAAACTTCGCACAAAGACCAATTAACTTGACCATAGTGTGAAAACGCTTATTTTAATGTTTTACTGTCAAGAATATATTCGAGCCAAGATTTTCCACAGTATGGGGATTATAGACAGGATGCTAGCCTCGGAGAACATTAATAAGAAAGGAAATATTTTAATTGAATTTTATCTTACAAATATCAAGGAAGGTTTTTCTGATTCTACCCCTGTACGGATTATTTTATGACGACTCCACGCTCTCTGGGGTAGTCTCTACTCTTCGTCCATTGGGGAAGAAATATTAAGGGATGAGTACAGCAGTATTCTTCTTCTAATCTGTAGATTTAAGTTCATTTCTGGGAAAATTTTCAGAGGGAGTGTTATCTGGGTATCCTCTGTGATGCACATTATATTGTAAATGGTTCTCCTTCTAGATCTACTTACAATACAAAGTTCAAGGACATCGTAACTCAAACGAAGATTCCTGCCGGCATTTCAGGTGTGAGTTATGAATTCCTTGATTGTATAGCCTGTGGCATTCATTCTTAGGTCGGTCTAGTTGACAAACCAAGCTGAACTGACGATCCTCTTTGCACCCGTTTCAGATTAGAACTTGGTGCATTATGAGAAGAATTTAAATCACTGAAGAAACGGGTGCTCGCCTTAAACTGGTTAGGACAACTAAAACTGGCATAATAGAGCTAACAGAAACGTGGTTCCACCCAGAAATTGAGGAAGACGAGTTCCGCTATGGTATATCTAATGTATTTTGGGAAAGATAGGGATTGAGAGGAAGGGGTGGTGGAGTCATGCTTTTTATCAAAAGCAACGTGAGCGTCAGTAAGGTGTGAATTAGTTGGAAGCAAAGGTATAATTAGAGCGAGAGTAATCTACAGAACAGAAGATTGCGAAGAGTATGGCAAGAGTTTCTACATGAAAATTGAAGGGATAAACAAATATGAAAATATTATAAGTGACTTCAGCCTGCTGCTAATTGATTATAATCGGTGGGAGGAAAATTCACCATGGCCAACAAAATTTTTAAATAAACTAGATGATTGTTATTTGTGTCAGCATATGAGAGAAAATACTAGGGGGTGAGAATATTCTTACCTCATCATTGCTCATGAATTAGGCGATATAACAGCGCTTAAAGTACATGAACCATTAACAGGTAGAGATCACGCACTCGTTATGTGACATCTATTAAATGGGTGGATTGCAGAGTGAGGGCAAATACACTTGAATTATGGAATACCTTTAAAAAAAAATCACAGAAGCAATGAATGCATACATACCATTAAGAAAATATTGCAAGAGGAGGATTCCCCAGACACTGGGGAATGTAAAGTTTCGCCCCTGACTCATGCTGCTAAATTTGTACATAAATTTGTAAATATTTCGTCGTTAAATCATCTGTTTGTGAAAACATTTGATTTTTATGTTGTAGGAGTTGCATATAATGTACATAATTAATTGTACGATGGTGTGCTTTACTAGTTGAATGGCCATGTAAGGGACGCAGACCATATTTATTTGTTTAATCAACTGATTTTAATAAAATAATATTAATGAAATTCTGTACCATGTACACAGTGTGCCCTGCCGCTAGCATATTTACATTTAAGTCATCGGCAGGCGTTAAAAACATTTTAATTTTCAAATATTAATAAAGTTCATGGATAATAATAATGACAGTGTTTTTATTTTATTAATAATAAACGATATGTTATACGTCCCCATTATGCCGTTTATTACGTGAGAAAATTTCCTCGATCACATGTTCATATTTTCCACTATCCTGAAAAAACTACTGCAATTTTCAGAAGTTTGAAAGTTTTTTACTTTAGTATAGAGCTAAGATGAAGCTCTATGCACAATTTCATTAAATTTTGTCCAGTAGAAGATAAACTATTGCTGCCATCATACAAGTACGATTGCAACAATACAAGTTACAATAATTCGCTTCTAACGGAAGCTGAAGATGAGCGTCACTTCCGTAACGATTTTCGCTACAAAATGTTTGTAATAACGCCTGTAAAAAAGTTTTTAACGTCAATAATAATAAATTTAGCAATGATACCAAGATGGAATTTTGGTGTAGACTAGGGGTGGGCGGGCAACCTCCGGCCAGCGAAAGGGCGTAATCTAGCCCGCGATCTTTTTCAAAATGTATAAAATAAACGGCCTGCCGTTTATTATATATTTTTGAATTGAAGAAATTTCTGACGTGCATGTAGAAATATTGATCCAGATATCGATTCACTGATAAAAATAAACAGTATCAAATCTCTCATTAAATACTATAAAAATAAAATATTGCAATTTTACCATCAGAGACTCAGAAGCCTGCTCAAAGCAAAGCTGAACGGATTGGAACATAGTAAAAGTCATGAACACCTATGCAGTCCCATTGCTAACGCCAGTCATCCGTGGAGAGACTGACAATAGCTTGGAAGGGAGGGGTTTGATAGACCTCATTGAGAAACAGAAAGCAGCAATAGCCAACCTGAAGGATTACTTCCAGAAAAACGCAGCGCCACTCTACCAGGCCATAAGGAAGATAGATAAGCAGCATATCCCCACTCAACCAGCGAGGAGTCCCTTCCCGTACACTTGGAACAAACGAAGCTAAAAAGATGTGCAAAGAAGACACTCCATGGCAGATACTATATGACCATCGAAAACCACGTAGATAAAATGGCTTCCAATGCAAGGCTCACGAACGGGACGGTCTTCCTCGATACTGAAGGATTCATGCTTTTCCATCCAAGACCAGGTAATCGATATCAGGAACCATAGAAAATATATCGACTACGAGCCCAGAGTGACAGATGACATATGTCAACGATGTCACATGGCCTCAGAAACGATCCAACACGTCACCCCAGGATGCAAGGTGATCATCCAGATGGATCATCCATGCAGCCAGAATAATACACCAGAAGTTAGCGAGGAAATATTATTTTATCAAATAAAGTGTACCGTATTAAAATTACGAACCCCAGGCCTTGGTAGAGACCCCAAGCTGTACTGAGAACTCACTATAATAACTGAAAAGACAGTCTCGCACAACAGACCGGACATAACCCTGATCGACAAGAAGGAAAAGGTTACATATATGATCGACATAGCGATGCCCAACCTCTATGTCGATCACATTTTCTGGAGGTTGCAACCTCCAGAAAACCACGAGGAAACGATCAGAAAGTATGCAGACCTAAGACAGGAAATCAAAGAGATGTGGCATATGCAACAAGTAATGACCATCCCAATCAACATGTCATCCATCGGTATATTGCCAAATAACCTATATAACAGCCTAGCAGCAATAGGTCTCCAAGAGAACAGCTACAAGGAACTCCAGAAAGTCGCAATCTTTGAATACCTGTAGGATAGGCAGAGAGTTCCTCGACCAACAGTAACACCAGATATAACAACCACCCTATGCACTTGGTACCAGTACCCGTCACGGAGTGAACGAAACCCGATCAGAGAGAAATAATAAATTATACACTTGGTGGGGTTGAATTAAAAATATTAGAGGAAGCAAGGGATCTGGGAGTTACGATTCTGAAAGATATAAAGTTTTATGTGCATCGTAAGCAGGTGGCCAGGAAAGGCTATGTTGTTGTTCTCTTTATGATTCATCTCATCTGAAACGCGACACTGAGTTTGAAAGGATCCAAAGACTGGCAACTCGCATGATCAGAACGGCAAAAGGGAGAAACCTGCTAGAGGACCTGATTGTGGTTTATAAAGCGGTTAGTAAAATGAATGAAGGTGGAATTTTTACTGTTTAAAGAATTCCAGAACTAGGGACCATAAATTCAAATTACAGGGGAAGTGGTTTACACAAGATTATAAAAAGTTTTCGTTTATCCAGCGAGTTGTTGATAACTTGGGGGGGGGGGGAACCTAAGAGACTGACAGTTTGAAGTAATTAAAGGGTCAACTGGATAGGGCATAATTCTTTGGCAAGTAGCAAAAGCCCGTGGCTTCCTGACACTATATGGCTAATACTCTACTAATTTTGATATTAGTGAAAATTCTTTGTGAATTGATTTAGATAATTCATGAAAAGATTTTATTGCCCAAGTATGGTGGCAAATCATTCAAATAGACGATGTCCAGAATTGGATTTTTATTTATTCAAGAAATACCCAAACAACAGACGAATCCTAGACATTTCTAAAACATATGACACCTTGGTTCCAATAGAAATTAAGTGAAATCGGTTAAAGTTTAGACGCACCTTTGAAAATTGAGGGTAGTTCCGTTTCCAAAAAATGTCGATTATACTCTGCACGCTTTAAAATTCAGCCAGTTCAGTTATAGAGCGAAATTCGATCCGAACTGTCAGGCAGTTCACATTTGCACTTCAGATATCCACGCGCCATCTTAAGAGAAAGCTCCACAGAAAATAAAGAACAATCAGGCAACAGATCTGATTGATCATGCACACGTCTTTACCATTACACAAGACATTTATCCAATAATGAAGATTAATACGTTGTTCTTACTTCTGCCTTTATTCAAAACAATGTTGCATTCATATAACTGCTAGCCCATCAGGTATCGATTTTGTGGAAACTTCACTCTCTGGACGTATTTTAACACTGTTTAATTAAAGTATTTTATGTCCAGTAATTTCTTAATGAAGCATTTATTACTGCAAAATATATTCTAAATAACTGTGGAAAGAGGGATACCTGGAAGAAAATCTCACCAACGCCTCCCGAAGCTGATTTAATCAAATATTGAGAATAAAGGGACAGGAGAAAATGCTTTCTGGGCTTCGCAAGACTCAAGTCGTTTTGAAGAATTAAAATTTCAAGACCTTTTGATTATAGAGATAAACACACCAACTGGAAACTTCCAGAAGAGAATTTTTTTGCATCTATTCTAGAAATAGTTGGGCCAACGGTATTTGTTTACCAGTTGGGGAAATGTTCTGCCCTAATGTGGAAGAATTACAGGTTGGCAAGCAGACCTCAGCATATTTAATCTATCCCGGCGTACATTGCCCTAATGTCCGGCGTTACAAAAACAGTGATAAGAATTTGAATGCGTTTGAAGGCGATTTTAAAGCCAGTTTGTTTTGCTAACTAAACAGCGATAAAGGTTTTAGGATGGAAACTCTTGCTCGTAGTGGGAACTCTATTACTACAAAATGCTCTAAAACAAAACTACATTTCCCAATGCAAATAGCTTTCTATCTTATCATCCACCTCGGTGCCTTCGTTGCGAATATTTCGCCCAGAGCCCGTACTTTCCGCACGTGATGTAAATACGACAATAAAGCAAACGGGTGTCACGCAGCCTAAGCTCGAAACGACGGTGTTCACAAGATATGGGGATTTGCAATGGAAATAAGGCCTAAGAGCTTTCGTGTAAACACGGAGCTGCGCGTTAAGGCTTAATAATAACTCGGAACACACAGATACGCACCACTATATGTGGTCAACACGCGAGTAATTCGTGTACAGCAAAATAGAAAGAGAATATAACACTTAAGTTGTTCTAAATATAACGCGTACGTTTTTATGCGAAGCACCAAAAGAGTCTGTTTGGGAGTTTAGTTGTGTGCTTAAAACAGATGATGGCAAATGAGACTGAATACTTGCTTTTAATAAGCCCAGTTAGCTTTTAAGCTGACTTCACGTATTTATCCTCGATAGCTGACAGCGCCTGTCAGCTTCCAACATTCGACAGATGTCCACTTGATCGCATGTGCGTCATAATTTGTTAACGAGGACATAAAGGATAGTTTTCTTTTGGAAGAGTTCTAATGGCACACGTTTAAAAACACTTATTGTACGCGATTTGTTAAATTATGTTTGGATTGAGTAATGAAGAACGCTTGATTTTTTTTGAAAATTGAAATCCTTTGAAACTTACATTAATCTTTATTATAATTTGTGGTCTGTAGGTATAGAAGGGAAGTTTCCGACTCCAAAAGGTGGTTCAAGGCAATGTTTTTCAACCAGCGACACGTGAAGAGAGTTTGAGGTAAGCCCATAAAAGTTTTAATGTTGGTTTAAAATCTTTTAAAGTTTATTTTAATGATCAAAATAGAAAAGTAATTTTTTTCTAAGATTATATGCGACGTGTAAGGATAATACGTACGAATAACTGCTCTCGTAGAACTTCGTAACGAAATCTTCTAGGGCCCTTGTGTAGATGGTGGAACCATCAGTGGTCATTTATTGCTGTGTTCCGACTTCACTCTTTCGGTGGAAGGACTGTTTGCAAAGTACTGTTGCAGTTGTATAACGTACTCTTCCAGTTGTACAAGAGTCCAAACAGGGACGGCGATCTACCCAGGACCTTTCAGGAAACGTTATCGTGGAAAATGTATCAAAATTTTCACTGAGGTGGTGCTCGGATCGTGAGATATGTGGTGACTAAGGAAACCAGCACATTGATTTCACCAGCAGCCAGTGGAGCTCTCAGTCCATGATGTCTCGCATTTTATGAGAGGATGGTACCGGTGCTCAACACTGCAGGCAATTAATTTTAACTAGGTGTTTCTCTTAATTATTTATCACAGCAGGCTGCTTATTCGAATGATACTAATTTAAGAATATTGGTTTTATACATGGGCCCCGAGACATATTTTGAAGTTTACATGGATCCTCTTAAAAAGAAATTAGTTGAGCAATGCCAGTCTAAGATTATTTTTCCAAAAATACTACATTGATCACTGTATTCGGGTACTTTCGAGTTCTAATGAGTTCTTGAGTTCGGTTTGGGTACTCTTGAGTTCGAATGAAGCCCAGTGGCTGTTATAGGAGGATATATCCTAGGGAAATTGAACCGAACATTCTATATAATGGAAAATATCCATGCCATTAAAAATAAAGCTGTTTCGCTGTTTGGCCTTTTGATTTTGACATCATTTCTCAATGTTCAGACTTCAGCCCCACCACACTCTGTGGAAGAAGTCTGAGTTCGATTCCATCTAGACGGGAGAAAACTTTATCGGCTTTTTTTCACACCAGGGTGTCTCAGGTGGGGATTGCGTGGTTTAAAGTGCTGTAAAGTTGAGATTTTCACCCACAAAATTCTTATTAGTTTCTTTAGTATATGCACTAAGACTGTAAAGCGTCAGAGATTGTTAATTATTAGCTAGTTTCGTGGCTAATAAGTAAGAACTGCTGATAAAAAGAAGTGAAACAAGTAGCGGGCGCTTATTCGGTGATAATTACATTACAAAAGTCATTAGATTGAATAATCTGTTCCTCAAAAAGAAAACATCTCTATTTAAATGATTCACTTCGGATGATCAGCTTACCGTGCAGCAAATTATTATTATTGCTCGATAACTGTAGCGTCATTAAACGAGTCCGTTATGGACAAAAATTCATCGAAATAAAATGCCGAGATCAAAAACGCATTAAGTTCGAACAATACCTCTGTCCATATAAAAATGCAAAAAAGGAAAGTCCGATAAAATTCTTCAGAGGATAATTAGAACTGCTGCAATAGAATTCCTCTGTCGCATGTCGCCTAAAAAATGTCTAGACACTGTGTCTAGAAAAAAAAGGAGAAACAAAGGGAGGCAAAAAGGGTGTTGATTTTGAAAGGATACGCATACACACACTAACAGTTAAGATTAATTTATTAAAGAAACACTTCACCTGGTTTTAATCAAGACATACTGGTTGGGAAGTTTTCTTTTACAAGCTTCTATCCCCATAAAATACCTGAGATTCTACCTTAGTCATTTAAGGCATTCAGAAGACAAAAATTCTAAGAATTTCTCGGAAACAACAGTGCTGCACTTAATCAGCTTTAAAAAGAAAAAGTAAGGAATTCTAAATGTAGTAATTATTAACGCAATTAGAATAGCTGAATTATTTTCGAGGTGCATTTAAACTACTGTAAATTAAATGGATTTCCTTAATGGCTTTAAAAGATGAGTTTCACAATACGCAAAGTTGAATCGAAGAAAAAAGTGGTAGGGAATTTTTGAAATGTTTGAGATTATTCACTCGTTTTAAGGTATATCTGAGAGTTTAGAGAATATGAATTCTCCAACCTTTGCATTGTGATATTAAATATTTGTAGAGAGTCTGATGATACCTCGAAAGAAGTACTTGTTATTCCAAAATTCTATCAGCTGTCATGATGGAACATAATATTGGAGATAACTCCAGTGACACTTGACAAGGATGCCTGCTTTGGAATGATCAGAAATCACTGTAAGAAGGGCAAACTCGAATTTTAAAAAAAGTTAAGAAATTTTCTACGTATAATATTGTTATTCAGAAAGTTCTTAATCTGGAGCGATGGAAAATTGAGCACCTTCGATAAAACGTTCACCATTCGTTGAGAATTCAGTGAACTTGATTGAGTTGTTTTAAAATACCCTTCATTAATCAACGAACATGTTCGTGAGCCCGTTGGTAGCTGTTTCTCATAAAACATGGGCTTTTGATGAAGCTGCAAGCATGAAGGCTGTTCTTAATTGAAGATCGATACATTTTGTCAATGGTTTTGACGGTACGCATACACTGTTCAAAAAGGATCCATGCAATAGTTGAGTAAAACAGTTAAATGGAAAATATCCAGTATAATAAGCAAATACTAGAAGCAGCTAAAAAGTCAGTACCGGAGTCATATAGTGGAAACAAGTATGTCAACCAGTGGTGGAATGAATCTTGCAGGAAAAACACCAGCCAGCCATTCCTACAAGACTATCGACCAATACCACTCACCAGTTGCTAAGAGATACGCATTCAATATGATGATCAAAGCAGAGTCAATCATCCGTAAGACCTTTATCGAAAAAGGAACATTTAACTATGGTGAGTCGATTTCGAAAGACTTTTGACACAACATGGAGATTCGGCATCATCAAAGATCTTCGGACTAAGAGAGCAATTTCCTCTCCTCATACAAAGCTTTTCGATTTTCAGAACATTCCAAGGACGATAAAAATGTACCGTCTTAAGCCCACATTCAAGAAGAAGGCATGCCACATGGATCAGTACGTAGTAAAGTTTATTTGCATTGAAGACGATCTCACAGTCTGGAATCGTTGTCAGAATATGCATGCATAGAAAGACAATTTCAGACTTCAATAAACAAAATAACAGATTGGATGGCTGTCTCCTCTGCGATTTCTAGGTCTAATGCTAGATAAGAAACTCGCGTTTGCACCATACATTACCCAGTTACTTAGCTTGTGTTTAAAACTGATAATAAGTACAATTAAGAACATAAATAGTAGACTTCAATTAGGATGCGCAGTAAAAGTATATATACAATTAAAAGCGATAAATGTAAGGTAACATGAAATAAACTACACTAAAAGAAGCTTATTTAAGGCTTTCAAGAGAAAATAGAACGAAAGATAAAAGAGCAAGCGTAGGATGAGAGGTAACTTCTTTGTGTAACTCATACGCTTGTTTTTTTTTTCATAAAATAAATGAACAAACAAGCGCATTAACAAGATGGTGGAACTGGTTATATAAATACACGCACACACACTTGCACATTAATATTTAGCACTTAATTAAGAGTGGCATTTGAATAAGTTTGTGGCCCGAGTATAAAGGGTTTATTTGAGGGATCGCGTAATATGTTACTTTTCAACATAGTTCCCTTTGAACCCATTCTTTTGTAATCCGATTCTGCAATGCATTAATTCCAGCTGCGAAGAAAGTCGTCTTTTGGCCTCCAAATGTACACCCACTGCAGCAAGAACGTTACTGTTGATGGGAAGATGGTGCCAGCCAAGTATTTTATTTATTTATTTTTTTTTTTTTCAAATCAAGAAGTAGGTGAAAGCCCTATGGTGCTAGGAATGGTCCTAGGTTTCAAACTTTCACTTATTTAGTGCAACCATCGCAATGACGGATTTGTGAGCAGGCTCGTTGTTCTGGTGGAACAAGATTCCTTTGCTGAGTTTTCCTTGATGTGATGTTTTCACGCAAAAACCTCAATTTCTGCTTAAGATGCTCCAATGACTATCTGGCCATTTTGAAGGTAATCCACTAGTAACACTCAATGAGCATCCCAAAAACTCGACGTCTTCATCTTGCTAGCAGAAGGAATCGACTTTACTTTCGTCTGGAGTGGGGGGGGGGGGGTAAGGAAGTATGTTTCCACTGTTTGGACTGCTCCTTTGTCTCTGTCTGAAAGTAATAGACTCATGCCTCAGACCATGATCACAAACCTAAAAAGGAAATGCCGGATCTGCATGAAAACGATGCAGATGTTCACTTGACTTGGCAAATGAACATTTGCATAACTCTTTTGCATGTTTGATTTATTGATAACAACTTTGGGATCCATCGTGCTGACACCATTTTCATAGCGAGAATCTCTTGTTACAAGGTGATGATATATACACATTCAGATGAGATGCCCAAGATGCTGGTATTGTACCACACTGTCACTTGTAAATCACTCATTAGCAGATCATGCACGCTGTCAACAACTTCTGCAGTGATGGACATTGCAGATCTTCGAAAGCGTGGGTTATTTTCCAGCCTCTCTCTCTCCCTCGCTTAAATCCTCTTTCCCACTTCTGAACAATGGACCAGGAAGGGGCATCAGCCCCAATGTTGTAACCCTATTCTCATGAATTTCCTTTGGTGTTAGTACCTTTTTTTTTCCCCCAAGTATTAGATGACTGCACGGTGACCGATTTTATTCATCTTTCCTTATTCACAGAATTATTTTGACTTCAGAACCTGTAATTAAAAAAGGCCACGAACTTTTCAAACTCCCCTCGTATTGAGCATTTGCAGGATAAAATAAATGTTAATTCTAATCAGTAATAGAAATTAACATTTATTTTATCCTGCAAATGCTCAATACGAGGGGAGTTTGAAAGGTTCGTGGCCTTTTGTTAAATTAGGCATACATAAACATTAGTTTCTGTAAAATAATAAAACGAATAACATCCAATACGAGTGAATAATTCAAAAAAGGTCCGATTTAGTCGCAGAACTTATAAAATGGTCACATATATACCTCAATTAATTAATAGAAACTAACTTATTAGAATAAAATTGAACTTTATTTCTGCAGACCAACATAATTACTAACTTCAATTCTCATCCTATATTTTTTACCAATAGAGAGGCTCCTGGACCTTTTGTCACTTTATGCATGGTATCCAAAATGATACTCTATGTATTTTACGCGATAGAACAAAAACTCAAGAAAGATATTTCATTAAAAAAAGCAAAAGTTCATAGTTGACAGATTTATTTTGAAGTTGATGAATGATAAGTGTTTGTTCTTATCTTGTATTATCAATCATCGTGCCTCTTAGAGGCGTTCGATCTAATTAGGAGAAGGAAATTTGATAGCTGATGACCACCCTAACTTGGAAATTTCATGGCTAGTTTATAATGAGGCAGTTTGCCTGCTAAGTGATATTTCGTTATTTTTTTTTTTAACTAATACAGTTTTTATTAGTTTATGTAGAGGAAGAGTTTCTCGGACAACAGGAAGAGCTTTGTAAATGTCAATTTTTTTTCTTTCCAAATACTTTCACTTATAAAACTAGCATAATTTCAGAAAAGTCACTAGTTTTTAAATGCCCAGAGTTCTATTTCAATTTCCTCAATATTTTAAACCGATGTATTTGATTAAATGTTTTTCTGTTTTATTCAAAGGGTCCCTTTGTTGCTATGACGATATTCTCTATAATTTATACCTAGCTGTAAAATTCATTTTAGTATCTGTATGTTCCTATTAATTATGTATGAAATACTTTAAGAGAGGGTGACGAGAACTTAGTGTAAGGAATCTATCACGCATGGGTTTAAATTCTGTCGTAGGGGCATTTGGGGGAATCCTTGACTCTTCAGTCGAGGCTGTGATTAGCTGATCTGAAGGAATACGATTTTTCAATGAGTTATTCCAGGTTTTTAGACAACACAACATCAAAACCCACATGTGAACGCAGAACATACACCGTTGCAGTTAAGATACCTAAAAAAGTCATTTGAAATGGCTTACTGTGACCAAAGTAGTTGACGCTTAGAAGAAATTCCAGTCAATCATCCTGATGACCCTTTTTTATAATGGTGCTGCATCGGAAGGGTTAATCAAGTCCATGCTCCACTGAAATGTCCAGGCCTGAAGCATCTTTTCTTGTTGAAGACCAATAAGAAATCGCTTGGTGGAAGTGTTGGGATCGGCAGAAATATTACGTTGTAAAAAATTACTGATATTTTGGGTAGTATAAACAGTCGGTATTGCCATGATGCAAAGCTACTTGTTCTGCACTGCAATGCTCGATACTTGCAGTTTGGGTTCACTGGGCTTGTTGAGCCATGCGAGGAAATTCTGTGCGTTTTCAGCCAGTTCTCCTTAACCAAAAGCCATCGTTCATTACCGGAGATCACTTGTCTCATAACGACCTGAGTTCAAGTCCCGTCGATGACTAGAGGAATTTTTATGGTCCTTTTTCACAACGTGGCTTTTAAATGAAATTCTGAATAGAATGATTTCAATTAAAATACAAATTAAAGTATAAAAGTAAATGATTAACTGTACTCCAACTTCAGCAATCGCGAACGATTCACGCATGACCTTTGCATAACGCGATTAACAGAAAGGTGGGTATTGTTAATATAAATGTGGCCCTTTTTAACAAAAAATCAGATTATTTTATCTCTATCTGCAACGAAAGAGGTCAGGCGAGTTCTGCCGTACTGATCGTGATGGCCGAAGTCGAAATTACTCGATCTGTGAAAGTAGATTCATATTTTTTCCTGTTGTTGGATACACTTAGATAAACCAAGCCTCTGTGAAAAATATCCTATGTGGCATGTCCCCAACACGCGGATTATGTTGCAAAAACAAACTGCAATAGGCTACTCGCTTTCTTTTGTCGGCTTCTTTAAGCTCGTGCACCATCTTCATTTTTCAGGGGCAGAACTTCATTTTGACCGTCATCAGGCAAGTACTGTATAAAACCAGATTTTCTCGAGAGTTTTCGAAAGGGATTTGCGAGGGTTTCTTTGCAATGGAATTTTAATGTTTTCAACAACCTATCCCGTCAAAACATTAGGCTTACTCCCACGTTGACAATCAGTAACATACCATCTGAACTTGGGGCCCTAATGCAATGTAATTTATTTTTATGCAACTTTCTTATTTTCCCTTTTTAATTTTCTCCCAATCACGAGCAGTCCCTGGTGCAGCTACACCCGCTCTTTACGACGTTGATTTAATAACTCTCCAGAACCATGTGAAAATGTGTTGTATCTTATATAAGGCGGCCCCTAAACGTTAGCTCATCTCCACTTTGGTTCTCTGTGATGATATACAAAACCCTGTACAATGGCCAGAAAGTTTAGCTACCAGGAAGGCTGCTTCCCAGAACCAAACACTCTCTGGTAACGTTAACACCATTTATATCTGCAAGCTCTCGCGAGTAGCACAGTTGTTAGAATCGCCGTCCTCCCTAGGCCGGATGGAAAAGACCTGAGTTCGAGTCCCGTTGATGACGCGAGGAATTTTATGGGTCTTTTTCACAATGCTGCCCAGTTAGTCAGTCTCAGGAGCGGGTACCATGGTTTTTCGTCCAGCAAATAGACCAGAGACGCTTAAAGACATTTATATACAGATCAATATGGCCTTAGTCGTGATGCTCGTAAAAAAAAAATCCACTAATACTTTATCTGCAAGTGCTGCATATGGCACCATTTATAAATTCATAAATGAATGTACCTGTATGTCAAATTTCAAGTAGCTTGGTCTGTTCATTTTTAATTAGATTGGGGACCAGAAGAACAGTAGCTTTTTCCCTGTCACGCATGAACTCTACCAGTAACCATTTCGCATTTATCAATAACGAAATTTAGAAGTTGGAATCCAATCGAAGGTGCTGTTTATAGACCACTCTCATGTGAAAAAGAAAACTTTATGGTGCCCACTTTTTATCCAGGAGATTAGTAAAAGAAGAAAAGACTTGTCGCTTTCTTTGATCTCGCATCTAGATTTTCTCGATAATGAATCTGCAACGGGTGACTTAACAGTTACTTGCCCGCGGTCATCACATGACCAAAAACAACCCGTAGCGTAGGGAATGACCAGTAAGGTATCGATTGACCTTTTATGGTGTGCCTTCCTCCTACATTGGCTCCGAAATGCTTTTGTCACGTTTTTCGCGCACTAGCGCCAATTTCTCTACATGTTTCTGCTTGTCGCAAAGTGACATAGCAAACCTGTCAGTGTAGCTGGATTCTCTCGGGTCTTTTATTCGTGTGCGAATGTCATGTCTATTGAACCAGGGATAAAATTGCATTACCGGCTTCAAAACTATTGTAGCAGAAGATGGCTACGTTCTTATTAAAAGTAAAGCTACCGCTACTTTATGGCGACGAGTCTTCGCGAATCAAAGGGCGAACGAAAAGAAATCGAAAAGTATTGCTTTTATTTTGTGTGAGGGGAGGGAGGGTACTTGGGGCGATTGATGGAGAAAAGTAATATTGAACGCAGCAGCTGGTCGCCCTTGTCGCCGTCAGTTAAACTCGGAGTTAGTTTTTATTTTCTTACATCCACTTGGCAAAATTAATTACTATGAGGGATGGCTGTAGGAGAGAGAGAGAAAAAGATTTTCGAAGGACAATTTGATGAATCGAGTTTTAGGACATCGCGCAGAATGCCACCCCGATAACCTTGTTCCTTGACGAACGACAAGAAGGGTCCTTATTAAACGAGCCCGGGATGAAGGTATAAATTTTGGTGTAAACAACTCATCATATTAAACTAGGGGTATCTAATTTTTTTCTTGAATTCTGAGCACGAAAACCTCATGACATTTGATATATGAAAGATTAGAGAACTTAGAGATTCCCCTCCCCGCTTTCTTAAGATATAGAAGAAGAAGAAAAAAAGAGCTCAGGATTCCTGTCTAGGTGATATGGAAAGTACGGTAAAGCACTTATTCGGGGAATATGAAATCCAAGAAAGATGAGCTTCTTGATCTATACAGAATGTGGAGAGCGAAAGAAGAGGATATCTGGAGCATAAGGATGTAGTCAGCAGACGTGTATCTGAAAGTGTGATTCCATATTCTAACGATTTAGTCAGTAAGAAGAGATCGATGGTCCTCGGGCGTGGAGAATACGAGGGAAAGACGAGCTATTCAAACGACGTGAATGGCAGAAAGAAAAAAAAAGAAAATGCGCCACGAAAAGAAGTTACATTTCCGGGCAATTTAAAATAATGCCGTTCGTTTAATCAATATAAGATTCAAAATTCGTAATTAGAGCCTCCTTTAATCGAAATTCTTAATGTTATTAAATTCTTATCCTGACAACGTTAAGTGTTGCTCTTGAAATAGAGGAGGCGCCGGTCCTTATAAGTGAATGTAAATATTAATGACACGGTATCTGTTATTCATGGTCTAGCCGGTGAACTCTTTCGCTGTGCAGGTGTTGATAATCATGTTCAAGATAAAAAGGAAAAAAAAAGGATTCGTTAATATCTTAAGGTAAAAAAGAACTGGTGAAGGGATTTGCATTTTTCTGCATGCAGAACACCCTTTTGAAAGGTGAGTTTACGGGGACCGGAAACTTCTGGAAGAATATTGTGAACTCACCTTTAGAAAGAGTATCTTCACTGCCTTAGTAGCGATGTATACTTATTCCCACATTTATTACTGTATTCCATGCTTTAAGCTTGTTAAGATTGATTGAATTGAACTCGAACTTAGATAAATTACATACTTTTGCGAATATAATCGAACTGGAAAGGGCAACTGGTTCATTCCGGTTTTTCTGTTTTCAAACTAATATTTAAAACTTTTTTCCCTTTCTTTCTAACAGAATTATTTCCCGTTTGAGTTACTTTTGTTTTATTTGGTGATTTAGATGTTCTCTTGTTTACGAGCGAAATTTTCAGCTGCCCGAACTTACTCCAAGCAGACCAGTCCCGCAAAGAAATACCGCCTCACGACAATCTTTTTTGTGCAGACTGTTGCTGGACTGTCTTCTGCAGCTTATTTATGGAAATGGAATCCTACTTTTATCTCAAGTGCATGCCTCGCTCCCATTCTGAAAACCCAGCGAAGCAAGGTTGCACTCCCAAGACTATTGGTAGACTTTCTTCTTCAGTTCCTGAATAGACGTGGAATTCCATTTCATATGCGTGCTTGCTGTGGTCCCTGTTCAAAATTACGGTTATGAAACACCATATTTTAAAGAAAGCTGTCGTGTCCTACTCCTGGAGTAAGCACCGAAACCCTTCAATTTTCGCTTTCCGCAGTTTTAAAGTAGTGGTTTCCAGGCGTGTGCGTGAGAGGTTGTTAAGGGGGAGGAACAAAACAAAATACTTATTTTATATGTAAACATATAAACTAGCAGAGTCCCTGTGCAATGCATTGGGTCACCTAACGAAATCTCGCTGGATGATAGACAAAGAAAGATTGTTTCCTGTGAATGTAGGAAAAATATTAAATATGTAATTTACATAAAATTACTAAAAATATATTGGAGAGTACCACCAAGATAGTTGAACCTTTCCTTGTTGTGCACAATAAGAAAACAGGGATCTGCGTTAAAAAAAAGGAATGGAGTATGTGGATACACTCGGATTGGATTAAAATATTACCACGGAGTTTTAAGCACTCCAATGCAAAATATCGGTTCCCAAATAGATATTATTGTTTCTATACAATTTTGAGAGTATCCCCATGAAAATAAAGAACATAGTCGTGCTATTATGTAAAATATGCCAGTGGCTGGATGTGCATCGCTGGCACCTCTAATATTGAAATTAGTGTTTTGCATGATGGAAAATGTATATATGTTGTTAGTAGCATCCGATGGATCAGTTCAGCTTCGGCTTCAGACCGGATAACATACTGATATGATGGTAATTTTCCATTAACTAAATGTGGCTCAGATCAGGTCATCGTTCAGTATGTTTGATCGGGTTCTTTGATTATACAGAATGCACTGATGAATGTGAGAACTTCTTATTGCTATGTTTCAGACAATGTATTAGCTGCTTTCAGGCATACCAGTGGTGCTTGCCGATATATCTACCATCACGATGCCATAACCATCCTTAGACTTCGTCCTGGATCACCATCAGAGAAATCTACTCAGCTCTGTCAAATTTAGGTGCGTCCTCAAAGAGGTTTGGTTGTGGACAGTGATTCGTTTTAACTTAAATGGAATTAATTTTGTGGTGGTCAAAAAAGGGCCTTTGATTAAAAGATGAAAATGACGATGCTTTTGATCAAACGTCAGTCTTTAAACTTAAGAGATTTTTAGTTGACGGAACTCAGTGAATACCTTTTCCAAATCCATATAATACGCTATGCTAACTTGAAAATAGTTTCTGGGCGAAAACCCATGCTACCATCGCCTGAAACCGACTAACTCGGCCACATTGTGGACAAAACAAAAATTCTTTTTGTCATTGAAGGAAATCGAACTTTGAGTTCATAAAGGATTTATGAGGAACAATGATTCTACTTTACTCATGCTGCCGAAATTTCAATTGGCTATGAGACCGTTGGGGAACTCTACCTTCTTTCTGCTCTCTTCCCCTATTGTATTCTATTCTAACCTGTTCCTATTCTTGCAACTAGATTTTAATCAAGTTTCAGGGATATTAAACAGTATTCACTTACTAGTTTTTATTCTTAAGATCAGTTCAAAATAGCTTAAACATTATTACTCATCTCGAAGGTGAAGCTAATAACATTTTAATTAGAGTTTGATTTAATTTAAAAGTTTAAGTTTTTTGTGTATGTTAGCGCAAAGCATAATCTTTGCTGTTAGCTACATTAACGTTTATTAATGTCTGGCTCTGACATTTTTTACATTATATAGTTCGATAAGCACGCAATTTTTATACGTAAGAAGGGTGTTCAATTAAAATGCGTTTAAATCTCCTTAAAAATATATTTCTTAAAACTTAAACACCTTTGGCATCTAGACATGTTTCCCATTGATTTACTGTGTCAATTTCTCCTTTCAAATATTATTTTGGCTGTTAGTGGAAACATTATTCGATATCTGTTTTGGCATTACCCATAATTCTGCTTTTCCTATAGAAACAAGAATCAAAATTTTATTAGCTCTTGAAGATTGAGGCTGGTTCTTCTGTAACCCACAGCTTCCTTGAAGGTGGGTGCTGCGCTGCCTGGCTAACATCCATCTCCATTAACGGTTCCCAATAATAAGGATGGTAAAACCTGAATCTATAAGGGAAAAATTAAACTCTGACAAGAAAGGTACGCTATTTGGCCTAAATTATTAAAAATAAACTATGCGAGTGTCCTTTTCGATTAATAAACTAATTAGCAGCGAGAATATCACGAAATACCCTCTGAATAAAACAAATTGAGTAAAAATTTAATTTAAGGTACGTTGTTAAAGTACTTATCGATGAATGGTATTTATTTTCTCTCGATTTGTCCTTTGGTAGCCGCTTAAAATGCTAGTATATGATAGTCCTTGATCCTACGTTAGTCCACAAGGAGTTTTCCTAACCAATAAATACTCTTTGCTCTTAACCTATAACTAATTACAAGTAAACAAGCGAGAATGATAAAATCAAACAGCCCAAGAAATAATTAGGCGAATTCCCAAGAGCACGAACTGAAATTTCGTTGTCTTCTAACCTTCTCGATCGGAATAGATACCGATGTTATTAGCAAGGAAAAGAAGACATTCACAGGGTGACGTACAATTAAGGTTAGATAGTAATTATAGTACATTGTAGCCATTGCCCCTTGTCTTGAACATCTCTTTACCGCTAATTAGAAACCCCATACACTTTCCCCTTTCTTAACATAAGTTAAAATCCGCAACGCTATCGCACAAGCCGAAAATCCAGAATGTGCGATGAATATTACAAAGAATTTGAAGATATTTCCTTCAGACAGACAGACGAAATGGCAATTTTTAACCAAGTGCACAGTTTCCCTAACATGGAGGTCAAGGTTTTTAAGAGTTAAACTTGAAAAATCCGTCACTAGAACCAGATTGGATATCAGCGGACCAGTATACAATTCTTTTTAAATGGCTCGAAGGAGCTTCTACACACTAACAGTTTTACCATGGATTCTCTTGAACTTTGACATATGTGGACATGTTTATGTAAGGGGAGGCTCCTAGAACATCAGTTAAACTCCGCCTCGTATCTCTGTGCAAAAAAGAACCACTGTAAAAGGGCCAGAAATATGTTGTTGTAGGTTTGTGCGTATTATTTATGTATTCTGTTGTGATTTTCTGGCCGCTTGGCTACTCAGAAGCATCAGTCACCTGGACAGATGATTCTGGGTACTCGTCCACACCACCAGAAGGTGGACCAGTTCCAGTTGATGGGACGCCCATGGTCTCAGAGTATGAGACAAAAAAAAAGAAACACCCTCTCTGGAGCCCACTCCAGAGGTATAAAAATAAATAGTAAATAAATAAAAGAAAGAGGGGAGGGGGAAAGAAGAGTAGATCTTCTAATTGTGCAACCATTAAAAACAGCAGCATTAAAAGACATCAGTGCCTCCATCCAGATGAATTTTATCAACCACGTATCACTGGAATCATACTTTTCCTTAGTTCAAACACTTCTTTAGAAAATTCATTCGGGATGAACAAATTGGTCATTCTTCCAGTAGGTATGTTATCCCATCTTGTCTGCCATAAACTGATTACATTATTCAAACATCTTTTCTTTTCTCCTCTACAGTCAGAGCGAATATTGATCTTTATACCAAAATTTTCTGTAGGGATTTCCCTCTTAATACGGTAGCAAAGACCACGATACAACAAATGTAGATCCAAGGGTATCGCTCTGGCCAACACTTGCAGCGCTGCAGTGGACACCATTCTGCACACTCTTAGGATACCAAGAAGCATGATGCGCTGTATAGAATTTATACCCGAAACCTAGCTATTTTAACTCTATGGAACCGGGCTCCCGCAGCGTATGCAGTTTTAGGAAGAAATACTGCCTTCTAATACAGAAACAGTGTTTTATGTGATAGGCCTCAGTCAGATTTTGAAATTCTAATGATAGCACCAGAACATGTCCTGATTTTATTGCTTAAATATAATAAATGCTGGTGAAATAACTTACTGTCCACAATAATTCCCAGGTATTTGGTATCAAGGACCATAAGTAACTGTACACCATTCAACTTGATCTGAGGAGGTCGATTTATATCCACAGCTGTTTTAAATAGCATCATTTTAGTTTTGTAAGGACTAATAGCAAGCTTAAAGCTTTGAGCCCAAGAACTTCAGTCTGTCAGCACACTATTAGATCTCTGTTCTAAGACTGAGCGACATCGTCCTGCAATTATAATTGTCAGATCATCTGTAAATGCCAGAACCTTGCAGTTAGGGAACGTGCGAGCTCTTAAACAGTGAGTGCAATATCACGTGAAGCTTTTCTGCACCCAAAATCTGCATTCACCCAAATATCAAGATCCAGTTTTAACCAATGTAGTATAACGGAAAAGGATGGTTTAAATTCCATAAGATATTTTTGGTTCGATGGAATCATTTAGCTGAAAAATAGGAGCATCAAAACTTGCACCCAAACTGCGGTCAACGTAAGTAAACAAAACATTTGGATACGACGATAAGCAAGATCGAAGACATTGATACCAAGGATATCACAACACCATGATGACGTTACTACGTCCAACTTAGCCTGAAATGCGTGACATGCGGCCATAGACTTTAAAGAACAGTAATGTATTGACATGCATCATGACGCAGACAAAGAGAAATAATAAAGCGTATGTAGATGAAGATCACGTATTCATCATCTTTAATCAGTTTAATCCAGGTCGCCAGAGCACTAGTAGTAAGATAAGTTAGCAAAACAAAAATTTGGAAAATAAAGAAGCTTACGAAAGGTCGAGATCGACAGCGCAAACAGCGGATGTGCAAGAATTCAACGAAGAAAAAAGTAATTTTGTTGAAGAGTAAAAAATCGGCATTAAACAAGCAAATCGAGGACAGGCTGGCCAACTTAGAGAAGAATTAAAAGCAAATACTAAAAATGGAAAGAAATCGATTCTGCCCTTTTTGCAGATTGGATAGAGCACTTTGGGAGTCCCAGTAAGACAGCGCATGGGGAGATTGAAGTTTTATTCCTTTGTCGTTTCTTATGACAAATAAACAAAAGATAATAAAGATGAAGAAAACGGTCTGCTAAATAAACAACTTATGGAGCTTTTAATAATATTTCAGTCTTCGTTCTGAAATTTGCAGCCCTTACATAATTGATATTCGAGTTCCTACTTTTAAGTAATGCCTCAAGATATTTGCCACCGATCTTGGCACAAAATCGAGTTGTCACTGTTCTAAAAAAATAAGATTTACACAAGTACATAAAACCAATTTCGATATGTTTATAAAGGCTTTTAGGTACAGTTAAAACCACACTCTGCAATCACAACAATCCCGTTCCAAAATAACCAATTAGCCCTACATAATAAGGAATTCTTTTCTTAGATATTGATGCAGTTTATGTAACATGAAAATTACATGTAGCTAACATCTTTAGGACTTAGCTACATGTCGTTTTTATTTTAATATGAACATATAAGGAAAGTTGCTGCATGACGAACAGAATACAGCTGCTTGAACACGAACATTTGGAAGTTGATATCAAAATGAACTATAAGATTTCCAAAGGCGACGTGTATACGGGGTTATCTTTGCGCTATAGCCCTTCTTTTATAACCCACATTAATATAATTAATGGAATTAATATAATATAACAGAATGCTTGGAGGGGTTAAGCAAAAACACACAGGCCTTAGCAGGATTAATCGTATCATTCAATAAATTTCCAGATGCCTCACTCCAATTTCTGTTTCCTCCTAACTCTCTGGCCCTCGGTTCAAAAGTTACTAGATAACAGTAGTGGACCTTGAAATGGTTACGTAAAGGTACTATGAAACTCCTATTAGTTCTGCATCTATACATTATGCGTGTCTGGAATTCAGACCTTCATATTGAACAATATCGCAATCACCACATTGATAAACTGAAGGAAACTGAAAACCGTCCAAACACCAAGAAGAACATTTTTTCATAGGAATGGATTAAATCCATGAGAAGAGAAAACAGACCGTCTTTTACCATAAGATCGATAGAATTACGTGCTGGAATACATATTTTAGCTAACATCATCCAATTGCAAATACCTTAAGATGGATGCTGGGAACAGTTTGTTGGAGAAAAGGTCTACAGAACTGAAATCTTCCAAGAGACTATAAGATACCTTATATTAGCATTTGATTAAAAACCCACCCAATCCAAGAAGAACAGAAATTTATAAATATTCATCTCCAAAAAATGAACTATAATTTCGGATGGATTTCATCTTACAAAGTATAGTTGATGTACTGTTGGATAAACAAGGTTTATGCAATCAGTGAACTGAATTAATAATAATAGCAATTCAAACTACAGTCTGAAAACAGGGAGCTAGTATCTTAGCCCAGCGAATTTCAAACATTTTTCACTTCAAATCATAAAAACTAGTACTTCTAACAAACGTTTTAAGCAATGTACTTAATATTATGAATTCATCTCTCTCTGTGGTATCTAATTGAGCAGTTTCCCGAGATAATCCTGTACAATTACGCACCTCTCAAAGAGAAATCCATCTTATATTTTATGACGCCCAAATTTAAAACTTGCAGCAGTCACTGCATTAAAGATACCACAATTAAAATCAATCACTGTCAGTAGACATCATAATCTAATTCCAAAGTATTTCAATGTAGGTTATCAGTGGAATGGAACAGTTCTAGTGGCTAGCTAAATGATCTAAAATGCCATAATTTAGAACATTAACGGCATCCGACCCTCGTTTCATAAGTGGGCACTGATCGTTAAAGGAACCCAACGTAAATATTATTATAAATTGCATGTGTGGTATCAGTGAAATGTAGCAGATATTTCGCATGATTTTTGAGTGATTTTTCCATTTGTTAAAGAGACTGAAGTAAAAAAGAAAAATAGACATTTATCTCGCAGATGATGCTGACCAGCTGCTTAAAGATGTATGTTCCTGTTTTATATTGTGATTCATTCGTTAATCTTTCATAATATGCGGGTAAAACTGTTCCAAGATACTCTTTTTTTCTAATACTTATGAACGTCATAATAATATCATTTCCAAATTGTTAATACATCAAAATATTTTATAATATTTGTTCATTCATTCTGTAGTCTTTGATATTAAACTATTATGGATGCATACTTTTTTTTTTTTTTTTTTTTTTATGTGAACCCCAAACACGAGAGGTATTAGAACCTATAGTACTTAGTACCGTGCTTGGGTTGGAGGGTGAGAAGACGAAAGAAGATATTTGTTGACATTGCACTTGAACTTCTGTAGATTGTAATTTTCAGGAAATACGTATGAAGGAAGGTTGTTCCAGAAAACAGCAGTTGAATGAATAAATGAGGAAGATGAAAAGTTGGTTCTGTGGGTTTGAAGTTGGACAGTAAATGGATGTTGGCTGGTGGCGGCACGTGTTCGGACTGTTTTGAAAGAGAGAGCAGGAATTATAGAAGCCAATTCAGAAGAACAGTGCCCATGGAAATATCTGTAGAAGAGGCATGCAGCAGAAACAGTACGTCTATGAGAAAGCGAGTGGAGAGACTCTGTTAGAGATGAATCGTTAATTAACCTCACTGCCCTCTTCTGAATGGAATCAAGAAGCCTGAGAGAGGTTTTGGGGGCACCACCCCAAATGTGGGAACAATATTCCATGGCAGGACGGATTTGCGATTTATAGAGAGTGAGCAGCTGTTTGGAAGAAAAGTAACGCCGAGAGCGAAAGAGAAAACCAAGTTTTTTAGATGCAGAGGAAGCAATGTTTGTAATGTGCTTGTGCCAAGAGAGATTAGAAGTCAGGGTAATCCCCAAAAGAGATATATCCTTTTGCCTAGAAATTGGAGTGTCACTAAAGATAACCATAGGAGCAGAAGAATCCTTTTTCCGAGATATAAGACAAGACTGAGTTTTAGAAGGGTTGAAATCAACTAAGTTGTCTTTGCCCCACTGGAGAATTACCTGAAGATCAGCATTTAAGGAATTGGTAGCAGATTTTCGAGAAGTTGAAGCTGATTGAGCAGGACAAGGTTTCTCAAAATGGAAAGTTGAATGCAATGTGCTATCATCGGCAAAACTATGGATAGGATTTCCAGTCAATGGAAGAAGGTCATTGATATACAAGAGGAAAAGAGTGGGGGAAAGAACTGAACCTTGGGGGACACCGGCATTAGTGGAGAAGTTAGAAGACAGAGAGCCATCTACCATCACCCTCAGTGAGCGATCAGAGAGAAAACTGGATAACCAATTACTAAAAACAGTTGGCAAACCATAAGATGGAAGCTTGTTTAGAAGACCTTTATGCCAAACACGATCGAAAGCCTTTGAGATGTCAAGAGCAATTACTTGTGTTTCACCGAACCTTTCCATTGAAGTAGTCCATAAATGGGTAACATAAGCCAGAATATCACCAGTGGATCGACACTGACGGAATCCATACTGGCGATCGTTGATCAGATGGAAGGTTTCTAGGTAGTTTAAGAGTTGGCGGTTAATTGATTTCTCATTACTTTAGAAAGAGTAGAAGTAACTGCAATGGGACGATAATTGGATGGGAGGGATTTGTCACCCTTTTTAGGAACTGGCTGGATATGAGCAAATTTCCAAGCAGAAGGAAAAACACCTTTGGAATAAGAAAGTGAAAAAAAGGCGGCAAAGAATAGGAGTAAGTTCAGGAGCACAGGTTTTGAGAACAAGTGGAGAAATACCATCAGGACCTGGAGCTTTCTTAGCATCAAGATTCATCAAAATCCTTCTGATATCCTTTTGACGGAAGACCACAGGAGGCATTGAATGGACCGTGTTGGGAACGGTGGGAGGTGTTTTACCAAGTTCATTAATACATGAGCTGGAAGAAAAATGGGATGCTAGCAGGTCAGCTTTATCCTTGGCTGAAGTGACAACAGAACCATCTGGTTTGGACAGAGGTGGAAGCAGAGATGGGCAAAAGTTGCGGCCAATAGCTTTGGCAAGAGACCAGAATGCTCGGCTACCATTAGGGCAAGAAGCAAGTTTTCTACTCTTAGCCTGTTCAAACTCTAGTTTGGACTGATTAATAACTGCTTTACAATTGTTACGAGCTTTGGTATAGGCAGAAAATGAAACTGAAGAATTAGAAACAAGCCAATTACGATATGCAACATTCTTCTCTTGAACAGCCTTAGCACATTTATTGGAAAACCAAGGTTTAGATAAAGGACGAGATTTTAAAGTGGAGTGTGGGATAAATGATTCCATTCCTGCAAGAATAATTTCACTGACACAATCTGAGCAAACGTTGACATCAGGAGTTTTGAAACAGTAATCCGACCAAGGAAAAGAAGAAAAGAAGTCTCGCAGGTCATCCCATTTTGCATTCTTGTAATGCCAAACAACACGAGGTTGGGTATAGCCATGAGATAACGGTTCCATTGGGGAAGAGACAATCACCAAGTTGTGATCTGAAGTACCTAAAGGACCTCTCACTTCGACCGTGTACTTAGAAGGGTTGTTTGTGAGAAAAAGATCAAGCGTATTGGCTGTATGATTCGGATTGTCCGGTATTCTTGTAGGTAAATGAACAATCTGTGCTAGGTCATTAGTAATTGCAAAAGCCTCAGCATCTCGACCTGCTGGGTCGGTGTGACTAGAAAACGGAAGCCAGCTGGAGTTGTGAACATTAAAATCACCAAGGAAAATTACCTCACTGTTAGGAAAGTTGGACTGGAGAAAGTCAAGTTGCAACGAGAGGAAGTCAAAGAGCTCCAAGTGATTAGTGGAGTTGGGAGAACGGTAGAGACAACAGATGAATTTGACACAATGAGGTAGAGAGATTTTAAGCCAGAGAAGATCAAAGAGAGGAGATTCCAAATTGCCAAGTCTCTGACAGGGAATATCAGAACGGACATATGCACAAGTACCACCTTTGAGGCGAAAGGAATCATACAGCGAATAATTTGGGCATCTGAGATGAGCAGTAGTTGAATCAACCGATAACTGAGATTCTGTCAGAAAAAGTACATGGGGTTTGGCAGACTGCAAGTGGAAATGGACATCGTTGAGATTAGAATTGAGACCACGTATATTTGTGAAATGAATTAGGAAGTCCTTGGGAGGTTTAGATCTTTTCGCAGATAAGCTTGTTCTATTAGTTTCACAATTCATGGTGTATTCAATAGTAAGAAAAAGTGGGTGGGACATGCTGTATGAAGTAATGAAATTTTTGGATATGGCGTACATGTGGTAAGAATATACCCAGATCCTTGACATAACGTGGCCTCGACAATGCTCCCCGCATACACACTACTCGGACTCCCTCCAGTCACTATCTGGCAGAGTAGAGGTAGCAAGATTATACACTAGCTGATCCGGAAGCCTCCTAGAGAGTTACCAATAGGTTCGGTCCGGTGTACTAACTAGCGGCCGGCCTGCGAAAACCGTTTTAGAGCTGTACCCTCGAAATGTAAGGAATATTGGATCTCGCCACGACGTTCATCATAACCTCAAAAAGTCATCAATCATACTGCATGATGGAAGAGATAGGGAAGGGTTGACCGGAACTTATAATCATCTGCAAAAAAAAACCAAATTTCTATGTACTTTATCAAGAAACTATGCTGGAAGATAGTATTGGAGTGAAAGGTATAATTTCAAGTTCCTTTTCTTATTCTTTTAAATGCTTTTAGAAAATATTCACGCATTGTCTGCTAATGAAGTTATCAAAACGTAAATCAGCTGTACACAATAAGAATAATTATTTTTATTAAAGAAATATAAATAAGGTGATAACAGGAGAGCAGAATTCCTCAAGTCAGACACGGGATTCCAACTCAGGCTTCTGTGTTTCCACCTGATATAGTAAGAAGGGAAATAATCAATATGCTACCCTCGAGGATGTTAAGAAACCACAAAATAATCATCTGCGACTAGTTATATATCTCCCTCGACTTATTGGAAACATTGACCCACTCTAAGCAGAAAATAAAATTAAATATTGGAACAGGCTGTTTACCGAAGGAACTCCAATTTAGATGATTTCACGTTGCTCTGCGTATAAAGAACATTATCGACTGTACACACGAATTTAAGCTAGAAATACCTCTCCTTAAATATTGATCAGAAGGATAAAAATAAACCATCTTATTAACCCTGAAGAAACTCATTAAGATAATGTTCTAGAAATATCAGAGAAATATTTTGTTTTGTTTAATAACGGCCACTGATTTTATCTTTTTACTGTGGAAATTAATAAACATATATGGGAGTTACTCAATCAGACAGGGAGATTAAACTAGTTATTACTCTTCGATATTAAACGCTGAACTACTTGGGTTTGTTGACTTTTGAAATCCTGATGATGTGTTTTATACATACACAATAACGGTATGATTAATGGACCAACTATTAGTTTGCAACATCATATCAGGATTCTTACTGGTCCAAACAGTTTTCTTCTATTTATTTCATCTGGACAACATGAAAATCGTAGTTCCATGTGAAATAGTACAGGATGACCAAGGCAGTCCACGCCTCAAGAATCTAAGTAACTTTGAAAATATCATCATCATAACGCAAGATTATAAAATTTTCCGTTTTGTAACCTTCACCCCACTAACCTTAGGTTTTTCAATAGGGGATTGCTATTGGCAATAAATTGAAACGAATGATTATAATAATAATAATAATAATACACACTTCAAAGACAGTAAACCAACCTACCTAGGCATCATTCTAAATTAAGAACGGCTTTACCATGCTTCTCTCAGCACCGGTAGCACAGTGGTATTATCACCGTCCTTTTCACGCTTGGTAGTAAAGGCTCTGGTTCGAATCCTTCTAATCATGTGTGAAACTTTTATGGGCCTTTTTCACTCTGTTGTGAAGTTAGTTAGTCTCAGGCGTGGATAGCAAAGTTCCTTGCCGGAAACTCGGGTTTTTTTGTCCAGTAAAACAGGCAACCCGACCAGATTTATCAATTGGTACTCACTTGACCTTAATATGACAGTTTTTTTACCATGTATCTATATAACCTTATTATTAAAACGATATATTTTATACCTTAAAAGATAAATTTATAATTGTCTTTTATGATTTAAGTGGTTCAAATGGAGACAAGCCAGAAAGATTACTAATTTATGTTTATAAAGAATATTGTAAACCAAAATGCATTTATATACTAGAGTAAGAAATTGTTTTATACCGCAATAAACGATCGACATATCGTTAAATAACCCCGGTTAAGAAAAATCCTTCTAATTTTGTTGTTTAGAGTTAAGCAACTCATTTTCAGGTGTCTTCTTGAATACATAAACGCCCATTAGCTTTAGCAAGTCTGTCCGTCCATCCACATGTTAAAACTCAACTTCCAGTCAGTGAATTATAATGAACTTTTTTTTTATTCGGCTCTTTTAGATACATTTGTTGAGTCATTCGAACTTTAATTGATTTTAATTTTATTGAAATTGGACAAATGTCAGTTTTTTAATAATCTTGCTGAATCGACCTTAAGTTGGTTTTTTTTATTATTATTATTAATAATCGAACAGTTTTTAACAATAACTCTTGTGGAATAGAACTGAAGTCGGAGTTGAAGAAACATTTATGGATATTGTACTCCGTGGCCATGTTAATCGGTTTAAGGCGAAGTACTATGGTGTTTTTTTTCCCTTGAAAGTTAAGTTTTTCTTCCAATAAACATAAATACGATGTACACACGATATTCTCGTAATGACTAGTCATGGCCTGGTGTGTGTTCTAACAACTCAAATTGATGAAAATGTACTGTTCGCATTGAAAATGAGGGAACTTTGAAACAGGATGGTGTATAATTTAGGTGGCAGTAATATCAAGGACAAGTTAGAGCGGAGAAAATTCCTATAGGTGGGTCAATGTCATTCAAAGCTACTCCCTGAAGCATTCACGTTACATTTCCACCCCTTCTCATTAAGAAACTGTACGTCTGAGAAACGCATTGGTTATGTTATTCGGCAATGGATTTAAATCTGCTGGTTCGGTCCTTGGTTTGAGTCTCAAAATGGATCAGAAATTTTCAAATAAGAGCCTTTGGCCTCAGACATTTGCAATGTCTGAGGCCAACAATACAAGTATTTTCATCAGACCAATTGGAAAATATTGCAGAATGGAAAGGTATCTGTAATGGTGGTAAACTATGTACTTGAACGTCGTATTATTTTGAATCTAAAACTGCATCGCTCTCTGAAAAATAGCAAGGAAGTACGATTGTAGCCATTTGTTGAATAGTATGACGTCACAATCATACTTCCTGTAGTTAGTACTACAGGAAGTATGACTGCAACAATACAAGTATTTGCCATTTGACTGCAACAATACAAGTATTTGTCTTATGATTAGATTTTAGATTGATCAGTGCACGCAAATCTTTGAATATCGGTATTTGAAATAAGCGTGCATATTAAATAACTGTCGGGCAACATTAAGCAATACTTTTATTTAGATTCTATTTTATAGATTTTATTTAGAAAAATATTTTAAGAAACTTTAGTATCAGCTGCATGGGCGGAAATAATGTTTAACTAAGATTTTTTAAATGCATAAGCGTTCGTTTAAGTAAGTTATGTTCGTTGGACGTAGGGCATTGAATTTTGCAATTAATAGCATCAATAATCAGTTGCGCATGTCACGTAAACATCTTTCGAAGATCATAATATTTATGAAACTCACCTGAAAGCATTTTCATTGGAGGGAATGAATATTAAGCTGTTCTGGCTCAAACCGGACTGGACTGTTTTATAGACCCAAATTAACGTGGTTAAGTTTACGCATGTTGAGGCATTGGTCCATGCTGATCGAATAAAAAAAACCTTTGCGTACCCTGTATGCACGAAAGATGTATTATGTGAAAATATCCTTGGCTTGGAAAAAGTTAGCGAAATCCAAGCTAATAACCTAATTAGGAAGTACGATTTTAGCCATTTGTTGAATAGTATTACGTCACAATCATACTTCCTGCAGTTAGTACTACAGGAAGTATGAAGTATGACTGCAACAATACAAGTATTTGTCCTATGACTACAACAATACAAATGTTTGTCAACAATTTCTTTTTTCGTCTCTCATTTTCGTTACATTCCATCGTTAGGTGTCGCTATAGATTATTTCACAGTTAGTTAATGTATATTGTAAGATGTAGATCTTACAAATTAAAATAGAAATATTTGTTTTGCTAAAATAAATCAAGGAAGTTCGCTAGAAAGTGAGAATTAGCATTAATGTCCGAGTATTAAGTTAAACATAGTAAGTATTAAGATTGGAAATGTAACGCACTGAAACGCGTTACATTTCAGACGCTTTAGAATTTTTTGTTTTAAAGTAACTGAATTTGCATTTATTTTTCTCTGATTAACAGAAATGAAATGTGCTATGTTCTTATTAATCAATTACTAAGATTATAACTTTATAGAACATTTAATAAATCTCTACAGATAGGTTTAATTACGACCGCATAATATTTATTACTCTTCTCCCGTATAATCTTTTTGTCTTCGTTTTTTCTCGTATATATACGAACGCGCCTGAAGAAACATCTGTTCCTAATTGTATCTCTATTACTCTGGCTACAAAGGCATGTTATAGTTATTCAATGTCTCATCGTTTTTTAATGAAGAATTCTGAAATTTGCTTTTGCGATTGGATTGTATTGTCTTCGGAACATCACAAAGAGGATAAACATCGGATGTGATTGATGAAAGCTTGGAGAAATTGCCATGTTATCGAAAGAAATATGAGACACTCAGTGATTTGTTTCTATAAATCTAACCATTCCTAGGACAGTCATAACTTGCAATATTTGTCCCTAATGTGTCTTACATGAACGAAGAGAAGGAGAAGTATCATATATCTTATGGAGGAACATTAAACAGTGGGCTGTAGATTTAGAGCAGACCTAGATTCTTTTCAAGTCCTATTGAATAGACGAAATGGTTAAGGCTTTATAGAATTAAAGGGGACTTATTTTCACTAACTAAAGTTCATATCAGGTAATGATCATACAAACCACACGAAGATACTTCTGGATACGATCAAAACCAAACATTATCTGCTATCAAAATAAAAGTATTCGTTTTACTCATGTTGCACTTTAAAAGGCAAATCTTTTAGAAGAATATAAAAGGATTAGCGTTCCAGTTATTGGAGTCTGACTAAGCTCTTTTGCGATTCAATCTCATAAAGTACGATCGAAAATTGCAAATATTCTAACTCGGGAGTGGTTAACGAACCGTATGCGTGTTATTTGTGACCCGTTTAGCTATTGTTAGTGGCCAATCCTCCGATATCGGAATGAAAATGTAAAACCAGTTAAATGAGTAATTAAAATTAAATTATTGGTTAATACATAAAAACTTGCGATAATTTATCTCTTCACGTGTTTCATACTTGGAGGTGGTTAGCTCTGGACACTTTTCCTTTGAAAGTTAATAACCGACCCACTCGGATCCAAAAAATCCTTGGTTAAAAAGTGTGCCTTGTCCCCTCGTGTTTACTTGCTTTTGGCACAGAACAAAGGAGGTTGCCTTTATTCTCATCTGAGGGATAAGGAACAAAAATGGCTGAGTAAGAATTATTTTTGAACGCGCATAGCGTATCAAAAGGTTTCACACGTACTGACATGCTGTAGTTTGAATTGTACTTTCATTTCCAGAAATTATGACTCAGGTTTAAGCTTGATTGTTAGCAATCGCAGAGGGTGGTGGGATATTAATTCTTTTAGCTTCTAGATCTAACCTCTAAGTGGCATGTGGACCTTTTCGAAAATGTGTCCCGCTGCAGGAAAAGGTTGACCGTCCCTAAATTTCTAACTGTTCGACTGGAATTTTAAAGATACTCGAAGATAACTCACTGAACTAGAGGATAGGTAAAGGTAAACTGCAGCCATTATCAATCCACTGCAGGATGGAATCCTCAACTATTTATGTTGAGGGAAATGGATTATAATTTGCCACGCTGGTCCAGTGCGGGTTGGCAGATCGACCGTATTCAGCATTCAAGGGGCTTGAACCTCGGTCTAATCAAAGAGCGTATGCTACTGCACTCCCCCCTCCCCCTCCACTCGGCTACGGAGAACTAGGGGATATCTGTTGTTGTTGTTGTTTGGTTTTTAGGAGCATTAGCAACTAAGGCCATATTGCTCCAGGATATGCGGTGGTCATTCCTTAACCTTTCCGCATCCTCCGTATTTGGTGGTGACGGGCTCGAACCCCGGTCTAATCAAGAAGCGTGTGCTACGCACTGCTGCTCCTTCCCACCTGGCTACGGAGGCGCCTAGGGGATATCTGCCCTAAAACATGAAAAAAAAGTGTTTCTCATTTAATGAAGTTATTGGCGTATAGAAGAAAATTGTAAGCGTCATTGTAGAAAAATATTCACGGATTTTACAGTAATCAAAGACGTCCAACGATTTTAGTATCATCACTCGTGTTACTCCACCTTCATGCGATTTATATCTTCATAAATGGAATAAATTTGTATTACATAAAGAAAATTTCTTGAAACTGTATCAAGGTAGTAGTAGATCAGTTCCCCAACTTCGTTGTTGTGCATATAGATGGATGAAAGGATGATGTCCACGTTGGAATGGCCTCAGTTTTTCCGAACATCACATTGGCCTATCAGTTGCCATAAGAGTTCAGTATATTTTCTGCCGAACTAATTAATGACAATTCAGGTGTCACTGAAGTATAGTGAGGCCTCTGATATTGAAAACAGTGCTTTGCACTGTTTTCAATATCAGAGGTGGTTCGCACTAAGAATTCTGTAATGGGTTTGCTCAGATTTACACACTCACTGGTATTGCCCTAACTCCAGTGGGTGCGGGATTTTCATGCGCTAATTGCGCTACAGTGAAATCGGACCCAGGTAATTCAACTTCCTTTTCCAGGCCTGCTTTGTAAAGACTATATATTTACAAATTCTCAAGGTAGAGTTGTGTTTATGCCTGGAAGCTACCCTGATTACAGGACACACTTAGTCACACACATGAGTGTTTTTAATGATATGTACAGAGCATATAATTAAATGTAAATACATCTTGTATATAAATCATGTTCTGTATATGCTTTAATGTACATAATCTTGAGACTGTATATTGTGTGTAATTAATAAATGAATGAAAATGAAATGCTCAGATTTACATAGGTATATTATTGTAAACTACAAAATATAACTAATAATAAACAAAGTAAAATAAAAATAAAGAATTGCCAAATAAAAAAAAAAAACACCTCCCACAATTCCTTATAATTAGTTTACTATCTTACAGTATATCATGTTAAATAAATCTGTTTCGCATACTAGATTATTATTATTTTTTTTTATTCTCAAGGATCATTCTTATGTACAGATACTTTTTTTAGAACCTGTAGTAATTAGTACCGTGCACGGGTTGAAGGTTGAAAAGACGAAAGAAGATATTTGCTGACATTGGACTTCAACTTCTGTAGATTGTAATTTTCAGGAAATACGTATGAAGGAAGGTTGTTCCAGAAAACGGCAGTTCAATGAATAAACGAGGAAGATGAAAAGTTGGACAGTAAATGGATGTTGGCGACACGTGTTCGGACTGTTTGAAAGAGAGAGCGTGGATTATAGAAGCCAATTCAGAAGAACAGTGCCCATGGAAGTATCTGTAGAAGAGGCATGCAGCAGAAACAGTACGTCTATGAGACAGCGAGTGGAGAGACTCTGTTAGAGATGAATCATTAATTAACCTAACTGTCCTCTTCTGAATGGAATCTAGAAGCCTGAGAGAGGTTTTGGGGGCACCGCCCCAGATGTAGGAACAATATTCCATGGTAGGGCGGATTTGCTATTTGTACAGATGGCGACAAGCAATATTTGTAATGTTCTTTATACCAAGGGAGATTACAAGTCAGGGTAATCCCCCAAAGAGATAAATCAACTTCCTTAGAAATCGGAGCGTCATCGAAGATAAGCATAAGAACAGAAGAATCCTTTTTGCGAGATATAAGACAGGACTAAGTTTTAAAAAGATTGAAATTAAATTATCTTGGCCCCCACTGGGCAATTACCTAATGATCAGCATTTAAGGATTTGGCAGTGGATACTCGAAAAGTTAAAGCTCTTTGAGCAAAGTTTCTTAAACTGGAAGATGGAATGCAATGTTTTATCGTCAGCAAAACTATGGATAGAATTTCTGGTAAATGGAAGAAGGACATTAATATACAAGAGAAAATGAATGGGAGAAAGAATTGAACCTTGTGGAACACGATCATAAGTGGAGACGTGAGAAGACAGAGATCCATCACCCGCAGTGGTCAGTCAGAGTGAAAACTGGATATCCGTTACAAAGAACAGCTAGAAAACCATAGGATGGAAGCTTCTTTAGAAGACTATTATGCCAAACACAATCAAATGTCTTTGAAACGACAAGAGCAGTGGCTTCAGTTTCACCAAACTTTTCCATTGAATTTGTCCATATGTGGGTAACATAAGCCAGAACATCTCCAGTGGAACGACACTGACGGAATCCATACTGGCAATCGTTGATCTGATGAAAGATTTCCAGATAGTTTAAGAGTGGCGGTTACTTGATTTCTTCCTTACTTTGGAAAGAGTATAAGTAATCGAAATGGGACGATAATTGGATGGAAAGGATTTGTCACCATTTTTAGGAACTGGCTGGATATGAGCATATTTCCAGGCAGAAGGGAAAACACCTTTGTTATAAGAAAGTGAAACAAGACGACACAAAACAGGAGTAAGTTCAGGGGCATAGGTTTTGAGAACAAATGGAGGAATAACATCAAGACCTGGAGCTTTCTTAGCATCAGATTCATCAAATCCTTCTGACGTCCTTTTGACAGAAGACTGAAGACTACAGGAGGCATTGAATGGAGTGTTCTGGGAATGGTTTGAGGCGATTTACTGAAATCATCAATACATGAGTTTGAAGAAAAATGGGATGCTAGTAGGTCAACTTTATCTTTGGCTGATGTGGCAACAGAACCATCTGGTTTTGTCAGAGGTGGGAACAGAGATGGCCAAAAATTGTAGCCAGTAGCTTTGGCAAGAGACCAGAATGCTCAGCTACAATTTTAACAAGAAACAAATTTTCTACTCTTAGCCTGTTCCAAACCTGTTTGGACTGATCAATAACTACCCTACAAAGTACAGTATAAATAATACTTAATAATAATTTTTATTATTACAGAATGTCGCTTATAGAAACGTAGTACTAGAAATATTTTTTAATAAAAATTCAGAAATATACGATTTCAGAGAATATAGGCGTAGTAGTTCGCGATAAAAAAATATGACGTTGAAAGGGGTTCGCGAGTTAAAAAAGGTTGGGAACCCCTGCTCTACAGGGACAAGTTTTTCAATGTGAGGATGCCTTAGAAGATGATGTTAATGACTTTATTAATCCATTTGACTTACTACGACATGAGAAGGTACTGTGTGGGTTAAAACATGTTGGGATCATGGTAAGATTCTTAGATAAATTGCAGGCAGGAGACATATAAGGTTGTGATTGATGGTTACTCTTCAGATTGGCTAACATCAGAAGTGGCGTCCACCAAAGATCTGTTCTGGGACCATTGTTTCTGATTTCCTTGTGCGAAGCCATAGAGAACGATATATCATAATTTGCAGCTGTGTAAAGTTTGGGAGAGTGGTTAATGATCAGTGCAAAGTAGTTCCTTCAGGAACTTTAGGGTCAGAAAAGTGACAGCTATATTTTAATGTAGCAAAATGCAAGGTCTTACACTTGGGGAGGTGACCATATAATAACTTATACACTTGGTGAGACTGGATTAAAAATAGTAGAGGAAGAAAGGGATTTGAGACTTACGATACGAGTGGATATAAAGTAAGCCAAGCAGGGTAGACACAGGCTGAAAGGAGGGCCAAGATGTCTTAGCGATGAGTTTTCGAACATTTGCTTCTGGAAATGAGGCCATAATGCTACTGTATAAGGCAATTGTAATAGCTCACTTGGAATACGGTATGGAGCCCTAAAAAAGACATGTAGCTTCTGGAAAGGTCCAAAGACGGGCATTCCCATTGGTAAGATCTGCAAAAGAGTGACTGTATTGCAGGAGATCTTCGAATACTACACTGGTGGGCAACGAGGCACCTTAGAGAGGACTCACTGAGGTCCGTAAGCCTCACTGAATTATGAACACCTACTTAATACCGTGTTGGGCCACCATTCGCACGGATAACAACCGCATTGACGTAGGCAGTGACTGTGCAGCAACTACACGAGTTGAAGCGCCTCGCCTCTTGCGTATGAAGACCCAACTCAACTATTGGATGAACTTTATAGTCTTATCAGTAAATAAATATATAACATAAAAAAATTCCATAGGTGCAAATTTTGCTCAACCCTGTAAACATATTCAGTATGTGTATACTGCAGACATACAGGGTATGTTTGTAGTATCCAGGGTCGTCTACTTCGCTTTCTTTTTAGGTTTAGGCGATCTATCGTCGGATCTTTTTTTGTCATATTTGGGCTGAAAATTTTGAATTTGATATTAGAATTAGACTCAAGTCTTATCGTTTAGATTTTACGAATACTAAATTTAGTTTTGTCTAATCAGCTGCTTTTTTTCTCACTGGGAAAGTTGTCCGCCATCCTCGGGTTTAGTCTGAAAACGTCATCGGTGTATTTGTGAAACGAACGTAAACTGAGTTGATCTAAATAAAACAAATAAAATAATAATAATATAACCGTTGTATCGACAACTGCAACTGTACAGCTGGCTCAGTTAAATACGCATATCGAAACAGCAAACATTCCATATAACCGTTGTCTTTTTTATTATTTGACGACCCAAACAATCTCAATCATTTTTTGACTTTTAAAGAAACGTATTTGGCGGCTTTTAACCGACTATATGAATCTCGCTGCTGGCTGTGCTGGGGATTTGATTCTTCAAATCATTTATATCGGTACCTATAACAGTTCAGTTATTGCTTGTATGTGTGAAAGAGTCACTCTTTATTTTTATTTCCTTCTAGAATATTTAAAATACTTAACTTTTGTTTGAGGTAATCTGTGCAAAGGTGGTGTTATTTTTACTTGTAAAAAAATTTTTCTCTTCGGTGGAAAAAAAAGAAGGTTATGACACATCTTAAGTAACGATCCGCTGAACTTCATTTCTTTCTTGTTCAGGTCGATGGATCAACTGTTTGTCCAAAGAAAACACGATTTATTTTTAGCCTATACGTCAGTTGTTTTGGAACAAGTCAAGCGCAGTTTTCTGGGGTGAATATGTGCTAGCAATCTCTGGTACGGCTTTGTTGGCTAATCCCAATAAGAGATGTTGTCTCTATGAAGAAGAAGTTTTTTTTTTTTTTTTGGATCAACTTAAGAACGATGGTGTCACGGCCTCTCTTGTTTCATCCATTGTCAATTTGGGAATCATATTTACCTTTCCACTTGATGTAATTCATCTTGAAAATAGCTTTTAGAACTTTTGGTATTTTAACGGGATAAAAAATCTTTTAAAAAAATAGATTATTGTTTCGTTCTATTTTACTATATAGAGCATCACACAACGAAATAAATTTTACAAATAATCTCATCGTAAATCAGAAAACATGAAGGGTTAAACACACCAAACGGAGATTTTAAATGCCATTCCTGAAAATAAAATCCTCTACAAAATTTAATAAGAGAATACATCGGTATTTCATTACCATACTTTTAAGCAAGAAGAAAATCGAGACGTTTTAAATTGACAGTTGATTTTCTTGTTCGTAAAATCTTAACTGCGTGAAAATGTATTATAAATTTGGCGAGCACGAAGATCAACGCTGAAGGTGTTTTTCAACTATTCTTCTTCCAGTTAGAAAGTATCCAAAATTGAGAAACAGACTTAATTAAAATTCCTTGGAAACAAAAATTAAAGACCCCTTTATTTAAAGAATCTCGCCAACATTGCCAAGAACAAGATATTAAATTTATTTCTGAGTAAATCTGGTTGGTCTCTCCTTGTTTTTATAAGGTTTCAGTTAATTAGAATGCCATGGAAAGATGCCTTTTTTTTATGGACTCAGCGTGACATTCCAGAAGGTGTCTAACAATCTGTACGTAGAAAGCAAAAAGAGAAAGACAACTGCAAAAATAACATAAAATGCGACTGCTATTTCTTTGTGCGACAGTATTGTAAGTTAAGAATTTTGCTTAGTGCTTAGGCGCATGTTGCTTAGATTAGAACCGCTTATTTTCGGTATAATTAAGAGAACTACATTACAGCACAAGAATGCTTCTTGTGTTCATGAGCAAGTGTCGTACATTGAACAGTTTTTCATCAACGGATTGTGCAACACTTTTCAAAAATACGCTCCAATTGTTTGCTTCAATACTGTGGATTGCTTGAAATTAATTTGAACGAGTATTTAGAATTTACTGTAAGACAGGTTTAGGCACACACTTCGAAACTATAATATTGGTAAGAACTTTAGGAATAGCGGAGGATAGAAATCATGATGTAAAGTGGCAAGCCTGCCAGTATGGCTGCTGGAACTCAGCAACATGTTGTATTATCATTGTTAAAACTATGCGATATACTTAGCATTATCCTTGTTTAAAATATCTGCTTTAAAGCATGGTGGCTTCGTTACTTGGATCATTTGTAGTTGCTGGTTTCAAATCCCCAGAGATTGTAGGAATTCCTAAAGGCGTCTTCACTCGGGAACTGTCTTTAGCCGGTCTTATAGAGATACTAGGGTTTTACGTCGTGAGTTATTCCGCGTGTTTCAGCCTGAACAACATTCAAATCGGTCCCTGAACATACTCTTTTACAGACAGAATATCCCTCATGGGTAGTGCATTTTGTATAATCATCGTCCTTCCTACTCCAGATGGAAAAGACTTGAGTTAGAATCCTATCGATGACGCAAGCAAATTTTACGGGTCCTTTTCAAAGCGTGATTGAGTTAGTCACTCAGGCGCGGGTAGCATGATTTTTCCTCCTGGAAACGTGGGTTTTTCATCCAGAAAACAGCAGATTGACCCCAAAACACTGAATTTACAGACATAGTTTATACGACGCAATATAGCCAAAGTTGCTGATGTGCCTAAAATCCCATAACAAACAAACAAAAAAGAACAGAATACACCTTCTACAATGTCCATAGATGCTAATAAGCTATAAAAATAATAATAATATCAGCAATATCCTTGTTTAAAATGAGGCAATGGTGCCAATACGCTGTAAAACCAAGTGCTGTTTTGAGGAATAACTATTATTTAGAACTAGGCGATATGCCGATGGCAACCATGCGTTAAACCAGCCGTCCCCTCGATGTAGAGTAAAACTGCTGTATTGATTTTTTTTTTTGTATTATATGTATAACTTATTTTTGAATTGAGCTTTGTATAAATTACAAAATATGTATCTGCTATAAAATAATTATATGTGCAAATATTTAGATTTTTATTATGTGCATATATCTACGCCTTCTCGATAAATAAATGAATAGTTCTTATACAGAACAGTAGAAAGCATCAAAATTCAACATTAGTGAAACATCAGAAATAAGAGTATTTTTAGTAAGGAACACTAGGATAAACACATAAAGCTCGACTTTAGGTAAGGTCTCCAAAATCGAACCCTAACAAGTCGAGTGCTGCCAGTACGTCATATTGTAACATTTATCCTTTTATATACGTCTCGTTACAATTGTTTAAACCTATGCGATATAGCTCTTAGTAACGTTATTTAAAACTATGTAATAAGTACCATTATTAATGTTTCAAATTATGCGATATACGTCATATTATCGTTGTTTAAAATCGTGCGATATACGTCATATTGTCATTGTTTAAAATCGTGCAATATACGTCATATTATCATTGTTTAAAATCGTGCGATATACGTCATATTGTCATTGTTTAAAATCGTGCGATTACGTCATATTTTCATTGTTTAAAATCGTGCGATATATCATGTTATCATTGTCAAAGTCCGTCATATCGTTGACTCTAAGGGATGCGCATTATATTGTTAAAATTGCGCGACATTAGAGCATGTCATCATTAGTAAAGTAAAGTAAAGTGCAGCCATTATCAACCCACTGCAGGGTGGTAGCCTCCTCAACAATTCATGCTGAGGGAAATGGACCATAATCTGCCACGCTGGTCCAGTGCGGGTTGGCAGATCGACCGTATTCAGCAGTCAGGGGCTTGAACCCCGGTCTAATTCAAAGAGCGTGTGCTACTGCACTCCCGCTCCTGCCCACTCGGCTACGGTACACGTAACTTGGAAATGTGAATAGCAATCATTATTTTTGAAAATTTTAACATGCTGTATAAAATTTTTACACAGTTCAGATTCATTTTTTTTTTCATAAAGAAACTAATATAATGTTAGTATCAAAGCATCCTATATTGTAAAAGTAAACAAGGTTCGCATAAAAGGCATGCATTTCCCAAGCAAACAAAGTTATTGGGTCTAAAATATTTAGTATTATAAAGACTAATGGAAGGAGACGGGCTTTAGCTACATCTACCAAAAATAATAAAAAATAAAATCTATCATTCATATACCTTCTTCATCTTCTCCAAAAAGCTACTTTCCCTTTGACCTTTACGATATTATCAGCCTCGACCACAGGGGCAGGCAGTTCATTCCAGTAATACAAAACGATGGCTGAAAGTAAACTACATGACTTCCAACCTTCTGTTACTCCCCAACACCCCCTGATTCTTCTCTCTTTTCCCAGTGAAAATATACCTCCCATGTTGATTTTAATGGTTCTTTTCAGGGCCTTATATACCTCTATCAGGTCTCCCCCATAAGATGACTAGTTACTGAGCTTTGCAGTCCGCCATTTCTGTCCTCGTGGGTAGCACAGATGGTATAATCACCGTGTTTCCCACACCGGGTGGAAAAGAACTGAAGTCGAATCCCGTCAATGACGCGAGGGATTTTCATGGGTCTTTTTCACAACACGGCTGAGTTAGTCGATCTCAGGCGAGAGTAGCATGGTTTTTCGTCCAGAAAACATCAAATCGACCACAGAACACGTGCAATTTACAAATATATCATATTGGACGGAATATACCCCAGGTTGCTAATGCGATTAAAACTCTACAGCAACTGACCATCCGCAATTTTTCCCTGGCAGAAGATAGAAGAATCAAGGAACAAAATACAAAACGGTTACTATGGAGTTTACTTTCGGGCAGCATTTTGTTTCAAGCCTGTATATTACTAAATACGATAATGTTATTGTATGATATCGAATTTCCAGCGTGTATTGTTTTAACTATCTCATATCACTTCAGTTTGCTTAGGAAATCCAATTTTTTTATATATAATCGTGCATGGCGATTCTGGTCATTAACCACCATTCCTACTTTTAAATCAGCAGCAAACGTTGACAACCTTCCCTTCACTCCCTAATCATATATAATTAAGGAATATAAGAAACAGAATTGGCCCCGCAGTGATCCATTACACTTGATCCACCCCGAGGTATGTTCATTTATGAATTCTCTCTTGTTCCCTATCTTCTAGCCAGCCCTAATCAACGAAGGATCTTACCAGTAATCCATTTTGCTCCAGTTTACAAAGTTATAAAGTTTTTTGAGTATCTAAAATATATATTCTTGCGTAAGTGGTGAGGAACATGCTGTCTGTGAAAACATATCGAGCTAATTTCATTAACAAAAACCTAAAAAATTTGGTAGGACATATAAAGATTTATTTATTAAAATAGTGACGTTAAAATATTACCGCTTACAAATGATTCAAAGTAAATACAATTACCCTTAGAGAAAGAAAATGGCATGCGCAGAACTTTTATATTTTGATGCAGTTTCTGTCGCGTTATTAAATAATACGTCTCATTAAAACGTGTCTTTAATTTCGAAATACCGTGTTTAATTATTTTTTTCCAACCTCTGCGATAAAATGAACGGTAGGTGGCGTGCTGTGTTCTCGCATTTCCAACATGTATAAATATTAGCTGTCATATTTCTCAAGTAAATTAGTTCAATTGGATTTGCCCACTGCACGGTGTCATAATTAATTAATTTAGATATTCTGTGTCGGCAGATTAATAAAATGTTTGTTACGAACTTTGATTTCGCTTTGCATTCGAGCTGTTAATTTTTTAACTTAACAAATAAGCTTTGTTGTTGTATTGCTGATACGAGTATAACACTAATGATTTCATTGAGATGCGCGAAGCACAATACGCACTTAAAAGTGATTTTATTACGTACTGTTTCTTTCGTTCAAGAGAAAGATTGCTAATAAATCAAAACGGCGCCAAACCAGAAAGAAAATCGATGCATGGATTACATAAATTAGAGTTCTTGTCACGAGTATCGATATCCTTGCCACACATTTTTGGCTGGTAACCATTTCACTTATTTTCTGCGCAAGGGATCTGTAGTTTTATAATCATGCATACGTTGTTGGAACCATAATTGATAGCTAAATTTTATCAGAGGTAAAATTCTTTTTGTATTCTTTCTTTGCATTATGACTTTCAATTGTATTCTTTAAGCTACATCAGAACAAGGAATTAACAGTTACTTCAGATAAACTATAATGCATAATACTATATGTAAATAGTTTTCTCTTGGCTTTCAGTAACTTATGCTGTTCTTGCCAACTTTATGCGAATATTAGAAACCAGGTGCGTGTATTATATTCTCCCGGTATACCACATATGGATCTTGGTTACGTTTTGGAAAATTAATTATCCTTTTCATCATTTTAATAATGATTCCTCTCTTCCGTTTTGTTATTCTTTCTGTTAAAAGGTTATTATAATAGTACGTTACGCTAGTTCAAGCTGAGTTAAATATATTGCGAGGCCAAATTAATTAAGAACGCCGAGTGTTCAGAATTTTCTGTGGCAAAATTAATTACGCATAATTTCCTTCATGCCGCTTATTTTCTAACATGATCTACGTTGGTACGTTTGCTGAATCCTTCCTGCAGTGTTTCTAATCCATTCCTGTTAAATTATTCTGAAGTGCTACCATCAGCTTTCTTGCATATCTTTTTCGGCTTTTGGAAAACGTGACACGTCTCTGGGGTATCCCGCCAACACTGCAAAAACCATCTGATTAGTGGTTGTTTTTATTTTTTTAATCGAATCAGAAAAAGGTCAAAAAACAGATTGAAATTAAAAAAAAAAAAATTATGATGGTGTGGGGCTAACTTAATGAATCGCACACATTTGTTTAGAATCTCTGACCATCCCTAGTCAACATATTGGCATTAACCAGTGTTCCACTGAGGCCTTGCGTATCCCACTTGGAGTAGGTTTTTCTTGCTGGCACTCCCCTCGAGTGCAGGGTGATACTTCCTTCCCATGCCTGAATAGGAACAACCTATCTTGAAAACCCTCAAGGGCAGGATTTTCGCTGACACCTTGGCGTGTGGGATAACTATGCACCTGTTCACCATAGGGTGGGTCAGGTGCTACTGGCACACCCAAAGTGTTAGGATGACCATGCACCATTATACCGTAAAGTGGGTCAGTCAGGTACCACTGATACCTTCGGGTGTGGGATTCCAAATGGTGTTCTCCTTTGCAAGTTTCACTCTCTTGCAAATTTTTACTTTCCCTGGGCTTGGGTGGGCTTCCCAGCCCAAGAGCGTCCCTCTTCATTCCTTCCCTGCCTCCCTCATCTGGAGGAGGCCATCTTTCTTTCCACCTTCCTACCCGCTTTGACTCCCATTCTTCGACTGTCAACCTTGCTTACACTTTTTTTTGGACTCCTTCCAGGAAGCTCAGGCGACCCTCGCGGAGACTACCCAGAGAATGATGGGCAGCCTGGCTCATCTCCTAGTAGTGGCGGCAACGTAGGGTCCCACTTGGGGTCCTGCAGCCAACTAACGTACTGCTCTTCACACTTTCTGAAAAAGTTTCAAGTTCGATTCCCGCCACGTTCTGAAGAGAAATACACCCTATCGGTAAGAGAAATAACTTTCATGGGTTTTACCACAAGCCTAGTTGCATTTTTTTTTTTATCTTGCGTGAAACCAGATTTTTCATTCCAAAAGTGGACCATGGAATATTCAGTTACAAATGCAATTAAAATATAATGACGTGTCATGGTTTTAACTACGTTGATACTGATCTGAAAATGATGCATTGGATAATGCAAAACTCAAAAACCTCTCCTGTTTATGAGGTAGCGGCAGCAGCTGAACCTTGGTTTTTCTTTGAACAGTAATGAATACAAAAAAATAAAATAAATAAATAAATACAATCTATACTGTTCTAAGAATTTTTCCACATAGTTCCCCAGATTTGTTGTAAATCTCCCGCCTGAATATCGAAACAGCAACTGGATTGGTTGCTTAAGAGTCCAAAGATTTTTGGTTCAATGACTGTTTCATTGATAATGCGCCAGTTCCTATGATTTATCTGCAATTGTATAGTGGCCTATATGTAAAATTCACTACCTGTGTTTGAACCATTAGTAAAGAAATTCTACCGAAGGTCATATTTTCATTTAAGGATTCTTGGACAGGATACAGGCATTCTTAGTTAGTAGCCTTTGGCATTTATTCATATCCTGAAGTAAATGTTGATAATATTTAATCAATCACCTTTCATATGACTAGGCAGTAAGTACACTCTCTGAACTACTTAATATTTCAGATGTTTTTAAGCAAAAAAAATATGCTTATTAACTTATTTTTAAAATGTTTGCTTCCATTTCAACTTGGATTTATATAATAATAATTTAGGAGAGAAGTACGCGCGTGTTTTTAATCTGTAACTTTTAAAGATAAACAGAAATAATTTAAGCAGGAAGAAGAACCAGTTGTCTCTAGTAGAGTTTGGTATGGTAATATATGTTCTTGGGAATGGCAAGGTTATATGGATCCAGCGGCGCGTTATGACTTCATGGGGCCCCGGGCAAATTTTAATTTGGGGGCCCCATGTATAGTGTTGAATTTTTCTTCGGGGGGGGGGGAAATCCCACGCCTCCGGTATACTCTTACTCATGCAAAAAGCTAAATAATAATAATTGTAGATATAATTTTATTAAAAATAAAACAAAATTACATTTATAAAGAATTTTTATACTGTATATAGATTAAGTATAATCCACAAGAAAAAGTCATAAATTAACTCAATTAGTATTTAAGTACTTTTATTGCATTAAATAATAAACTAGATTAATTAAACGAGAATTAGAATAATATATATTTAATATAACGAAACAAACTTTCTATAAATTAAAAATAAAAACAATTCTTAACGGAACATAACACCTAATAAAAAGTCGTAATTAGAATGAAAATTTTAAGAGCATTATTATATGATCACTTTCCGTGCTTTTTGAGCTGCAAAATTATCAACCAGCTCATTATAATCAACCCCACTAGTAACGTCATTTTCAATGCATAATATTGACAAATTGCATAATTTTTCTTGGCCTAAAGAATTTCTAATGTAATTTTTAATTCTTTTAAGTACATTGAAAGAACGCTCTGCCGATGCCTTAGAAACAGGTGTGGTTAAATATATTCTTAAAATCATGTCCACATTAGGAAACGTAGAAACTAGCCCTTCTTGAATCGCTTTATACATTAATAAAGGAGAATTTAAATTTTAATTTTTTGCAAAATGTACAAAGTGGGTAAGTTCTTCCTTAAAAATACTAACGTCGATGTCGCTTGAATACGTATTTATTAAATTTAAAATACATTCATCGTACTCATTTGGCGAAATTTCTTTTCAGTTGATATTTATTAATATGGCAAAATAATTTAAAATATTTTGATAAGCCTCAACACGTCTTTGAATGTCTGATACCAACTGATCGCGAATAACATTCAAACAATTCACTATAAATCGTTGTTTGCTTGCCAATTGCGCATCCTCATCTCCATCCCTTTTCTCCCTTTGTCTCACTCATAATTTGTATTGTTTGTTAATGCAAAACATTCTGTGCTGTAGTATCAAAAAATTCGTTGTTGTTTCGAATGTCTTCTGATATGAACAAAGATAACGATTTTAAAAGATTTACGGCATTATGTAAATCAGAATTTTTATTTTGAAGACTAGTTGCATTCAATCTTTGTAGAATTGCATTCCTTATGAAAAGTAAAAGTGTTGTTTCAATATCTTCAAAGTTTTCACATAGCATTTTTGCTTCTAATTTTGTTACAGGTTTTTCATTACAATCTTCAAAAATTTTAAATAAAAGATTCTTTTATGGCCAAAAAATTCATCTTAACAGCTAAAATTGCATCTGCTCTTGAGGACCAGCTTGTAGAACAAATTTCTTTTAACGTTACATTTCCTTTTGTAGTCGCTTTCATTAAAATATTCCATCTCTTTGTAGAAGAAGAGAAAAGTACAAATAAATTTTGAATAAAATCGAAGAAATGGAGTGCTTTTGGACAAGCTTCTGCAGCTGAGTTAATAAACTTGAAGTGAGAAAAATCACTACATTATATCCACTCGCCATGTATGGTATAAATATTTCATTATGGAGTTTGTTTTAGAAAATTCTTTCAAATACTACACGCGTCGCAATAATTTCTATGGAATATCCGTACGTCACATTTTTGCCTCGAGACAAGTTACTATGGTAACTAGGGTTGTCATGACAGCAGATGGCGTATACGTCACTATTTATAAAAATAGGCGTATGTGTATAATATAATTTAGACTACTCTCTACTATAAATAAAGTTAAGGTTATTGTATTGCCATTTTATTACTTATGATGTAACGCACTCATCGCAGCTTTAAAATTATGGGACTTTTAATAATTTAATTAATTAATTAATCAAAATTTTGATCACGTTTTACAGAGCGAATTAAAGTCGCAAAAAGATTTCCTGAAGTTTGATTTTGAACTAACTCACAGAGCCAAGGGTAGGTTGGTTGTATGAGACTCCTAAGTTTTTGTTGCTTGCCTTTGTGAAAATGTCTATCAGTCATTGAACAATGTTTTCGATTCTCACAGAGTTGTACATTTGTAACTGAAATTGTTTTGAAGCGATTTTTAGTTTTGTTCCTGTATTTATTTTTAATTAATACGTATACTTTTGGCTTTAGTAGATGTAGAGAAGCATTGGGGAACATTCTGTTCACCAGTCGGCCCCGGAGAAATTGATTTATTGCATCTGATTTCTCAAATATTCTCTCACTAGGACAGGACTTAAAGTACTAGAGATTACGGGTAATTCCGAAGAGGCAATTGGCGTGAAAAGTGGCATTAAGCAGAGCCTCAATGATATATCGGTGAATAAGCGTAATGTTTATATTTTAATAAGTTTTGCCTTGAAAATGCATGATGGAATCAAATTTTTGCAGTTGAAGCCTCTATTCAGGCGAAAAAAAAAAATTAAAGTTGCTTGAAATGCACTGAACAGATTTCAGACACTTGCTGGTAACGGATATTCAACTATATATTCACAGAGAAGTTTATCATGTACATCTCTACTTGCTTATTATATATAATCCTGAACTCACCTTTGCATGCATGCACTGATGTTTGAATTAAATTGCAGAAGGGAGTGCAGAACTGCTAAAAATATTGGTGAATCGAACAACTCCTTGGGGAACGCGGTTGTCACTTGTGATGATCAGTCGAGAAGATCAGATTCTATGCGTAACAGCGAATTGCAGTAATTTGTGAAATTTGTAAAAAACTTGCATCTTCATGTAGCTAATACCGTTATTTGTGCCGTATCTAGAAAGAGCTTCTGAAATGGACTCAAGCGTATCGGCGAAGTATGTTGTAGAAGATTTTTTGCATGGGCCAAGATGAGTGTTTGTAAGTACTGTATATGAGCATACATGAACTCTTTGGAGGCAGTTCGAAAAGACGTTTTCGATAATTTTTAGGATAAGTGTGACGCAACTGAAATTTTCGTGTAATTTGGTTTGTTTGTTTATTGCGTTTACCTGTTTTGACATCAGGTTAATCGTGAATGTTTCTGCATTTTCGAAAGGCAGGGAATGAACTCGTATTTCAAGGATAGGGAGACTGATGGAGGGATGAATGATGGAGAAATTGCAGGACCACAGTGCAGTTATGTAAGCGAATACATGGCGCATGTCACTGGTGAAACATTATTTAAATTATGAGCAAGTAAAGTAGTTAATTTCATTCAGTTTTATTTCATATTGAATTACCTATTTTGTCTCTACAAGTTTCTAATTTTAGTAAAACAATCCGTGATTGTTTTCTGTTTCACTAATGAAACCACCAGAACACGCAATGCCACGTCCTTTTAAAATTATTATAGAGTACAGTTGTTTTCAATTGCTGCAATATTTCGCGACAAATTCAAAATGGCGGATAGACGGTTAGAGTACCAGTTATTTCATATTCTACAGATTGATCCATAGGCTTTATAAATATCGTCTTGGCTTGATTCATGTTCTTCAACAGAAGTATTGACGTTTTTAAGTAACTGCTTTGTGATCTAGAACCACAACTGCAGAAAATTCAAAATTCAAGTTGTTAGAACGCTTTGCTAGAAATTTTTGCATCATAAGCAGTAGTTGGTGCACCATAGGGTTAGATAATTACATAAGCAATTAGAATTTCATTTACAGTGAAGGTGACTACTTTTCCTTTAAAGAGCTTTTGTGAAAAGCAATCCGATGAATTATCCATTCAGTAAAAAATGACTGCTGAAGTCATCCAAATCTTATGTGCTGTGCACTTGACATTCATTTAAAATGGCAAGGGGTTAGTTTGCTAGTAACAAATATTGCTAGATTTTGCAGGCTATCCAGATTAAAAACTATCACCGCTGTAATTTGCCGTATTGATTTTCTTTCCACTAGCGTACTGCTCACCATTAAAGACAACTTTTTCCAAGAAGGCAACGGTACAACACAAGATCTGATTACATCCTTGGTCGGGTAAGTAGTCCAGTAGCTCAGGGAAGACAGAGGTTGAAATTTTCAGAATTTTATCACATTAACAGAACGGACTAAAGTCGGTACAAGTGCAGTTCTGAAGCTATGGGTACTGTCTGGCCTCATCGTTAAAACTGTTGAGTTTTAACGATGAGTCCCTCATCTTGAAAAGTTCTAACCATCTATAACTCTAACTTCGTTATAATCTATTTGCAAATGCATCTGTTCTTTGCCCATCGAAACAAACCCCTTAAATTGGGAATTTATCTCATTGTCTACTTAAACCAGAACAACGGGGAAGAATCTGAATATTCGTGCTGTGCACAGATATTTTTCTCAAGTTCAAATCTGTTCTGGTCAGACACAGACGTTAGTTTTCCATTACCCGTTCATAATTATCACCAATGTTTGTTTGAAATGCCAAACTGTTTGCATATGATTTTGACTTATGGTCTAAATCAACGGTTTATGGAAGCCATTCTTTTTCAGTAGGAATTTTGCTTATCCGTATATCCTTGGCCAATTTTATAATACGCTAGGATAAGAATTATTTCTTGCGTATTTACGTAAGTCGCCTTCATGAAAAATCTTGTAAAAAACCAAGCTGCTGTGCGTTTACCTTTCAACTCAATATCACAAGAACAAGGAAAGTAAAACATTGCCGAAATTAAAATACAATATTATGCAAATATCGAGCAATGTCAACATTGGTTTGTTGAAATAGCTAAGATTCATTTGTTCCGAACGTTGACAAAAGTTATGACTCATTAACTCTGGACTAAATAAATCATTTATTTTGTGTTATCTGAAGCAATTTGCTTTGGATTATATTTGCAGAAGAGAAAATGTTTTTGTTATTGAACGATATTTTCCTTTGAACCGTTTATTTTTAAGCGAATATACCGCAAATTATGGCATTGAAGTGTGCCAGACATTTAGTTTTAAGCATTTTCCAGTTGAGAAACTTTTCTCGCTCTAATGAGAATACATTTTGCTGGAATTTTGAACTTTCTCTTTTAGCAGAGATTTGCATTAAAGCGAATTACACCATTGCACTGTAGTGGAAGTTCTTCATACATTAGGGTTTCGCGTGAGCGTGAATCCACATCGCAAGAAGTTTTACCATATATTTAGAAAGTAAATATTATATAAAAAATAGCTTCGATAGTTCTGTATATCCATACCTCTCTTTCTCTTCGCCTACTCATTATCCTGCTGCCACGTTCGCTACTGCCCCTTTGTTCTTTCTATTGCTGGATGATTTAAGACCCCAATTCTTTTATTTATTTACACAAATCTACCTAACAGGGAAGTTCATGTATAATCTAGGTATTAGTTGAGACACGTTAAACATTTATGGAGTAGAAACACACCACAAAACGACAAGTTTGAAATTTATGTACTAGCCTGACTAATTAGAGGAACGAGGTTCCGAAATTTTTGGCTTCGTTAATATATTCATATAATGTTGAGAGCATTATGATATTTATAGGAAGGATAATTATCCCTTAACACCAGTTTGCATATACAGTTTCTCTATCTAACAATCAGAATGTGTGGACTATTTCAATCTAAATTCATTTGCACTCCTTTAATCAGTGATTTTGTGCATATCTCTGATTGCAAATTTCTGTGTTTTTCTTGTAATAAATGATATGCCGATGAATTTTGTAAACGAAAGAGAATTTTAGTATCAAGATTTGTACTGTAAATACCGGAAATATTTCCTTTTGACCGATCTTTTTTAAACCTGTACTGCACGAATTTATCAAAGATCAGTAAACCAGTTCTCTTATTTTTTAAATCTAGCTTTATTAATCTTTATAACAAGCATAGTAGTGTGGTAGTTATCTGCTCGAATTCTCACTGATAATACTTCCACGATAATGAACCGTTTCCTTCAAGGCGTATAATGATAGAAAATGAAGAAGGGATAATTTCAAAGAAAGAATTTTGTTCCTTGCTGGTACATCTTACGATATACAATATAACAGCAAGATTATCCTTCTATATGAATTAGCATTTTAAAGGGTATTGAGTCAGATTATTCGTTTAAAAATTGAAATGCACTGCGTTATGTTTTGATGCACAATATTAAGTTATTACATCAGCGAGGACCCATCGGGGAAGACCCACTGCTTTGGAACAATGAATGGACTTTCTGCCTTTGATATTAAACTTGATTTCATTGAGTCAAAGTAAATCAGAGTTGACCCGCTTCAAATTGCTTTCAGAAGAAAAGTTTTCAAAGCGGAAAATGAAATTACAAACATTTGTTCCATTACTGGCACATCATTTATCGCAAATACCAAAACAACATTAATGCCAAATCAAACGCAAATAAAAACCACTAGGATGGAAAATATGTAATCATCGCAACGACGTAGAATCCGGTATAGATAAGGAAATGGGTGTGGGTTACATTACTTTTATCTGTAATTTGCACATTACAACCACGTGTTATTACTGTTTGTTTTCTTAATTTTTAAGTTGTACAAAAAGTTAGGGATCCGATACCGATATCACTGTTTTCTGACGGTTATGGACAGTAATCTCTAATTTTTGCTAATAAGAAATGAAATGGTAACAATAGTCTTACTCCTGATTATTATGGCAATGCTATTGGGGCTATAGTTCCAATGTGATCGTGGTTAGATCCATATACTAACTGAAAGGGACCCGTGCTGGATGGAACCTTTCATTACGTACTGGTTTCTTTCTGCATTACGTTACATATACGAGATACTCGCACCTTCAGACACGGAGTAGCCTATTCTTTAGGCAATGGACGCCCCTTACTGGCCGCCTTCCATTTGGCAATGCATCCAAATTAAGGATGGAAAAAACAAACTTTTTTGAATGCTTCTAACCTGTCATTTTAGCCTATTTATCAACAAAGACGCTGTTCAGGTTTAATAATCAACTAACTAAATCGAATATAACTATTTGTGATTATTGGTATATTTGAAAACATTAAAAAATAATATTTTCAGTTGAAATTAATTAATTTCTTATTTGCGTAGATTTAATTACAGTCAGTTTCGTTGATAATACATAAACTTCCTTCAGAGATGGTGGTTGGTTTAAATATTTATCCGCTAGTGGTTTATAAACTTTTATTTTACACGCCTATATATTATGATAGGTGAAAAATAACGTTTAGAATCGCATTTATTAATACGCATATACAGTATTAGTTTACTCCTTTGATATTAATATATTTCTGGAAAAGCTTACCTGTTCTTTTCCATATGAATTACAGTTTGTTTAATAAGTTCGTGTTGAACTTAATATACTAATTAATTTAAAATTTTCCGTGGTTGGAGCGAATAATTTCACATTATGCAAAGAGGTATTGAAATATTCATTAGCGATTTTTGCTTCGAAAAGTAGCAATCACGCGAAGTAATTATTTAACAGTAAAATTCATATTCTTGTTTTCGTTTCGTTCTATTAAAAATGATTTTTCTCGGCATATCATTAGAGCTGGTTATTCCATGTTTATTTATGTGGAAGTTGCTTTAAAGCCCTTTCACGAGTATCATAAATGATTAAATATAAAGTAATTTATAAAAGAAGTAAAAAAGCCAAATAAAACAAATAAAAGCCAAAGTAAAAAAGCCAAATAGAACTTAGAAATCCTCAACCTGATTTTGTAGCCTGGGACATTAATCTTTAAGCCATTCATTTCACTTTATTGTATATTTTATTCCATATTTTGGATTAATTTTGTTATTTTAAGCAAAGATTGCAAAAGGAGGGAGTTAATATTATAAAAGCATTTATATATATATCCTTTGTAATGAAGCAGGCCTTAGTAAAAAATAAATCTGAAAGTAGTCCTAGTAACTTTGCATCCAAACCGCCATTTTACTGTGCCCACAGTGTGAATAGAAGAGAAGTTAATTTGGGCGCAATTTATTATCCTATAAAAAGAAGTTTTCACCCTTTTGGTGAAAACTTCCCAATTTCTTTGCTTATATGTTTTATAAACTATAAATATTATTTTAATATTAGAAGGAAATATTCCTCTCACGATATATAGAAAAGGAATAATTAATCAAACTTTAAGCGATCCTCTTTGTCCCAAATTCCTGTATGATTCAGAATTAAAAAAAAAGAAAAGAAAACGTAATGGAACCCAATTACAACACAGCTGATTTTTATAATAGTATCTCTTCATTACCTGGACTTTTCATCCTTCCAAATACCAAATTCACAGTATAGTTTCTATTACAGCAGTGGGCATGTATTCGCGTTTGTTGTTCCTCTGGGATTAAATTACGAAACAGTAAAATTTCACTGCTCTTACGAACGTTTTAAGCTTATTACCTAAATGTGTAAGGCTTACAAAAACATCATAAATGAAAGAATTGCAATTGAAATAAAGAAAAAAAGAAATACATAGTAAATCCTCGACCTGTTGTTGGAGCCAGGTCATTAAGGTTTAAGCCGTTCATTTCACTAGCTGTGAAGAGAATGGCAGCTACGACTATCAGCATGGTCTAATGGACCGATACGGGAGTGCGGTAATGAACGCTAGCACGGAAAACTAGATACTCCAGCATGTGCCTGAAATTTTCTCAGGGACATACAGAGAGAGAGAAGTTTTTAGCGTGCAAGACAAACTAAAAATTGTCCAAATGTACAACTGTGATTTTTTTCTTTATTATTTAACTTGCATTCTGTTTTGGAGTGTATTAAAAAAGAAGTATTCCTTCAGAGCGCATAAATATGCACACAAACAAAATATATAATAATGCATTGTTTTGTTTAAAATAGAAAAACACCAAGGGAAAAGGGGACCGGACCGCATTCGTTGAATTAGAAATACATGTACACCAATATTTCCCAGAGAGACAACAGACATTTTCTATTACGCATGTTGATCGCATTATTTATTTGGATCTTAAATATTTAAAGGGATTCTCTTATACTTTGAAATATACTTTCAACTTTTGAGAATCTATTTTGCGAATTACAGAGTTAACGTAATGGTTCAAGTTTAAATTAGACTATCTCGAAGATCTCCCTAATGGCCAATGTTTTTTACCAGCGTCTGGCTTACCTGATTTTGTTTTTTGTCATAAATATGGAATTTTATTATTGCGGAACATATTTTATTCATGTCAGAAAGTTAGACCTATGAGAATACTCCTGTTTATAAATAAAACATCATTTGTAGACCTATACTTCTACGTGATTAACAGGTGAATATGAAAGGAGAAAAGATGCTGTGTTGATGTAACCTCTACTACATCCTTTTAAACAAAAAGTGTATACTAAACATAAAATGTTTATTAATAGTACGCAGCAAGTGAAGCGCTTACAATTTGGTGTAGGATCGCACATAGTTTTATGCATTTTTTTTAATAATGAGCTATTTATTGATTTGATAATCAGTTCACTGTTAACTGATTATCCTCTTCAGTCCCCTGGCTATCCCCTTCATCGCATTTTATATACATTTTCCATAGAACGCTTAAAGAAACTGAACTGATTATTTTACAAATCGATAGGTTTTTAAGAAGTGTATTTATTTCAGTTATTTCGATTCAAATTTGGATGGAGAGTACGTCAGTCATTATAAAGCAGTTAATCCAAATATAATGAACTATTTTTATAATTAAACAACGCGATTTCCCATGCTTGTATTTCTGTTTTCAAAACATCATTCGTTATAAATGATGCAGTTTCTCCATTGGAGTTTCGGATAATCTCATCCCTTTGCCTATTTAATTCATTTGCGAAGATGTAGTAGTAATGCTGCTGAGAGAATTAAGAAAGAATTGTAGTCTCTTGAGACTTTAAACAAATGGAACAGCCTTTGCGTGACTAATTATATGCATAATTGATAAAGATAAGCGGAATGAAATCCGTAGCAAGGAGTATTACATATACCTGAGACTTCTGCTTAGTACACAGGTTAGCCTCGTACTGTATTTAAATCAAGTTACTTCTCCGTTTGTGTACATTATCTAACAGATAATTTCAGCAAAATAGACGAATTTCAGTAGCAATTTATAGTATCATTCAGTACAAGGTATTCAAAATAACGGTACTATATTTTAATATTATTAAAGCCAATTGTAATATGGTTATAAAATTAGGCTTCATGTATCACTTACACATGACTTGTAAGATGGGCCCTGCGCACTTCTTACAAACCAGGTTAGTTGCATTTTAGTGCTTGGGTAAGATTTTTAAAAGATCGGTCAATAAAGAACACTTATTGTAAACACTTACCTGATCGAGCTTCTACAATTTAATAATTATATCTAAGATATTTGACATGTTAAAAAATAGACAGAGTCATTAAATCGATACCAACAGAATAAAATCACTACAACTGACAAATTCGCATTCTTCGCTATGTCAATATATCCGTAGCACCTCTTGTTTCATAGTTAATAACTTTGACTGTAGCTATCCCTCAGCAAGTGCACTGAAACATGCTAAAAAGATAAAATATCAACCCTACCTTCTACAGGACCTCCTTGGCAGCCAATGAAGTACGCAATAATCCAAAAGACAACACAGGAAAGATTCCAGAGAGATGAGTGAACGGCAGAGATGCTCATGCTGCGAGATGCGAGCTTGGAGCACAGGGATGCAGTTTCCCGCATCTTCATCCCACGTTCTCCGTTGTCTTGCTCGTTTGGCCGTGGCCTAGCACCCGTGACGGTAGGCAAAGCACGCAAAGTGAGTCTAGCTTCTATCAAAATTGATTATCGTGAATGCATACCTGCATCTAAGCACAGACAGTACAGTTGTTGGGCTCATGGCTCGGTACAGCGAGCAGAAGGACACTGCTGCCTCCCAGCCCTACTGCCAGGGAAACTAAGGAAGAGCTATCGTAGACAGGCCACAGCGCAAGTCATAGGAGGAGCAAGGCAAGGGCTCCATCTCGCCGGATACACCGCAGCGGAAACTCATTCTTTGCCTATAATCACGTGGTGTCGGTTCACGTGATCCCATGAGAAAAGCCAAATATCTTGTGCTTTCCTAATAGTTCCATCAAATTGCACGCCGTTTTAGCTAATAATGACTAGACGAATTCCATTGTGAAAATATGAATTAAATATAGGGCACATCTTATTAATAAATCGTACTCTCGAAAATCAACAGACAAAAAAATAAATAAATAAAATAAAAACCCGTAGAAAAATAGTTCGTACACTTTATTCTCAAGAGAGAAAATTAAACTGGTTAAAGTGAACTTCTGCCATCGACTTGCAAACAAATTATGAAATGTAGCGTTATCCACACATTGTTAAATCAAATACAAATAAATAGACTTAATTAGATAATAGCTGTTAATTCCTGATCAGCGATAAGATAAATATAAACTGACAGGTCGGTGCTCAAAATTTATGAGAAGTACTCAGTGTAGCCAAACACCGGGCATAAATCAACGTGAGCCAAACACTTAGTAGTTACTCAACACTTGAAACATTTTAGATGGCCACAAAATAAATAAAAAACGATCAACAGTTAGAAATATCCAAAATGATGTCACGTGCAGTGTATGAAAAATGTAATTTAACAACGCTAAAATTTAAATGAATACTGCAAAAGAAATGGGTTAGAATATAAATATCCAGGATAGAATATTTCTTTTAAGTTAGCGTATCTGCTTATTTGAGTATGTATATTTTGCACTTAACTAGTCAGCCATATTATGCAATTTTATAATAGCTCCATGGGATATGCGATTCACTGTCAGATTGTGATCCAAACTCAATTTCATATTAATAGGAATTCAGTTCGTTTTATGTTGCACCATTTTTTTTTTTCGATTTAAATTGCTAGCAGGTATCATCATGGATGCTCTTGTTATGCGGTACGCCATTGTGTTGTCTTTGCGTCCTAGTTGAGTTCCTATTAATTCAGATTGGTTGCGTTCAAAGCCGGGTTAGTCAAAATAAATATCAATCAGTAACTTGCACAAGGGGAAATATACAAACGGCGAATGCATCTTTGTGGCATGTAGAAGGTTTGACATGCCTTCTTACAAAAGCGAAATACATTACTGCGTCTCTGTTTCACTCATTCACTGAAGTCTCTCTGAGATTCAGCTGGGCCAATTTGATGGAAGTCAATGTAAATGCGTGAGATCATTTAAACGACATTTTTAAATCTAAAGGTGGAACTCCGTGGAAAATTAGTAAATGGATTTGCAATCAGTAGTCATGCTAACTTATTATAAACGGCTTTAAATTGCAACTATTCGTACACAGTTTAAATTGCAGGTAGCTTTATAAATGAAGATTGTTTGTTTCTAGGGATGCGTTAACTAAACCATAATTTTTTGCGCAAAATTGGTTAAATTTCCATTAAAAATTAGAATATACGTTTTAAGTGAAGCGTGAAACTTCGGCAACGATGAATTGTGCTCTTTTAGGGAACCATGTAACAGGAATCTGTCTTATTCTAATTATCAAATCTTTAAAACACTATGGTTCAGTTCCAGTGTTAATATAAATATATATTAATCTTGGATAGACATATATCTCAGCATATATATGCTCATATAATATGTCTCGTTTGATAATCACAAAGTTTTTTGATTTGAATCCTTTGTGGTTTGTAGCGCCATTAAATTTTTCTGCAGTTATGCATATTTCTTTGCTTTATTAATTGCAGATCTTTAGCAGCATCTCTTCCCCCTTCCGTTCTTGGTGACAGTTTTCCATAATTTATTTGAATTCCATTAATTCGTTTCCGTAAATTGAATTTCAAAGACCACAGCGCTCAGTAATTAAGACCATGATTCCTTTCCATTCTCTAATCCAACTAATTCGACTTAGCCGCTAGTTAATTGCTACAGAAAGGAATAATTGTTCATGTTCAGCATTTCTGAAATTCCCAACGATTCGCCAATTGAAATTTATTTCGTGTACTCTCGAGTCGCAGCTAGAAAAGTATGTAAAGTGCAAATATTTGGGATACTATTAATCGCTTAGGAAACACACTGTACAAAGAAAACAGTAAAATACCGTTAGATTAAATGCAGTCAAATAGCTGCACGAACGATGACCTCAACTTAAGCCTCGTGTTCTACAGATTCTCTTTTGGGTATCAGGGGAAGCTAATGAAAGGCAGTAATTGCTATTGAAGCCGATAAGTAGGCCTTTGTTAATTATGGCAGGCAGCAATGGTTTTTATTTTGAAGTTTCGCAATCCGAATTATAATTTGTTTTAATTTAATAATTATATTATTATATCTTAGAATATATTCGTATAGTGACATTATTAATATTTTAATAATCAAGATATGTGGCATTATCTTGTTTTCTCTAATATTTTGATAGGATAGTGACAGTTTAGGTGTTATTTGGGATTATTGGGGTGAGTTTTCAAGATCAATTCTTGATTATCTCTGTAAAAGAACTTGTAGTTGCTTTATCGCTCGCATATTATGATGTCTGATTAGAGGACTGTGTAAGAGGTATTAGCTGAACTTAAAAAATAAACAAAACAGTTTAAAAACTCGTGCTTATGGTTGAGAATTGTTTATAAGGTTATCGATATGGTTACGAATTATTTTTTATTTTCTTTTTCTTCGTGCATTTAGGAACACTGAAGTCTCGTGATATTCCTTATTGAAAACTTAATTGTAATTTCAAAGGATAATGAATAGAAATCTTAAGCATACAGAGGAGTAAAAAAAAAAAGAAATCGATTCTTGAAAAGGATTTTTAACACGATGTAAGACAATTAACAGCAGTAGTATCGGGATATCCTTTTATAATTCAAAAGCATTCGCGACACGCAAGTACAAAACTTTAGAAAGTCTTTGTACTCCCACAGGACTAGTAAACCTGTCCTCAAGATAGAAGCAATAACGAAAATACACTCCGGTAAAGTCAGTTACACAGCGAATGCTCAAGTTTGCTTTTATAATGCGCCTTTTAGTTTAAAGAAATACACCGTGAACTGGATGAAGAGTGGAATAAAGAGGATAACCCATTCTGTTATATTATGTGGCGCAGGTGTGAACAGACTTAACTGGTAGTCTGTTCACACTTGTGCCACCCGAATCAGGGTCGTCGATTTTAATAGTAATCGAATTGAGATCTTCATTTTTTTCACTTCACAACCCAGAAGAAATGACTTTTCCAAAACGTTATGCATCTTGGAAATTAACAGCACTTGTGCAAGTTTGTATATCAGATGCTCTATCGCGGCAGCACAGTGGATATATATCATCGCCGTCCCCCATCGTGTGGGGGGGGACGATAATTATATCCACTGGATGGAAAATATCTGAATTTGAATCCCGACAGTGAAGCGTGGAATTTTTGTTTTTTTCACAACGTGGCTGAGTTATTCGGTCTCATGCGAGGTTGTATGGTTTTTCTCCTAGAAATTGGGATTTTTCATTTAGTAAACCGGTAAATCGATCACAGAACACACGAAATTTACAGACAATATACACGGAGTAACATGGGCTTATTCGTCAATTGTCCTGAAATCTAGCAAGAACCAACAAGTGGAGCATGTGTTCTGTGGTAAATTTACTGTTTTCTAGATAAAAAAAATCAGAGTATTAAGGAGTAAAAAACGAGTTAGGCCATCCTGAGCTCAACAATTCCAGCCACTTTGTAAAATTTCCTCGCGTTAACTACGGGATATAAACTCGGGTCTTTTCCGCCGAGTGTGAGGAGGACAGCGATTCTAACAACTATGCTACTCACGAATGCTACAGGGTTTAATCGTAGACTGATTTGGAGAAAATCTATACTGAAGACTGCGGAACCAACAAACGTGTTAAGAGGAAATGTCACGAATATGACGCCTACTGGAATAAAGGAGCCATCAAAAAAAAAAAAACTTATATGCCGATGTGTATTATGTACATACAGTGCGTGTTTTCTCTATTACATTTTCTTGTTTTACTAGACGAAAAACCCGAGTTTCTGAGGGAAAAAAACTTTGCTGGCCGCGCCTCAGACCGACTAACTCAACCACGAATTACAAAAAGGCTCTAAAAAGTTCCTCGTGTCACTGACGGGATTCGAATTTGGGCAGCAACAGCGGAATAAGCATGTGCAGAATTCAACGTGGGGTGGGTAACTGTCTGCACGAAAACATTTGGAAGAGAGGTATACAAAGGTGGATATATAGTCGTGTTGCTGTATACTGGTGCCATGAGTATGAGTCATTTAACGCAAAGCAGTTGTAGAATGAGAGATGGCCTCACGAGTCGCTTTTCACCCTTTTTCGCAGCGAACAGACTCATGATGACAACAGATGGAGTGAACCCCCTCCAGAGCTCCATCCAACCGTCAGGAGTCCCGGCAAGGATATAATGTGGTTTCAGATTATCTTGTAGCTAGAGCCAGTGACATGGCCGTTTACTGGGATTAGAAGATTCAGGTCATGCCAGATAAACTGCTTGATAATAGTACACTTGGCTGGGCGCGTATTGTCAATTTGTTTAGCGATCACAGATCATGAGGACGAAATTACCGATTTCGCATTCTAAAAACATTTGCGGACATTTTTGTGGTAATTCTAACAAAAATCGCAACCGTAAAACATCCAACTTAGTAGAATTGGCTACTTCCGTTATGAAAAAAGTGGGGTGAGATTCCCGTACAACACTTTTGTGGATTCGATGCGGTATCAGTGCCAGTCTGTCCATTCTGACTGACCTATGGTAGTTGATTCCATTTTTCTGTCTACCACATATACACAATACAACAACAAAATCGGCAATCGAATCTCACTGAGGTCCTTTCTTTGAAGTTTCAAAGATTTTCTATAATCGGAACGGTTCTGAAATGATATTTTGTAAAGTTCAAAGTGCATTTTGGTAATTATGGCTTAATGCCCTTGAGAGAATTTAATAAAAAGTATGCTGAGGGAAATTCAAAATGCTTTTCTCATGGTTTATCGGAATATAGGGAGGTTAAACGTTTCTTCGTTAATCTATCACCGTGAAAAATTTCAGATTTCTCTACTCTTGCATGAAGGAGAAACATTCGCATTCCTCTCAACAGCTATATTGTCCAAGACTAAATGACACACCTTAAGTGTTTCAGTTACCCTCGTAAAGTGGACATTAGATCATTATCAACAAGTACGGTGGCTGCGAATGTAATTGGTAATGCAACGACATAGTCAAGTGATTACAGTCCATCGAGCACAGTTACAAGAGAGGCAGTTGTCCTAAAAGACCTCTCGGCCAATGGCTCTGACAATTCGAAGAATTCGCCACTTCTATTGAAAGGGACAAAATGATCCATTTTATGGAATATCCGCAACCGGACTGAATGCAGGAATGCTTACACAAAAAGGCGAATAGCCTGACCTTTCACGTTTCTCCACCCTCTTATCTACTGTTTAATTTGTGCCGAAGTAAAATATCAGGATCGTATGTAAACCACCAATCAAACTTTCGAAGATATCGAATTATAAATAATCAAAATCGTGTTGAGGCTAGAGTTAAAAGTTTGGTAGCATACTCCTTAAGGTTGATATACTGTTTGTTATAAGCGATCCAAGTAACAATATATCTATAAAAATAATATGTTCATCCTTTCTCAATCGAATTAAAGATGATCAAACTTGTACGAACATTTCTGAGTTGTAAAATTTTCAATAAGAATGCCAATTGGTAAATAATGTATGTGAACTTGTATTCTCCTTGGAAATAGAATCAGTTAAACCCTTCTAATAATATTATCGACTGTTGTATCACATAATAGTTCTGGATATTTTCAAGAGTTTTACAGAAGAGTTCTAACTATGTTTGTATAAGCAAACATATTTAAAGCGACTTCGTAAATAAGATAGAGTACAAAACATATCCCAACACATTGTATGTGTCTTCTGGAACCGGATCCTTATATTCATGAGGAAGCAATGAAACAAGTGAATTCCTGAAAAGAACACTGCTTAACATATACAAGTGTACGCATAAATAATTATGAGAGTTGATGCTTTTCACATTTCTTCACAGTTTTTAAAGATCATTGAAGGGAACGGTTTTAAAGGAATACGCTCTATTCGTCAAATGGGCTCTTCATATTCATATTATATGCAAATGAGTGTGAAAGACTAACAATAAAGTTCTGAGTAGTCATAAGAGGGTGTAATATTCTTAGTCTTCCAGCTCACAGAAATTCTTTTACAAATCTTAATTGGATCGTTTCACAGAGGAAACAAATTGCTTAAATATTCACCGAGTGGAGACCGTTCAACTTGATTCAGTAGCGGTCTTTATTTACTTTGAAGTCTTACCAAGCTTTCGTTAGGGTTATTGAACAGATCCTTAAAACCAGTAGAGGACACTCTAATGCCATAGGGGTATCGATTACAACAGCACTCTCTGCCTATTATGTCGCTTTGGGTACAGATATCGCAGAAATTCTCCGAGGGATTTGCCGTTTTGAATTCTAAGATTGGGTATAACAGTTCATGAACATCACGGCGAAGTCCCAGCTTAAAGTTTAATATTAAGGAGTGCATCTACTGTTGGTAGAACTTAAGGCAATGCAACGACGCTTTGCATTAATTAAGTGATTGTGATACAGAAGGTAAATATTCACAGGGAACATTTGTCCCGAGTCTTTTGTATGACTGTCAATGCCACAAGGTCTCAGCAGATTACTACAGATAAATATTGGTGTAGCAAATTTATTGGTGCTGTGTAAGGAAAAATCACTTCTGAATAACAAAGATTACGTGGGTAATAACAAGAAAGTACACTATCATGCCATTAATATTAGGATACTTGCATATCTACAAATAACCTTGATTTACATGAAAACTAAGCCGAAATCTTCTTCAGCCTTTTTGGCAGCTTCTAGTCTCCGTGGAACACTCTCCACCATTTTCTTTGTGTATGCTTTCCGACATTTTTCCGCCACTCAACCTTCAAAGTGGCCACCAGTTCAGCTCTGCTTTTAGGCACTCTCTCTTCATATGCACTAGACGATCCTATTCATCCCGGAGGTTCTTTATACGATTTAAGGCAGGCTCGCGTTTGGCCACTACAACTTTGCGAAGCTCATTTACTCACACCTGGCTGTCACAACGCCAGTAGTACGACATGGTGCGTTGCCCTACATACAGGTATGAACCTTCCCCGACTTAATTCCACAACGTAGGTAACATTGTCAAAGACTGAATTCATGTTTTTTTTTTTTTTTTTTTTTTCAAAACAATCAATGGTCCCAGGCCAAACTATGAAAAAAAAAGTCAGCGACCATCATTGCTACCTCTACAAAACTTCATTGTCAGGGCAGTACAATCGACAGGTAGTTTTCTCCGCGCATTCGCCACACCCAGGCACTACTGTCAGACTGGTAGACCATGCACCGTGATTTTTTTTTCACTCAAAAGCACCGCTTCCCATTTTTCTACGATTCAAGAACTGCCTTACTCCAAGTTAGATGGCGGTGATTAGTAGCTGGTGGACGGCTCCTCAACCGTGGCCATCGATATCGTGCAGTGTCTTCACATTGTACTGGTGCTGACATGTGTCCCAATCGTCTCACGAAGGGCTTTGCGTGTGCGACATTGCCGACATACGTTCCAAGCGAATGATTCTTTCCGGGTCTTTCCTATAACGTTCCATCAGCGTCGGAAATTTTCCAGGTCATTCCGTAACGGTTCTGTCACCAGTCCACTTCCATTTGCAGATCACATTACCAGTTGTCGGTCTAGGGATCTTCTGTGCCGTCATATTGTCACATACAGACCAATTGCTTATGTGGCACTCTGTTATCACTCGGCGCTGAAAGTCTGTTAATTCCGTCCACTGGGGCATCTGGCATTTCCAATCGTACCAGTCTTCCTGAAGGCTTACGAACATATTTATAGTTGTGCTTGGAAAATGGTGCTTGTGCAGAAAGTAACCAACTATCAACCGAGGAGTATCCTATTATTAATAGTAGTGCAGTTTATATCTAAGGTATGAGATGAAAATTTGCTATATTTAGCAGCATAATCCGTAAGTGGACGTCTATTATTCTTGTCGGTGTAGTTCAGTACAGAGAATCCTCCTCTTCCTTGCGTGCCAAGAAGAATGTACTCCTGCTTGCTACGAATTCGCGTTCTGCCTGTGTCCAAAGTTGCCAGGATTATCTAGTTCTCTTTTTACAACCGATTTATGTCAATTGGGCATCCTTTGAATTCCTTTTTTTTATCCTAAATTCTTTCAACATGTTTTTACATCGATTCTACTTTTATTTATCTCTAATATTCTAATATTTTCATTTACTGTAGGATATGAATTGAAATATTTATAAACTTATACAATTAATACAAGTTTATAATTTATAACTAATTTATTTTTGGGACAGATTTGCCCATACTATCTCGGTTTTTTCTATACTTCAAAAAAAAACTTATTAACAAGACTGTTCGAAAGAAAAAAAAGTTAAGTAGCTCGAGTAATAATTCAAAAAAATACTTAATGAGTTACGCGTAATGTATCTCTTTGGATGACATGAGTGGCTTTTTTTTTCCCCTTATTTATTAGCGATGACTGAAAATGAATTCAGTTTTCATAAAATTACAGAAATAAATGACATCTTTGAATTACTTCGCAGTTAACCATGATGCATTAGCTAGACTGAGTTAGCAAACAGTTATTTTTTGAAGTTCTTAGCTATTTACTTTAAGGGTATTTCGAAGATCTCGATATGGTAACGATAATTTTGCTGGCAAATGTCACCTATACGCTACCATCCTAATTTTTACCCGTCTTTAAAACCCATTACTGCAAATTCCTTCGTGTTGCTTATAAATCTAGTGGACAATGGAATCCTGGCCATTTACGTAGCAAGACAGCCTAGTTAAAAACCGACAGCTCTCTTAAAATATGAGACGGCGTAAGTGCTTAAATTCCGCTTTCATCTTATTAAAAAGTCCCTTGTAAAGACATTAATGTGATATTGATTCTTCTCCTGCATTCCATTGAGCTTGTGGCAGATGTTCAACGAGAATTAAAAAAGATTAACTTCTAATCTGACAAAACTGACTCCGAGAAGGGAGATTAAAAGGCATCTGTTAGGGGGGCACGCGACTTGAAATGCTAATAACCACACCCTCCTCAGATATGACTCTTCCGTATTTGAAAGATTTCACAAATATCGTGTTTTACCTTCACAGAGGCACTTGGCAACCGGTCGCTTTAAAACTAGGAAGATTGCCTTTGATGAACTGAACCATCCCACTTTGAAGGTTTTATAGCCAAAGGGAAATTCGTAGTTTTCTATTGAGAAACTTCCTTCATTGTGTTTATTTTGAAATCAGGTTTATATTTAATTTTAATACGTTCTCTACGATATCGTTTTAGCCATTTGCCTCTTCTTGAATAGATTCAATTTTACTAGGATAGCTTTAATCTATGATTTATAGTATTTAGGAAATAAATATCAAAGAATGTTTCATGTAAAAGTTAAGAAGAAAGAATGATCACAAAAACAGCTGTGGATAAACTGATGGATAGTTAAGAATTTATATAAGTTGAAATCTGACTACGTGGATTAGTCACATTCTTCTCGTCGACTACGTGTGTGGTTATTGGAGCAGACATTAAAAGAAGTTTGAATTGATATTTCTTTCGCGAAAATTCTCTTTAAAACGGGCTTGGTGATTTCCAGGTGAATTTGCCAACAAAACCATCGTACTCTTCTGCCGTTAGTCTGCAATACAAATGCGATTTTCAAATTCAAATCATTCTAGAAGTAGAATATATCTGTTTACGAAGTGCGTCCAAGTAAACTGTCAGTTCTCTTCTTCATTATCCTTCACTGTCAGCAAACCAGAAACCATTTCCCCCAGATACAGCAACCGAAAGCTGCGGAGGGACAAACTTGATATCAAGGGAATTTCGCTTGTCGCTATCCGTTAGCCACATGCTGTGGGTCCAAATCCTACGTAAGTTCATAGCAGAGGCTTTCAACACGGATAAAGAAGTCCTGTGATCGCCGCACGAAACACCCTGGTATTTAGGAAAGGCGCTGGGAGAAGAGAACTCAGCTCTTGATAATTTCCAAACCCCTTGACTTCACGCGAAACGAGAAAGGCATTTGAAGGAATATTTGTTCCTCCTTACAGCTTCCGTGCTCAACTCACCTGGCTTTCAGCTGGATGTGAGTCAGTCTTAGAATTGTTAGAGACGGAATTTTTAAGGATTTTTCTATAAGGAATTTTAAAGATAATTGTACTTTTCGTAGATCACGCAGTGCTTTTAATTATTGCGAATTATCATTAAGATATCTATCGAATATCTATTGATTTGTTTCATTTTTAGTGACAAAAATTAATCGTTAAACCGTTGTATACTCTTCACGAGAAATTTTATGAATATTAAAGCGCATATTAAATTATGCGTCCATTAAGAGCCTTAAACATGCTCAAAAGAGACGATGTTGTATAAACTACAGTTAAATAACTCCGATCTTCTGCCCAGGCAAGAGCAGCAGTCGGTAGTGACCACTGTCTCATGGCCCGGGATCGATTCCTGTTGCCAGTCGAAGTTCAGAAGTACTTTCGATCAGGATGGAAAGAACTTAATGGAGCATGGTAGTGTTCAAGGATCTTGAAGAAAAAATTCATTGTTTTTCCTCCTGAAAATGTTTAGTTTTCATCCCGAAAACTAATTATGGTCTCAGTTGCCTTGGAAAAACTTTTAAACAAAGCAGTAATCTCACTAAAATGATTCTTATAGTTAAAATTTGGGATTTTTATGGTCTTGGTCGCTTTGGAGAAACCTTTAGGCAAAGCAATATCATCACTGAAATGATTCCCATTGTCTGGATTGGATTTTTTGTACATCCACTGAGAGGTGGATTTTATTTTTAAATTTGGAATGCAATATGTATCTTTTTTAAGGCCATTAATGTCTTCTTAATTGATCCCTCATGATATATACTCAATTATCGGAAGTTGCTAGAGTGTATCTGAGAATCTGGTGCCATAGAAAAATATTTGCCCTTTTTCTTTCTTTTGCGTTTTTCTCAGTGATCTTAGCAGAAAAGAATCCAGAAAGGGATAAAATAGACAAATTATTATATGCAAATCCTTAATATATTGTAATTCTTTTTTTTACCATTCAAACAGCCATAACTCCATCCGTTCACAATCGGACACATGATTATATAAACTATTTTTATCCAAGCTTATCTTCCTCTTGATAACATTTATATATTTTTTAAAATTTTGTTAAGGAACAAAATTGGTATTTACACAGTTAAAATCGATGAGAGAAATTCTGTTAAAACTCACGTGAGAAAGCGAAACCTGCAAAATTGTGTTTTTTTCCCCCTTACTCTTGTATAATAACCGGCGTTCCGAGTCTGGAATTCTTTCATTTCTTCAACCACCACGAAAAACTTCTTATTTCTTTGTGTGGTGTCATCGCCGATTTCGTCAAACCTTCCGGCTGGCTTCCCATACTACTTTACCTTAAATGAGATAAAGTAATCATTTTGATAAAAGAGGGAAGTCGTCAATTCACCAAAACACTCTTGCTGGAATCGCAATAGAAAATTGTCTTTTACTGGAGGTGTTTCTCATTTCTGCAGTCAAAAAAACAGAAGAATTTCCTCAACTTTTTTGTTTCAAAGACGAGCTTTATGCAGATGAAAAATAACTCGGAACAAGATATAATATATAGTCGGCTTTTTGGGGATTCAAATAGTTCAATGAACTTGGCGACGTTGCCTGTTTTGTCTTGTTTTGTTTTTTTTGTAATATCCCATCTAATCTGTTTGGATTGTTCTCGAGGAAGAAGCTGTTCAGGACAGCGATAAAGAATATTAAGAAACAAACTGAATCCGTATTACAAAGAAATTTATTAAGAATTCTTTTACTTAAGAAGAGGTGTCCCCTTCATGATTTTGCCTCATAAGAAGATATTTTATTAATAAGTTAACCAAATTTTTCGATCTAAAAGGAGATGTGTCCTCTAATTCGATCTATCGTTTCACTGGCTGCATAAAAGCAATATTATTTATCTATACTCACAACCGGACGATATAATACGATTTATTCTTCTTGTGTAACACTTTCTTCCTCATCATCCTATTAGAACAAATAAAAGTCCTTTTTAGGCACGTTAGCATATATGCGTAAAGCGGCTATTTTCTTTGTCTTGTCCATCCATCTGTTCGTCCGTCCTCATGTAAGAACTCGACTCCTGGTGGATGGATTTTCATAAAATTTTATATTTCAGTTTCTTTTTTTTTTCATATATATCACATAAGTTATTCGTGTACTACCTTATGTTGAGGGAGAAGCAGTAGATAATGATTGAGTGGAGGAATGAATGGGCAATAATATCAGATGCACAGAAAAGAAATGCTCTCGGTTCGCGCATAAAATTAATTGCTTTTATTTTTATAAATCATGAATTATCACTATTTTTAACGCTCCTGAAATGTAACGCATTTCTTAAATTAACTAATTTGTTTTTAATATTTTTGTCAGGTTATTTTTCTTTAGTGCCAAAGCGACTGATGTCATAAAGCGTTGGTAAAATTGCTTTGATCCATTCAGGTTTGTCTATCCGCTGCATAAAGTAATTTGGGGAACTGTACACCTACCTCTAACAGTGTGGCTGAAGGAATTGAAGGATTTTGTTACTGGGTGGTCCAGTTCGACACAGAGGTTTTAAATTCTTTTCATGGACGTGTATATCCTTTTCTCCAAGTACTAACGTTAACTAAAGAACCACACATCTTGCACCGAGGCCACAAATCGTAAACACAGCATTAGAAGTCTTTCTCTAATTGGTATACACTAAAGGGTTTATCAGCACTAATCGAGATCATCTTCCCGTTCTACAAATTCTTTCTGCATTCATTTTTACGAACTTATAACAGGAGTTTGAGAACAAACTTGGTTAATGAGAACCTGCAATTTATCTTAGACCTAAATTGCAATCGCCAATCAATTACACATCTTAGAGTTAAAATCACCGCAATTCTTCCTCTCTTGTGGTGTTTAGCTATCGTGCTTACTTTCTCTCCCTTCCTTTATTTATTTATTTTTTCTGGAGGAACCCAAATATGGTTTTACCTCACGAGATCCAATTAAATTGGACACCATAGCTTTTTTCTCCTTTTCTTATCTTCTATTACCTAAAGCGATGTTGCCTTCCTACACACAAACAACATTCCTGCAATGGAATCTCAGCACGTAAACCAAACGTTACACAAACAGTCAGGAATCATTAAACAGACATCGAATTTCGGGTCATCTAGAAGAATGTTTCTGCCATTACCAGCAGTCAAATCTTCCTTACTTCCTTCTGGCTGTTGTTGTGCTTGTCACAGGACGAATCAACGAAGAAAAAAACCCATAAAGACACTTAAATCGAGATTCCATCTCTGGGAAAACAAATGCAGTCACAGTAGAAAATGAACCTATTTACATGTTATTGTACGATTATGGTGATATTTTTCAATGCCAGTCTTTCAGATCTGTTTGGACTGCGTACTTCTAGTTAATGCTAAAAATATTCCAGAAAGCTAACTGTAATTTAATAACTTTCTGGTTTGTTTGAAGCTATGAGCTACGTGTAAAATATAAACTATTCCCATCAGATTTTCCAGCTGCAAGTTTTCATTTAATTTATTTCGTATTTCCACCGAATTCTTAGTTATTAGAAACTTCTTTTGGGTGTTAATTTTTCTTCCCCCAATACTGATCTTGATTAACTTTATTTCGTTTTTTCCCTGGGTTATTATTAGTATTATTTTTTTTAAAATTTTATATGTAGTCATTGATAAAGTAAATGATTATCTTTGTAGCAACTTCCAGGTATGCCTTACTCTTTGCCTACTTTTACAAGATCTTGATAGAAAAAGATGCGAGATAGAAATCTGACAGGGAGCTTAAAATTAGGTGCAATATATCGAAAAGACACAGAATAAAAACGCCGTCTTTATCCCCTTTTTACTGAAACTCGTAGCCTTGAAACGATCCCGAATGGAGGGGAAATCCATCCCCCATTTTTAAACCATTCCTTTACAGAATCACAAGAATAGGTAAATTCTTAACAGTTTATTATCATACAATACAGTATCATTTAGTATTAATAGTGGCAAATGATGCAAGAAATCAAGCTTATATAGCATCAGTAAAATAAAAAAAAAACATTTCACCAATCATCTCCAACAGTAGTTTGTCTAGTGCTTCATTGAATTTACTCAACCTATCCACTTCCACAACAACGGATGGAAGCTTGTTCCAGCAATCAAAAATACGTTGGCTGAAGGCAAAATCCCGTACATCTGTTTATAACCGTCCTTCTTCAGCTTGAATTTATCCCCCTCATGTGCATAGTCTGAGCAACAGGAAGAATCCATCAGCATTTAGTTTGCTCAGGATATTCAACGCCTCAATCAGATCACCTCACATGTGGGTGGTCTTCAGACGCTGCAATTTTCAGAATTGAAGAGTGCTCTTTCTTCGTAAGAGCATCTTTTGTTCCCCTCACTGATCTTGTTGCATTCTCTCTCTCCACTTGTGCCAGCAGATCCACATCCTTCATAAAATAAGGCCCCCAGATCTGTATGCTGTACTCAAGATGGCCACACAATTGCTTTGTGAAATGGAATAATCACCTCCTTATCCACATATATCATTGACATATGTGGATAAGCTCTACTGGCAGCCTGTCTGCACTGTCAGAGAATTTTTATATCTCACTGAACAAATCCCCCCATTTCCTTTTTAATTTCCACTACTCTATTTATAGTACTACACAGTTGGCACGTTAACTGGGATTATTACCACCCATATGCAGTACCTTGCATTTGTCAATATTAAACTTCAACTCCCATTTCTTAGCCCATCTGCCTAATTTGTTTCATGTCCTTTTGCAGTCGCTTACCTGATTACTGCCAACCTTTGTGTCATCTTCAAACTTAGACATTAAGCGTGATATACGTTCATCAATATAATTAATAAATGCAGAAAACAACAATGGGGCCAGCATTGATCCCTGCAGAACTCTACGAAGAGCAATGTCCATTGCTAACCACTGTCTTCTCCCACTCAACCATCCCTTCATCCATAGCAGCAACTTGCCCTTAATTCCACATTGCTCCAGCTTCTACAGCCATCTTTTAAATGTAACGGTATCAAAAGCTTTCTTGAAATCCAAGTATATGATATCAAAAATATTTTTGCATCCAGTTCCTTTGTCGCTGCACCATAGTAGCCAATCAGATTGGCTAGATAAGAGCGTTCTTTAACAATTCCATGCTGCGACTGAATTATAACTGCTGGAAGCTATTGTATAAATTAAAATTTATCCATCCTTATCAAAAAGTTAGTAGGCTGTACAACATGAGTTCTTCGTGTAGCACAACGGTTACCATTATGCTACATGGCTCTCACCCGGCAGGATTGGCTAATTTCTGACTCTTCCAGAGACGCAATTCAATTTAAACTTTTATTTTATTTGGGTATATATTATTTATATCTCTTAATTTATACCTTTTTATTTATTTTTTCATGCTACTACCTCATTGGGTTGGGCTTCCAGTAGTACGTGATCCGTTGGCATCCACTGATATCGCTTCTTCTCCAATGGATACGGGATTCTTGTGTTATTATAATATGGCATGCGATTGCACGGTTCCTTATCGTAAGACGGTACATGTTCAGTTGTGGTCCGCCTCCTCGTGGCTTGTACGAGAATCGACCAGCGGGCTTTCTGGGAGCGCAAACATAATACCGGCCTCACTTCTGGCCATTTACAAAGTTTTGTATCTTCACATTGTACCACGTTCAGAAGCCGCACTTCATAGACACAACACATGTCCATATTTGTCATTCGATGACTTTTCACTAGTTTGGAAAGTTTAAAGAGGCCCGTTGGTCCTCCGAATATTATCCTCACTCTGGCTATCCTTTGACTTCAAAAATCATGCGTTTCCAGTATATGTCAGAAAATTTGCCTTCGGCCAAAATAACTGGTTCTTGTAACAAATTTCCATCTGGTGTTGTGGAAGTGGATAATTTGAATAAATTTAACTAAGAGCTACATAAATTATTAGAGGGGGTGGACAAATTAATTAGGTAAGTTTTTTTTCGTGTTTTTTTTTGTTGATGCTTTGTGAGGTTGCTTGCTTGGATCGCTTACTAATAGTAATTCTCAAATATTAGTTTGGTCCCCGAACGTTTTGGTCACGCCTGCGCATCACTCCACAGAAGTGACAGAATTGAGGAACCATGACAGAAACAGCATCCAACAGTCATACAGCCTATCTTGGGGGCGGGGGCACCCTTGTTCAAATCCACAGCGGCCTAGGCGTTATGTTTGATTCAAACCTTCGTTTTAATCATCATGTAGGCATGCTGCTCACAAGAGTTGCCCAAAGTAGGTATCTCTGTAAACAGCACTTGCACCACGTAACTGACAGCTCCATCATGGTCAGGTGCATTCATTGTCTATCCCCCACTATTATATGCAGCAGAAATATGGGCATCGGCAGCCCCCTCCATTATCAAACCAGTATATGCCTCTGAGTATTATCTCCTCAAATGTGCTTTAAACGCCTCAACTTACCGCTCCAGCTTCGGACAACGGCCACGGCATATGCTATTAATATTTCGAGGCTCCCATGAATTATTGCAGAGAAGCGACTCTGGCTGGCCTAGTCTTCTCTCTCTCCCTTTGGGATACCTGTTCAAATAAGGTCCCAATATCCCATCTTCGGTCAGCTACGCAACTGCTCCTTCTTCGCCACCGCCTTCACCTATTTGATCGATTTCTTGGACAGCAGATGTTTTCGCGGATTTGGGATCTGGACTTCGACCTGAAGAAATGCTCAGATCTGCCTGATAACATATCCTCAGCTGATATCTTCCCAGGATCCGAAACTGACTGGAGTGTTGGTCTAAGCCTGATTAATTCAGGCACATCTTAATGTTCTCCTGTAAATTACTGGCCCCGGGAGCCAAGCGAATTCGAGGTCAAGCGTTCAAAGTGCGATTATATAGCGATCTTTCTCAGTAATAAAAGTTCATTTTAAATTATATCGTTCGTTCTCTATTAACATTTCATTTATAATCCAGTTCTACACTTGGAAAGTCACAAGTAAGAACAGAAAGGAAATTCACCTTTCTTTTCCATTACATATATTACTTTCTTTTTTTACTAACCAACTAACTTATCTAAACGCTTGGCCTCCTTGCGGAACTGCTCCTGCCTCTCCGTTGCAGGGCCGGAAACCTGGGGGGAAAGTCAACCCCCGGAGAAAAGGAGCTGACTATGACGATTACCCAGAGCTTGAGCAGTCTAGGCGCCCATCCAGTGCTGGGCACTATGCTGACCATGAAATTACCCATGACGCAACAAAGTCTCAACGACCGCATACAGACACAGACCAACAGGAATGCCCATCATTCCTTATCTTACATAGTCTGTCGAACAAATCTATGAGCACTCTCTCGCCATTTCTTATACATAAATGTTTGGGAAATGTTGCTGGTTCTCCCAAAATGGTGAGAAGACTCAGATCTGGAGACCTCTCTTGGTAGAAATAGTCGTGCACATTCTGAGTGACTACTGAAACTGAGGACATTTGGAGGACTACCCATTCAAGTCACCTCACATGCAACATTAAATACTTCCAAGGAAGTAATTGCAGAGTGGGATCTTATAAATGTAACAGAAGTTGAATTGGCCCAGGAACTCAAACATCAAAAAGTGGTACAAGCAAAACGCATCATGATCAGGAAAGACGGCGGTGTTATTCCCAACCGCAACATCATCCTGATATTTGGAGCACCTGTCTTACCATCCAGTGTAAAAGCTGGCTATCTCAACTGCCGAGTACGACCCTTTATTCCGAATCCTATAAGATGCTACAAGTGCCAAAAATATTTTGTCAAGCGCAAATGGCTTGTCGAGGAGATCCAGTCTGTACAAACTGTGGGTCAAAAGAACATTCGCAAACAGACTGCGATGCCAAAACACCGTACTGTCCGAATTGCAATGGCGCACATCCAGCCTACTCCAAATCATACAACTTCTGGAAAATAGGAAAGAAAATTCAGAAGTACAGGTTAGAACAAAAATACCAAGAGGCAAAAAAGCAAATTATGCTCAACGCACCCAAGAACACATATGCAGCAGCAATGCAAAAATATCAATCAACGGCAACACAAACTGAAGTATCCATTCCCACAACCATATCGATTGCAGATTGGGCCCGATCTATACTGTCACCATCGATGAAACAGACTCCAAAGGAGCAAAAGGTAGTAGATAGAGCCAAACAATACCACCTTTATCTCCTCGCAGGTAATGATCCTCCACAATGCACACAGTGCAACTGTCCACTTACAATGAAGCATATTCTTGTAGAATGTACAACTTTGTACACCACTGCCCGCCAGTACTCTTAACTTTCTGCTTAACCTTAAAGAACCCTTGACCTTCTGCTACATCATAGGTAACGATGCTAATCTGCTGGAGTTCTTTCACTTTACGAAACAGATAAAATTATACGATCGGTTTTGAGTAATGCCATAACATTACATGCATTTGTAACATTCATAACGTTGAAGGGTGCAATATGGCCGAAGTAGCCCTTGCACCAAAAAATAACAACTGTAAATTACTGGACGTGCATGCTTTTATAGTTACAGTGTGTTAATTTACTTTTTAGAAAGTTTACTTAACTCATCATGAAATGCATGAGTTGAGAAAAGACCAACACGCACACACTGTTAAAATAGTTTTCAATTTGCTATGATTTTCAGAGGCAGTCCGCTTCGTGTTTTAAATCCCCACCACCAATATTTTTTCAGCCAAACGGGTTTTCTAACGGTAGAACTGATGGCTTTAGATTTATGTCCTTTTTCAAATTATAAGCAACTTTCTCCGTGTCCATTTTATCCATAAAGGACCTAAAGAGACCAGGAGAAATTTATTTTGAGAGAACTGAAAACAAAGATAGCCTTTGATCCGCGATCAGTTGATAAAATGTCAAGATGTTTCACTTCCTTCTATCTAATACGTACTTACAGATAAGGTCTGGAAAGGCCTAGACAGGGCGATTGTGTCTGGATTTGATTCTTCCAAGGTACTCGTGGTAGGTGGATTTGATTGTTGCACGGTGCTCCTGGTATTTCCCCAAGAAATAATGAGTGAAGCCTAATCTCGTTTACCTAAAGAAGTGAGGACTACTCTGAGGAGGCCAAGAATAACCCCAACAAAATTTCGGGGATAGCATTTGATTTTATTATCGATATTGTTCTTCCTCTTTAAATTGGAAAATGATATTTGAACTGATGTTGTCGGTTTTATCGAGATGAAGCTGTAGCTCTCTTATTAGGGTATAGGCATTGATAGTGTCAATTTGGCCAGAGTATTTGGTTAATATGAACAGTTTAATGTGTTCAATATAAGTTCATCTGCCAGGATTAGAAAATAAAAGTGGTTCCAACGCAGTAGTAAAAACAGAAAGGATAAGATTTAACCTTTTGGAGACTGTTCTCTAGATGGTGTAGATCTTGTATTTGACTCTTAGAAGCCTTTATTATTATATTGCTAATTTTGAGCTTTGTTGTTTGGTCAGCTGAAATAAGATCTTTAAATTCCTTATCATCTAGATCTTTAGAAGTTTCTTGTTTGGGAATTAAGTAGCGTCATAAACCATACTAGGCGTCTCCGTTCGATGTGTATTAAGTGTCAAAAACAATTAAGACTATAAGAATCACTATCTGTCTATAACTGCGTGTATACTTTAGTCGGTTTTATGAACAAAAATTCCGAGTTGCTGGGAGAAAAAGCATGTAATTCTCGCATATGTCCAACTGACTCAGCCACGTTGTCACGTAGTTGAGTCAGTTGGACATACCATAAAAATTCCTCGTCTCATTGACTGGATTCGAAATCATTCCTTTCTCACTCGATGTGGGAGGACCATGATTATAACTATTGTGCTACCACGAGAGCAATCTTCTTTCAGTGCACAGGACCCGTCCCAATAGCTATTATTCAAAGGAGTGCAAAATTCACAGTTTAAAAGTATCATTACTTCCATTTATTATTTTTTTTTGTTGAGGGGATGGAAGGATAACCAAAAATTAAATGAATCCCTCTGATAATAACGCTGAGCTATTTGCTTTTTTTCTCTTGGACTCGCCATTCCACCACCATTCCTTGCATTTTCGATGATAGGTAAACAGAAACAGGAGAGGCTACTTTGGCAATGCTCACTTGTAATGAAACTAGCCAGCACACCATGCCCACCTCTTACCTTATGATTTTGTTGTTTTATATTTTACATTTATATAGAAGCTGTTTTAATTTTATTTATTTTTTCAACGTTCTTAGAAAAGCAAGTTTTTCACAGTTCAAATCGACCACTTGGTTGTGCTTCGCTATCACGTTCTTACTGGCAATTTCATGCACGATTGAAAGTGGATGGCGAGTCACGTTCCTTATTACGTGGAGTGACATACGACATATGTATTACGTCACCTTTAGAGTGCGATCTGTCAAAAATTCTGACATTGCCCAGTGTCCCCTTTTCCGAGTTATTTAACTATATCATATACACACGATAGAGTCAGTCTGTTGCCTGAAATGGTTGTCATCGTTGAGATTAGAATTACTCTTTCAATTTAGAATTTAAATCAATTTTTATGGTTATTAACATTTTTTGTTTTGGTTATTTTATTGACGATTCAGTAACCATTATGCAAGTTCTTTATATGACCTTTTGGAAATGCTGGAAATGTTTCTTCATTAGTCCACTAGATGGCAATGGTGTCACATACCACGAAACAATTGACAATATCAATAAAGATATCGGAATGAAGAGGCCATTTTGAAAATAAAATTGTCGCTGAATCCCTTAGCAAATGCCTCTGCTAAAACCGAGAACACTTAAGCGATCAAATGACATTCTTTAATGGCTTGGAAGGAAACAAATTACCTGTTATTAAGAGATAGTGCCTTCTTTACCCAAACAATAATGGTAAAATTTTCAGAATTGTCAACCGACTGAAAAGTAATGAGGATTGTTTCAAATTGCAGACTGCGAATGTTCTTTCTCGGAGGAATAACTGGGATAAGATAAAGCGGTACGTTTTTCGACCTTACAGAAGCTTACTGTTTAATTTAAAAGAAATTTGATATCTGCGTAAACATTCTAGGAGATTGCCTTCATTTTAGCATTCTCCAGTTTCATCAAGCAAATCTTTCGCGATTTATATCTGTTTCACGTGTCCATTCAAGTCGCAAATGAGAATTGGAATGTTCTGTGAAACGCGATGCGTTTTCTCCCTCATTTTGATGTTGTCAAACAACAAATGCAAACAGAGGATAAGTTTACCTAATCAGTGACTCTTACTCAAACACATACGAACAGAGTAATGAAAAAGGTCTCTTTAATGAAAAGGAAAATATTTGAATGAAACATAATAGCGGATAATAAGCTTAAAAGGAACTTTTCATAAACAGAGTGGAAAGCTGTTTTGCTTTTTTCAAAATAAAATGTGAGTTATTGCAGGCTATTTAGGTAAAGTGACGCTATTATAGAACAAGAGGGGTATTTAGAACACCGAAGAAGAAGTCATGTTCTGTGCAGTTAACTTCCCACATTACATTAGAAATTGGCACGAAGAGACCATAATTAATTTTATAGTAGGAAGATGCATATTACATGCAGGTTGTTATCCTCCGTTGAACGTAAGTTTATTTTCACTTCTTCCCAGATGGAAATGTGTAAGTTTTGCCAGGGGGGTAATCACATTAGACAAAAGTATTTGAGAGGGCAAGAGAAATTTCACAACACTGATAACGTTTATTAAGGACAGTGATTGCAGTAGTAAGATATTGATCACTTATTGAAGAGCATAAAAAAATAGTTGTTGTCAACAATTTTTTTACGCTCTTTGGGTGAAGGATTCGAGTATGTTGTATGGAAACAGTTTCTAGAGTTACTTCAGCCAAGTTCCATCAAGGAAGTGTAGCGAATATCTGCTCCTTAGGGATCTGCAGAGGAGATGGCCGAGGTGAGGATTTCCACCATGGAAATTACGAACTTCGCTACATCTTTCAGGGTGGTATTCTTAAAGACATCGAATACACTTTCGGTGTCCCTGGAGAAGACAAACATTTTGAGGTCATGTTTCACTTAATCCAATGATAAACGTTTCCTACATGTCAATCTAAGACCGACTATCTTCGCCACCGTTCTGAAAGGTTCACCTTTCTGCCGTCATATATGGTTATAAATAACTCTGATCTGGTGGTATCAAATGAATTCATCGATTAATTTATTTTTTTATATGTAATTTGTAAACGCTGAGAAGACTGATCTATTCTCAATGTGCAGAACCTGTCTCAAATTTTCTTCAACCGACACCCAGGTATCCCATTTCTCGATTACATATTGCATCTCAGTTCCACCTTTCCGGATAGCTCGCACTGTAATTACTAACACGGTACCTGAGAAACAGAAAATGCTAAAGCGTCTCTTTGTGGTAAAGTTTGTAGTTGGAAAATTTTATTAACGACATTCACAAGGTCATTGTCGCTGTCCAAACTATGGAATTCTTCGCATATTGATGCGCGACTAATTACAGCATTCCAAGAGTACGTCTGTATGTCATAACTTCAGTAATTAACACAATTATAGCAGATATCGCCTGCTTATGCCTCTAGAGTAGCTATTGTAATGACATTCTGCAAACCCTTCATTGCCTATTATCAGCATAAGCGCATCATTGAAGTCGGAAACTTATCATTATCCTCTGTTGTGTTCTGACAGGAGAATTGAGCTTCGCTAGATAATCCGATATTACACGCAGGATGGTGCTAATATGTCACTGTTTCTAACTCTCGACACCTTATCCTGTTTCCTTTCTCTCTGTGTCTATGTCTACCTTCCTACGTAATTATGCTGGCGGTGTTTAGATTTACGAACACTTAGGGGAGAACTCGAAACACAAAGAAGGACAGAAGATGGGCGGGCAGACATAATTTGTTGTGCCACATATCTGTTTCGCTCTTTATACACTGAGAGTTTTGTTCAAAGGAATATTTAGTACACTGATTTGTCCAGGGCATTTGATTACGCTCAGGTAGAGGTTCAACCGCCTTGAACTTTGTGGAGAAACCTTTTTCCTACAATTATTTTAATTTGTAATTACCTTAACTCGTTTTTCACTGTTCATACATTAAATTTAACTGCTTTCAAATTAGAGAGTTGGGTGTATTTATCATGGTTTTCTGTCGTTCATCTGTTGAAAAAACATTGAACAATTACTGAGAAAGGTGTCTTACCTTTGATTTCTCAAACTATTTCGTTTATTCCAGGTAAAAGGTGAAATAATTGGCTCTTCAGTAGTATTTTGTGAACTGAAACATTATATGGTTGAGGATAATTTCCTGTTTTATATTTTCAATGAAATAACAAGGGGAAAGGTTGCTTAATAAACAGATTTCCATGGAACACCCTATACCAGAAGTGCGATGCCATCTTCCAACATGTATTGAGACACTAAAAGAAGAGATTGTTTGAGAAGAGAAAATTTAATATCAGGCTTGGCCACCAAGATCTTTGACAGAAGAAACTTCGTGGTGGGACAGTGGCATGTCATTTACCATTAGGTTTGAAAGGCCTGGTTTTCAGCGCTAATTCAAAACAGTTCCAAACCGTTTCTCTAATAGGAGTATGTAAGATGACACATTCAAATTTAGATAAATTCATCGTCTAAAGAAGCCTAAGGCGAAAAGATTATCCCAACTTCTAAAGAAACTATCTACCGCATTCTTTCAAACGTTTTGAAATCGCGTGTTTAAGTTTGGTGATGGGTATGCTCAGAAAATAACTGTTTCCAAAGAGCAGGGCAGAAAAGGCTGCTCCTGAAGGCCTTTATTCAATGCCCGATCATTGTAACTCTTTTGGAGGAGTCTGGAATCGACTTTTGTAGAGACTGGAGGAATTCTTTAGTAGCCAAGCACTACAGTTTAAAACACTAGCATCTGATGACCAATAATTCTCAGGAGTTATCCTTTGCAGAATATTAAGGATGTTCCTTCAGGGTGGATATTCCATGATCGCTTAGTTCACTCAATCCAAATATAAAATTCTGCAATCTTTGTTTCTTCAACTTAATACAAGAAAACGATGCTACAATTTTGTGCCCGATATAACAGAACGAACAAAAATAATCGACCAAGTTTTATTTCCATAACGCGTCTATCTGTTGTAGTACACCGCGCTCTAGAAGTATTGGGCAATGTTAATAAAAGCAAAATCTCCTTTTATTCCATCTACCTCTAGCTGTCCAAGTAACATTTGAACTTTCTCTCCTGCTTTTCATTCAGCGCACACTTGTTACACAGAGACCACCATAAACCCGTTCGCCCAAAGTTTTTCATATTCTCGATTGTAATCTCGATGCTGGCTGAAAGCAAAAATACCAAAAAAAAGAAAAAACCTGTACGCACAGGAGTTAGGTGAGCTCGTGTTTCAATTATTGTTGCCGTAATATATTGAGAGAAATTTCCTCGGTACGTTTCTGGGGTATTAAGTAGCCCTAACCATTGGTAAACAGCGTCCTTTAAACCTGGGCTGGGAGAGAATCGATTCCTTTAGGAATGTAACAAATCTTAAAGACGAAGCGGTCTACCTGGAAGTTGCTTCTAAAGTTCTGGCACACTAGACATTGTTCACGTATGCAACCCATCGATCGTATTCTTCTATTCGTTGGGTGGCGCTTCAGCATTAGTAATAGAGGCAGAAAAAGGAAACTTCTTGGACTGCGGATAAAAGTGCAGGGATAATTTGACATTCTATTACTTCGCTGCAGGGGTGCCTTTGGAATACAGTACCCGACTGGCAACATACTGGTTCGCGTGTAACGCTTTGCGTCTCAAGCACAACAGATAAAGACATCGATTTATAGCCATAAAACTTTCCGGAAACTCGAGATAAGAATATATATCACGGAGTTGCGGACAAAAAACAGATAAAATTCACACATCCCTTATCAATTTGTTTTTTCCAGAAATGGAATGGGCTGTCTGGTTCTGTTTACCCCACACGAGATTATCCCGCTCGGAGATTATTGTTTTAATGGATGGAACTCGAAGGATGTGACCGCCTGGGAATAAATTACCTTTCATTCTTACGCAGGTATTATAATCACGTACAAATTCGTCGACCCTGTTGTTTTTAGCTCCGAGATGTTTCTGAGGAATTCATGATGGTTTTGTGTAGAACAGAGGCTGTCTCGCGCTTATTTTATATATTAAAAGAGTGCTTCGCTTGCATTTATACATCTCTTTCTTGGAGTCTTGCAGCTATAAGAAATAGTCCGTCTCATTTTGGGAAACACCTAAAGAGAGTTTTCTATTGCCAATAAAAGTTAGCATTGTCTTTCGTCGAAAACATTTATCCTCATCAATGAGAGATTATCGACTTCCTTATGTGCGAAATTTGATAAGTATAATTTTGCAGGAAATGTTCATTTCAGTTAGTTTATTTTATTTTTTTTTCTACCTTCAGTTGTTCCAGCGCAGCATTCGTCCCATGCTGCTTAAACAAATATTCATTTTATTTTTTTTTCCTTGATGAAAATCGATTTGGTTTATGCCAAAGCATCCAATCAACCCTATCTATTATTTATCTGATTTTGGCACATATTTATTATTTGTTCTTAAACTATTTCATGGAACTTGAAGAATTGTGGTGTTATTCGATATTTCCAAATCGTGTGTAATGGTGTTAAGGGATTATCTTTTGAGTTAAAAGCTCATTGGTGGACGGATCCCCTTTTTGAACCTCCTACTTTGCGATGTAATTGTTGTGTATATCAGAATGGGTGGAAAAGTGGACTACAAATTTTGTTCCTGCAGAAATATGGTACATGTTATGGATTTCGATGACCTGATTCCAAATTGGAAGGTTACCTAGCACCCACAGGTTTAAAGAAGAATCAGTTTACGTTTTTTCATGAAATTTTAACGAGTATTACAATAAACAGCGTAACGATATAGTCTCTTTTCTTTTTTAATGAATAAGAGTTTCTCTGATTAGTGTCCCCAGCAATAAGTCGGCTCTCTCCACATCATGGTTCCATTGATACTTCACGTTTATTTTTTAACCAGCCCCCTAAAACGCGAAGCATAATTAGTGCAGCATATATTAGGAAACAACTTCTTGTGTTGATCTCAGGAAATTAGGTGGCAAGGCCTGCCAGAGTAAAAAAATTAAAACTACTGGGTACCTGGTCTGCCCCATGGGGACAAGTGTGGGCAACGTTCGGCCTCAGTAGGGATCAAGCGGATAAATGGCCAGATGAACAACGAAATACAACACTACATATATACAAAATCCGTACACTTTAAATCTCTGGCCTTCCCATCGAACTGGTACACCTACAGTGAAAGCAACGCTGGAGATGGGGGAAACCTCTGGTGCTGTTTGACACTAAACACACTTTACAGTTCACACTTTACGCTGCTTATCTTGATCACCTAATTTTCAACCAAAATAAAGTTGATGTGCTTTCTTTAACAGAGACGTTACACTCTGTTTGTGAGATTTAATTGTATATTCACATCGCACATATGGGAAGCTATCTGGTGGATTAATGCACTGACGTGATATTTTAAAAGCAAATTCAACGGCAAATGACCCCAAAAACTGAAGCAACGTCCAGAAAACTCATAATTTAAACTCCTCGTGAGCAGTGAATCTAACATGAAAAGAACTTGACACTAGGAAAAAACGCACTGTAAAGAAGTTAAGCTAAATTCGAAATCATTAAAAATACGCCAAAAATTTCATAAATTTCATAGTTTTTGGCGCTACCCAAGAGGCAGCCATCTTTATTAGGTGGCGATTCACTGGCATCATTTGATTTGTTTTGAGTTCTCATGGCTCTTGGGAAATTTGTCCATTTTGCACCAAGCCCAGTTCCAATATAACGCCAAGCCCTATATGACGTATCATATCGCTTCAAGATTCTTCTTAATGGTTTCAACATCTTACAAAATGTGATATCAGTCCGCCTTCCGTTTTGCTTGATTCTGTTTTGATTGCATTTTGCTTGATTGTGCACCAATGGCACGGGATCGCTGGCTCCCATACAATTTGCACCACTACCCATGGGTGCGGTATTTAATCAACTAAAGACAGTACGAGAATAGCTATGGAATGCGCCTTTATGGTGTAGACGGGTACTGGGAAGCAGCTTTCCTGGTGATCGCTGTTTCTTGATATCAAGGAGGCCAGAGAGAAATAAACAACACAAGTACACGGCACCACAGACACAGTACTACTTCATTTCTTGAGTGGTAGTCTGAGTAGAATATTTTTTATTGGGTCACATGAATTTCAATTTCATGTGACCCCATAAAAAATAATCCAAGGATGCTAGGGCGTGTAATTGGTGGCGGCTATTGTACAGGCTCTTTCTGACATGTACAGAGGCTGTAATCTTCAAAAGAGTACTGATGGTGCAGTTGTGGGAATCCACAGGTGGCACCCTGTCCTCACACGATGTCCTCACACTATGGTGCAGGGACTTACATAAACCACATCCTATACCGATCTTTTAGAGGTGTATCGTCTAACAGTGACACCATAAATTGCTCCACAGAAGATGGAGCCAATTTACGGATTAAATTAATATTAATTTAAAATCAAATTAACACTGTGCATATGACAACTAAAATTTTAATTAGAATAGAGACTTACTGCTTCAGTAAAGTTTCAGTAGTTAATCTCTGTTCAAAGGATGTATTACTTCGCCACAATTTTATAAAGCGAGTTCAGCTGTATCTTTGCCTGTTCTCTGGAATCATCGCTTCAGATATATTTTCGCAAGACAGCTTTTCTCCTTGTACAGCAACCTTTGTGCCAATGATGATTTGTGAATACCAATTAGCTTTTGTAATACGATGCCACGCAATAGAATTACTGCTGCAGAACCGATTTAATGAACTCTGAAAATCTGCTGCGTCTAGCTATGGTCTCCTTTCGCCGATGTTCCATACACCAACGTCCACGAAAGAAACTGGTGCTTTGAAGACTGGGATCATTAGCCATGTCGTCGTACTCGTACATCGCTCTGATTACGAGGATATGAGTTCATTTATAGGTTGGGTACTGCAGCAAAATCTGTGTTGCTCAATATGTGAATAATTAAGTATATGGGGACTGAACTTTTACTCATTAATGGGACGTACAGTATTTTAACCGTAAAGGTGACTCGATAGTGAATGAAGATATTATTAATGGTTTGTTGTTGAACATGCATTCACACATAAGGAGGTTGATATAAAGCAATCTTAACGTGTCTTTGAATAAATCATATGATATTGTGAAGAGTCCGTATTGGCTACTATGGATGCAATATGACATCGATTATGTTAGATGTTACGTATTATAATAACTGCGTTTTTAATACGTTCTTTGAGTTTTATGCATTATTTTGGCACGTAGATTTATAAATTCAGATATGGAGTGCCACATAAGAAGAGCGAGACTTGCTGTATTACATGATATGTGGCTGTGATGACGGTCTTATCGTTTGGCGCTTTTATTGGCATTTTGGACAATGTTTCTTCAGTGATGAAGCTTAATTCCACTTGAATGGTGCCATCAGTAGTCAAATCAGGCAAATGTGGAGTAACGACATCTTCATAAACTTGGGAGTAGAGTGCCTATTTCACGTCACCTAGTGATTGAACCACTCTCCTTCGAGAAGAGAGTTATCAGAAACGTATACCTGGATTTAATACATCAGTTTATTCCACTACTTGGCAATGTCGAACATTACTGTCGGTTTCCGCAAGAAAGAACAACATGTCACACATCCAATAAGCAGAGGTAGTGCTTGAGACACTCTTTTAGCGATCTTATTATTTGTAAATTTTTGTGGTCTTGAAGGTTTCCAGATTTAATGGCCCCGTTTTATTATTGTGGGTATAGAGTTATTTCCCGTGTTTATTCCAAGTTTTTCAACTTGAACAATGTGCAAATACAGTGGCGGACAAAAAAAACTCATTACCTTAAAAAAAGTATCATTTAAAGTGAAACGTATAAGATATTGTTTGATTACAGTCATTTTGTTTGTCGCAAAGCAGAGGTATTGCATCACATAACGCTTCTATTGCATCAGGCAGTAATTACAAAGTATTACAACAGCCGTTCAAATAAATACGTCTTTGGATGGATAACAGGATACTAGTGATACGTCTTCTGTATCACTAGTATCCTGTTTTTCGAAGGTGTAAGCATGGCTCCATAGGTTCAGTTGACACCAAGAAAAAAAAGTATAGCTGTTGCTCTGTCCCAGGAAGGGCTTTCTGCTAGTACTATCGCTGATGAGGTAGTGAGGTTGGAACGCTGATGATGACCTGTGAGGGAGCCGTCAATTTCAAAAGCATAATACAGATAAGATTGTTTTTATTTGTAGAAAAAATATATTGGACGGGATAGATCTTTTTTCTACACATCTTCAGGGATGAGGCATCTGATATCATGTTGAATCGGATTACATCCCTTAATGATCCATGTTCTGCTTCTCTACAGATATTTCTACCTCCAGAAAGATTGATGCTCACTGGAACCTGGATAGGATGCTTATCTCTTACCTTCTACTAACTAAAATACATCCTTCCTGTTGAACGCCATTTTAATGATGATGATGATAAATTTTATTATATATAAATATTTCATATGCTTTATTTATCCACTGAGCTTTATTTATTCCATAAGAAAAATTATCCTAAAAAATATTGAGAAGAAATGAATTAAAGGAGACTTTCAGTATATCTGTTCAGTCACTCTATATCTGGGCTCTTTCAGAGTAGCATCCACTTGCTGCAGAATTCCATTGCCCTTTCCATTTCTAAGGAGCTTGCTATAGGCCATTTTCCCTTCAGAAATTTCAATCTGAATCTCTGATCATTTTTATCTTTTTATTCAGATTTTCTTACCAGGTGTCTCTCTTGAAGCAGCATGAAATTATATAGCGCGAGCGTATAAAAGGATCGAGTTTCACCAAAGTGCACTATGCTCATTACATGGATAAGAAAATGAGTTTGGAATTCGTATTTTTAACTTGATCTTTGCTGAACAACATGCTTTTCTTCCCCAATAAAGCTAACTATTCTAGTTATATAGGTTTCATAAACAGACAGGCACATAAAATTTCATTTTTCGGTATGTTTGCATTGCTAATAATTTTGCTCTTGCCTTCTTTATAAAATATGTATCGTTCTAAATTATATTTTATTCTGAGCACATGTGAGAGTCTGGATGCTCTAATCCTTGTTTGTTTTAGGATCTGAGCGCACAAAGCATTACTTTCTACCCAATTATTTGCTCAAAAAGCACCTAGATAAAACATACGTTCACAGCAAGGAACGAAAGAAACACTAATGAACGAGGAAATATAAAAAGCAAGACCGAATTGCTTGCTAATAAACGCAAGGAATAAATAATGTTGTTTTGTTAAAACTCGGAGGAAAAGGAAGTTCGAAAATTAAGTTTCTCGAAAATGTCGAACTTTCCAACTATCCAGCCTTGGATACTCATATTAGTGATTCTGATAAACTGTGGAGGTAGTTATTCAAGTGTTAACATATATCGGAACTTATTTAAATACCCAGCGTGACTACTAAATACAGTGATGGTTTTGTATATTCTCTATCCTGTAAACACTTCTCACCTTATGTTGTCGTTCCAGGGTATAAACAGAAAATTTATTTGCACGCAGTAGATTGAGTTTATTAGCTGGATTGAACCACGGCCACTCAAATGCAACCGTCTGTTTAATTCTTTGTTATTTAACGCATATGAATCTCCAGAGGCTTAGCACTACGTGTATAAATCACTCTGAAAACCAGAATTAATTAAAAAAAAAGTATGACTCAACAAATCGTTCTAACAGTGCTAAATATAAAATTTCATGAAAATTAATCCACAGAGAGTCGATTTATCACATGCGGAAGGACAGACGGGCATAGTTGATGAAGGCAATAGGCGCAACAATACTTCTGGGATACGTAAATAATTAAAATTAAATCAACGATTAAAAATCACGCATAGAGGTACAACTGATAAATAAACTGCCGATAACTTCTACAGATTAAATACATTTTAAGTTTGAAATTGCGTACCTTTGTCACTGGTATTCTAATATTTAGCGTAAAGTCCATAGGAATATTAGAAAGCATAGAAAGCAGAGAGAATTAACAACATCTCTGGGTATAACATCATGCAGGAAGTTTCAGAAATGGCATGTTGCAAATGCCTGTAGAGTTTTTTGGTTTCGGAACCTTCTACCTAAAGGCGTACTGTATACGCTTACCGCTTTTTTTACTTATCAGTGTAACAAAATGTCACAGTGTGTACTTTTTAAAGAAAGTCAGGAATAATTGAATTAAAAAGTTGACTGCGGAAAAAAGGATCGACGTAAACGGCGAATATATGATTAAGCACGAATTTTCAAGATAAAAAAATGTCATCTTATATGCCAGAATATACGGTAATTTTCCGTTTCTGTGCAAAATTGCTTTATTGATCGCAGGTAGGACCTGAAGATGACTTCGTCCTTTCAACAGATGTATAGAAAGAATGCTTACGTTTCAACCAGTTTTATAGGGGATATTTTGAACTTCTATTATGTACCAAGGTACTATCCCACTATTTGTAAGAAAATTTTCTCAGGAATGCAGTTCCCAGTCTTTCTTTATTTCTTTCTTTTCGGGACCGGGTGTGACAGTTTGATCAAAGACAACCTGACAAGCAACCCGTGCCTATAAAATAAATGTAGCATGCAAAGGAAATAGTTTGAACTTCTCTTTCGTTTCATTGGGCAGAGACAGAGTTTTTTTGGAGTTTTATTAAAAAGGCATAAATCGCGCCTCGTGTAACAATTCTGCGCCATGACAGCTTATAGTAGTAAAGGAAGCACAGGGCGAACGGGTAAGATTAAGAACTTCAAGCAGATTTAATATATTCTTGTCTTCCTGTGTCTACCTTGTCTTCCTCTTCTTCGCAAATAACTTTTCGTTCTTTTAAAAGAAAACTCGAAAATATCTCAAATAGTTGGTAAGCATCGGTTAGTCTTCACAACAAGGTTTTTTTTTTCTTTAACTTTACTTGGCGTTTGTAAGACTATTCGGTTATTTTGACGTAGCAATCTGTAACCCAGCTATGTACAGTCATCGATATTCAGTTAAGCCTAGTGCCATTAGGAAAGCGAAGAGAAAAGATGCTGTTAAAAATTGGCGTCTGAAACGCGATTCCTTCAAATATTAAATTGATTTGCTCACAAAAAAAAGAAGTTGCCTTTCTGTTTTGTAATCTTTTTACGACGTTTGATCAAAAAGTTTTGAGCTCTTGGCATAAAGGACGTTTTTAAATAAAATTCTATGGAGTCGTGTATCGAGAAGAAATAATAACGTTTGTATCAGTGGTGGTACTATCATTGTTTATTTCCAGTTAATCTCTCTCTTTGTCTAATGTCCCTTTTCGGTTCTTGAGGGAGCCTTTCAACCTCTGAGGAAACCTTAAGAAGCAGTTTGAGGACATTTTCTGATTCTGTTGATATTTAATGGTCTGTTGCCAGAGTACGTATTAGATACTAACATGCGTTTGAAGACAAGGTCGGTGTTTGAAAGAGGAACTTTAAGAGTATCGCTTTTGGAACACTCCCATCTAAATCCAAAGAAATTTTTCGATTATTACGATGGTGAAACAAAGATTGGTTGATAATTCTGTCCTTTGTGATACTAAACAGGAATTTTACTTGTTGGTTGCTTGTAATGGAAGATGCCATCATGGACAAGAGTGCATCTTTTTGAAAAACTCATCAGGTAGTCAAGGAAGAAACCCAATTAACTGGAAGCTGTTTGCTGAACAATAAGAGGTGGAAGACAGTCTTCTACCTCTTATTGTTCAGCTGAAATGAGTTCTGTCAAACATGCACGGTTAATAATCAGATGAATAACATGTATAATAATCAGATGAAAGGTCTTTTCACCTCCAAATTGATCCATGTCCGAAATATCTTAAAGATGTCGAGGTTTTTCCAGATAAGACTGCCCATTATATATCTTAATAGCAACCTTTAAACGTTTCCCTCCAAGGATCATTTTGATAAAATAAGGCATAACAAATTATGCCTACTACAACTCACATAGGCATTTGCGCAGATATCTACAATCAGAATTAAAGTAAGTTTATTTGATGTCTAATACAAGATTTGTTTTACAAAATTAGCCATGCTGAATGCAGTGAAGAGATTCCTTGTTGCCATCGCACGAGGGGGGGGGGTGAGTGGAAAATGAAAAAGAGCTGGGGTAAATGTGCAGCCAGATGCACACAGATGGCAAGGACAGCTTAGGGGGTTTTGTTAATGATGTGCAGGAATTTTGCTAGCAGGGATAAGGAGGTGATTATCACTTTATATAAGGCAATGATCAGGCTACACCTTGAGTACTGTATACTGGTCTCGTGACCTCATTTTAGAAAGGATGTAGAGGTGTTGGAACCTGCAAGGGGATCTGATTGAGGTGTGTAAGGGTTTGAATGGCTTGAGCAAACCCAATGCTGATGGGATTCTTCATATATCTTAGATTACGCGCTTGAGGGGTCATAAATTCAAATTGAGGAAAAACGGTTGCAAAAATTTGCCTTTAGAGAGTTGAGTGCTTGATTCCCGTAACAAACTTCCATCTATCATTGTAGAAGTTGGTAGCTTAAATAAGTTCAAGGAAGAACTGGTAAAACGTTTGGAGGGAATGGATAGATGAAATGGAAAGTTTTTTTTTTTTTTTTTTTTTGCATCATAAGCCACCACTAATACTAATACATTTTATTCATTTATTTTGTATAAAAGATGCCTATTTAAGCATGACTCCGTCCATGTGGTAACACCTTTAATCCAAATAAGATTATTAATTTTTTTAATATACCTTCTCAGTTGAATCCTATGCTTTTTCCAGAAGCCTGAATTGGTTGAGGTTGGGAAGCTAGAAGAAAATTAATGGGACAGAAACCAGGCTTAAGGAACAGAAACGAAGATTATCAATACAATATATGCAATTCACAAACATTATTATACAGACGCCTCTCGACCTTAGTTGTTGGGTGTAAAGATAAACAACTTCTACTAGGCGCTTCCATAGTAGAAGGGCCTCCCTCGGCCAGAGCTCTTTTCCAAGTAGAACACTAGGACTCCAATTCCGACACCTACACAATCTCCAGGGAAGCTTACTCGGCCTACTACTAACTTCTTTTAATATAAATTATAGCGTGAGTTGCAAATCTAACGTCAAAAGATAGTGTCTGGAACAACTCCAGCCCCATGTGCAATTCTTAAAAATACAGAATCTTCTGTCCCAGTCTTGAACATATTCGTGGCGCTTTCTTTAATACAATCTCCTTAAAAAATGAAGGTGGATAGTAGGCTCCACCAAAGATATAAAATATGAAGAGCGATATCGTGATCACTAAATTCATCATTTACAGCACGCCATGTTCAAATTTTGCGTTTCCTGTGTTGCTTTGCCATACACCGAATTCTATTCTTCGAACTTACTGAATCGACTTGCTTGTGAATCGTTGTAGCCACCAATCGTCTTTTCACCAAATTGTCTCGTTCATCGAATTTTACAAGGAATTGACGCGATAGCGCGCTGTATGAACGAAGTAACACATGACCACAGTATCCCCAAACCAAGTAATCAGTCCAGAAGCGTATGATTCCCCCAAAATGTACAGAGAATTTTTTTTTTTTTTTATTTCTCGTGGTGTACTGAAATTCTTTAAAGGTTTGAGGAATATATATGTACGTTGTTACAGTAAGAATAGTCTCCTAGTCAAGATTTTCGCTTAGAGCTTCCATCAAATTTATTGCTTTTCAGGTTTCAAATTAATTAGCCAGCATACTTGGAATTTTATTGCCTCGATAATGCTTTTCCATAATATTAGTACCTTAGGGAAACTTTTCACCAAGTTTACCACCAAGGCCAATTTCTCTATTCATTGTAACTACGAATAAAGAAATTGAATGTTGAGTGACTTTGTATTTTAAGAAGTTTAAAATAGTGGATATATGTGATTTTTTTTTTTTTGCCTGCTTGCTTCAAGTTTTGTGACTTTACAAATATACTCGTATCTTAAACAGCAATTTTTTTTTGTTAGACTGGGATTTCTCTTATTTTCTGTAGAAAAAAGTTTAACGACAGCATCAAAGACATTCCGTGCACCACTTTAAACTGGATTCAATTTCATGTCCATTATTATCAATTCTTTGGTAAGTTGTCCAACAGAAATACCCTCTTTTATTGATATGTCTTTCCTTTAATACCTTTATTTTAAATATAGAAATCCTTAACGTCTTCTGGCTTTCAAATTTTTCGTAAATTGTTTTTTCTGAATTGGAACAAGTACTTGTTATTTGGGTCAACTAGATGAGAGCGACTAGTGTTGGTACATCGTCCTGCGTTGTCAAATATAACGCGCAGCCTGTCCAGATTAAAAGAAAGCTGAGCTTGGAGATGTTCAGATATATCCTGGCGTTCACAGTTCCTTCCAGTTGGATAAGAAGACCTAAATTTTGCCACGAAAGCATGCACTCATACCATTAAAACTCCTCGCAGCTCCTCTTTCGGCATACAACAGGTTAGGATCAGTTCCTCGCCTGATTCCTCCATATTTTTTCTCTTTTCTCCTTGCTGGAAAGCGTAAATCAGAACCCATGGGACCGCATTACTTACCATTTATCTTGCGTCCTGGCACCAACAGTGTACTATTTTCCAGTTCGTGTCTGAGATCAATGGTTTCTTACTCACGCAGTGCAGTCCTTTTAAGATTCTTTTCATGGTGCTGATATACTGATGCCTGTAATGTTTCCTCATTAAATGAAGAAGTTGCGCGATTCATTACCCGATCCAGACTTTGAACATCTCACTCCATTACCTTACATTTTGGGCCCTAGTCGTGGCTGTTAACGACTGTTTTTAGGCTTTTCCATTCCTTTAAGACCCCAGTGACATTAATCTTTGAACACTCGCCAAGTGCACCCACCTTCCTTGCTGTAGCACTTGCTAAATACCAAGAGACACCTCTTTGGAAGTCCGTTAGATCCATCCTGTTCTTTCGCTTACCGGTGAATTGATTTGGGTACTAGTCAAGCCATATGGCTTTATAACGCTTTCCTGTACATGCCATACACCGTGTAACCTTTTAGATGTACACTGGTTATTGCCTACACCCCAGAACTGCATGGTCCTAGGATAATAGTCACGCAGTGCAAGTTTGTTCTGTAGACTGTAAATGGATACAATGCAGTAACCGGCTTTTCATCCAACAAAAGTACTGAGAGGTAAGCCAATCGGTATACATTTTAACTAACAAGTATCAAGTTTGAGTTAAAAAAGAAAAAAAAAACCGTCGTTTATGTACCTCTTAAAATACTTTAGCATCACTGTAGTCACGGGAAAATATTATCAGGACTTCGGCAAAACAGGCAAACCAGATATAGAATACAAGCACTTCGAAGAAACGTGTCTTTAAAGTGGTTGCATTCTATATCTGGTTTCTATATTTTGTATTCTATATCTTGAAGAAAATAATCCCTTAGCCAACTAAAAAAAAATAATAATAATCTCCTCGGTGTTGTTAAAATACCATTAACCATCTTTTTAGCAGAGACATTGTGAAATCATGGACAGGTTATTGTTTAGAAAGAAAACCTGCCATATTTCGGAACCAGCCTCACGATGAATTCAAATAATCCTGAAATTAAGTTCCACGCATGTGCCTTCAGCAGAAAAGTCTTCGCAGGCCATCAAGAGAATACTTCACTGTAACCACGTCAAACTACTTCATAATATATAACGTTAGCGATAGACTTGATTCACCCACTTTTCGAGAGGCGTACGTTTATTTCCGAAAGAAAGAAAAAAAGAACGAAATAAGAGATGTGCGTTTCTGGTGTGTCCAGCTCTCTCCCATAACATTTGACAGAACTGAAATATTGGATTACATTCCGCGGTCCACGTTCTCTGGAACATATCGTCCCTTTAATGACCACCGAGCGAGCTACGGAAGGGCATCTGTTGTTCGACATTGTTACTCACTGCCCATTTCATTCCCCTCTGTGTCATACCTGATGACGGATGACCTTATTTTTCTTCTGTCCTCACCGCTCACCGTATCATTATTTCGGTCGCTCGACCAGAACTTTGAAGTATTTTTGTGGAATGTAACCCGAACATTTCGCCTTCTCCAGAGATAGCTCGACTTTCTTTTTTGGGAGAGGATAGGAAATGAAAGACCCTATTCTTGCCTACTACTATACCCTGTATTGTCGCTGGGTGGTGTCCACAGTGTTTTACAAACCAATATATCTCAGAAATATAATAGCTTGCATTTATAATGGCAGCCCAAAGAAAGCAAACATTGCTTGAAAACAATTTGTTAAAACAAAACTTGTGGGCAACGCAAAATCTGTAAAAGAAAATTAGAAGTTGTCGAAGATTATTTGAAGACAATGAAAACAGTATTAGACAGATTCCGTGTTAAAAAGAGAATTGAGAAATCCCATTACCACACCAGCGTTTATCTTTGGTTAATAGTGTTAATTGCTGTCAACATTAGTTTAGGTGTAGAACTTACCTGGGTATGGTGAGCTGGTTAGTGGGTAATGAGAAAAACATGCGATGAGTATTATTCTTCCAAGGAGAGTCTAATGAATTTAGAATAATTCCTTTAAAGATGACATATGTTTCTTGCCCTATTGTGCACTTTTCTTCTTTAGTGCAGAGTAATAAAGGATAGAGAAATAAAAAATTGCTTGGATTTAGCTGTTGGTTGTAATATATTGTAGAGATGGAAACCAGAAACTGTTGGCATAATCAAATTGGTTGGTTTGTTGTAGGGTTTTAGGCACTTAGCAACTTAAGCCATATTGCGCCGTGTAGATTGTCTGCAAGTTATTTTGTGGTCAGTTTGCTACCCTCGCCTGAGACCGATTAACTCGGCCATGTTTTGAAAAAGGCCCATAAAATTCCTGGTAAGAACGGCGATTATACCAACTCATCTTGTATTATATCCGCGAAGGGGCATAATTCAGTATCATAGGGGGCTACTTAGACTACATAATACTGAACAGGGCTTCATCGAAATTAGAACTTAGTAATTTCGAATGGAAGCATTATTAAAACATTAAATAATTTAATGGGAAGGATTACTTAAGGATTTATAATCTTCCCAACTTAACAGTAATTCAAATGATAAATAATCCACCCACTCGGATTAACGTCCCACGTCTACCTGTATTTGCACTGTGCTAGATGAGGGAAAGTCCCATACACCCGCCTTATGTAGCGTACCTGCTACTGGCACGTAGTTCCGAACTTCCTAGTATCCCACTAGATTTCAACAAGGTGTGTAAACAGAGAGCTCCGTTTATGCTTCCAATCGCTGTAAAAAATGGCGTTGTCATTTGAGGTTTCCTCTGTTTTTAGTGGAACACATTTCACTGTGGAGGTAAATATGCAAAAGAAATTTTGGAAATTCGCTTGCCCCATCGGAACTCAGTGCGTAATTTGATTAACTGGTTTAGGGAAAGTGGACAGTTGCAGACTTACTCCGAGATGTTGGGCGGACAGTTTTAATAAAGTATTGGACATCTGCTTATTTATTTCTTTTTTGTAAGTTAAAGGAAATTAAAACTTGAAAGAATTAGTAAAAAGCACAAGTACTGAGTCCCAAATAAAATAAATCCTCCAAAAATCAACCTAAATTACTGTAACCATAAATATGGACACTTTAAATATGGTCTAACATTAACAATCACAACAGTTTCAGATAAAGTCTGTCACAGTTTTTTTAGGATTTGTACATCTAGATTTTAACCCAGGCTATACGGGGTGAAGGATCAACAATTCAAATTAAAACTAGATCGTGGATATAGCTTAGCTTAATTTTTCAGAACTCACCTCATAGTAATCCGCTTAGTTGGTTGAAAGTTTTACTACATACATAGTGGTTATGAGATTCTAATACTTACGGGGATTATAAATTTAAAAACTAAGTTATGGACTTTAAAATTTTTCTAAGAAAGGAAAGTGCACCATCCATTCTATGGTTGTCTAATTAAAATAAATTAAATGAAGTGAGATAACAGCTAATAGCCGCGCACGAGCGACTTTCGAAATCGTCTTCAGTTAGCTATAGTGGGGAGGGGAGAGCGCGCGAGTGTGTTATATACAGGTTGGGTTCCCGAAGTGCATTTCAGTGCACGCCGAAACTTAATACGTGCTAAATTCCAAATAGGGGAGAAGTTGGCGGGAATCTTTTTGTTTAATATGTTAAGTGATGTGTGGCGCTTAAACCACTCAATGACGAGGGCTTCGTTTTGAATGATTTTATAACTAGAATTTAGTTTAACTATTGTGATCGCTGAATAGATGAGCGGGTTATGATTATAAGATTGAACTTGTTGTGTTAGTTCTGTACTCGCTAAATTAGATTTGAAGCTATTAAATTGGTAGTATGCACGCGTGTTAGAAATTTTGATGTCTCGAATTTTGCTGTTGTACTGCCTATGTAACATGCTTGACAATCTGATTGGCATCTAATTAAATATATAATGTTATGATCTTGTCTCATAGTCGTATGTTGTCTTGTATGACTTGAATTAAGAACTTAATTTGTTATATAAGGTGTAAATATTAATTTGATATCTGTATTTTTAAAAATCTGTTGAAGTCGTCTAGCATATTGTTGATGGTATGGAAGGGCGATAAGGGGTTTGTGTATCTTATTCTTATTCACGTGGTTATTAATTTGCTCGTATATTATGGACTTTGATGGTTTCTTTTATTAGTTGTAATGGGTATTTCCTGTCGATGAATCTTTTGGTGAGGTATTGCAATTCTACGGATAGGTCTGTTTGTGTGTGACTATATTTGATAGCGTTGTATATCTGATTGTATAGAACTGTTTTTTTGATGTATAGAGGATAGTGTCAGTGGTAATGTAAGAATTTACCTGTATGCATGTTCTTTCTGTATATTTTTGTTCCTAAAGATGTACCTATTTTGCATATAGTGAGGTTTAGAAAATTATTTTTATTATCGGTTTCTATTTCGAGGGTAAATTTGAGTCTCATGTGTTGTATTAAACGTGTTCAGTAAAGTATCGAAGTTGTTTTGTTGCCTATTAAGAGGACATCGTCCGCGTATCTCATATATAGTTTAATCCCTGGGCGAAAGGGTTGGAGTATTTTTTTCTTCAATAGAAGCGAGGTAGATTTCGGATAAAGGGGCAGAGATACCGAGGCCGAAAATTTGTTCGTAGATGTTGTTCTGAAATTTAAATTGTTTCGCGTCAAGTAACAGTGACGAGAGTTTTAAAATGTCATTAATGTTTAAGTCAGTACGTTTTGTTAAAGTGTCGTCTTTAATTAATAGTTCTTTAAGAGCCAGTAGCATTGTTTTGATGTGTACGTTTGTATATAGGGAGACGACGTCGAAAGACGCGAGAATATCGTTTTCAGATATGGTCATGGAAGTTATACGTTCGTTTAGTATTGTAGACTCTGAACCGAGAAAATTTCATTAAAGGTGAAATAAGTTTTTCGAGGAATATGGATATATTGGCATAGGCAGGACTGTTTATAGTAAACAATGGGTCTTAAAGGATAATCTTGTTTATGGAGTTCGACTCTTCCAAAAATGTTTGGGAGAATATTGGGAGTATGTATTTGGTCTAAAAGGAGATATTTTTCTCTGCATCTTTTCCGTAATTCGGCTTTAATTATGGCAATAGAGGCTTGATGTATAATAAAAGGGTATTTTTTAACATTGTTTTTGGTGCAGATACGAGCGAACTTGGGGATTATGTCATACGTGAGAAATTTCTTCAAGAATGTAATGTGGAGTTTGTCGGAAAAGTATTTGACTAATAGTCAAATACTGTTAAAAATACCCTTTTATTATACACCAGCCTCTATTGCCATAATTAAAGCCGAATTATGGATAAGATACAGAGAAAAATATCTCCTTTTAGATCAAATACATACCCTCAAATTCAAGCTTAAAAGAGAACTAACCCCAACTACTTGGTACAATTACATACAACAGAACAACACACGAATTCAGGCAACTTTAAATCAGATTACACAAAAGCACACCAAGAAACGGGATACACTCACCAGAAGACACAAAAAAATCCCCAACAACTCGGTTGTTAACATCTCTTCACAAACATTTTCCCCTAATGAACTCTAGTCTAGAATATGGATTTAATTTCGCCATTAACAGCAACCACTACCCAGTAAAAGACGCCATGATTGAAATACAAACTAAACTTGACAACAACCCAGATAAATATCGTATCATACATGAAACCAATGCTGTTTTTAACTCCCAATTAACTAGTAAACCTAATATTCACCAACAACAATTAACCCACATACGAGACTTCATGAAAATTCCGAACATTGTAATACAAAAGGCAGACAAAGGCGACACCATCGCAATCATGGACAAAAATACATACATAAAGAAAATGTTACACATCCTGTCAGATTCAACAACATACAGATTTTGCAACACGTTTAACATTAACAAACATAAAAATTAACTTGAAGGGATCCTAAGAAGACTCAGAGCCAACAAACAAATTAATTTACACACCCTCCAGCAAATAGGCATACGCAGCAATATTTTCCTACACATTTTTGGAATAGTCCAACTCCATAAACAAGATTATCCTTTAAGACCCATTGTTTCCTATAAACAGCCCGCCTATGCCAATCTATCCATATTTCTCGTCAACATTATTTCACCTTTAATGAGATTTTCTTGGTTCAGGGTCTACAATACTAAACAGGCACACGAACGTATAACTTCCATGACCATATCTGAAAACATATTCTCGCGTCCTTCGACATCGTTTCCCTATATACAAACGTGCACATCGAAACCACGCTATTGGCCCTTGAAGAACTATTAATTAAAGACGACACTTTAACAAAACGTACTGACTTAAACATTAATGACATTTTAAAACTCTCGTCACTGTTACTTGACGCGAAACAATTTAAATTTCAGAACAACATCTACGAACAAATTTTCGGCCTCGGTATCTCTGCCCCTTTATCCGAAATCTACCTCGCTTCTATTGAAGAAAAAATACTCCAACCCTTTTCCCCAGGGATTAAACTATATATGAGATACGCGGACGACGTCCTCTTAATAGGCAACAAAACCACTTCGATACTTTACTGAACACGTTTAATACAACACGAAAGACTCAAATTTACCCTCGAAATAGAAACCGATAATAAAAATAATTTTCTAAACCTCACTATATGCAAAATAGGTACATCTTTAGGCACAAAAATATACAGAAAGAACACGCATACAGGTAAATTCTTACATTACCACTGACACCATCCTCTATACATCAAAAAAGCAGTTCTATACAATCAGATATACAACGCTATCAAATATAGTCACACACAAACAGACCTATCCGTAGAATTGCAATACCTCGCCTAAATATTCATCGACAGGAAATATCCATTATAACTAATAAAAGAAACCATCACCAAAGTCCATAATAATACTAATAACCCGAGCAAAATTAATAACCACGTGAATAAGAATAAGATACACAAACTCCTTATCACTCTCCCATACCATCAACAATATTCTAGACGACTTCAACAGATTTTTAAGAATACAGATATCAAATTAATATTTAAATCTTATAACAAATTAAGTTATAAATGCAATTCATACACGACAATATACGAGTATGGGACACAAGATCATAATAGCATTATATATTTAATTAGATGCTAATCAGATTGTCAAGCATGTTACATAGGCAGTACAACAGCAAAATTCGGGACATCAAAAGTTTCTAACACGCGCGCATACTACCACTTTAATAGCTTCAAATCTAATTTAGCGAGTACAGAACTAACACAACAAGTTCAATCTTATAATCATAACCCACTCATCGATTCAGCGATCACAGTAGTTAAACTAAATTCCAGTTATAAAATCCTTCAAAACGAAGCCCTCGTCATTGAGTAGTTTAAGCGCCACACATCACTTAACATATTAAACAAAAAGATTCCCGCCAACTTCTCCCCTATTTGGAATTTAGCACGTATTCAGTTTCCACGTGCACTGAAATGCATTTCGGCAACCCAACCCGTACATAACACACTGGCGCGCTCTCTTCACCCCCCCCCCCTCACTACAGCTAACTGAAGACGATTTCGAAAGTCGCTCGTTCGCGGCTATTAGCTTTTATCTTTCTTCATTTAATTTATTTTAATTAGACAACCGTAGAATGGAAGGTGCACTTTCCTTTCTTAGAAAAAAATTTAAAGTCCATAACTTAGTTTTTAAATTTATAATCCCCGTAAGTTATTAGAATCTCTTAACCACTATGCACGTGGCAAAACTTTCAACCAATTAAGCGGATTACTATGAGGCGCGTGCTGAAAAATTAAGCTAAGCTATATCCACGATCGAGTCATTACATCACAGCACATAAGGACCCCTTAAAATATCATCATTCAAATTAAAACTTTAAAAGCAGGTGAGTTTCTAACCGCACGCATGCGTGCGCAGTAAACTTACTGAAATCCCAACGGCGGAATAAAACTAAGAGTGGTATTTTATTGGGGAAGGAGGCAGTGTTTCTTAGGTACTTTCCTCGGTACTGAGACCGATATAAAGACGAAGCAGAAAAGTAAATGATAACGACAAAACAGCCATTATCAAAATCATAAATCTGCTGGAAGCACGCCATGGTGGGAAAACACCCCAAAAATCGCTGAAGAGCGAATCAACAACCGAGATAAAAGCGGAGTCCTCGACGAAAATGTTATGGGTGAAACGTATGAGGGAAGTCGCAGTACGTGATGTGGGGGAATAAATATAACATGAGAACGTAATACTCCGTACCATGATTACTGCGCAGTAGCAGAGAGAAAGAGAGATGAAACTAACCCGATAGAAAGATTAAAGAAACGTGTTTGATGCCCCCGAAAGACGTTCCAGATAGCGAAGAAACGAATTAAGTGTCTAAAGAATAAAATATACAAGAGGAAAGGGATACCGCCGTTGGTGAGGTCGCCTCCATCTGAGGCTTCTTGAGAAGGCACGCGGAAAATGTCTAATGCTCGCCTCGAAGGGAATCTTGAAAAAAAAAAACGCTTTCATCCTTTTCAAATACATGAATAGGTCTGTCTGAGCACTTGTTTCTTTTAGTAAAATTAACGCCTGAACGACAAAACCCTCGAGTCTAAGAAGGGGATTATTTGCTTTTTGATTCCAGAATGACGGCGTGTGAATTCAACCTTCAGTTGTCGACCGAAGGATATCTCGATGGCCGGAAGATTAAAGTTATCTTTAATGTAGAAATTCTATTTTAACGTATATTCTAAACTACAAGCGTTCAAAGAGCAATAAAACGCACGAGCGAGCAATATAAAAAGAGGACACAAGGAGGGTTGCGCTGGAGTTATCGCGCGAAGACTGTTAATATTTTTCTCAGGACGTCCGTTTCTCTTATGTTAAAGCACAAATATCTCCCGTGAGGTTTCGCAACCCTCCATTGATGTTTCAGAGCCAGTCTAGTGGACGCTATAAACAAAATAAAAAGATAAATGAAAGTTTATACTTCACCATCAACGAAACATTAGATGAGTGCAGGTTTTATCCAGAAAACTGAGAAGCACATGAGTGTGTGTTCAAGCTGATTGGAAATTTCCCTTTTATCTTTGGTTTTTAAGTCTTACGCAGCACTGAGTACGTACATTTATATGATTCGATAAATCCCAGACATATCTTTGTTACAAATTACGAAAGCTACTTTCTTTTTCATTTATTTGATGGATACTCCAGTTTGCATTATAATCAGTTAAGTGCACCTCTATTTTATTGTGCCAAAAGAGCTGAAAATTGTACTCTGACAATTCGATTTGGATTAATGTAATTGGCAAATGAGAAGTGTCCTGCAACATCTCCTTAGAACTCAACGATGGAAGCAGCACCTCAACCTCCCCCTCCACAACCAAATAAAACAAATTCGCTTCATACCCGAACAAGAAAATTGTTGGCATTCTTGAATAACACAGATTCTGATAGAATGGCTATCCTGTTGTGCCACAGTCAGTTCCTGTTGCTAAATGAAACAGCGCGGTCAATCTAGGCTCATATGTGACTATAGTAAGTGCTGCGGCACCTAGCGAAAGGCCTTGATCTGTCGCCTTTCATACACATCTTAAACTTCCAGAAGAAAGATGGTTTTCTTCACGATAAGGCAGCCAATGGAATATTACTCAGAGAACTTTTTTTGTTTTGAATTTATCTGGCTAATGAAACGATGAGTTGGATATCTCAACCATGCGCGTCCCTTGTCTCTGAACTGTTTATTTCAGAATTCGATTTATTCAGTATATTTTATTAGGCTAGGTTTCATTTGTATTGGTATTAGTAATGTATGATAATATGTAATGTCATCTTAAATTTTATTTTTCAAATTATGATAGTAGAGATTAAGGTGATATTTTGGGCCATTGAGATGCGCAACAAGGTGTTTATGCCTGGAACAGAAGAAATATGCCCATCAGGGAGTCCGTTTGGGTACTTATTCTTCAATTCGTTCTCTCTTCTTCTTCCAGGGATTTGTTGATTGTGCTGAGAAATGAATCTTTATTGCAGTTAATAGGAAGAATGGTGTCGAAGATTTACTAATACTGGTATCAAAAAGTTCGTACCCTTATCTAGAAATAATGGCCCTAGAAAGGTGAAACCTCACGGGAACTTTAATCCTTTTCTATGTACTCTCCATGAATAGTAACACATTTCTCTCATCTATCAGTTGTTTAATGTCTTGATCGTAAAAGTCCGCACTTTTTTTCTGAAACCACAATTCCACTTCATTGATGACTTCCTAAGACGAATCAAAGCGATGTCACGCAATGGTTTCTTCACTGTAAACCTTCACATTGGTGTACAGTGAAGAAACCACTGGGTGTATTCGTAATTTGTCACCAACCGATCAAAAAAGTTCTCAACATCCGCATTACACAAATCCAACAGTTGGCTAGAACATTTAATTCGACAATGTTTCTGCAAAGGCGTCAGCAATCTTGGAACCAATCGTGCAGAGACCTTAGACATGCGCAGATGGTCATGTAAAATGCTGTGGGCAGACCCATAACTAATTCCCACTGCATTTGCGATGAAATGAATTGGCACACGTCTGTCACTCAGCACCAGCTGCCCAACCTTTGTAACCGTCTCACTGTATGTGGATGTTGATGGCCTTCCTTCTCTTGGCTCGTCAAAGACACTTGTACGACCGCACTGGAACTCTCGTTTCCACATTTTTACAGTGTCATAGGATGGACAATTCTACCCATACACAGCTTTCATTTCTTCGTCAATTTCCTGGACATTTCTTGCACTGAAAATGCAGAACCTTGATCACTACCCGCTACTCCACTTTGAATAAATCTACGAACCGTGAAGTTTGATTTAGTGTTATTGTGGGGAGATTTCATAGCTTATCGACCACGTTGATTATATTGAGCCGGTTCATAAGGCAATCTCTGTCATATTTTTTAATGAGGTATCATGTATGTATATATATTTCATCCATATATAAAAAAAGGAAATAAGCTGGATCCGGAGAACTATAGAGGCTTAAGTGTTAATTGCCCAATAACCAGACTATACTCTAAAGTGCTTCAGTTAAAATTACTAGAGGAGGTAAAAGGTAAGATAAGCGAAGAAAAAAGTGGATTTAGGTCAGTCGCTTTTGTGTGGACAATTTTTGTTTGTTCTACAACAGCTAGTAGAGAAAAGAAAAGCAAAGAATAAAGATACCTTCTTTGCCTTCATCGATTTAGAAAAGGCGTATGACTCCGTTCCAAGAAAGGAATTGTGGAAAGCCCTTCAAAATATGTCAGTTGATCCAGAGCTTGTGGAACTGATATGTTAAAGTTGGGAATTCTTTATCTAACCAAATCTTTTCAACGAAGGGGCTAAGATAAGGATGTAGCCTATCACCTTTATTGTTTAATGTTTTCTTGGAATGTGCTTTAAAAGAATGGAAAAGAAGCTGTTATGGAATGGCAGTACCGATTAATGACAGATATCTTTGGAGTCTAAATTTTGCCAATGATCAGGTTAACATTGCACAAGGAGCTTATGATTTAGAATACATATTGAGAAAATTGCATCTTACATATGGCCAATGGGGCCTCAATATCAATTTTACAAAGACAGAATACCTAAGCACAGCAGACAATCCTGATGAATTGGAAGTTAGTCTGTACGTCTAAAACCCGTTGACTTTTCCAAATATCTTGGATGTAGATTAACTAAGGAAAGATTTGGAAAGTGGAAGTTTACACACGAATTCGTCAAAGTAGGAAGATTCTTAGTGTCCTCAACTGTATATGGTGGGACAACAATATCTCCCGTAAAACTATAAAACTTATCGGACAGTCGTTAGTGGAATTGGCTGTGAGGTGTGGACACTGAAAGAGGGTGACAAAAAGAAACTTAGGGCCCTAGAGATGGGACTACCTATGTCGTAGTGCGAGAGAGTCTAGGCTAGAGAGGATTAGGAACGAGGAAATAAGAAGACGTATGCACACAGATATATTATAAAACGAATAGAAACTCAATGAAATAGAAAATTATATTTTAAACATTGGCCCTTTGAAGAATTCCTCCAGTCTCCAACAGGATTCGAACTCAGAGCCCCACCAAATGATAGGGAAGTGGCGAACTCACTATACTCTTAATCGAGGATTGCGCTTTAGTGGTAGTAAGTTGCTTACACGCTATTCACCGAAACAGAATTCATATGAACGAAATATCTTTAGTGTGGTCTGTGCTAGTGACCCTTTAATTTCTGAGCCATATGTGACAGTTAGGCTAAATAATTCCGGTGTAGAGACGGTCTACGCATGACAATTTTTTCTTAACGACTGGGGATCACACTTTAGAATATAGGGCCGCAACACTGTTTTCTGATCAATGAGTTTCTGAACAGAAGATAATTCGTGGCGCGTTATCTGATTTGACAGACAGAGCTAAGAATTGTATTATTTTTGAAGGGAAAAGGTTTTATTTCTGGTAGGATTCCTTTTTGGTGCATTGTGTATTTCTTTTTGAGAGGGAATATAACCAGGGCTGACTTTATAGGATTTATTGAACTGAAAAATCATAAGGAATCGTATTCCTCGAAATCATAAGGAATTTGTGAACGCGTGCGCTCATAATTGCCTGTGGTTGCCATTTGAGTTTTCTTTCCAGTGTGTTTCGGTATTGAATTTATATGGATATGGTTCCATGTTCTAACTTGTTGCTGTGATCCATTTTTCGAAGATGCAGCCGTGTTATATGTTCAATTAAAATCAGTTTGACGAATTATCAAAAAAAGGAGTCAGCCGCAATCTAATCGCTGCTGCTGCACCTTTTTAATTTTTTTCATTAAATGAAATTGGAAATTGAAACAAAACTACTCTCAGAGAACATTCCCATAGTATTGAGTTCATGAATAAATAGGAAATTTGTTTATTTTATTAATTAAAAACAAAACAGCAAAATGAGATAGAAATGCACCCACAAAAGTAGTGTGTTCACAGAGTTAAATACTAGAGATAACTTTAGACAGACTTGGAAAGTAAATGACGCTAAACTTAAGTATGTCTTCTTACCCAATTACAAGAGAACGGAGGGCACTGACTCCTATATATTCACTGCCAAAATGCAGAAAATACTGAAGACAAGACAAAGGTGCCCGGGATTCAATCTGTGTTATATTAAAGTTTCACAACGTTTCTCTCATTTAAATTTCCTTCTCAGTTATATAATTCCCAAACTTCAGAAAGCGACATCGCAGCACAATGCTTTAATAGTGTATCTTCAACCTCCCTTCGCCAAGATCTATTATGGAATCTTCAAGGGTCTCGAACGGTTTGTTAAAAACATTTAAAAAAATCTCATTAACTAAGTAACCTTTGAAAAAGTAGAAGAAAAGGGACCGATATTTATATTCCTTTTCGTAATATTTATAAATTTTCAAAAATTGCCGATTCATCTTCGTGCTATCTTGAGATTAACGAGATATAAGAAAGGCGAACCTCAGAACGCAAAGTAAAATCCATAGCTCATTAAGAATAACTGCTAAAAATAACATGTATGTTTATGAACGATCCTCTGATAGCCGATATTCTTAGCTTAGATACGAGAAATTTCCTTACAAACCTTACATTATTAATTAGATCATTGCTTAGAGGAAACAAATTACTTAAACATTCACCAGCTGCGGGCCATTGAACTTGTTTCAGTAGCGGTCTTTATTTACTTTGAAGTCTCAGCGTACTTGCGTTAGGGTGGTTGAGCAAATTCTTTAAACCAGTAGAGTAAACTCTAATACCATGGGGGTATTGATCACAACTGAAGCCCTTACATATTATATCGGTTTAAGCACAGATATCGGAGCAGTTCTCCGAGGGATTTGCTGTTTTGAATTCTAAGATCGGATTATAGTAGTTTCTGAAAATCACACTAAAGCCCGGGCTCAGCGATTAATATTGAGGAACGCATCTATTGTTGGTAGAACTTAGGGCAATACAGCGACGCTTTGCATTAATTAGATACTTGTGATACAGAAGGTAAATATTCAGAGGGAACATTTGTCCTGAGTCTTTTGTGTGACAGTCATTGCCACAGTGATTCGGAAGATTAGTGTAGATAGGCTTTCGGTCTCCAAACCTAAATACAGTAATTGGAATGAGCTCTAACCATGGCCTTATAAAGAGAGGATTCTTCCTAATAGAGAAGGTCCTTTAAATCATACACATGATGCCATATGTCGTTCTAGCTGCCTGTTTACAATACATGGAAAATAACAATGGCAATAAACAAAATGAATACTCTGAACAAAGAATTATACTATATAATTCTTTGTTCATACGTAAGGTCTTTTAGAGGCTTGTACTTGAGCATAGAGGTAATTCTTCTTATATCACTGCCTTTGCAGAGTATCTTCGGTTTAATCTCTAACTTATTATAGATGCTGGGATTATTGGATGGGAAGAGTCAAGTCCAATCGAGTTTTAAAGCTCTGGGTGAAGCGACACCCCGATCTCCCTGATGTCAAACTTATCAAGAAGTCGTTTATATGTTCTCTGGCTGGACAACAGTGGTTTGACCTTCTCCACAATAAAGTGATCTCCATGTCCCAACAACTCAATGTCTAACAAACGTTTTCTCCATGCAAGGCTTAAAAGGTTTAACTTATGACATGAGCTTGACTCCCCGATATACTTACCAAATATAACAAACGTACAGTCGCACTTAATCAACTTCTTCAGACCAACTTTATAACGCGAATGAAATTTGCAATTTTATTTAAGACTATTTATAAAGGTTGTATCACGATATGGTTGATATCAATTTTGTGCATCGTGGCATATGCGCGTACATCTAACGATCGTTCATCGAATATAATCTGTCATCACTTATAACATCAAAAAAATCATATTTTGATGTTATAAGCGATGACTATGGAAATTTTTCGCAACTTTCAACACGTTTCAGCAAGGACTCGTGCTTAAATAAAAGGGTCACGGCAGAATTTCGTTCTACATGCATTTTTCTGTACAATTATATCTGGAATTTTACTCGTGCAGTTTTCGCATTCCGTCTACAGACAGTGGGTCGATTTCTTTTTCTCAGTTTGTCTGCGTGTAACGTCCTTGCTGTTTATGTTTTGTTCTTTTCTAATCTTTGTTGTCAAAAGTTGCTCCTTTTCTTTCAACCGACGCTGAATTAATAATATTCATCTCATTTCTGCAGTTTTCGTATTATCCGGTTGGCTTCTTCAGCTCCTCTACATTGGACTTCTTCGGGTGGGAAATCCACTTTTTATCCGGTTATGGCTATTGTAAATAACGCCGTCAAAAGTTTACTTAGTTTGCCTTTATTCTCTTTTTAATTTCTTTGAAGTAAGATGCTCTCCTTAGTTCGAGGAAAACGTTAAAGTACCAGACCTAAAATAATTTGAATCTTTTGTGCTTACTGCTTTTAGGTTATTATTCCTGTCGCGAGGAAAATGGATTCTGCTCGCACTTTAGATTAGTGGGATTGCAGAAAATTGAGGAGTTCCCTTCATAACCTTTTAAAGGTTTCTCTTTTCTACGATATTTATGGAGCTAGTTGTAATCCCTTCTACATATTGTATCCCCCCCCCCCAATTCGGGGCCTTCAGTGTTTCCGTTACACCACTATTTCTGATATGAACCTCGAAAAGAACTCTGAGGAGAGTTACTTAGTGTACCAATTTCGTCGAGTCAAAAAATCCAACGTATAAATGAAAAAAAAAATATATATAGTAAACAACATTAAACTAGCGCAACTTTTATACTATTAAAATCCAGTAATCAAATGACTGGAGATGTATGTAATTGCAAATGCTACTCTTCAAAAAATTACTGAAAAATATGTGAATTCATTCACTCGTGAAGAAGTTTAATATTAACTGGAAGTTGAATGATTCTATGATAACCTACAAGTGACTAGAAGCGAATTTATTACAGTTAACAATGAACAGGGTAAAGAGATGATTGAATCTATTCGGTGACGTTATAATTAGAGAATCCTTGGATTCAACAGAAGTATTTATAAATTGGAGATGCGCAAACATCTTCACAAAAGAAGTTCCAAGGTTGAAATGAGCAACTAGAGATCTGAAAGTTTGATTTTTGTGTCTGAGAAGATTATGAAGTTAATGATACAATAGAGAATCAAGTTGGATGGTAATGGAATTAAAAGGGAATAATAAATTGACTGGCAAGGAATTTAGAATTATTTGGCAGTTTGCGTCAACAGATAAAGGTAAGCAAATATAACTTGTCACATTGTATGATCACATGAATCTAGGATTTGGTAGTCTTGTACATATAAGGAAGCCATTTCTTTCCGTAAAAAAATCGAAAGCTTCGACAGGAGTAGTGCCACAAACGCTATGACTGGACTGTTCCAAAATTATATGGTCTGGTATGTTTCAATTTATATATTTTTTGCGCTAATGGAACGGTTAAAGAGTGGCGTGAATCTCATCTATCCACGCATCCAGACCGTCTCGTGTTCCCTTACTCAATGACTATCATGGTATGGAGGTATGTTCTGTTGTCACGTACACGATCTGCTCATACCGGTAGAAGGTCGTGTTGTCTCCAATGAATATCTTCCTGTCATATCGGACCAACTTCACTCTGTAATGCTTCATTTTTAACCGGATTGCAATGGATTCTTTCAAGAAGACAACGCAACTATCATCAGTGTCAAAATGCTATTTTTTGTAGCTATTATAAGATTATATCTGAATGGTTTAAGGAAATTTCCCAACATTTCCAACATCTACCCTGGCTGCCTAGGTCTGAATTCAATTGAGAATATCTGGGGTATGTTGTTGAAAAGGACAGTTCAGTTTCGGTGTTCTCTACCTACCGCAATACAGCAGATTACAAAATCCTGATGAAAGAATGGTCACATCTGGAGCTAGATAGATGGATTATTTATAAATTGGAGCAGTGTGTGGCATTAGTGACAACGGGTAAAGGGATGGTTAAATGGTAAGAAGCAAAGAGTAGTTATAAATGGCTACCGTTCTTCATAGGGCAATTTTATTGTGGGCTTTCCATAGATTTCAGTGTACTGCCCCTTATTGTTTTTAACATTTATTAAGGATATTTATGCACGTGTTTCAAATCTAATGTTTAAGTTTGCTGATCATACGAAGTTGAATAGGATGGTAATAAATAACTTCCATAACTCGTACTTCAAATAAAGCTTTGGTAAATTATTTGTATGGCTTAAGAAACGAGAGTTGAGGTATAATACTGGAAGATACAAGGCGTTGCATCTGGGTAGTATCCATCCTAAAGTAATCTGCCACTTGGGTAGCACCAAAATCAAGCTATTTGATAAATAAAAGGATTTTTTCAGTAAATATACAGTCTAAGATGAAATTCTCTGAATAGCATAGACCGACTGCTAATGCGGTTCATTGAGTTGGGTGCAGAAGAGCAACACAATTGGTGAAGGCCACAGAGGATCGGGATGCATATCAAAAGAAACTTGTTCCATAATGTGTGAAAGCTGGTCACCCCATGGATAACTGGATCGAAGTGTTCAATGCTTTAAAAACTTTGATTAACTAAGAGCATCGTTATATCTGGTGTCCTGATATATACAAGGAAACATAAATTTTAATTGAGAGCGAAAAATTGTAAAATACATGCGAAAATGTTTTTCTTTAGATGGGAAGTAAATGAGAGTTGGATTTTGGAGTTTGAAAGTCGCTAAATTTACAGCTGAATTTGACAAATTCTTGAAAGAATTATAAAATGAGGTGAAAGAAGGCGACTGGTAACTCTCAGCTATTGTTTTATTTGTCCGATATACAAGTTACCGTTTTCCCAATACTAATACTTAACTTGCTTTCCTATTCCTTAATTAGTTTTGCATATTTCAGAAGCAATGAACTCAATAAGATGCTACTTTATTTGCTCTATTTGTTTTTCATAATTAGAGATGTGGATAAGTTTGGTGTCAATGTTAACCATCAGATATGGTAAAAATGTATTTTATGGAGCGAAATTCGCCTCATATCCTTTATGTAACTTATATCAAGAATTGGAAGCGAGTTTTTTTATGTTATTCTTAACCTGGCTTTCCATTCATGAAATAAATTTATATTTCAAGTTATTTTCATTATTTAGGCGCAGACTGCATATACAAGTATTGCGGGGTAACCGCAGAAACCATCATGTGCTAATACAAGTACGTTTATTAAACATTACTTTGAAATTAACGAAAATCAGTTGGTAAAAAAATCAGCACAAAAGAATTACAGAAAGTTGCACATTGTAATAAAAAACAATGCTTTTTACTCCTTTTAGATTTGCAGACCAGTGTTATGAATGAAATATAAAACTTTTTAACTTATATTAGGCTATTATTCGCTAAAACCCCAAATCTGCAAACTGGTCAACGAGAAAACATAACTCTGCAATCCTCATGTTTTAGTCTTCGATCTTTCCAAAGGGGATCTGTCAATAACCATAAAATAATCGACATCTGATTTTGATCTGCTGTGTCACGAGAGTGAATTCTACCGAAGAAATTGAAATATTCTTCTCAGGCCAACATATAGCAAGAATGGTCCAGTGATTCAATATCGTTCTATCTGCACCCTGTTGTGGCACTTTAACTTCAAAGGAAGCTGGCATTTCACCGAAAGAATTGCGACATACCTCACATGTGAAGTGTTTGGTATTCGCACTGTTTGAAGATGAAACAGCGATAGGAAAAGAAACACACATCGCGCTTTCTTTTATTCATGTGACGTCGCTGGACACTACGAAAAGAACGAGAGAATAACACATATAAAGATATCGTTCCAAGCGAGGCCGCTTCCTTCCGATTGAAAAGTCTCTACAACTGTACAACCGCGAGATTATTATTTGCGTCCCGATTCGAAAGTCTTGCTTTCACCAAATATTTTTCCATGACTTGGAAAACGGTTACTGTAACTGTTTTTATTGAAAAGCATTTACCCTTAGCTCTCGTATAATAATATTACATCATATTACGATCTCCATTCCAATTTTCTGGATCATCGTCCATTTGACTTCGATGGCGTGGAGCTATCATATTGATTTTTAGTGAAAATTATCATACGTTTGCCAGTTCTAAGCCTGATTCCTTTTCCTTGCTCTGCGGATTCTTCATCGGCACCAGTTTGGAAAGATCGTGGTTCAAATCCCTTACATCATTGCTTCTCAATTTGGAGGAAATCACCTTTTTAAGTGGTTTTATTAATTTCCAAAACCCTAAAGCTCACACGAGAGCCTTGCGTTGTTAGATGTAACTGAACTTAACTTCATACATATTAAGAAGATTCCAATATGTATTTAGATGTAAAATTGCTGAGCCTTTAAGCGCGATCCACGTTTGGATCGCGCTTAAAGGCTGTCCTGAGTGGCAGCTTAGTCAACAGATTCCTCGCTGTCTAAGATAACAGGGCACTTGGAACGTGAGTTCTAGGTGCCTTGTTATCTTCGTAGTCTCACTTTCTCTGCACACCAGATGCCAAATTCCAACTAGCCTATTGGCGCATTATAGCCTTAGATGCTGATGCGCCATAAAAATCCTAATAACCAGCCAACTAGCCTAACCTAACCCTCTGGTACCATTGAATTTTGTCTTCACAAATGGTGTGATTAAAACTAAGATAAACTGCACTGGATGAATCATCAAGTCTTTAGTTACCTTGCATCGAACAGATCAATACGTTGGTAATTCAACTCGAAGAATTCGTTAAAAACTACCCTCAGTTCATGATTTGTGTGAGTATAATTTATAATTCGCGTAGTTCTGTATGCTTCCTTTTGGGACAATAAATCGCACAGATATGTGTTTAAAATAGTGGATGAGTTATTTTCGGATAATGAGGCTGAATGGTCAAAATGTATAGGCGTATGTGCAGATGATTTGCAGCCATGGTGGAGGGATTTCGGGATTCATGGAAGAAGTGAGAAAAGTATGCCCTGATGAAAATATGTTCACTGTGTTATACAAGAAAATCTTTATCTTATCGAAAGATTGGCTGTGAGGTGTTGATTGCGTTTCTGTCTATAGACAATTTTGTAAAAATCTGTGCTGTTGATCTGCGACTTTTTTGGCATTTTTCATAAAATAATAATGAAAAAGATAGTTGGGTTCTATCCGTGAAACTCTACCATATAATTTGAAAGTACGATGGCTTTGAAAGGTTTTGAAAAGATTTTTGGATGTTAATGATCAATTTTGCCTATTTTTTAATGATATACCACTGGATCTGTCTGTAGGGTCTGTGTTTTGGTTTGTATTTAGCTCATATTTTAGAGAAAACAAATGAGCTGAATCATCCTCTTCAGGAGACAGATTTGGTTTGGTTTTGGTTCTTATGGTACTTGGGCGACTAAGGCCATAATGCGCCAAGTCCACACAGAACAGATCGATGAGCCATTTCGGAGAATGAGACTATCAATTTTAACCCTGAAATTTAAACTTCGGGCAATACAAATTTGAAATTCTGTTAGAAATGCCATTTCACATTCTACTTCAATTAAAAGGGTTATATCATCGCATTTCCAAAGTTTATTCCACAAATAATTTCTGAATTTAAATGGAAAGAAAGAGTGTGAGTAAATAAGAAAGCCGTCTGATGCTGATTTTGTTAGAATATGACATTATTTTGCAGTCAATTCAAGAACTGATTTGAAATACGATCAGACTTTGTCTTTGAAATGGAACTCAATGAAAAGAAAAAAACTTTTAAACTTTGAAAGGATGAAAGAATTTTGGATAAGGCGACACAGAAATACTTCTCAGTTTCCATACCCCCTTTAGATATCATAATCCCGTTTGTATGAATATATCTTTCAGAGGCGGGCCACCGCTATCTCGCATTGGTGTTTTTTGTCTTCGAAATACTTCACTTACGAAGTTATCAAAATATGCAAATAGACGACGATCTGCGAACAGAACCCAGAGTCACACTTTCTCTAAAATACCAACTGATCTTTCCAATTTAGATCTGACATCCAAATAACCATGACAATCCAGCATAAAATGTTCAGATGTTTCCGGTTCACCACAGACACATTGACCCTTGCTCACGTAATCTTAACAATGACAATTTATATGCCAATTCACGTCCAGTAATGATACTTGTGGCATGAAAACCAAATTGAAGCCATGGTTTTAATTTTGGATTGAGGATTTTATTATTGGTTCATGAACTTAATGAACCTAACTTGCATCCTAACGGAATTATGGATCTGACACCAGTGTTAAGTGGATTTCGTTTCGCTCATAACTTCTGATTTTTGGTGTTGAAAACGCAGTTCAATCCAATTCAATTTATGCGATGTACTGACCCATCAGCACAGCCCATATAAATGTTTTTCATTATCACATACCAGATATTCACGCCTTCGTTCTTTTAATACTAATTAGCCTGGATTTTGTAGACCTGTTGAAGAAATAATTTTAAGTGAATCCATCGCACTACTTCGTTTTTATTAAGATTATGAGACGAACATAACCGGATAAAGATTCGTTTTTTCCTTTAGTTATTTTTATGGAGCCGCTGCATAATTATTGGTAGATAACCCAGTAAATCTCCAGTTATCGCGTGTACACTTCATTCCATGTTATAATATTTTTGGCGTGCCGGTAGGAGCCCATCTCTGGTCTTCTGTATCTGTTTCCTGTCAACGGTAAACGTGTTGTTTTCTAGGATGACTGATGAGCTGGCTGTCTGCAGGAAATCATCAAGACAAATCCTACTTCCCCGCTTTATCTGTCTTCTTTCTCTTATAACCCTCTGGAATTCTACAGTTTCTTTGAAATATCCTTTCTTCTTTCAATCGATGAAGGAAGTGGAGAGTAGAGCACTGTCATTAGCCTTAAAAATAATAACTGAGAGACAACAAAAACATTTACGGTCTGCAGTCAAATTACTTCATTCTTTTGGCTGAAAAAAAAACCAGCACTGAATTAAAATAAATCTTTTAGACAGTCACTTCAAGTCTTTTCTCTAACTAGATTTCGCTAAATAAATATTTTTCGGGTGCATTCACAAACACATGGGTTTTTCTATTTATCCGAAGTAAATAACCGCTATGCCCTAAATCGTTTCTTCTGTCTATCTTTTTTGGCATTTATTCTATCGAAAAAAAAGTTAAATTTTATTGATGCACAACTCCAGTGATTTATCCACTCGCGGTTAGAAATATGTTTATATTTTGACAAGCGCCATTTTATTATTAAGATGGCGTTTCATCATTCAATTAAAAAATAATAATAATTCTGGTTTTACTGACAATATTTTAAATGGCTTCTATGAAGATCATTTCGGAACTTTCTCTTGAGAAGCAAGGGTGTCTTTGCTGTAATGAATTTCTTATAACGATTGCTTTGCCAAATATTTTTCTTGTTTAAATAAATAAATCATAAACATTTCTTTTATTTTTCTGGTTGGTATGGAGGATATCTAATGCTTCACCTAGTGGGATTCAAGAAACATACTTTAGAATGAGATAAGTTTTTCTTTCCCCTTTTGCTGTGTTATCGCGGTGTGCAGACGTGGCGCGTGACAGAGAAAAAAATTGTCCGGTAATTTTTGTTTCCCTCGTAATCTGTATTTGTTGTAATGCTGTTTAAAGGGTGGATAACTTATCATCCGGCATTCATGTAAACAGGTCAGAGAAATATCTTGGGGCACAGCGTTATGCAGCAGTAACAGTCTTTGAAGTAAAGTTTCTCCTTCGTAGATCGGAAGATGGTCATCAGTTATAATTAGCGATTGAGTCTATCTTTAGATTTATTTCAAACTTATTTTTCTCCAATGTTTATACAAGATTATCTTGTTGAACAGGATATTTTGGCCGATCTTAAAGCGAAGTTCGTTACCAACCAGGTGCGATGCTTCTCAATACAGAATCCAACTATTTTACCATTCTATTTAAAATCGTCTTGCTTCTTTCTTAGTTTTGCCAGCCACAGCATAAACCTCCAAATGCTAGCGTTTTTCTCCTGCTATTTGTCATATAGCTTTGGTAGACCAAATAGAGAGATTGCCCAATATAACACCTCTATTACTTGAAAGTACATCGTGCATTTGCAATGTACTCCCGAGGTCTAACCACGACTTCTAGTACAAAATAAGTCGGATAAGCTAAGGTTGTTTAACATCTCGAACTAAGAGAACCTTAATATTTCATGGAAGAGTACGTGCCACCAGACATTGATTATGAAATCGAATATGAAATGTCATCTGCAAGTGGTGCATGGATCAATATTTGTATGTTGAACAATGAAGACCTCACGTGAATGCCTCCGTGGTCTTGTTTCGCCTGCACTGCTTGTGTATATTCTCTGTGAAAGGTGTAGGTTCAATTCCCATAGAGATCCATTCTTAACGGTGGCATTAGGAACTTATACAGGGCGTTGTTCTCTTGCCTTCTTATACTGGATTTTTCAGCTTACAGAAGAGGAAAAAGATAGAAAATACTGTACTGTGCATAATTTACGCACACAATATATTTCTGACTCTTCTCTCACCGAAATTTTGTTTCAAAAATGCTATGAATAGGATGATTCATGCTGCGATTGCTGTCTAGAAAGTCATTGTCCTATTTGAAATGGAATTTTATTATTGGTAATGCATTTATAGTAAAGGAAGCGTCTTAATTTAAAGACAGTGCAACCTTATTTTTAAAATTGTTATGTATTTCAGGAAAAAAAGCTATCTTAAGAAAGCTTCAGTGAAGGTGTTGTCTTCGCTAAACATTCAGTTCGTCAATATGTTTAAAACTTAAAGAACAACGCTCTGTGGCTTCAACAAAGGCAAAGTTGAATACCTCTACTGCAATTAGCAATTCTGCTCGTATGTCTGTCTGGACTGGCATATTTCTATATATTGAGTGCCATCTTCGCGAGTAGAAGATTGGTTATAATCACTTTCCTCTCTACACCGGGTAGAAAAGGTCCGGTTCGAATTCCATCAATGACCGAGGAACTTTTATTAACTCCTCTACTTTTTGAAAATGATTAAGCATGAAATAACATCTAAAACAAAAATTATAACCCAAATGCATGAATTAGTAAATTAATGTTTTGGTTGTTGGGATTTAGGAGCATCGGCAACTAAGGCCATGTTGTTCTGTGTATACTGTTCTGTAAATTGCGTGTGTTCTGAGGTCGATCTTCTGTTTGCTGGACGTAAAACAAGTTTTGGGAGAAAAAAACCATGCTACCATCGCCTGAAACCGATTAACCCAGCCACGTTGTGAAAAAGGCCCATAAAAATTCCTCCCACCATCGACGGGATTCGAACTCAATCATTTCCATCTAGTGTGAGAGGACGGTGATCATACCAACTGTGATACCCACGAGGACAATATATTCCTGAAATAATTTTTATTTATTTAATGTTACATATCTGTACATGAAGAGTTTAAGAACACATAGTCCTTCCTTATTTTTCTTTCTCCTTAAACAATACCGAATATTAGAGAAAGGAAATAATCCGTAATAAGCAGAACCCCTGTAAGACGTCCAAATAAACTTAGCTGTCAGTAGAGTGTATTCGAGTGATAGCTTTCTGCAGAAGCAAGTGTTTTACCTTCTTTGAAAAGATGCTCGAAGCCGGTACAGATTTTCAAATTGCACACCACATAAGGATAACGCATTTAAGTATACATGAGAGGGTTTATGAACGACTAGCGAGGAAAGAGGGGGCGTCGAGATAAGACACTGTGTTTATCTTTGTAGTTTACCCAGACGGCTTGCTCCCTCTAATCAGTCCACCTTGATTATTTCTCAACTTTGCTGAAATTATGTACATAATAAGGAGATTAATTTCCTTGTTTGTGTAATGTGGTGCACGAATTTTCCACCCCATTACGTGTGATATACTAGCATATTCTACTTCTTTCAAGGCTCGGTTACTTGACAGAAACTTCGATAATAGCTACTGGCTGATTCAGCGGGTTCCCTAACGTTTTGCTAATGCTTGCGTGTGCAGTTTTAATTTTAAAACTTTGTTAGGGACGAATTAGATTAAAAGCTTGTAAGTGTCTTATTGAGGATAAACTGGTGTCTTCATTAAACTATTTGGAATTGCTGCGTTGAAGGTGTTTAGAGAGGATCATATAAATTATCGCCTTGATTAAAGTACGTTTTTTCTGTGTGAGCGATTAGTCTCCAAATTCGCATGGCGAAAACGATTTAGTTAAAGGGTAATGTGAGGGAACGTGTTGCTGGATCCTGCAGTAGATCAACAATGACTAAAGATGATGAGGAATGTTGAGGGAAGTTCGGACCACATCGATGTAGACCTGCTTTCGAATACTTTCAATGATTCGAGTAATTTTTATGGGCTTTTCAAAACTTTGCTGAGTTAGTCGGTCTTAGGAGAGGTTAGAATGGTTTTTCTCCCGGAAATTCTTGTTTTATGTCCAGCAAATCGACCACAGAACACACAATTTATAAACATTATATAAGGCGCAATATGGCCTAAGTTGCTGATGCGCCTAAAACCCAACTACAACCAAAATTCGTGTTCAAGTATGAAGGTCTCTGATGGAAACAATGAACGATTAGCTCAGGAGGATGGCTTTTTCGAAATAATTTTGGGAAGTAGCATCTATAGCAATTGTTCTTAAATCTTGAGGCGTTTTTGGAAATTGAATTTTATGTGAAAAAGGACTGGCTTCCAATCCCCTCAGCAATGTCAGGAATTTGTATTGGAATTTTCAAACTTGGCTGAGTTAGTCAGTCTTGGATTGAGGGTAGGATGGCTTTTTCTCCTAGAAACTCGGGTATTTTTCGTTCAACCAACAGGCAAACTGACCGGAGAACTCTTACGGTTTGCATTTGTAGTGTATTAACTACCGCTCAAGTAATACGAAAAAAAAAAAAGAAGAATATTTAGTTTTTTTGTCTGAATGCAACTTGTTTGAAAGACGCAGTTGAAAACAAATAGTGATTCTAAAATATGTGCACTGCATACTTTAATGATGAAAATGGGAATTTATCGGGTTCTACGATTAATTTGTTTGAGAGCCTATTCATTCTCTTAAGCGTTCTCTCTTTATGGAAATGTTGTTCATTTGTATCATGTTTGCTTGCTAATTAATGGTAGTGGCAGACCGAGGGGTGAGATCGCCTTTCCAGCACTTCCAATCAAGCCTGAAATGTCTTGCCTTGTCTGCTCTAGATAGATTCTTTTGTCCTTTCTCATTTTGATTGTAACACACTGCTGTTGCACTTTTTTGTTATAGAAATCATATCACGATTCCGTTTATAAGTTTTGAGATCAGTCTACAACACGTTTTAATCCATTTGCTGTAGAATGTTTGCCTTAATAGTTTCTCTGATGTTTCCCCTGTTGAACCATGGATTTATTCTTGGAGTAATGCGAATGCAATTAGAAGAACCTTCTATTGTCATCATTTTCAGTTGTTCTGCTCAGCTCCATATAGCTTCTTCCAGCGATATACTGCATTTGTTGCAGCAGCTGTGGCAGTGTATGGATTAAAGTCATAGGTTAATTATGGTTTAATATGATTATATTAAAAAAAAAAAAGTTTTATTTCTTTCTTTATTGGAAGATATGAACGGTCTGTGATAGAAGAAATGAGCAATGAACTTCTGGAGGATGACATTTTCGAAATAATTTTGAAAGGACCACTTATAATAATTGTTTTAAGATCTTTGGCCTTTTTGGTATATTTTTCTTTATGGTCAGGTGGTAAACGATTTAGAATTACTGCTGTGAAAACTGACTGATTAAAACATGCTGTGTCTTATGTAATATGCCCGTTCTTTCACATATTTTAGTCTCTATGCTGTTGGAGACAGCCATGTTTAATGGATAAAATGAAGTTAACACTCATTAAGAATTGTAAGTTATCTTTTACCTGTGTTTCTTACCTTTTTATAAGAAGCGTATGTATATTTGCCATGGTAATCCTTCTCCGAAGAGGCTACTTGCTGTGTATTGTAGTAGGTGGAGCTAAATGACTGCTCTTGTCCGTAAAGGACCTCATAAAGTGTGCGGAGTCCAAGATGGGATTCAAACCTAGTTTGTTTAGTTACATTGTGGAAGAATGACGGGCGTAGTCAATGGGCCAGCGGCAAGGGCTGATGAATTGTGATGTACATTTCTCCAACCACCATCTGTTAGTATCACAGGAGATTCTGCGATAACGTGCAGATTTTACTTTGAAGTGGCTGTCAGAAAGGCGCTCAGATCTTGCAAGAATTTGGGAAAAGGCTGGTTGTACCATTATTTTCGTTAAGACGTTTGACCACTTTGCAGATACTGTTCCGTATTTACAGCTACTGATTAGTTATTTTGAATATGCATCAGTGCCAGATTGAACTGAGGGGAAATCATTGCTATACGAAGGTCTTGTGTGTGTTGGTGTTACTTCAACAACATTGCTCCTTCGTTCGTCATCCATATCTTGCCTGTTTCAGGATTTATATACTTTATGGGTGGTGCGATCAAAGCGATGATGCAGTCCAGTCATCGAATCTGTAATCTTGTGGGCGAAAGTTGTATTTTTCTTGCATAAGGAGTATATATATTTTTTTTCTTAAAACCTTCACCTTGTGCTTTCTCAATCAGTGAATCTTCCACGCTTAGGAGATTTGTAATAGCCTCGGGAATAAAACATTATCCACAATTGACCTGATAATTTCGAAACTGTGTGTAGAACGAGTGTGACCAGATATAACATTTCATCAACTGAGAATTGAATATATCTTCAAATATGACTCATAAATATTTTTTTATAATTTCAGCTATTTTTATTCACCCTTTCTGGTTTCAGATTTTCATATTTTTGCCACAAACCAAGATCGGGTTCACCGAAATTCTTCATAAACATAAAGAGATGATTTGAAAAACAATAATAACCACCAAGCTTCTACCATAATGAAATCTAATTGATTCATCTGTTGCCTAGCAACTGCCTCGCATCCTTGAGCTCCACTTGAGCGGTTGATCTTAAAATATCTATAAACTTTAATCTGCGAAGTTTATTTCCCCGAAGAGAGAGAAAGAAAAAGCGAGAATTTTGAGTTGATATAGTTCTCATTAAAAACGGTAAATCGCATTTAAAATGCGATTTAAGAAATATTTAGAACTAATAATGTAAGTTTACAAAAACTTCGTAATAAGTTTGCGCTCTATAAATATTTAAATGTTCCCTTTTGAGTTTGTTCGCTTCAAAGGAGAAATGCGCGTTACATAAATATTTCTTTTGGCATTACATTTAACCTTTCTTTCATACTCACTTGGGTTAGTTTCCATTTCTTTTTATAGCAAAGCTAAACCAAGGAGTATTGTTTACCTGAGTCAGTTATTACAAGAACCACTTCGCAATCTTCAGGCCCACATAGGTGGCTTTATGGTGTAGTATCTTTACACACCCCATTTACTACCGAAGAAGAGGGCCATATAAGCAGAATGGGACGTATAACGACGGACAAGAGAGGAATATTGAATTACTTTATCTTATAGACAAAAAAGTAATATTTCCTCTGCGGAAATATAAATTGGAAAATGTTCTACTGGGATGTTATTTCAGTCTGTTGCAATCAGAGTTTGAATCTTCTTCCGTAACGCTTTCTTTTCTACATGAGATAGTAATTTGCAGAATGAAGAATAAAAGATGGACCGAAATAACTTGGTACTGTGATGCAGTTTACAGGAAACATTAAAATTGACTGTGCCACCTTAGAAAAGCGTATTTTAATGCAAAATTCATTTCCAGAAGAACTTTTTCGCTGATTGCAGAGTAACTGCGTGAATTCAAAAGAGAATAATTCGTGTTTATTCCGAAATGTACAGTAGTTGACAAAAAATTGTAACGCCTAAAAACAGTGGAAGTATTTAATAGTCCTTGAAGTATTGGTAATTTAATTATACTGTAGTTTTAGTGTTTTACGTTAAAATTGATTAATTTTTGGAAGCTCGCGTAGGTTTTGTGTCCAAGTAGAACTCAAACATCTGCGTACTTCAGAAGAAAATTTTTCGTATTGTTTCAAAGAACTAATACTATTTATGTTGAATAGGATAAAGAGGACAAGGTTTTCTACAAGACACTGCATTAACATTTAGGATGCCTTTTACGTTCAGGCAATCCCTTGTCATTCAAGTTTATGCAATAAGGGACGAGCAAAGTCCACTTAGCGGCTAATGGTAGCTGATTCTCCAGTTGCCATAGCGACTAATCCTTCACTGGCCATACGTGGAAGCAAACTGGTTAGCCACACAACAAAAGGTGCACCAGGTACCGGCTTCTTCAGGAGGTTAGAGTGGAGACTCTCTATTGTCTTATATTAAAATAAACGAGCCATATTTATTTGGGGTACATTACGAGATACAGAAAAACCATATTTGCAAGATGTAGTGTCCGGGAAGGCCCGTTACCATCTCTTAAAAATGAAATTTGATAAATATAAATGAAGGAAAGTCTCGTGAAGTCACCCGTAATTCGTATTTCTCCTTTGCCATGTTTTTAATGCAAAATATGCTGCTCCACATGCAGAGTTGGGCATCTCTACAGCTTGTTTCGGTTACCCTTTTGTGCAGTAACTCCTCTGGTTGGTCACTTGTGTTTAATGAAGGTCCACAACTCAACGTCTCATGATGATAGATCGGAGGTTTTCTTTGGGGAGGGGAAGTAACCAGTGTGTGATAGTTCACGAAGACAAGTATTTATCATTATTCTTTAACACACTGTAAATGAACAGATCAGCCATTGCTTAAACGACTTGATTATATATGTAATATTTAGATAAAATAACATAACTACATTATCACAAATTAATCCCAAAATACATAACCATTATCTTACACTGAAAACAGAAACTGACATTCAGATTTCATATTAAATTTCATTTGAATCAACACCGAATTGTGCAAATCATGTTAAGATTACTCTTAAAAAAAGTAATTAAACTTTTACCGTCCATTAATCATGACTCTTTGATATATAAGAACGGGCAACTCGAATGGTGACTCTCGAAAATAGCACGGTGGATATAATCCACCGTGTTAAATCTTTAATCCCACACTTATCTTTAATCTCTCTTTAATCCCACACTGTGTTAAAGAGGTCCGAGTTAGAATTCTATCAATGACGTGAGGAATTTGTAGGCGGGTTTTTTTTTTTCAACATGGCCGAGTTAGTCGGTCTCAGGCGAGTGTCGCATGGTTATTCTCTCAGAAACTAGAGTTTTTTTTTTTTTTTTGTCTAGAAAGCTATAAAACAATTGAATAATACATGCAGCAATAATTCATCAGACATAAATACTGACGCCTCGTAGCCTTAGTCGTTCGGGCGCTTAACAAACACCTAACAGGGATATTAGAAAGCTATTCTTCTTGGTTGATACTGGGACAGTTCACCTGCTCCAGTTGCCTAATCGAAAACTGGAGCCCTTGTGATAATGCACGATTTTCTTCTACAAGTAAACGGCAAAATACAAACCACCCGAGGTGAAATAGGTGTGTTCTTCCTTTCCCGAACACCTTCATAACACCTTCTTCGAGGAGAAAAACTCATCGGAAGGCAAAATATAACGCACCGCAGCTCCCTGCTGCAGTAGATCATCTCAAATGATTCTGTGTGGAAAAATAGGAATAATCTAATTTCAGTCTCGCTTCTGTCCTAGTGAGTTTGGCATTTTTAAGGCGGTTGTCTCGGTTTATAGACCCTCAGTGAAGTCTTTAGCTCGTAATGCTCACCCTATCCAACGGGACCACTTAGAGGCAGCTAGAGCTGTTCCCCATTGTCTCTGTTTTCCAGCATGGCTGATCAATTCTTTGTGACAAAATTTGTTTATGGTATAGATCAAGGCCTATTCGGTCTACATGCGTTTCAGTCGCCAATGCCCTCGTGGGTAACACATTTAGTAGGATCGCCGTCCTCACCGCACCGTGTACAAAGGACCTGAGTTCGAGTCCCGTCGATGCGTGAGAAACTTTTATGGGCCTTTTTCACAACGTGGCTGAGTTAGTCGGTCTCAAGAGAGGGTAGTAGCATGGGGTTTTCTCCCAGAACTCGGGTTTTTTCATCCAGCAACAGAAAATCGACCTCAGAACACGCAATTTACACACAATATACACTGAGCAACGTGGCCTTAGTCACTGATGCTCCTAAAAGCCTACAACAAAAACGATAACCAACCTGCTCAATTCTTGTAGAACAGCAAGGGAACAAACCTGGAAAGAGTTTCATGTAAAAATCGGAGAGCCCAGTATGCAGTTGCTGGTTCGTGGAAGTTGAGAAATATTTTTCTTCTGGAGGAAGTTTTGTAGATTTTCTTTGTCTCAGATCGTATCTTGGTTAGATGGTCTCAAGCTGAGATTACATATTTGACTTCTTTATATTTGTATTTATTTCGTAAACTTGTGTTTTATCCCTTTCGAACAATCGTCTGAAATATTCGTGTTTTTAATGTATTTAAAACAATAATATTCACGAGGAATTCAGCAAGTCTAATTACATTGCAAATTAATTCGTTTTTGTTGCCTCTCCATGCAATCTCATTTTCTCCATTCTCTGAAGTTCTGATTCTTGATATGATTATTTCCCATCGAAATACTGCGCTCAAACGAATTAACATAATTACAGTAATGTTTGTGTCTCCTTTATATTGCTTCTTAACCCAGACAGAATTGTATATACTACAATACTCGGAACCAGTTATTTTACGAGTGGCAGAGATTCTTCTACTTATCTTAAGTATCAGCTCATGCGTGAAGAACCGTGATAATTGACAGTTTCACCCATCTTACTCGAGACAATTCATTTCACAAGTGTTAGCGTGACAGTAATAGCACCGAATTAAATGGTATTAATATTTCGTGGTTAATTCACCAAGAAACGGCTAGGATATAAGCACAACAAAGATTCCGAAACCACTGAAATTGATTAGAAAATTATCAAGGAAATAGGCTCCATTCGATTCCATATAAACATATTCATTTATATGTTTGACCATTTAACAGTTTAAATTTATGTTGAGTTGTATCAAGGCTCCAATAAAGTAATCAAAGGCTTGTTTTCGTTATTCGTGAGGTTTTTTCCTTCTTGAACTGCATAAATGGAACAAAGAAGACCCAATTTTGTTCGCAGAAACTTGTGTTGTGATTGAAAAGTAAGCATTTTGGCCTATTTTACAGAATAATTCGATACTTCCTTAAGAATAATCGCCTTAAGTTATAAACTATTCAAAACTTCATCTCCTTTGTACAGCAACTTTAGTATCAAAACGCTTACGAATTTCCCAAAGGTGCATTAAACAACTTGAGAAGCAATAAACAAACCTTTTTTCAGGCCATGAATCAGCTGGAATGCAAGAACAGCAAATCGACTTTGTCCAAACAGTATAGCATTGGGATTGGATAACACCGAGGACATTTATCATTCTTCCGCAATAATCCCACTGTACAGGTGAGATTTTAAAATCGAATGAAAGATCAATTTTCATTTGAAAGGTCATGAAAGTCTTTTCATTAAGAAGCCAATCTTGATTTCGTTTGTGACCAGTTTTAGACCCTTGAATAAATCTAGTGACACAAGGAGCAATTAGTGACGATGAAAAGTCAGGTAGGACACTATTGGGGCTGCTTCAAGAACTACAGGCAGCGTGGTTAACATTTTTAAAATATGGAACCGAACTGATCGTGAGATCTCAAAAGCAGAAAACATTCGGGTGATGGAGGGGACAGTAAGTGAATGATAATAAGATTATTTTAAAATATTCTTTATTAGTCAACGGCTCGTGTAATGTTTCTTCACAACAATATTCAGTAAGACAAGAAAGATGTATATTTATAAACAGGAATAAGCTCTATTCAGCACAAAGGAACCAAAGCAAATTGGTTCACTGGATTGGTGCATGGTCAATTGTTATTGGGCAGAAGGTTAAGGAAGAGTTATGGAGTGACAGTTCCTGTTTCAAACTGTAGCTTACGTGGCGTTAAGTAAGCGTACAGTTCGAACAGTTATGAATTCCAAATTTTAAATTTAAATCCCCACCATATCAACATGAAAATTCCACTGGAGATGAAGACAAAAAAATAAAAGAAACTAACAGGCTTTTTGTGTTTTTAGTGCATTTAATGTACTTAAAAGTTATGATTCTTTAGATATGTTCTACCAGACAGCCGTTGTAGCATCCATGAGGTGCCTTTGAGTTTTTTATGAGATTTGTATTGTGGTTTAGAGAAAAATTCTTTCAAAAACTCATTCCTTCTACTCTACACAACTTTTCCGAATTTAGAAAAGTCCGACTGAGTTTGTGGTTGGTTTGAACTGAGGTCGGAGACGAAAGAAATCTTGAACATAAATGTTTCTCTAGATTCATCTACACTTTTCTTTGGATTCGATGATGATTGCTTTCGACTCTGTCGAGCAGAGCGATACACAGAAATGGTTTATGCGATCTCCCCTACCCTAATTGTATTAATGCATTGAACTCATACATAATGCAACTCCTGTATTTAATAAACGGCTCCGTTTCAGGATTCCATATTGAAGCCAGAAACGTAGCCATTTATAGGGAAAATTCTGAAGCTGCTCGTTTTTCAGATGATATTCTCCTAGAATTTTAATTTAATCCTGCGTTTAATAGAAACGTGATTTCGATGAAATGCAAAAACACGCTTTCAGTACCGAAATAATTTATTAAATATCTTTACTCTGCGTAGTACTACAACTTAAAGTTTGTCTTTTGCTAAAAGGATGATTTAATAGTTATGGATGGATTGTGATCACTCATTATGGTTCCGAATCATTGCGGCATACGAGTTCTCTGTTCCACTCTGATATGACGATACTGATTGGATTGGTAGGTATTTAAGATATTCGTTGGCACTTAGCGAGGAAGTTAGCAGCCGCAGCTATAAGCTTTTATTATTGCTTTTAAAAATTATGACTTTCGATAGAACTCTTCCCTACCCCTTCCATTAATCAAGTCAATTAAACAGACGGAGAAAACGTACATTTGGAAAACTACTTCGTGCGATAGTTTCGAGCAACTGTTATCTAAGAGACCGGAACAGCAAAACGATAAGGTATCCATTATATTTTACTGATACGAATATAACTCCATAAAATGAGGCTTATCATCGTGGTAAATGAATCTTTTGTATTACCTTTGGATACTTAAAAGAAAATGCTGATATCTTGCTTCGCTAATAAGATCAAGTATAGACTTCGTTTGTGCAAGATAAGATGGATAGATCCTGCTTTTATTCGCAGGTTCTTTTGAATCTGCGATAAAAAACAGATGTTCCTTATCGAACACGTTGGCTGAAGTGTATTCAAGAAAAGAAAATACAGACATATGAGAAAAAGGAAGCGTCGTTTTAGCATCAAGAAGAAAAGTCGTCGTGCGATGTTGAACAGTCGTAGTCTGGAGAGTCTTACAGATGTATTATTTTGTCTTTATCTGCAAGAACCAAAAAAATTATGCAGATAACATAAAATAAGTTGACGTATCTGCTGATTTGGATTATGGATACCTGTTGTATTCATTCATGTAGACGCTGAAATTTTAAGAAAATGAAAGAAATCAGATTATGGCATGATAGAGAAATCCAATTTGAATATTTGTCATTAATTAGAAGTATCGATAGATAAGGATATGCAAACCTCGATAAAGGTAGTCACCACTTGGGGAAAGGGGGCATACAAAAGTCTTCTAGAACAACCGTCAAGCAGCGAATTGGAGTCTCATGATGAGGTCTGCCATGCTTTATAGTGCTGAATTCATTCATATAATACCAACTTCCGAAATCAGCCGATATAAACCTCATGCTGTAATATTAGACTCTTCGTTGATAAATTGAGCTCTGTGAAAACTAAAAGCTTTTACATTTTTTACCCGATTAACTTCTATCTAATGGTAAATTAATTACGCAGGTCAACAATTATTTTTCGTTGAGAAAAAATGTGGACTAGATGGGGATGGATCACTGGATGCTACTTCCAAATCTGTTTTTGTTTTCCTCTAGCACGTCTAGTTTTTGTGATGAGACCGGTTACATGCACAGGATGAGACAGATTATACTAGTCATATACCAATCCAGATATTTGTGCGGTTCTTTCTTGACTAAATCACAGCAGCTGCAAACAGGACGGATACAGAATATTTACCAGTTATACTTTGGCTATCCTTGGGGGTGACCAAAATAAAGCAAGGTCACCACATGTTATTTGTACCATTTATTCGAATGGATTACCTGACTAGTTGAACAGAAGGAAAAAGTCGATCTCGTTTGCTATTCCCTTGATTTGGTGAGAGCCAAAACACCAAGGTGGCGGTTGCTACTTGTGTAATGTAATAACTTTGTTTATCCGAACCTGGATTCAGCAGTTGAGACCAATTCCTCACGATGATAGTATACCACTTTCGCTACCTCCATAGAATGAACTAAATTCTTCAGAAGTTCAAATGGAATTCGATGAAGGTGGGATTGGCGGAAACCTGTGAACTTCAGCCGATCGACCGACGAAGACATATCGTAGCCGACGTTGAAGATGAATTGAATGACCTCATCAGAGATCATGCCCTCTACAAATAGAAATTCGACCTTCTGGCCTTCTCGAAAAATATCTAATTATGGGAAAGAAACCAAATTTTCATTCTTTTACAGCAGACAACAGCAACTGTTCATTGAAAGGAGACACCTCGAGGCAATCCGATACAGCACTCATTAATGGAATATGTACGGTGACCTCAAAGTCATTGGTATGTGTTATATGGACACGCAAAGAGGGTTCAAAAAATGTTGTGTACTATGCCTCTGGGACAGCCATTTTATTGAAGATCATTATATCAAACGTGGCTGGCCTGAAAGAAGCACATGAATTAAGAACGAGTAGCGTGCAGTATGTTCCATTACTGGATCCAATTAAGGTTTTCCTTCTACTTCTCCACATTAAACTTGGACTAATGAAGAAGAGTTCTGTAAAAGCAACGGGTAAGATTTGGAAAAATATTTAACTCAGTAATTAAAATATAAGTAAAGGAAAAAAATCTTGCCAACTTTTTATTGTCCGAATGTAATAAAATTTTGGATATCTTTCCAAATTTCTCCAAACGACTCGACTTAAATGTAAAATTTCATGAAAATCCTCTGGGAAATGGAGTTGTTGCATGCGGACGGACAGACGAACATTATGAAAATAACAGGCCACCTTCGCACTTAATAATACGCCTAAAATAATATTTGCATTTGCATCTCAATTGTGCCACCTTAAAAATAAAGAAAAGACGCCTAAATACACGAAGAAACTTGCAAGTAAGTTTAAGAAAATAAACTCAAGTTTCATTTTTAATAAAAATCGTCAAAAAACGAATTAGGCAGGGCTCCCTCCTGTTTTGTTTTAACTATACCGAGTGTACGCAATACAACGTATAGAATTACAATTTTTTTCAGAGACTGGAGCTGTTTTTGAACAGCTTATCACTAAACTGTAATAATGGATGTCGTTTCTGCGCTTTTCTAGAAATGAATAGTGCAAGTTCATTGACGAAATTTCTTTCTGGGCGTTAAAGAATTATCGCATTTCGTTATAGGCTACTAAAAATGCAACTCGGCAAGCAGCAGCAAGGATTAGCTCGTAACCTGCGTCTTTTGCAATATAAAAGGGAAGAGAGATAACGACCACTTATCGTTAACTGTGAGTCGTTGAAAAGGAGAAAACGTTTATTGGAGTAATATATCATACATTACAAGGATCGAGGGACTTATTAATTCTGCAAGTGCGAGTTGTTATGTAGTGCATAGTTTCGTACCAGAAATTTCGATGCTCACACACCGGAAAATTAATTTTATTTTCTTCACATCGTCAGCCAAACAACTCCCGAAACTACAAGTTCGTTAATGAAATGAAATGAAATGAAATAAATGAAAGCGAACGTAAATATTTGAGCGAAATTAATTTTTCTGTTTTGGCACAAAATTTCGAGTCCTTTTCAATTTGTTTTATGTCGAATAATCTCGTTCTGGTGTTTTCTTTACCGATTCAGTCTGTGCAATCGACTGATACTCATATTGATCCACCAGAAATTTGCACATGTCCCATAAGATATGGTTTTTTATGGAACGTACGTAATATGGTGCTAATAAGATGCTAATATTTTTGTGCTCTCACTCACCATTAGTCTACGTCTCTCCTGAGGATTCCCTCTAAAAGTTTGTCCAGTTCCTCCTTGAATTTAGTGAAAGATTTGTTCCAGCAATCAACCACCCGCTGGCTAAAGGCAAATTTCCGCACATCTATTCTACAACTGCCTTTCCTCAATTTGAATCTGTGCCCCCTCAGGTTCGTAATCTGAGCAGGAAGAAGAATCCCATCAGCATTCATCTTGCTCAACCCATTCAAGACCTTATACACCTCAATCAGATCACCTCCCAGGTGCCTAGTCTCCAGGCGCTGCAATTTGCAGAACTTAAGCCTTTCTTAGAAAAGAACCCCTTCATTTCCCCCCACTAATCTTGTTGCCCTTCTCTGTTCCTCGTTTTCTAACCAAAGATTTGCATCTCACAGCTTTATATAAGTTTTTCCAGAATAAAATTATAGATTTAGGTGCGCTATCGCAGCCGTCTTTATGAGTGGGCCATACAAATCTGAATTGATTTCTTGCCACTGCTTATAGTGTCATATATTGAACTTGGCGTTTAGAAGATTAACTCTTTTCGTTTGTATAGACAAGATACTGCAAGGTTTCGAGAGCTGACTTTGTGTGTGGTTCTTTGTATTGAGTGAAACTGGCTGAATGTGCCTGCATCGTAATACTATTTGCCCACTTGGTTATAAAGTGTTAGTGCTCTTTAGTCCCGGTATAATTATTGTCCCCGCTGATATTCCATAGCAGTAAACTGCTAGATTATTGACCTTTCGAAGCCTAGTGTTTTGGCTATTTACAGTTATCTCCAAGGGCTGAGCATGCTTGTTGAAATGTCCTGCTACAAGTGGTCAGAGTTCCAGCGTCCTTATTTCTGTTAATATCCTGTCAGAGGTACTCCTGAGTTAACTTCCTAAAAGGGATGTTAAATGTACAGAAGAGAGCCAGCGATTCTGGTTCGGTTCTTTTTTAATGCAAGTAGGCTTTTCTTTCCCATGTTTGTTGTATATCGATATCTATTTTGCCTTGGGAAAACTGTTAATTTGGTGGCAGCCTATTAGTTACGAATCTTACTCAACTTCATTCGCCTGCTGGATATTATTACAACAGTTTTGAAGAATTATACGCGAATTTATGGACGCCTGCCTCTTCGATATTACTTTCTTTTCTATATTTATTAATTGGGACGGTCTAAATTAACAAGTTTTTGCACCCAAATTCAATTTGTATATATTTTTTGCTATTAATGACGAGTGGCATATCTATAAGGGTCATTTCAGAAGTTTCCTGCATTTCATTTTATGATGATTTGCACAACTGAACTCCCATTAGTTGTGCTACTAATCGGATAATTATTTGGATTATTCAAATCATTATCCGTGCTGGAGGTGTCCAAGTCTTCCTTGAGCAGGTTATGATAAACCCTTGCTGTGTTATAAACAAATGTATCCATATTATTTTCTTGAGATAATATGAGGGGCGTTTAAAAATTTTGTTGCTTGAGTATGAAGGATTTATTTGAGGAGTCTAATAACATGTTGCTTTTCAACATAGTCCCCTTGGGAATCATTACACGTTTTCCACCAATGGTGCAATGCGTTGATCCCAGCTGCTAAGAAAGTTTTCGCTTGAGCCTCCTTGAGCATCCACTGTAGAAATGACGTCACTATCGATGGGAATGGGAAAATGGATGCCAGCTAGATTTTTCAATTTAGGAAAGGGGAGAAAGTTCGATTGTGCTATATTTGGTGAATATGGGGATGGTAAAATATTTCAAAGTCGCATTCATGCAGTGCAGTCATTGCAATGACAGATTATTTGAGTATTTGCGTTGTCCTCGAGGAGCTAGGCTCCTTTGCTGAGTTTTCCTTTGCATTTGCCTGTGATGTTTTCTAGAAAACGCCTCAAGGTCTGCGTAATATGCCCATGTGAATATATGGCCTTTTTTTAACGCAATCCACTTCATCAGCATCCCAAAAAAAAACAAAAAAAAAAAAAAACACAATGTCACCACTTTGTCAGCAGAAAGAATCGACTTGGCCTTCTTTTAAGAGTAAAAAGGGTTGTTGCCACTTTTTGGACTACTCCTTTGTGTCTGGCTAAAAGTGATAGACCCACGTCTCATCAACGGTCACAAACCTTGCAAAGAAATTTGCTCGATCTGCTTGAAAACAATGCACATTTTCACTTGACCACTTTTCTGTGTTTTTGATTTGCTGTCAACAACTTTGGACCCATCGTGCTGACACCTTTTTCACAGCGAGAACGTCTGTTATTATGAGGATGAGATACCAAAGACGCTTGCAATGTAGGGAACAATCACTTGTCGATCACTAATCATGCACACTGTCAACAAATTTTGGAGTAATGGACACTCCAGAAGTTGTTGACAGTGTTCCTGGTCTTCCACAGCGCGGATCATGTTCCAGCCTTTCCTATCCTGGTTTAAATTGGAATGGGGATTCTCCCCAATTTTGTAACCAAACTCTTGAATTGCGTTTGGCGTTAGTGCCTTTTTTTTTTTTTTTTTGAAATACTGGTTGACTGCACGGTGATTGATTTTTTTTTCCCGTCTTTCCTCATTTACACAACGTTTTTTTTAACTTCAGGATCTGTAATTAACTAAGGACATTATTGAAACTTTACGGGTTACTATGTGAAGTGTTATACAATAAATACAAACATTTTTAAAGCTGTAGTACTACCCTTTCATACTCAGGCCACAAATTTTCCAAACGCCGGCTTACAAACGAATGGGGGTCAGAAGATTAAGAAAACTATATTCGAAAGGAGAAATCTTTTCCCACTTTTTCACAATAATTCAGTTAATTGGCTTTTTTTACCCCACAAAACACAGTCCACCCTATAATACACTTAATTAATAGACTCGATATACTGACGCCTCATGACGTTAGTTGTCTGGGTACAAATTAAAAACGAACGAAATGGAAGGTATGTAATACTACACAATGGAAATTTACTATATCATTAAAAGGACATATAATAATCTCTGTAATAAAAAGGAAAATGAGTTTGAGCAGCGATCAAAAATCATCTGTTGTTACCTAGGAAACAGAAAGGCTTTCAAAGCAGATGTTTACGAATGATAATAATGGGGAATAGAGCTGCTGGTATTGAAGAATGAGATATATTAAGAGGTGGCAAGGAAGTAAAAGAATGGGAAATTCCGAATAGATGAACCCAAAGAAAAAAGATAACTGCAAATAAAAGAGTGATGTTAGAAAATCTCGTGGAAACTTAGAAGGTAAAGAGATAATTTTTACTCTAAAGCAAACTAATTTAAAGAGAAGGAAAGGTTCATTCCCTCCAATAGTTTGCCTAGTTCTTCCTTGAATTTATTTAAAATATCAACTTGCACACAACAGATGGAAGTTTATTCCAACAATCAGCAACCCATTGGCTAAAGGCAAACTTCCGCAGATCTATCCTGCAACCATCCTTCCTCAATTTGAATTTCTGCCCCCTCATGTGCAAGGTCTGAAGGTCTGAACAAGCTGAAGAATCTCGTCAGCATTGAGCTTTCTCAATCTATTCAAAGCCTTAAAACACCTCAATCAGATCACTTCGTAGGTTATCTGATTGAGGTGTTTGCACTGCATTTGCAGAACTTTTTTGGTCTCCAGACACTGCAATTTGCAGAATATTCAGTTATATTATATAATACAATTATTAAAAGTTTTGATTAATATATTAGGAATTTTTTTTCTCATTTTATGTAGTACAATTCTGATGAAAGAAAACTCCCAGTTTCTTTGCGTGCTCATATAAACCTTCAACAGACTGAGCCTACTCTTGGAAAGATTTTTACGATTTTTGCGATAGTTTTACTGCATAACATATATATGCGATACAAAAGAATTCCTATCTTCACTTTCCCGCACTGCTCATTGCAGGAGAGTGTTGAAAGATGCTTTTCTGCCATCAATCCGGGCTCGTTTCAGACTCTTGGCAGGTCGTGCACTTTCTTCGATGGCTCTCAGTTTATTGGAATTTTAAACCGGTAACAAGGCATTTCTTCGCGTTTCCTTAGTAAGCATTACGCCGTCTATCCATTTATATCTTTCGGAACGATATAAACTTTGCCATATGTTTCTCTCTCAGAGCACATGGTAACGAAGTATATATAAAGCCTCATTTTCTCCGTCTTCAGAATGTCACGTGCTTTCTGTAACGGTTCGCACGCAGCAGACTTATTTCTCACACCTCTTGACTATCCGCATTTTCACTCGGAACCCCACGTAGATGGCGACAACAGCACGTCTTCAGCTAGTATTTTAGTGTCCTTCGAAACACCTGAGAAGCGCCTTTTGTACTCTATTATTAAGGCTCTCCTTTATCCTGTTTATGCACTTATATTTGACCACACTTTGAGCACTTGACTGTCGAAATCTGGAGTTCGTTTTCATTCAAATATTTTATCTTTATTTTTTTTAACCTGAGTCACATCCCTTGGAGTAGATGGAAGGTTCGGTGTCAGGAGTTTTTTATGATTTACAAAAAATGTAGCGCGTACAGAGAGAGGACGCCTGAATGATGTGAATTGACTGATTGGTCCCAACACATCCAATGAAATATCAGTTTCAATGGAATATGTAGGCGACATAAATCCCTTTGCAAAAGAAGTTTTCGTAAATCCCTCAGAAATTTTGCAGACACACACCAATTTTTCTTGTCCCCCTTGCCAGACATCCAAATCTGCTGGTTTATGCCGATGATTTAAAGTTGTTTATTATTTCCAAAGCCCGTGATGTGACATTTTCAAGGTTAGCCATGATTCGAATTTACAGATGTGCCGAATCATCAAGTATCTGAAGAATCTCAATCTGACTATAAATGCAAAGCAATCTGCTCAATTAACTTTTTTTTTACAGGAACAGCCAAACCGCGTAGAAATTAAAATTGCAAATGTTTCAATTCCAAATGTATATGCTCACAAAGACCTAGGAGTTGCTTTTGACAAAAATCTTTTCTTTCATTCTCTCTATTTATATGTTGTTTAAAAAAATTAGAAAGCAAAATTGCTAATCAAGCAAGAAAAAGCAGCGATTCAAGACAAAAAACAGTCATAAATCATTTTCAGAGATGCATCTTTCCCATTCTGTCTTATGCCTCCGAAATCTGGTCTAGTGCTCCTCAAGTTACCTTCAAGAAATCCCTTGCCCTAGCGTATTGAGTTCTTAGATGGCTGAAGAGTAAACTTCGTTTTCCCCATACAATATCCAGGCAACAGCTTTATGAATACTTAATAACAAAACATCTACAACAGATGATAAACGAGTCTAGAGTTATGCTCTGCAAGCTATTCACCAAACTTAGCCAACATAATAACTCCTCCCAACAGAGAAAATTCAACAAACCATCAACAATTCAAATCAAAACTCTCCAGACTCAAACAAAAGAGAAATTATGGGAGTGAAGTTGAAAAAACAAAATTAACGAAGTTGAAATTTCACATGTGTATTTAATGAAAAAACTTTCCATCCTACACGCCAGTACGGCTCCTGGGGTTGATGGAATATACCGTATAATCTTAAGGACGGCGAAAAATGAGTGCATTGAACCACTAAGGCTAATTATGAGAGTATCATTGGACTCGGGAGTGATTCCGTTGGATTCGAAAATTTTCCTGTGTCTCCAATCCATAAGGGCGGTTCTAAGAGTGAATTACCGGTTAGTCTAACTTCAGTAGTAAGGAAAATCATGGAGACAATGATCAAGGGTGAAATTCAGGATCATTTAGATAGAAATGGAATTCTAAAGGATTCTCAGCATGGTTTTGTAAAGTCATGTTTAACTAATCTGGTTAGCTGTTTTACCAAAGTCACTGAAGAGCTGGAATTGGGGAATAATTTCGACATTGTTTATTTGGATTTCAGCAAAGCATTTGACTCAGTCCCACATGAGTGGTTACTTTATAAGCTGGAACAGGTTGGCATCACAAGGAAAATCCTTAAATGGATATCTGGATGGCTTCAGGGCAGGAGGCAGAGGGTCGTGATAAATGGTTATTCCTCAGATTGGGTTGATGTAAGAAGTGGAATTCCCCAAAGATCAGTATTAGGACCACCGTTGTTTTTGATTTTCATAAATGACATCGATGAAGGGATAGAGGGCGCGATGTCTAAATATGCAGATGATGTAAATATTGGTAGAATAGTTAATGACAACCACCAAGCAGAGCTTCTTCAGAGTGACCTAGATAGACTTCAGAAATGGCCGGAAAAATGGCAGTTATTCTTTAATCCAGCAAAGTGTAATGTATTGCACCTGAGGAACAGTAACCCTAAAATAACTTATATGCTTGGCGGAGCTGGACTAAAGCCGGTAGTGGAGGAAACGGACGTGGGTGTTACGATATGGTCAGACATGAATTGTGCAGATCGTACCTCCCTTCTTCGGTTATACAGGGCATTAATCAGATCCCGTCTCGATTATGGTGCTCCAATCTATGATTCTGCCAGAAAGAGTGCATTACGCTGGCTTGATCCCATTCAGCACAGTGCTTTGAGAATTGCAATTGGTGCATTCAGAACATCGCCAGCACATAATCTGTACATTGATGCTCACGAGCCCCCACTAACTTTACGCAGGAAAACAATGTTACTGAAATATGCTGTCAAGATACAAAGCTGTGCCTCTCATCCCGTTCAGTCATACCTTTTCAATCCACCGTTAGAAATGCTATACAGAAACAAACCTAGCATAGTAAAACCAGCTGGTCTTCGCATTCTTGAATTGGTGCAAGTTTGGAATATTTCCATCCATTCCGTAAAGCAGGTAGCAAACTATACTCAACCACCATGGGCTCCTCTTCCAACCTGTGACACTAACATCTGTCAATGGAGAAAGAATACTTTGCAAGCATCAAATGTCAACCAAATTTATGCAGTTCACACTCAAAGATATACTGATTTCTCTCCAATTTATACAGATGGCTCTAAATCTGATTCAAATGTTGGAGCAGCTGCAGTGTTTCCAAATACAATTGTATCAGCTTCCCTTCCGTCAGAATTTAGTATATTTTCTGCGGAATTATATGCAATCAAACTAGCTCTAGAACATCTCTATTCTGACTGTTCCTTAAAATCAGTTATTTACACTCATTCCCTCAGCTCAATCATGTCGTTATGTAATTCCTCAGATAAAGTTCACCCTGTTCTAGACGAAATCAGAAGCGTATTACTGCAAATTAAAAAACGCAACTGGCTGGTCACATTTTGCTGAATTCCAGCCCATTCCGGTATTTTAGGCAATGAACTGGCCGATAAAGCTGCAAAAAATCCAGCTACCTTAGATTTAACCAACACTCCTGTTCCAGCATCAGATTATGCACTAACCGTTCATGCTGCTTGCCTATCACAATGGACAGCACTCTGGCACTCCCAGACTAATAATAAACTCTTTCAGTTTAAACATGATCCGAAAATTTGTCGCTCCAGTATCCGTACATCGAGAAGAGAAGAAATAGTCCTTTCAAGGGCAAGAATAGGACATACCCATCTGACCCACCTTCATTTACTCACAGGAGATGATCCACCCCTATGTACACATTGTTCTAACAATTTGACTGTAAAACATATTCTTATTGGCTGCCCCTATTATAAACAAGCCAGAACTTCATCCTTGATCTCACTGGTTAATCTTCATAAACCAATAACTCTTGAAAATCTCATTGGTGATAAGGCAAATATTTCTGAATTTTTTTACTTTCTCAGGCAAACTGGGCTTTTTAATTATTTCTGATTTATGGAAAACTCATGTTTTAATATAATAAGTGAATAGGCACATTATAGCGTTAGCAGCTTATGTGCCATTAAGCCCCCAGAACAACAACAACAGACATGAATTTCTGCGAGGAAGGCCCATGATGTCCTATCGATGATTTATCGAACAATTGCTAGTAGAAATATGTACGTGATAATCCCATTATATAAAAGGCTTTTGTTAGACCACACTTGGATTACTGTGTTCAAGTATGGAGACCGCACCTAAAGAAAGACATCGAGCTTCTGGAAAGGGTGCAAAGAAGGGTAACTCGCCTGGTGAGATCGGCAAAAGGGCGTCCATATGAGGAGAGAGACTTGGAATGTGTGGGTTGCACAGCTTGAAACTAGGCACCTTAGAGGAGACTTGATTGAGGTGTTTAAGGCTCTGAGAGGCATAAATGAAATGAATTAAGACAAAATTTTCACGGTTATAAATGCTTCTGGAATTAAGGCCATAATTTCAAGTTACGGGGGGGAGATGTTTGGACTGGATTGCAGGAAGTTTTATTTTAGCCAACGAGTTATAAATTACTGGAATAAGTTGCCTTCATGGGTGGTAGAGGCTGACAGTTTGGGGAAATTCAAAGGTCAGCTGGATAATTACCTACGGGAGGAGGGAAACGCAAAGGTTGTCTATTTCCTTTTCTCTTATTAAAGATTTATTATTTTTTTAATTTTCTTTTTATTATTATTATTTATTTTCTTTTTATTTTTTATATTTTTTGGCTGGTGCAGCATAATCCAGAGACTTCCTTGAACCACGTGGCCATTGCTAATACTAATACTAAATGAAAAGAACGTTCCTCAATACATCCCTACACCTCATAAATCACCACAACTTTATTTCATTGTAGTGCTCAACTCTGAAGCCTAAAGGAGTCAGATTTCCGATCAAATGATGAGAAATAAAAACAGCAGCCTGCCTGCAAACCAGTAAATGCATCCGAGAACCAAATGTGATGTTCGGCAGTATGCACTGATGTTCAAAGAAAGTGCATCACCCCTTAAAATTGCAATTGTCGTCCGAATAACGTAAGTATATTTCAATATTTCTTACAGATTGTCGTTAGAAATATTGCCATATACTTATGTTCATTGTTAATGTATATATGAATTCTTCTACGTATTTGTTTTTATATTTATCTCCTTTGTACTGAATTTTAGTACTGCCCCTAGTGCTGTGATGGGCTTGCTATATTTGCAATGAATGAATATTTATTTATTCGTTAAAATGGTTTCATCTAAGTGGATCGGCCAACAGCCCTAAATATGTGCATGTAAACTATCGAAAATCATTATATACTGAACAGCAGTCGCTGCATATGCTGAATAATGCTTCCAGCACAATGGTCCTACTTCATGCATGGTCCATTCTTCAGTTCTAGATGTGGAATCTGTTTTACCCAGATTGACTAATATGAATGCTTATCCACGTAAAATGCTTATAAAGCAAATTTTACCTTCTGCTACAGGGTCCTCAAGAAAAAGACGTAATAGCTTTGAATGCCTCTACTTTTTGATGGACATTGATAAGCTTGGTGCTCTTAAATACGTATGATATGGGAGTTATTTTACTGGTTAGTGATGTACTTCAGCGGGAATATTAAATTCTTTAAGCAAGATGAATCCCACTATTGAGCAGCGTGTTTTTTATGTTTTACCTTTTTTGATTTATTTTATCAAAATATTTGGAACTCATTGGCTATTGGTTACATCTGTAGTCATGGAGATACCTACGCATCTTTAAAAATGCATGGTGTGATTAGCGCGATTTTATAGATTGGGATCATTAAGAGAGTAATCCTGGATGACAGAGTTAATGAGGAACGTCTTGAAGCTCTAATTCAGGTCTTGTAGGTTTAATGTTCCCAAATTCGCCAGTCTTTCATCCAGCAAACAGAAAATCGACCACAGAATACACGCAATTTACAGACAATACACGGAGCAATATGGCCTGAGTCCCTGATGCTCCTAAAATCCAGCAACAACACCGACAGCAATGCGCTGTAATTAAATTGTCTCTTCGATAAAAATAGAAAAAGTACCAGTATAAAATATATTAACATAGCGGTATATTAATGAAATGAAGTCTACAAATAATAATGTAAATTGTAAATAGCATTTAATCTCGTGGTAAAAACTCCCGGATAGATTGCGAATTCTTTATCATATTATTACAACTTGAAGCAAATTAATGCGAATGTTGTTGTAAGTATTGTTACTTTTAAAAATTATTTGCAGAGCGAAGTAAAAATTTTAATCATATCACTCGACTCTGTTTGCACGAAACGCTTGAGTGCCATCACCTGGTATATCGTATTATTACCAAGAGCGATATGAAAATTAATGATGGCTACTTACAGAAGAAGCTGTTACAGATGATACCTAGTAACTGTCTCCTTCAACAAGGACAAAGAAGCGATGGAAAGCCATTTATCAACAAGCCGCTGATAAAACTAGCTGTTCAGTACCGCCTGTTCACCGAACCATATCTATCCTTCAGTCCATAGTTGGAGAGGGTTTGTTGAACATCAGCTTAACTCTTCAAGATAGATCAACACGAAACTAAAGGGTGCTTTATTCCAGCAACGTTATCCTTTAAAACGATCACTTAATAATACAATGGCCTGATTAGAAGTAAAGGCAAAGAAAAATAGATCGCGTCTTCCACGATATTGTTAGATAAAAGTTCCTCTTTATGGTCCTAATGCTTCTATCGGATTTCAGCCATTTCACTTGTCAACCGGATTAGAGATTAAACTAATTTTTGCCGGGCTGCTCTAACAAAAGTTAGAGGGATTAGTTGTCGTTTAGGGGTACAATGCTGTGGTACGAGAGAAGGGTGATTAACATAAATATAAGGATTTATTGTCCTTAAAATTCATTTTAAACAGTTCAATATTTTACAATTAAAGAAGATTTTTTCTATTAAAGTTCTCGCGGCTGAAAGAGTGGTTGTAATATCCGCTTCAGCCTGAATGGTCTCAATGTGGGGTTACTGATCGAGGGAGCTTTCTCGGGCGAGAGTTAAATGAGTTCTTTTCCAAAAATTTGGACTTTCATCCAGCAAAACATGACCAAAAGTACTCGAAATTTTCAGACACGATATACTGACCCCTCATGGTCTGAAGCCTATCCTCAGTACTCAACTATTCCTTTTAAAGCCTTAGGTTATCTAAGACTTTAAGAGGAATGTAGAAAGTTTACCATTAGCAACTCTGCGTGAATGTCCATAAATAATAATCTACGCACTCTACATGATTTTATTTTAATCAGATGCTCATTATTCTTCCCCAAATCTTACTCAATTGTAATACTGTGATGAAATTATGCGTAGAGCAGCTTTTCCTCCTGACTGAGCTGAATAGTAAAAGGAGCTTTTTTTTTTTTTTAATTCTAAATTACAAATATCTTTTAACTTTCTTTGTACATTCGCATATAACAGTTTAATCAAACTGCTGCCAGGAACAGCTCTTTTTCCAATGAATAAGTCGAATATTTGAAATGTAAAATGAAACAGTTCTGAACTTATTTATTTGACAGCAATAGAAATAGTCGATTTTAATTAAGTTTTCCAATATGTTTGCCAAGTAAAGCAACGTTACATTTATTTAAATCGGATTCAACTTCAATTTAAATATTGCATCCGATTTCTTTTCATTTCAAGTCATTGGCGTTTTCTTGCCAGTAGCTTTTATTTATCTAGATTTGTGCGATCTTTGTAAAACGCAACGTTTCTTTTAAAATTTAAACTCTTCCGTACTCATTTTCGTATAATGAAGTTTCTTACCATCCGTTATTAATAGCTGCAGTCTGTGGCTTCATTTTCTCTGACTGTAAACACACACTCTCCATGTTTTACTTTAGTGAAGCATATGATAGCATTCGTACGTAGCATTCTTCCATATCCCCTATCACTAGTAATTTGGATATTAATGGGTTTCCTGGCTTTCACGGTGAGTCTCCTCCTGGAAACTCCTTTGGGATTCACTTCGACTGTAGATTTAAGTTGAGTACTTTAAGTTGCCACAATTTTTAATATCGTTAATTCTCTTTAAGAAAATATTTTCTTTAATTACTTGGTATGCACTTCGCCTAAGCCTTTAATACTGTTTTTAAGACTTCTGTGTGCTGAACACTTTCCCCCACATTACCGTTAAGTGTGCTGTTTATCCTAGATGGGATCAGATTGAGCAAAATCACAATTTCAGTTCATGATAAATATTGTTATGCGTCTTACGAAAAGGTGTGACAACTTAAGGAATTTGTTCTTATTTTCCAAGTACTGCGATCTTTGTTTTTTTTTTTTTTTTTTTTTGCGACGTAATGAAGATTCCTGGAAATCATCTTTACCAAGCAAAATTCGTTTAATTTTTTTTGAGCAGAAAGATGATTGTCTCAGCTCATTTTCATTCACTTTGTTGCATTGTTGTTTAGTTCTTCGGCTCCATTATGCCTTTTATCTGATAAGTAATATAAAAAAATAATAAAGTGTATCAAGAAAACAAAAAAAAATTAGTGTACTATTATAAACTTGACTCTCCCGATGTCTACAATCAGATACTTTATTGAGCGGAAAGTGACCATCAGCCCTCTAACCCTTTCATTCCCTCAACAAGAATAAGGAAGCTTTCAATACCCTCCTACATCACTGCACCGCATTCTTCAAGCGGAAAAGACGCCGTAGCTGCACCTGCTAGTCTCCTTGCTCCAGACTAGAACGCTACACCACTCCATCACCTGGCGAACTCCTTCGACCGTCTGATATGGATCTTACAGACTCTCTTATTGCTAACCCCACTGGGTTCGGATCTCTATCTCTGCTGGCGCTTGCATTCTAGCGCGCAATTTCACCGCTGAAGTGTCATGGCTCAGTGGCTTGGCAAACCCTTCGGAGCAGGATTTTGCATCTGCTGACGCCTCCTCTCTGGCGTGGGATATCTAGACTCAGACCCTAACCTGAGGCCTGCTCTTACCCCTTGAGGGACAGAGTGTTTCTCTCTACCAACCTTACGGCGATATCTGTCCTTCTCTACCCTTTTGCTTTATTGATTCTCTGCCTTCCTTATGTTATGCTTCAATTAGGATGTTCTCCATGAGGATAAATGGGCCTGTTGTACTGGAATCCATAGGATTCCAGCACAACATTAGAATCCATTAGAATCCATAGGATTCCAGTTGGGAATCCTAGTGGGATGTTTTTGCTCGCAATAAGTATCTCCCAATCCACGCATCCATCCCTTACTTTATCTTCGCGGGCCTTTATTGGTATTTTCCAGGTCTCTCTTCATGTTCTCCACTTGTGATTTCTTGTCCTCCTGCTCGTCTTTGGGGCCCGAATAGCGATTGTAACCACTTTGGGAGTGGGTCCCAACGTGGTTACATTCGCTATTCTCTCCACACCATGTACTAAAGAATTCATGACCTTTTTCACACTCGGCCGACTTAACCGATTTCGGCAAAATCTCAGCAGATGACCTGTATCGTAAAATAATTTATCTTTTATCAATATTGGGATCGTTTTTTTGTTTTTTTTTTTAACAGAATTGTTTCATCAAAAGAAATAATTTGGATTTTTGGTTTTAATATGGGTTGTGCGGCCATTCAATTATACTTCGAAACATTTTAATCCAATTCTGTTTTAAATATTGACAGTACCTGCCAATCGATTAATATGAATACTTTCATAAATACAATTATAAATCAGAAACGCATTGTTATGAAAGCCTCATATTCAGTCGATTTGTCTGTCTTATTGACTACATCAAGCAGATATTGAGTGGGTAAGTTGATACATTTCCCTTTTTATAATTCGCAGTTAGTTCCCTGTTAAAAATAGTCCATTTTGTTAAGAAATAACGCAGGAATTTAAATGCGATCAGATTTTCCACGTAATTATCAAGGCGAAATGTTTTCGAGTGATAGCAATTTTTTACAGCGTTTAGGTATAATTCACTGAAGGTAATAACAAAACGAAATGGGATGTTTTTGCTCGCAATAAGTATCTCCCAATCCACGCATCCATCCCTTACTTTATCTTCGCGGGCCTTTATTGATATTTTCTAGGTCTCTCTTCAACTCTTGCTGGGAAGGTGGAATTCACTAGTTCTTCTGGGAATGACAGGTGTATGAGGAAGGTTAATTTTAGAACGCCGTTCAAACATGTGCCTCAATTATAAACTACAAAAGGGCGTTCTTGTTTGTGAGGCCGTGCGTGTCGTAATCATTTATAATCTGGGCTATAAACATAAGTAGCACTTATATTCTTGTAGTGGTAATGGATTTCAATCAGTTGGATGAAGACAAATTAGTTCTTGGAGTAATTAATTGTAGCGTGTCGCCTTGTTAGAGTGGGGAAGACTGAGTGACATATAAAAGACATTAGAAAAGTTTTAAGATCTTAATGGGTATTATACTTTTTTTTTTATAAGCAAGCGCATTTTTGCAATAAACGAAATTACTTCCACCTTTGAATGGTTATGATTGGTATTGGATGGTGAACTCGTGTATTCCGGTTTATAAAAACGCTTCACGTTGTTAGAAGGATTTATTTTGTAGATCCATTTCTTCCTCCAGCTCTAATTAACTGACTCCCTGCAAGGAAGCATCCAACCATTAAGGTACAATGGTGGTTTGTAATTTACATGGAACGGCGATGGAAAATTCCAAATTGATTTTCAAAAACTTAAATGTAAAAAAGAAAAATCTTTTTACCAACAATTTTCGTTACGAAACTGCCATTATTCTGAAAATAATTCAATCAAAAATAAATGTTTTTAATTGAAATTTAATTTTAAAACATCAATCAGTAACAATTAAGTGATGTAATTTTTTTTCCGATTTTCCTGAATTTTTATTTATTTATTATTTATTTTTTATTTTCCTTCATATTCATCGTTTTACTGTTATGTTTTTTTTTCAATTTTTGTTTTGATTAGCTAATTGATATTGTAACACTCGGTTTGTTGAGCAAAGGTGTTTTAAATAAATTTTCATTTATAAACAAAAAATAAAATGACAACAGCCTGCAAATTTAAGAAAATAATGTTTAATTTTATTACTCAGTTTTTATAGAGATAACCTACTCAATACAAGTTATATCTATATACAGTCTGTGTTCAGAAACATTGAAGACGCAAAGCACATTCTTAATAAGATTTTCTCTACGAAAAAAATGGACATTGATAGTTAAAACTTTTTCTTCACTTTGCTAACTGATATTTTTATAGTTTTCATTTATGAATACAAATTTAAGAGAACACCTTTTATTTTCATATATAACGAAAGATAACCTTGGTTGCTATGGGTTACGAACAAGAGATATGTTTTCCTGGTGGATTAGAAGTTTTGGTGAAATTACAAATTCTAGTGAATAAAAAGTAAAAGTTAAGAGTAAAATGCCCAAAATGGCTGTTACCCTTGAGTTTAAGCTAATTTAGACCAATGGTTAAGGTTCAATGACCTCTTAATATGGTACCCTTGGAGATTGAGAGGTGTATTTTAAAATTCAGATTTTACAGAGGCATATTAGTGGTTGAGCAGTTTAGGGAACAAATTTAAATAAACATTAAGCACAAACAACTTTATTATCTCTTTTAGATGTTGATCGACGTCCTTGTAACATCTGTAAACATAACTGATTATCCACCATCTGTATATACGAGCAGGATATGATCTGGCACTGGTCTGGCACTTCAGTGGCCTTAATTCTCATAGTACAACAATTGAATCCATGAGTTGCCCTAGTACTGCACTACTTTCAACAGCTTTAGCTATATATTAGGATTATAAAAACTGAATTCGATGCATGACAGTTCACATCGAACAATTGTTTTGTCTGTGGATTGTTACAGAGATCGGTTAGCGCCCAAAATGGCCATCATAACACCCTTACCTTCGAAATAAATACCCAATTAAGCTATCGGCTGGCCATATGTTTAAAAGTAGTTCAATATCAAGGCAACTCGTTTGCCAATGCTAGTTTGTTCTTCTATCAGAATTAAGGCCATTGCATTATTAGCGCAGTTCAAACCGGGTTGGCTGCGAAAGAAACTTAAAAGGAGAACGTAGGTGAAGAATAAAGTGCAGTGGAATATTTTAGGAGCAGATGTTTGCACTGATGATTTCAGAATGCACTTTCTGTTGTTTATTGCTTCAAACATTGCTGTCAATATATTATTAAAATAATTCATTATTCGTCCTGATGCCAGCAACTGCCTGGTTTGCTTTATTGTTCAATAACAGGAGCCTTCAAAAGTTCCATTTCTTTAGTTAATTAGGGTCTTTTCAATATCTGCACGAATGAAATGAGATTTTTATTTTATTGCATCGACAATTTTTCACTTTCCTTAGTTGTACGACATAAAATTTAATTTTGGAACACTATTGCATCCCTTGTTCCATAAATCACTCTACTTTCCCTTTTAATCTCATAAGAAAAAAAAAAAAAAAAAAACACTGAAACGCTTAGTGCTTTTGCTAAGGGTAGACGCAAGTGTTTTATTTTTGGGTTCCTTCTCAGAAAAGTAATTACACACAGAAAGAAAAAGCAAGTCCATTATGTTCAACTGACTACCTCTAATCTTTGTTCAATTTAGAAACCGATGTAGCTCCAAGAGATAATCTAACGTTTGGCTAAATTGTCTGGCTGTCCCACTTCTCTTGGATCTGAAACATTAGTGTATATTGGGAATTATTCTGTGTGCAATTTACCCCACAACACCGAAAGAAGAAATCCTCTAATAGATGTAATTGATGGTCGAAATAGCGTATATTGAAGTGATTTCTCGTATCTATTAGGATCGAGGTTTATTTTAAGTAACAAGCTAGTAATATTTATTTTTAATGAAGCGAAAAATTGCAACAGCAGAAACTGCGAGTTGCCTGGGCACTTACGTAAAAGAGGTCTACGGGGGTGCTCTGCTGTCATTAGTTTCTGTTATGTTTGCGTTGCTTCCATTTAATTCGCTAATATCGTCACTGACTGAGTGCACTTCAGAATGTCTAAAGGAACTTAGAAATCATTGCGTACTTCTTTGGCTCAGCCATGAATCTGGTGGGAGGAAAGATATTTATTCTGTTTTAATAGCAGTTTTTCTGTTATTCATTAACTGGTGATGCAGTAATGTTTAAGTCACAGCAGACCTGTTCTAAAGACGTCTTTTTAACCTTATAAACCAAAGGGTTTTTAAATTTCTGTAATTATTTGCTACTTTTATTACACAGTTGAGTCGAGCGTTTTTCCAGAAACATGAGAATCGAAAGACAATCAGTTCTTACTGTACCCAGATGGACAGCCATTTACCAGTGACTCAAGGGCTTTCAAAAATGTTGAATTTCTCTGGCCTTGGTGGGAAATGTTTCCGTTCCATGGTACTTTTCTTGTTCTCTGGTAAAAAGTGCGTGCATCATATCACGCACTTTGTTCGGACTTCCTCTTTTTGATGACGGTGTAGGCAGACTCGTGACATATCGGGCTCCCTGCCCACATCATCAATTGTGGTACACCAGTCCATCTTGAATACGTTGTCCGCCAAGGTATTTTCTTTGATATTGGTGGTTGCTTATCCTGGGCGAGGATTCTTCCATACCTTTCTTCTTTCACTGTAATGATTTTCCCATTTATATACTTGAGGGCATGACGTACAGCTGTCGAAATTCGCCCTCCACTGTCACAAACTGAATAACACTACTTTTCGTTATGTTTGATTCACTCGTAATTGTGAACGCCATTTTGTCTTTGCTGCTGCCAGCGCTTTCCTATCCGTGTATACAGGACAGCGGATCTCCTTCATTGTCCACTATGGTCATTGGTACTCCATTTAAATACACATCCACGACGGCGATATAATCTGAATTCAGCAATGTAAATTTTCGTTTTCATTTGACTTAAGCTCGTAATTTCCTTCAAAATGGTTTATTTGAAGGCGAGGATTATCTTCCAGAGTTTGCAGTTAATTTTCTATTTTCATTGTCTTGTTTCTCACAGCGAATTAGGTTAATTATATTACTAATAAAAATCTAAAAAAATTATTTATTTGCCTTTATATTAATAAAGTTGTCCCAGAAATGGATCAAGGTCTGTTATAATAAGCCTGATTACCGCCATACAACTTTAACATAAATCTGGCACTTTCCTTTTATGTTAAAACCTAAGAACATAATGCTGATAATGAGGATTTCAACGTAGAGGAAATTCTCATTATCCCCCCACCAGGAAGGGCATTCTACATCCGTCCACTGCACGAGGAGCCGTGCCAGTTCATTAGAGGGTCGCCTGTTATGATCTATCCCTCCTGCCAAGGAAGGAGGGAGACGACCCAAGAAATGACGTAAAGAGGGAACGGGGATAAAAAGTGTTGAGAAAAGTGGGAACCATGGGAGAGGGTCCCTCAGGTGAGCAGGAGATGAGAATCCGCTAGTGGAAGAACACCCTTGAGAAGGATGAGTAAGGACAGAAAGAAAGCAAGTTGATGACAGAAACAGGAGTTAGCGCTAAGAGGTCGACAGAGAAGGCACTCCTTCCCAAAAGGAGAGTGCAGGCACAGAAACATTGCTGGATTGTGGCATTAAGGCGAGCTTCAAGGAGAAGAATCAGGGACAGGGAAGTACAATTTAAGGAGGCGGCGTCGGTACTCCTTATCACAAGAAAACTTATTAAGGTCAGCATCCAAAGACTGGGCACATGAAAGTAGCTGATATGGCAGAAACCTATCGGATAGGTGGAGACGGCTGAGATGTGGGCACAGAGTTGGAGTCGCTCTGAGGGAAGGATGAGGGACTCTCCAAGAGCACAGGTCCCAGAAATGATGGTGCCGAGATCTTTCCAGTGATCATTTTTACAGTTGTGGTAAAGCATTTCACCCTAATCAGCGTGGGAAGCCTGTGAATTTTAATCAAACTGGCCATTTCAGTTGTCCTTAATTGTGGAGGAAGTTTATGTTTGTTTATGGTCCATTTTAAGAGCCAAAACTCAGTAGAAAAGAGTGGTCGAATTGTGCTAGGGGCGGCAGATGTCCATACGTTTGCAGCATATAGAAGCGGAGAGTATACTGTGCTTTTTATATATCTCTTGGTGGTCGTTACTTCATTAATATAATGTTTTTTATATAATGCTGTTTGGCCATCCATCGGAGCCGAGCTGCCTGGGTGAGCAGCTTTTCCATGTGGTTACCAAAGCAGAGCTTAGGATCAAAAACAACCCCCAAATCAGTACTATTCTTGACGATGGGAATAGGGGAATTGGCTGAATATAGGAAGGCGTTTTCTTTAATGAGAATATCATAAATTCAGACTTTTCTGGGTTTATTTTTAGTCTAAACTGGTTGGGGTAGTTTGCAAATTCCAGGAGTATATTATTAATTGTTGCTGTTATCATGAGAAGATCATCATGTGGAGAAATCAATGTGAGGAGTGTCATATCATCAGCATAACACAGAGTATCATGCCCGGACTCGATAAGCGCTGTAAAAAAGAGCCCGGATAAGACACCACCATGTGGCATGCCTGAAGATACACATCGCTTGTATGTTTGGCCGTGGACAGTAAGCCAGATTCTGAAGGAGTGAATTGAGAAACTGTAGAGTGTCTCCCTTGATTTGATAATGGTCTGAAAGTAGCTTCAGCATTGCAGGAACGTTTATTGAGTCGAAAGCTGCTTCGAGGTCTACATAGGTGATTGCAAGCTCTGCATGAGATTCAAAAGCAGAGAGGATAGAGATGGTGGTGGCTAAGAGTTAGCCACAGTGGATCTATGAGGAAGAGAGTAGTGGATTTAATGAGGCTGATGTGGAAGACGTTGTTTAGTTAGAATGGGGAGAAGTACTTTCTCTAGGAGTTTTAGAAAACTTGAGGCGTTGGAGATTGGCCGGTAATGCTTAAGAAGAGTACGAGATTGATTTTTTTGTATAGGCTTCACAAGGTAGATGTTCCACTGCTGGGGAAAGAAATTACTTGACAAAATAGCATTAAAAATAGTTACAAGGGGACCAAAAATGTATGGGCTAAGACATTTAATAATGAATTGGGCTATTTCATCTGCACCTGCCTTAGCAGAAGCCGGTGTAGAATTTATGGCCGCAATAATCTGTTCCCTGGACATTGATACTGCAGATAGCGTGTCAGGTGGGATTTCAGTTGTTGATGTCTTACAGGGGGTCTTCTAATATATATATATATATATATATATATATATATATAGAGAGAGAGAGAGAGAGAGAGAGTACTCTTAATTAGAAACGTTTTGGTAGGGGAGACAGTCAGCTTTTGTGTTTCGGCCCACTTTGAGAGTGCATTCAGGATATGATTGGCCCGCAACTCAAGGACAGCCCGGGATGATCCCTCCAAGAGAATGACAAGATCATTTGCATAAGCAAACATGATGGTTTGCTGAAAGGAGTTGCAAAGCCATTCATCCAGCAATCTATAACACCTTCCACGCGGTAGAGGATATCTTCAAGTTTTCATTCACCAACCTGAAAATGTGCGCGATGCAGTAGATGGTATCATAATTGCAAAACAATAATCATGGATGGGATTTAACAACTCCAAGGGAGGCACAGTACGTAACTTGCATTAACAGGGTGAAGTGTGCCACCGCTGTTAAGTGCAAATTAAATCTGGTTGAAAACGAATCACAGAGTAGGCGTAGCTTACCTCGAGCTGTAATTTGCATGATCAACAGTGTCATCACACAAGTTACAGCTTGAACAGAAGCTGCAGATCGACGACAAAACCAAGAGGATGGAGTTTGAATTTAGAGTTTTGTGATAATGACGCCATGCTACAGTGAGAAATACTAGTGATAATACCTCAGGAAAATATTAACATTTTCCAATCGGTGAATAAAATCTTAAAGATATCCTCTATCAGCTGGAAGTGATTTCCTTTGCTTCAGATAACCTATTCAGTCACTAACGTTTTAGTTCTGTAAAGGAGTTTTGCAGACACCCTATTATTATATTTGGTAGGCTTTGCGTTTCACTATGCGATTAAATTTGACGTTAGAGGAACAGGTCATCCCCAAATCTCTGATATTATTGGCTGCAATCATTCATTAATTAATTATTCATATTTTAATTCTTTTGTAGATATTTCTAATGTTAATTTGAAAGTTATTTAAAGGCACCCAACAGTAGAATTTATTTAAATATTTGTATACGCATCAAATAAAACCAACCATTGAAAATACTTAATTTACAAATAATGTAGTGATGCCTGTAATTTTTAACAGTCCGATCAGAGAAGTTAATGTCAGTACTTAAGAGATACCACTTAGGCGTGGTGACTTCACTGAAAACCAGGATGTTGATACACTTCACCCATCTTATTATGTCATCCGAATTTTTTTCTGGAGTCCTTATCGAGATCCAAATAACAGGAGAGAGAGACAGATTACAACGTTAAAAATATACGGATAACGTTGCTGTACTTTTATATTAATATTAACTTCAGTTTCGAATGTGATATTAGAAAAGAATAGAAACTATTATTTGTTCTTGATGATAAGTGTTCTTCTTTCCTTTAAATAATGAAATATTAACAGCTGTCCTAAATTGGAAGTATCTTCTAATGTTATTGTGTGCTTTAGTGTAAGCCAGTCATTAATATTAATTGAATAAAGGGTTAGGGATGTCTTTTGTTAGATTATTTGGTCTTAAGTTTGTTTCAACGTCTTCGTATTGCAGACGTCTGTCCAACTGCGTCTGCTGCTGCTGCTTCTTGGAAAGGAAACAAAATATAGATCTCTTTCTCCCCCTCTCAGCCTTTTCTATCTCCTTGTCCTGCTGGCCCATGCTCTTGTCACAGAGTTCTGAATCTCATTGTTCAAAGTAAATTAAAGTCTAGACTTGGAAACCGGCGAATTTCGATTTACAGGGATTACTTTCATCTTTTGGACCATCACAAGGAAGAGGGGGTGATAATACCGTTACTGTAGTAACAGATCCTCTCTGAGAATTTTTTTAACCTTTCCTTATTTGAGTTTCTTGGCGATAATACCTCAGAGCAGTCTCAAGCTGGTTATCCTCAGTAAGAATGCTGACTGTAGTTTGGGAATTGATATTTTATAGTATCTGGGTGCGTTTTGAGACATGCAGTATCTCTTATTATCATATCTGTCTATCGGTATGACCTCATCTATCATCAGAACTCTTGCTAAGAGGATTTTGACAAAGTTTGATATTTTGGAAGAAACTAAGCCTAATGGGTTCAGAGTGAGACGAGTCGATTCGGTACTTTATGTACTTGTTTGATATCACAGACCAATTAAATGGCTTTCGTGCATAGCACAGTTGGTAGAATCGCCGTCCTCCCCCACACTGGGTGGAAAAGACCTGAGGTCGATCGATGATGAGAGGAATTTTTATGGGTCTTTTTCACAACGTGGATGAGTTAGTCTGTCTCAGGCGAGCGTAGCATGGTTTTTACTCCCGGCAACTCTGGTTTTTCGTCCAGAAAACAGACCACAGAACACACCAAATTTACAGCAGTATACGCGGAGCAATATGGCCTTAGTCGCCGATGCTCCAAAAATCCTACTACAACCAACCACTAAATGAATACATTATTTTAATATCAAATTATGGTTTCAGTTCGCCATTGCTCTTTCACAACAAAACAGGTTATGTGTTCATTTTAACATCGTTCGAGAACATTGTACTTCCTATTTAACTGCAATTATTCCCTTTTAGAAATTCGCTTCGTTGGGAAATAGGCATAAATGCTATTTTAATAAACTTGGTTAAATTATCCGCGTGTTAAGAGATTTACTACATTAATGGGGATCCAGTTAATTCACAATTTCACGGAGGTTGCAGACACCGTGAAATTAGCTGCCTCTTGTGACATCCAGCCAACAGCGTCAACCCATGAATACAATTCACAAAACTTAACAGCAAGTTAACTAGATGCTTATGGGTTGTACGCGTTTATATGTAAATTCCTGAACTTTCTTTAGTGCAGTAAGCTGATTAAGTAAGAATTTTATAAATGGGCATCAGGACCGCAAATAGCAAGACGCTGGAAACGGTATGTTTGTAAGTACAACCGTCGATGTTTTCGGGGTTTCGCAAGCGGGAACGCATAATGATGTGAAGAAATGAATTGTCAGAAGACTCCAGCAGCCATTTTGAATTGTTAAAGATAATTCATTCAAATAACTAGCCCAATAAGAAATGTAGGTTTTAATAGTTGCGTGAAAGGTGCCAAAGCTATTCAGTCTATAAGGCGAGAATATATTGAAATCTGGCATTGCTCATCCGATGTGATGAGGACGATGATTATATCCACTGTGCTATCCACGAGGGCTTAATGGTTGCTAAAAATCCATTTTCAAAGTTCCGTTTCCTTTGGAACAAAAAAGAGAGATCCAATTAGTATTTGAGCTACACCTGAGTTTGTCGCTTATGTCCTTATGTCTGTACTGGCCAATTTACATGTTGTGCGGGCTGGAAAATCTCCGACTCCCTCCACCTAGAATCAGCTAACTACAGTCTCGCTCGAAGACTACTTTAAAAATTCCTCCAACCGTCGACGGTAATCGAACCCAGATCCCCATTCCCTTCCAGACAGGTGCTAAATGGTGATATATCGTGCCAACTAAGCTTTCACGGAGGACCTTTTCGTTCTCAACAAAAACCAAAAATTTCAATTTTGCTTGAGCTCGTAGCTGATAAATCCATATATATCATATACATAAATTGAGTTCGTTCTTTGGTCAGTTTATCCATTTCACTTAACAAAAAAAAAAAAAAAAGACGCCCTTTTCGTCATTGCCGGGATTCAAACCCTGTCCTTTTTCACACTATGTGTGTGAGGCCAGTAATTTCAAAATAGCCACTGTGCTGTTTGCGAAAACATTTTCAATAAATTCAAATTATTATTTTAACTGGAACTTGTTCCTCGTACGCTTATCTTTGCCTCAAGAAGAGAAAAATATTGGGTTTGGCTCCTTACAATAAGCACTTAGAAACTCCCAAGGATCGTTTTTACTACCAGATATTAAGTGGTCGACAAGATTCCTTGTTAAATCGTTTCATCGATTAAAAAGTACGCGAAATCCACGGATCATATGAGTTTTCGCAAGAGTGAAAGATAATGCTCATCTGATCTTAATCCCAATCGTCCTTATATTTGATTTCTTTCATCTTGATAATCGCCCCCGTATGCCTAGTGCGACAAAGGTGTTAGAGAAGAATAGAAGTGTGACCTTGGCTGTACTGCCAACCAAAACCAGTTGTCCTTAAGTTACTTTTTTGTACGAACGTTCTTTGTACGTTGTATCTAAACTTCGTCATCAAAAACCAAAGAATGGAACAACAGATCAACATCATGTTTTCTGTAAATCTGGACAAAACTTCCAATGAAACACACGAAGTGTTGCAAACAGCTTATGAGGAAGAGGCTCTGTCCCGAGCGCAAACATTTCGATGGTTGAAGCGTTTCAAAGATGCCAGCGATGGTGTAGCAGAAAATCCTCGAAGTGGATAACCAAAAACGACCTACAGCCCCAAATTTGTAGACAATGTAGGCAGTTTACTAGCAAGTGACCAGCGGTTAACGTTGACAATGCCAGCAAGTGAGTTAAATGTCAATAAAGAATTGATAATGTACGTAATTACCATACACCTACGTAAAAGAAAAATTTGCTTTAAGTTTTGTTCCACATTGTTTGCTTGATAAGGAAAACTGAGGATGTTTTCAAATAATTTGCTCAAACAGCTGACAGCGAACGTGATTTTCTAAGCACCATTATAACTGGGAAGGAGACTTGGCGCTTCTACTATGATCCTGAGACCAAAAGACAAAGTGCAGAATGGTGTTCACAAAGCCCACCAAAACAAATAAAGCGTCATTTCCAGGAATCGTGCATTTTCTAATCACATTGGAATAAATCTATAAGGAATTCCTTCCTTCTGGAAGGATTTCTACCAGCGATCACTACTCTGAGTTAATGAAACGCTTGTTGGCCAGAATCAGGAGAGAGTGGACAGATTTGACCCAGTATCGTTGGCTGCTGTTGCATGACAATGCACCTTCTCACACAAAGATCAACGCGCAGACATTTCTGCTTCACAAGCAGATTTCAGTACTTAGCCAACCCCTTTACCTACCCGGACTTGGCTTCTGGTGGCTTTATTGTGTTTCCCAAGTTGAATCGGAGATTGAAAGGACACCGATTTGATAGCGTTTGTGCGTGAACGCTGTAACAAGTCAGTTCGATCTGTTGGGGGACTATTTTAAGAAAATAGTTTCCTTATCCATAGTTTTCCTTATTGGAATTCAGTCTCATTACTTTTTTGTGGCGTTGTGTAATTCAAATATATTTTATTCAAGAAAATAGAAAGTTTGGATTTAAGAAATTCCATGTGTTTTGCATTAGAGGTCGATAAAAGAAACGTTTCTAGGGGCAGAGAGAGAAACATGTAATAAATAAGAGAGAAAGATCGAGATAAAAACTCCAGATGAAACGCCCAGTAGATAGAGATGTCTTTCCAGCGCACACAGCAAACGCCCGAGCGCAGATACCCGAAATAACGTTAGAATTTTCATCAGCGAGAAGAGAATTTAAATTGCAAAGTCTTCTTTGAGATTCTCAATATTTCAGATGACATTGAAGTAATATAAGTTATCCCAGATCGCTGTACACGGCACTTTTTTTTCCATGATCGCGTCTTCCCAATTCATCCCTATTTACTGCAAACTCTGCCTTTGCCAGTTTGTCATTAGCTGGGGCAAATCAAGTGGAAAAATCGCTGACATAGTAGGCAACGATAGCAGCGTCAGACATTCTTTCTAGCGCCGTACTGTCTGTAAAGTTTTTTCTTTTTATTCCTTTCGCAAAAGTATCAGAAGTTAATCAGTCAAAATTGTTTCCTCAAAGAATTCTAATGCTGCTCGTTGGCGTACAAATCTCATTCCAGTGAGTACTAAGATTCAACGAAGAACATGATTTGGACTTCAAAAGAACTCTGCGGCTCTTATCAGCAGTTCGTATCTTAGACAATACCGTTTCCCAGTGACTGTGCCAAAGAAAAGGCCAGATTCAAGACGCTCACAGAGTCTCGGAAGAATCCACACCTACCTAATTACAGAGTGCGTGCTCCCTACTCCTAGATGAGGAGGTTGGGCCAAAGAAATGAATGCAAACGAGGAGAAGAAATATTACAAAACCTTACAGGAGTGCACTGGTTGTCTTCGTTAATGTATTATCATTTTAAAGATGGAAGGTTGTAGTTTGTTTTTTAATACACGGTAGGCTTACACAGTTATAAATATATTTATATTATTATTTTAAAAAATTGGTTATAGCTCTATAAAAGCACGATAATTGGGCTGGTACGCTACAAGATGAAGTAGCGTCTATTTCTGATTTAAAAGCACCAAATATATTCGATACTCTCTTAAAAGCTCTCATAAATGCGAAACTACTGATCCAAAGTTGATTATAAATAACATAAAATAATAGATTTTCTTTTTAGTTTTTTGTAGCTGTCTTTTGGGATGATAATCCCTTAGTTGAACTGCCTTCACGCATGCGCATTTAATACGACCATTACTGTCACACGTTGTATACTACAATTACCACCAGATGAATTCTTGCTTTTCCCCAGACAAGCATGTAATCGTAGACAGAAGTTTTAGTTCTAATTATTCTGTAACACTACCGTCCATTAATTCCGTAGCCTCATCTTTCGCTCTTACGTCTGTGCAGCTAATTGGCTAATTTTCCATCGTAAGTTCCCGTGGATCAATTGGTAATTGCGTAAATTGAAAATTGTGTTGTTTGGTGTTAGGTTTATACATTTTAATGTACAGAGAATCACACAATTCGAAATGCATATTTAATTGCGCGATAATGAGTATTTCCGAAATGCTGAAATAATCATTATGAATACAAATAGTATTTTTAAGCATTTATTAGATAATAATGAACTGTTTGTTTGTGAATGATTTTTAATAATATATGGCAACAATAACTGTTTGTGAATGATTTTCAATAATATACGGCAACAAACTGTTTTAAAATTATTAATCTAATAAAAATATATCCAACAATATAATAAAATATATATCCAACAATTATTCAACAATGTAATAAAATATATATCCAACAATGTAATAAAATATATATCCAACATATAATCCAACAATAATCAATTATAATAATGAATCTTTGCTAACAATCTTTTGCTCGCATTTTTTTTTTTTTTTTTTGTTGCAGTTGAAATTGAAATTTTTCGTATTTTTATAAGACTATTACAAATGGAGAATGCTTCAATTTACGATCATTGGGATCTGATTTAGACTTTAAAATAATGTGGTGGATATACAACACGCGTAAAATCCATTAAAATTTGAAAACGGCAAATGTTGTTTACTTTCTGTTTCCGAATCGGTCGAGACCCCCGCACTTAAAAGAAACAATAGCATTCATCCATTAGTTCTCATTAAATAGCAAGTTTTCTTCTTCTTGTCCACCGGAATATCTGATGCACGTTATGAAATATTTCGGAGGCAGCAGAAGGAGCGCGAATCTGTAGTAAGTAAGCACATATTTTCTAAGAAGCACGTATCTTATGTCAGCATTAAAGTCTCCATGTAAAATGATAGCGGTCGTCTCAAGTACAAAGACTTTCGCATCAGCGACCTTAATGCTTTACGATGAAGGCGTTCTTATAACAGGGATGAATGGGACATTAATGACACCAATATTTTATCTTCCCTCTTCGGTGTCTGAAGGAAACACAGAGTTGGTTTCAGACATCTAATTAAAACTGCCACCACGTTTTCCTCAAAAACCAGCGAGATTCTTCTTGTCAAATATAAATTATATCAACAGTGAGATGTTCTGCTTATAAAGCACTAACTTTATTTTGTACTTCATTCTTTATGCCGTAATGCCCTCCCCCCTTTTTTTTTAACGAGTACCGTGTAGTGCATCAAGATAATGGACATTCCTCGCGAAAAATAACAAAAAAAAAAACTCCGTTAATATATAACGTAACAGGATACAACAGTTGAATAAACATGAGTAGAACCAAACGACATTACTGGACCATAGCGCACGCAGTGACGCAACAATGTTGCATGATGTGGGGACTTCGCGTGCAACAATATGGGTTGATATATTGTTTAGTTACACGGTTAGAAAAAAACAGGTGGGGAATTTGCGTATTCATTGAGAATATAATTTCAAAAATTATCCATATTAATGATTCTTTCACTTTTCCCGTTAGAAGGGGGACAATAACTACGTATTCCCTAAGGTACATAAATATTTTCAATTTCAGCTTTTTTTTTTTTTTTTATCCTTACATCACTGAACAATATACACATAGCACGTTTAAGGTTATTTCACTTAACGACAATTCATTTGAACGACATATTTCAGTTTTTTTCTTTTGGTTTATGGAACTAATGAGGATGGTTCCACGTTAATTCAACCAATGTTCATCTTACCACAGGTTTAATCTTCTGTTATTATTGCACTGTTATTCACCTGGTCACTTCTTATTACGTCCTTTATGCAAAATAGGTGTCTACTGCCTCTCCCTTATTGGCATATTACGCAATGACTGTTTTATTTAAGTTTTGCTGTAAATTTCTTTTCAAAAGGAACGCATCTAAAATTATAATACGGAAGTGTATGGTATAATATAATTCACTTAACGACATTTTGTTTAACGACTGATTTTAGAAGAACTTGGCTCTGTTGTTAATCGAGGTATCCTTGTATATGAAAATATATTGTATGCAAAGTCCCCACCGCCATATTACATGAACAAGTCTTCTGTAAGTGAACCAATTTTTTCGAGGCTATATGATGATGTCGATTGTTGCATCTAGCCTTTGATTTATTTGTTGTCCTTTTTGAGTCTCCAGGCGAAACTAGAGAAGCGTGGGATTTGAATGGATTAAGGGTTTGTAGAATAACTTCAACTATCTTTAATATTATCTTAAAGCAAATCGCACCTTGTATGTGGAAGCGAACTATGGCTTGCCCCTCTGCAGAATATTTACCATCCCGTATGTTTACCACCAGCCATTAGGGAATGCGCTATTATTTGATGGGGCGCAGGAACAAATTGGATCTCGGTTTAACTGTGTAACTTTAGATACACCTTCCGTGTCCGAGCCGTATTTATTGAATCACTAAACAAACGAAGGCGTGGTTCGAAGCTGTAACGAACGTGCTGTAACGCCTTGGCACAGACATTCTATACCGAATATCGTTCTCATTTCAAGCTGTTCGCTCGTTGTATTTTGCGGAAATTGGATACGGATGCCCGTAGTTTTGGCGGCGTTTGATGATCTCAGAACACGCATGTTTCTCTTTGGCGGAAGTATTGGCGTGTTCGCTACAAGTTAGAAACCTTTAATACCATTCGAGACAATTTGCGGTTTTATTTTATTGAGTTGGGTAACGCCAAATAAACCACACGTGCGTATCATTTCTTCAGCTGGAGATTAATATCCTTTGGGTAAAAGTCTACGTAGAATGATCAGATCTTTGGTACAATTCAAGTATTATAAATACATTTAAGTTCAATATAATTAGCTACGATAGACAACATAGAATTTAGGGTAAGGTGCCACCAGTGGTCTCGACTGCCCCATCAGTACTCTTGTGAAGTATACAGAACTGAGGAAATGCCAGAAGTTTGTGTGAGTGTCATGTTCAGCAGAGCAACGCTTTCTTTATATATGGTATCTCCAAGCCTCACTGAAATATATTTATAAAATGATTCCTCATGTAATAATTACACTCTGCAAGTAAGTCCGGGCTTCTGTTGTCCCTACCAAACTCCAAACTCTTTTCCGTTAAATACCGGTTTCTAAAATGACTTTGACTTGGAGTACTAAGTTCCTCTCAAGTCGAAATCACAGGACTAAAAACTGTCATTTTAGGAACACCCGAGAATTATATTATCTACCCGTGTGTATTGTCTATAAATTGTGTTCTCTCTGATCGTCTCGCCTGAAACCGAATAACTTGGCCACAGAGTGAAAAAAGTCAAAAGTTCCTCACGTCATTGATGAGATTCTAAGCCGGGCTTTTCCCACTCTGTGTTTGGGAGGACGGTGATTATAACCACAGTGCTACCTCGCGAAGATCAACCACAGGACTAGTAAGAAATCTTGAGTATAGCAGACTCTGCATCAGAATTTACTTAGAGTGAGCGCCATGTGAAAAATGATCAGTCTGTATAAGCCAGCCGAATAACGCTGTAGAATTTATTCCAATCCCTGAGAATCTAAACTTGGGACTCATTAGCGAAGATGGATTTCTTCTTGTTCTACTGTAGGCAGCCCATGGTCCGGATACAGATTTAAACATTTCGTAGAAAAACTGAAATACAAAAGAAAAGATTCCTTGCATCGTTCTCTTAACTGAGAAACCATTCTGCTGGTTGGAACTATCAAACTTCTCAAGTCGGAAGAAAACGGGCTCAACCAGCATATGTTCCATCTGCCATTTTGGTCGTTTACCAGGAGGGAAGCTAGATTTCATAGTAATCGATTCAATAAACGAATCTCGATCTCTTTGCTATACAGTATATACGTTTAGGGACTTTTACTGATGTCTGATTTATACTGAATACAACTTTGTTCTCCAATCAGTGGACAACGATTTGAACGTGGGAACCAGCTGTTATCAAATTTTTGCCTCTGCTATATATTTAAATTTACATAGTTTTCAGCCTTACAATTTTTTATTAATTCATAGATGCACGTTATATAGATTTATATAGACTAATGCTGTTGATTATAGAGGTTCAGCGCTTTATCTGTAGATGTACAGGTGCGATAAAATAATATTGTGTATCATGTGTATGCGCAGTAAAAATTCTTATTTTAGAATACAAGACACCCGAAGTATCGATACCCTACAAGGATGCAGCTGGCATAAAAGTGGATTTATTTTTTATAAAATGCATATAGGTTATCCATTGTCATCCACATTAATCCTTGAAAATAGTTCTAAGAAAGCATACAAACTTATTTTACAAATTCCCCAAGAATCTGTGTAATGAAGCTAAAAATGTTATTGAGGAACTTATTCTGGAAAACTTTTCTACGATGCTTCTTAATTATTCCAAGAAACTATTAATTATTCCAAAAGAAGTACTTTTAGGAGAGTCTTGGAACACGAAAATCCAGCCCTCGTGTGTAGCACAGTTGGCAGGATCGCTGTCCTCCCCCATAAGGGCTGAAAAAGACCTGAGTTCGAGTCGCGTCGATGGCGGGAGGAATTTTTATGGGCCTTCTTCACAGGGTGGCTGAGTTAATCGGTCTCGGGCGAGGCTAGTATGGTTTTTCGTCCAGCAAACAGAAAATGGACCACAAAACATACGCAATTTCGAGACAGTATATACAGAGCAATATGAACTTAGTCGCTGATGGTCCTGAAACCCTACTACGACAATAACATGGAAATCCAGAAATTATCTTTGAAACATTTCTTGGTGTATTGGTAAATACATTATAAAAAAATGGCAATAAAATTGCAATAATGTATAAGTTATCTAACGCAGTGGTTACGACTACTACTTGTTTTATACAGTGGGAAAAAAGTCGCCCATTTGATTCCCACCTGCACGAAACTATGGACTTCATTCACATCGTGGCCGAGTTAGCCGATGTCAGATTTGGGTTGCATAGGCTTCAGCTTGAAATGAGATAAGAAAAACATTCAGAAAAATTTCATACTACCTCTACCCCAGAGAATACACTTGGAAATCCTGTGAGAGACAATTTTACAAAAATGGTTTTCCAAGAAAGGCCTCATTAAGAAACTTTGGAGACGTAAAGAAAATAGATAACATCGTTTAAAATAATTTTCTGCGAAATGTAATTTGCAGTAATTAATCAGAAAACGTAAAATCAAGAGTTGGGTTTATACACATAATATGAAATGCAGACGACAGTTGGAGTGGCAATTAATGTCCCTTGTACGTAACAAATGACTTTTTGGAAGTATTGACCATTCGAGTGTTTAGCGATCTAATGAGCGAGTCTGAAAGAACAGGACATTGGACGAAGTTTCTCTGAAATGCGTAATTAGGAAAGGCTAAAAGTTTGAACATTAGCTGCTGTTCGAGTCCTTACTGTAGTGTCCATTCCGGTTCTGTGTTGTGTCAAGCCAAATGACTGATGATCTCATTTGTTCCCATCCAACCAGCCCAACAGTAGCATCGCGTCGCTCTTTCTATTTACAGCTTATATTACACAGAGTGATGTTACCGAAGCTCTTTTCAACAGAGAATGGAGGATGTCGCCTTCTAGACACGCCATACATCACATTACCAATGGTTAATTCATTGGCAGATTAACACTGATAGCCTCGTAGTCAGTCCACACCCAGAACTATTTTCTAATATTCATTTCTACAGTTTAGCGTGTACTTTGTAGGTGGGAGGGAGGAAGGCTAGACATTGTGTATGCAGGGGACAGGAGCGTTCTAAAATATCAATAACGGAACATGAAAATATTACATAAGTTTCTGTTGTTTTGATTTGAACGTTTTGTGTTGAATTTTAAACAATATTTCATCTGGAAAAAGTGGCTCCACCTCGTGGTCATTTTATAAAATATTTCAGTTATATTTTGAAATGCACTACTCCACGTGTGCATTTATGATACTGAACCATGTTTACCCCCCATCACCCCTACCTTGGTCATCTGATTAGGTTCACAAAAGACTGGAATTAAGTTATCAACTCAAATTGGATGGATCCTTCACGAATCGATCCTCTACTGAAGGGAAGTTAGATATGGGCTGGCACCTAGTAAAGACTGATATTTTTAGTGATGCACTGCAGCTTGCTAAATGATGTTTTTTTTTTTTTTTTGGAAAATGAGAAACCCATTGTTTATATTGCTGTGTTTTCAGATTAGCATTGCGCCAACGATCGGTATAAGTTCCTAGTCGATGTTTGGCGTTTTAGTTTTTGTTCGGAGACAACTAAGGCTATGAATAGTCGCTGTAAGTGATGCGTAATGTGTGGTCGGTTTAAAAAAAAGAGAGAACAAAATTTGCAAGATTAATCATCCTGTGACTCGAGACCGATTAACTCGGCCACGATGTGAAAAAAGCTAATAAAAGCCTCTCCGCTTTAGCCCGGATATGAACATAAGCTTTTCCACACAGTAAAATGAACAGATCTTAACAACTGAGACAGCCCTGAAGGCGAATCGTGGTTGTCCAAAGAAGTTTTTTCAGCATGGATCATCGTTGATTGAGGCACTCTCTTGAGAAATATCAACTAGTGATAATCAGCTGGGACCTAATGAGGCAATTACTTTATAACTAATTTCATTAAAGGTAGTGCTATAACCAGAGAAGTCATTATGTTTATTAGTGGAGTTAAAAGATTCTCCCAGACAAAAATATAAATTATTCTCTGATGTACTCGTACAAGAAACGGGGTACTTCCTGTAGGAGTCTAAGACATGGGTTTCTAGTTTCGCCAATCGCTTACTTCCTCACATGGCAAGTTTGCAAATTTCAGACCCATCGATGTTGGCTCAATGATCAAGAAGCTTCATGAATCCGGAAGGTTCGGATTTTACTTTTGAAAAAAAATTCCCTTAGAGGGCTCTACGACTGCGCAAATATAGGAAATTATATAATTTCCTTGTCAAAATTCCAGGCACATTTTACAGATTTGTCTCTTACAACAGTTTCTTGTTCAAACGGAGAAATCTGATGGTCTGACTGCAGTTGTTCTGTACATGATTATTATTATTTTTTGTCGCATCTCTTTTATCAATCGATACACTACACTCGTTTTTAAGTAATTCATCTTAATACCTTCTAAACTGAGAACTCTGCACCACAATAATTCATTCTTGATTACAATTTGACTCAGAAATTTTTAGAATCTGCTTCAAACTTTGCAAGAATTTTCATTCCAGTTTTTCAGAACCCATTCGGGAGAGAGATTTTTCGTATACAACTGAACGTGAACAATATTAAATACTCTAAAAAGATTTCTGAAATCTCTGATATATTCTGTGGTCCAATGATAATCTGATTTCACATAACAGACAACATTCACAATTTCTGCAGTTGTGTCCGCCATAGATCATGGATGTCATTTTTGAATGTCATTCTTCCTTCAAGTAACAGTCCTAAAATTGTTCTTGCGGTGTACCATTCTTTATTTGTTAAAATAAAAACCGTAGTCTTGAAACCAACCAATATCCAACCCTACTGGACATTGTGGTGTTTGTTGTAAAATATCTTTTATGATGTAAGCGCTCGCATTTATATCCAAGCAACTTGAGGGGAAGGCTCAAAAATTTTCGTCTCATATTAAAATAGACTATGGCGCCTTTGTCGTGAAAAATAAATAAAAGAAGGCAGAAAGGGGAACATTTTTTGAGGAAAGAAAGCTTTTGAATCGCATCAGTCAATATATTTTACTTCTGGCTTCGTAAACACAATAACGCTATGGAGAAAACGTTTTTGTGTTTAGACCCTCACTGCGATGAATTTCCTTGTATACGGTGCCTTTATAGCAAATCGATTTGTTTCTTTCATCGATCACCGGAATTTGTCTTCGCAGTCCAGAGAACTACCGGCATACGAAGCGTTCAGTGAATATAGGAAAATTTGTTCCATATGAAGGAGAAATCCATTTCTATTTATGTCAGTTTGAAGTTCGTTGTGCTAGACAAACACGCAGATAGACAGACAAAGACAGAGACAGAAGAGAGAAAACGGGTATATTTGTAAAAGAAAAGCGCAGCGTAGGAAGTCAGAAGTTGAGCGTAAGGGAAAAGTTATAGAAGATTTAAAAGTTGGAGGAATGAGCCAGAGTCATTTTGTTTTCTGGCTTTGTTAATTTAGAAAAATTCTTAGTTTCGCTGCGTGGTACCGACATTCCACACTTGAGGATACTTTAAAAATTCTTGTGATAAAAAATAAACCTTAATTAAAATTTATCATGGCCGATTTAATCACAGTGTTATTAAATTATATGGAAGCTACCAAATCTGCATGTCGCAGGTTTGAACCTTCGCTGTTGTTGTAGTAGGGTTCAGGAGCATCAGCGACTAAAACTGTATTGCTCGGTGTATGTTGTCTGTAAATTGCGCTGAATCTTAGCTAAGAAGAATAGCTTATTTCATGATAGGTGAATGGTGCTATTAATTATTCTGTCTTTGTGTCATTGCTCCACTTAAGATGATTTAAATCTCCAGGGCTAATGCCGTGATTATATTTTACCATGTGAACAATGTCATTCAGTTGAAAACAAGCAACTATTTCACGTGTACCGAAGTATATGTTATTAGGCACAGTGCTATTTCGGTAGCTTTACCATAGAAACAAAACGGCCTCCATAGCCGAGTGGTCAGGAGCGGGATGCAATAGCGCACGTTCTTTGAGTAGACCGGGGCTCAAACCCCTAACTGCTAAATACGGTCGATCTGCCAACCCGTACTGGACCAGCGTGGCAGATTATAAATAAATCTTTATTTGTCATACCAAGATACATAAGTGTTACATTGGTGAGAGACAAATTCCCTTTATGGCGTATATATGCCAGGGGATTTACATAAAATACAATATAAAGGAATATAACAACACCACCACTGAATACACTATATACGTGGTACACTTGTTCACGTAAACACAGCATTGAGTCACAGAGTTATTCCAGAACGCACAGAACTGTTAGGCGACAGTAGCCTGACCAAACCACATCGCGGTTTGTTTCCTGTACTTCAGATCTTCTATTAGCCTTACGAGGTAAATTCCAATTTGAGACAAGCTGTGGATTGCTTCCAACGCCTTGGCTGGTATGAACCTATCGGCCACCTTCACTCTATTACCTTTCATCCTCAGGGATTTAGTGCCTCTTAAGCCAGCTGGAGGGATGTGCCACTCACAAAGCTGCCAGAAGCACGGTGATGTTATCACTCCAGTCATCATCTTGATTGTGGTTATCAGTCGTTTCCAGGCCATAATGTCTAGCAAACGCCGTATTTTCAACTGTTTAGCATGCTGCGTGGTCCTTAAATGATGGGGGAGATGGTGTTTATTGTTGGCTCTCTTCAGTAGCCAGAATTCAGTCGCATATATACTCCAAATATGGGTAGGGGCCGAATATGGCCGAATACACCGTTGTTCTTATATATCTTGCGATTGTCACAGTTTGTTTCACGTGCAAGAGGTGTTGTTTGGTTATCCAACGTAGGTAGTTTAATCTCTTTGCAAGCCAGTCAACATGGGCCGTGAACGTAAGTTTGGTGCCAAATATTATTCCCAGATCTATATGAGTTGTGACAATTCGGATAGGTGTCCCATTATTTCTGGATATACGAGTATAGGTGATTTTTTTGAGAGAGTACATCATCATTACAGTCTTCTGTGGATGTAGGGCTAGGCCAAATTTTTTAAAGTATATTAACAGCCCCATAATCTTATGATTGATCTGGTCACACACTGCACTGTTAGACAAGGCTGGTTGGATGTTCGTCAATATCTAATATCATATGGGTATGTGTATACATACTCATAATGTATACGCGTACATTATGGTCCATTTCCCTCAAAATGAACCGTTGAGGAGGCTTCCACCCTGCAGTGGGTTGATAATGGCTGCAGTTTACCTTTTACCATAGAAAAATATTTGCAAATCATATATTTATTTGAGAATCGAGCATAAAATACTATAGTTTACTTGGAATATAAATCTTAATACTACCTAAAAGAAGACTAAATATGAGTATACTCACGTTATCGCATATGTTCGAAATGAATGTCCGCCATTTTGGATTTTGCATGATTGCAGTCTTATTTATAACATTTCGAAAGACATGCATAAGTCCTTTGATGACGATGATTCATATTTTGTGATAAAAGCCTGCTGACGATCCGCTGTGGCAGATTGAATGGCGATTCTGTCTTTGATATGCCGTCATAGAAAAAATCGTAGGGCACCAGCTGAACGTGGCCCATTCTATGCCATCTCGAAAACCCATCCATCTTCTAGGAAATGTTTCATTCAAAAACTTCGCTAGATATTTGCGAATTATGCGCTATTAGCTTAATGAGGGATACACAAAAGTACATTGTTTAGATTAACTTTGTAACATATGAGACTCTTTCAAACACATTCAAATAGTTTTCACCACTGACTGTCTGCAAGAAAGAAAGATCCAACAACATCTGACGAAACTGTTCTTCATCGAGTTATTCTTGATGCTTCTAATTTTCTTCATATACTATTGTGAATTCCGTAAACTGTAGTAACACCATTATGTCTATTCATTTGCCCAAATCATTTGAGTTTAGCCATATCAGACCATAGAATATGATCAAGTATTCCAGGCTGTTCTTATGCTTTTTTATGATTGTTTCTGCAAATTTTTATCTCCAGTCACGATTACCTTCGTGCTTTTTTGAATGATTTATCTTGAAATCTAAAAGTCTCAGAAGGATAAATTTGTTATTCTTCTGAGACTGGTTGGGAAATTCCAAGCTTAAGAGAAAGCTGAATTTCGACAGCTCCCTATGCTTTCCTTAATCCTGCTACTATTAATTGAAGACACAACCAAAATTGGTCACTGGAAGATCGTGGTTACTTTCTATTGCATTAAAACTAACAAACGATCGCGAGAAAGTTCCTTCTTGGGTGCTTAGTCCCTTCCATTGGTAAGCGGACTGTGTAGCAAACTGTAATTTTCCATGCTCCTGTTAATATGGATTATTTAATTTAAACTTAGTTGAAACGTGGAAATCGCGATTGTTGGATAACCCTAAAAACAAACGAGCCAGCTATTAGTACCCTAATTTATAAATATTGCTATTTTAATATAAAAATATTAACTGACTGGTAGTTTTGAATATTCTTTTATTTATTTATTATTTTTTTCAGATTAGAAAAATTACAGAATAAATGTCTGCTATTTAATATTAAATGAATCTAATAGTTTTTATTTTTATATACGGAAACAAAAAATAATAATGTTAGCCTTTATTCCTTTCTTTCCGAAACAGAAAAAGGAATGAAATTGCCACTCGTTTTATCAAAATTGTGGCGCCATCTCCTGTCGACATGTAGAATTAATATCTGATTTTCGTCATTTTATGATTTCAGAAAGAATACACGTATAGGTAACTAATGTTAAGTTTTTACCATTCAGACATTTTTATAATTTATAATTTTTTAATAAGATTCCAAAATGAAAGAAGTTTCTTCAAGAAACTGTTACTTATATGATAAAATTTGTTACTCATTCGGTAATTAATTGTATATTGGAAAACGTTCCGAACGTAGGAACAGCCTTAGGACAGCTTTGGCTTATCGGTCAATGAACTTTGTGTTTAACTTATGTATCTTTTTTTTTTTTCTCTCTCTCTTCTTCCCTCTCATTTATACCGTTACTTTAATGTTACCAAGGGATGTATTCTTTTTAAATAACTTTCAAATGTTCTACTTTATGGCAAATCGGCCTTATTATTATGTAGCCTCCATTTCATACGCGATTCGTTAGAATGTTTCTGTTGTGGTGTCATCTGGTGGTAAAAATTAAAATTAGTTTTCTTGAAAAATATCACTTATTGCTGATGAACTTTGACATTTGTTGAAGTGTTCATTATAGTTAGACAGTGTTGTATTCTGCAATTTATTATTAAAAAAAGAACTGAACTTTCAAATAATACATAACAATCCGCCGAATTTGAAAAGCATGCGTACATAAGTGAAGATGTAAAATCGTTATGAAATTTAGGATAATTCATCAGTATTATTAGAGAAACGTATTAAATATGAATTTATTCTTATATTTATTCTTTTAGCAAGAAAGCTTAAATTATACAGTCAATACTCCCGTGTACCCTCAGTTTGGTGATAGTTGGGTGTGCCATGCTCCTCCAAAAAATCTTACGATTAAACCTTATCTTACACTTACGTATAGAACCATAAACACTACCTGTCTCATTCTAATTTGTATTTGTTTTTTTTTAATCTCTGGTATTAATTATGACTAAAGTTTTGGTATTCACTAAAGGGCGAGAAACTCTGGCCTATTGTTTATAAGCCTGAATATCTATCTAGATATTTATTTGTATTATATCAACGATTATATTAATGATCCTGACAAGCAGATTTACTTTCGTGTCAAGCTGGTATTAAACTTTAAAGTATCTGTATGTCTAAATTAAGAACTAAAATTGTCTGGATTTTTAATGGGGACATTTGTGGCTACGCTTCTCAACAAGAAACTGAGAAGTAACTATTATCAGACTTTAATTTCTCCAACCAAATATCAATTAAACTTTGTTTAATCGGTAAAGAAAATTTTTCCCAAGTTTTGGATTATTTTGAACTAATAATCTTAATACACACACACACACACACTTTTTGCTTCAGGTTCAAAATAATTCCATTATCGAAGGAATAAAGGACACCCACAAGGAAAATAATGAAGGAATAGCAAGCCAGTATGAAACTCTGTTACTTACGGAACAAAGCACTAATAGAACATTAGTAATTTGCGGAAAAAACCAATGGAATCTTCTGCATCAAAATCTACTGAGTTAAGACTGCATAAGTGGTTCAATGATAGAAGAACCAGCAAAAAACGCCGAAACTTTTGTGATTATTGGTACAGCATATTGAAGACAGACAAATTCACAGTTGGAAAACTTGTAAAGTCCTGAGGTTTAGGTTTTTTTCTTACTCTATAAGACATACACGTTAAAGTTGACATCTCTATTCACCTCAAAAACACCTTACAACGTCAAAAATGGTTTTTAAGCAGAATAATCACTGGAGATGAATCCTGGATCCACCACTACGTTCTAAATCAGCAACAATTTTTTCAATGGAAACGTGGAAGGTCTCCACCTCAAAACAAGACGCGATCCGTAAAGTCTGCTGTCCAACGATGATCACCTATTTCGATATGAAAGGCATTATTTGCTATGGAAAACTTGTTCTATATTTAGTATATATTCAGTTATACTGAATTGTGTTATATTTAGTAGTGGTGCCACTTTGCGAGTAAAAAATAAGTATAGTTTTTTTCTTCATTGTCAGGGGCCATTAATATTTGTTAAATTACTATCTTTAATCGGCTTTATCAAAAATAATTGCACTCATCATTCTTGATTCTAATACCTGTGCATTTTCATTGAAGGCGAAGCATTAAATAATTTAAACTTTATAGGAACGTAACTCGGTATTCTCTTACTTTATAGTTGGCAAAACTTATTAAAATATGTATTAAACAGTTTTTATTTAGTTGATATTAAATGATTTAGCGCGAGAACAAAACTATAAATGGTCGGCTGATAATATACATTAAATAATTCCCAGTACGATTCAGTTGTTCGTGGTGCCATCTTGTGGTTGTAATTGAAATTAAATCAATTATACTTTAACAAACTGACATATATGAGAGAGAGACTTCGTTTCTAATTGTAGAAACTCTCTCTTATTATTCGGTACTTATTGTAGAAACGAAATCAATAAGTGAGTTTCCTTATTTCAACTAAATTCCTGGTATCAAACACGATAAATTTCAAATAAGTACACGCTAAGAATAATACAGCAAAATAATAGTTTTTAACAGTCTGTGTTTTGTTTCTTCAGGTGTCACGTCGGTTCAGCCAAATCAATGATAACCACCCATCAAGCTGGACAGTAGGCTGTTGTAGAACAATATACGAAGCCATGGGAATACCTACAACTGCTAAGAAGGTTTCTTGGTGCAAAGAGACTGCTTTCAGAAGGAACTGGCGTGGTTCTAGAATTAAGATAGTCCGTGATTGGTAAGTGCTAACGTTCTTTATGTTGATTTTTGCACGAAGTTGGTTTGTTTAGTTTATGCTTTTCATGTTATTGATTTCTTTAGAAAGGTGGGTTGTTTTTATATCGCCTGTTTGTTTAACCTACTAATAAGTTAAAAGGTTTAAAATAACAAGCGAAACACCTCATAGAGATGGATTAATGAAAGAGTACGGTAGAATTAAAAGAAAACAGCTTGATTATTTTATTTATTGAATATCAGATACACTATATATTTGGTATCACTGTGAGAAATGTAAGAAACTATAGGCGCGGAGATTTAGGGGGTAGGGATCTTTAAGAGAGCATCTAACCATTAAAATTTTACATTTTCTTATGCTGATGAAACAAATATCTGTTACTATTTACGACTGCTCATATTCATAACTGATTATTTTAAATCCTATGGAAATAATTATTTAAAAACTCTAATAAATAAAATGTAAAGGCTAAAAAACCAGGCTTAGCTTCCAAATTTAAGTTTCTCATGTTAGACTTTGAGTGAAATGCTTTGAATCCTTTTATCCTTAAATTTTAATCCTTTTAAATCTTTAATCCTTAAATTTTAATAATTTTAATCTTTTTAAATCTTTAATCCTTAAATTTTAATCCTTTTAATCCTCCAGTTTTAAATTTTAAATCTTTGTTGTTTGCTGTTTGAATTCCTGTTGAAAACCAACTAATTAATATTAATATATACGTTTCTAGAAATGTTAATGATAAAAAAATCAAAAGGTGCCCAGTTCGTATCATTATTCAGTCATGTACGATCACTTCACAAGATTAAAGTTGAAAATTATACTGTCTTCTTAAGAAAAGCATATACTTCATTTTTTGTCTTTATCCAGGTATAAAGGAATAAACTTCGCACCCGGCAGTTAATGTGGTCCGCGAATGAAATACATTAAGGAAAAAGGCGAAACTTTAAGGGGAAAGACCCATACTTGCCTCTAGAGTGGGGTTAATAAATCATGTTCAAATATTCACCTTATATTTTAGCTATAATGAGCTGTTTATAAGGAATTTTACTAAATATTCCAAGAACGCATTAACTTTCTAAACACTAGATTATTCGACAGAAAAAAATTAATTACCGGATAATCAATTCGTAGCTCCATCGATTTTGTTTCTGTTCTTTGTGAGGGTCATTTGCATGGCAGATAATCTTTTTTAAGAAGGCGATCTTTTTTTTTAGCTACTAAGAATAAATTCTGTGTGACTAATGATGCCGGATCGCGACTTCGACTAAAATTGAGTGCGCAATCATTCATCAGGCCTGACACGCTTGCATATCATTCATCAATTGCTGATGCACCTGGAAGTGACATTTCGGATATCACACGTGCGCTCTCTCTTCACCTTGAAAAATCAGACTTTAAAAATTAAGTTGTACAATAGCAAGCAGAATCACATGTACCATTTTCACGTATTGTATACATTTATCCTAATAATATCCGAATGGCTATTGCAGGTTTATGATTATTGCATTCCTATAACGCTAAAATAAAAGTCAGGTTGCCACAGAATTGAAAGGGAAGCGTTAAAAGCGTAGCCTCATTCATAAAGTAAACTTTATTTTGATTGGTGGCATTTATGAAGTCTGTTAGTAATAAATTAAAAAAAACAAGCTTAAATAGGCCTCCACTTGGTTATTTAACAAATTTATTTATTCATTAATAATAGCAGAGTGAGTAGAGAATGTTAGTTTTCCCCAGAATATTCCCTGAACGATTATTTCGAAGCCTTATCCCAAATCAGACAGATAAAAGACAAGATGGCAGCATACAGTAGTAGTGTGCTGCCATCTGGCGACTATGTTATACACTACAGGGAATTTCAGTTTAAATCTTATTTTTTAACGATAATTTTCAATAACGGTGAATGTGTCTTGATGTTAACATACCTTAATTTATAATTAATTAATTAATTAATTTTCACTACTCCCAGCTTTGTTAATTCGTGCAGATATGAAAAGCTTCTTGAGAAAAAAATACTTAAAATCTTATAAAGAGATTTTCCTGCTAAAATTCACACCCCACATTTTCTCAGATATTAACTCCTTTGTACATTGTCATGGCTCGCGACATTTAGAGACATCTCAAAATGCCTTCCAGTTATAGGAACCGAAGGAAGTTTTAATTGAAGTCATCTCTTGTCAATGAAAGGACTAGTCGGTAAATATGTTTAAGAAAAAAGTCTTTTCTAAATTAAGAAACTCCGAGATTTAATTTAGGAGTTAAAAATTCGCCGCTGCTAACGCACGGTATTCAGCTACATGCGAAGGACACGTTTTTTGGAAATAAACACGTTACTGGAAGGGAGGTTTAATTAAATACGACCAGCAGCACCTTTTACTGAGTTGAGAGAAGAAATGTGAAGCAATATTAAATGAATGGATGTAGCACTGAGTAAAGTTAATTGAACCAACAAAAAACACATGAGGATTAAAGCGCTCGATCTCGTTATGAAATAAAGCTTCCCAACCGCAATAAATCTACTAATCGTGAAATAATTATCGTATCAATTGATCTGACTTTCGATAGACGGGCAAGTTGCAGCAACTGTGACTTCAAGAAGTCGACCTATCGATTAAGTCATTCTAAGAAATATCTGCATGGTTTATTTCCACGATTCGCTTGTTTTATCTGTCTCCTTAACAACGTCTTGATATTTTAAATGAAATGTTAGAACGTTTCTTTTAAAATGACAACAAACTAAATTCCTGGCATGAAGTAAATGCTGGCAATCGGAAATTAAAGCAGCACGTGATCGTAACAAACCTGCCTTAGAACATAATTCTTATTCAACGACTTTCCCTGGTGCTAATCCATACAACGTTGCCCATTACATGAAGAAGGTGTAATGGCAATTCGAACATTTTCAAATCGTCTTGTGGACCTGAATGATTAAATTCATTTCCATTCTGTTTTTGTTTATTTTATTGATAATATTTAGAGCCTTTAACCGACCCTATTTTGTGTAACCATATGACAGTCTTAAAGTTACTGTGGCGACTGTTATGTCATCTTCTTGATGAAGCAGTCCTTCCGAAAGTTCCACTTAATGCATGCTGTGCTTGAATCTGCATTACTCGGATTGTTTTAGATTCACTTGGAAGAAGTAGAAGATTATTAATCTGGAACGTCTTGCTTAATCACAACATTTAAAATAGATCAAAATCTTTTGGGACATCGTGTAACTACGTGTCTTGAGTCGGTCCCTACTTTGCATAAGCTTTATTTGTGTGGCCGTATGAGTTGGCACACTGTTGTCAAAATATAGTGTACTAGATGAGAAGAATTAGATCGGCTGGAGAATATACTCCTGTTGAAAACCTGGAAAGGAAATTAGAGTTGGAAATTACTTCGAGTTAGGAGTATATGTCAAAAATGTTAGATCAAATGAATGTAGATGCCAATTGCACGACATCATCAGCGGAACTGCTTCTGGGATGGAGAAGGTGGTCTTATGAGGGCGATTAAAAAGTTATAATCCCGATATGGAATAACTAATAACCAATAATGAAAAATGATTTTATTTCTTAACATAATCTTCGAAGTTCAATGCATTTTATCACTAGTGGTATAGCATTTTTATCCATTCCAAAAAAAATCTCGAGGCCATGAAACCATGAAATTTACAGCGTGGAACACGCTTCTGTTACTGAAATATTGTTCGCAGAATATTCATTCTTTAATCATGGAAACAATTGTCATTGGGGACCAAATGTAGGACACAGGGTGAATGAGCAATGGTTTCAAATCCAGCTTCAAGCATTGAAACATGAGATTTTTGATGTGATTCATTGTTGTAATGATTTTTGTTTGGTGTCGGTATTATCTCAACTGCAATGAAAATGTCGAATCAAGATTGTATTTCAATTCGATGATCCTGGCTAAGAACCCTTTGTCTGTCGATAAAACAGCAAAGTTACCGCAATTTTACACTAAACTTTCATAACAACTGCCTAATATTGTCTGCTTCAAATAGTCAACCCGAGAAATTCCAACCGTATCCCAAAATACTTTATCCTGCCCTTGGATGAACACAAGACTTCTTTGTGGGGGAGGGATACATGATACAGCTACTGTTTTTCTTGTTCTTTTTTTCACAGTTGAAGCGGTGAACCCAAATCTCATTCATACTTAAAATTGCATACAGAAGGAGGCAGGATCTTTATTGAGTTCTGTTAGAAATTCTTCCGAAATTTTCACTCTCAGTTGGGCCCATTTTTTTGAAATATTTTTCATGCCTGCTGTTCCATAAGTAATCCTTGTTGCCTCACCAAGTTTTAGGATGGCTATCAGTTGATCATTTATAACTGTATTTGGGATTTGATTGACCAGTTCCTAGTGATGGCTGTTTCTGGTCTTTCCTGCGATGTGCATCTTCACAAGGCTCCCCATATTAAATTCAAGTGTTTAAAAAGCAGTCCATTGCACAGCAATAATGGCATTGAAAACAAATGTTAGACACACAAACTTGAAACTTTGGTCTCAATTGTAAACATGATAGTTTTATACGCTATCTGTCAACATTCAATTACAAGATTTTCCTTGTTAGAATTGTTCTTTACCGAGCATCCTTCTTATATGTGGAATACCGAATAAGGGAAAAGTGCAGCTGTTTTGTAGGTATGTGTTTTGAAGGTTTCGTTCTCTACATCACTGACCATTTTAGTGTACGCTGGAAGCTACTCCAGTGGCTCTTCACTGAACCCGTATGGTGGACGGGTTAAGTTTTCTTCTCTACGATCTGAAGGCTTGCTTTTGTTTTCTTGTTTTCAAATTAAAGCGATAGAAGCTAAACTTTTTCAAGTTCCTTTAATCATCTGAAATAAGAGCAACTATCGGTGCGCTACAGTGCCCAACAAAAACAGTAGTAAACCACTTCAGATGCCCTGATAGTGCTCACAATATTGACCCATCCGTTTTGTGTTTGATTCTTTTCACTGCGTGATACCTCTTGTTATAAAGGAAATCAATATCTTCATACGCGCGGATTAGTTTTAGTGCTGGACACCTTAGAGAGGATATCTCATCTGCAGCAACCTTGCGTTCAACGAACTGATGTTTGGACCTGACTTCTTCGGAGCAATTAAAATATGAATCAATAACCGGCACGAGACATAGCGGCCTTACTTTAAACACTTTTTGAAACTATATAATGATCTTCTAGAAATCATTGAGAGATTTAATAGCAATGTAAATTGATAAAAGAGCACAGGAAATGGAAACTGAATACTTATAGATAGATAGAAGGAAATAGGATTGATACCAAAGGATAAAAGAATGGATTTCTTGGAAATTCGTAAAAATTTCCAGAAAAGAGTAGGCTTTAACAGAAATATTGAAGAAATTTATAGAATGCGGTGTTGGAGATAAGTTATCTAATTTTGGATGTTTTAATATTACTAACATTACCTACAGCTGTTAATTAGTAAATGATATACAATCGCTGAGCACTAACTATTACCCAGAAATTATTGTCATAATTGTTGTTGAGATAATAATGGGACACTATTAGTTGCAGACTTTAGCCACACATTATAACTCAACAATACCAGATGAAATTGAGATAAAACTGCAAGTCGAATTCTGGGCTTATCAGTTCCGGTTGTTAATTGCATATTCTAAAGACTTATAATAAAACCGTTAGTGATTTTTCCCAATTCAGATTATGAAAGTGGATGAAGAAGTTTAAAATCTCATTAGATAATTACCGATAACTTCATAGGTGAGATTTTGCATCATTTTTCCACCATCGAAGATTGTTCGCTGTTAGAAATTGTGTTTCGATTAAGGAGTTCTGATTTTCGGATATTTTCATTTCTAGGGGACATGACGTTGATAAATCCCCCATACAAACGATGAAAATTCAAGACATAAAGGTAATTTACATAAGATAGTTTGATAGCATGTTAGATGATGCTCTTCTGAACATCCAGCCTACTAATTTTGAGATAAAAAAGTGTCATATAACTCATCTCCTCGTATGTGATATTGGTGATATTGCGTGTGTTCTCTGGTTGATTTGTCCATTTTGTTGGAGGTAAAAACCGAGTTCCGTAGAGGAACCATGCCATTCACCCCGAGATCGACTAACTCACCCATGGATGGAGTGAAAAAATCCATAAACATCTCGCATCCTGAAATATTTAGTTTCGATATTTTTAAACTCAAGGTTCACTTGATGCTTTGTGAGTCGGAATTTCTGTAGATCCTCATATTGGAAAGAGAAACACTGGAAAGTTCAGGCTTTTGACTCGAGATCCCTCCCTCCTATTCTTTGCAAGGCCCTACGTTGGTGCCATCGAAGAAACTTGAAACACTAGTGCTCTTCCAGAAAGAGCTGAGGGGATTGAAGAATAAAACAACCTCGGAGGTCAATGCTTTGGTGTTACGAGCTCTGTCCTTTCATCTGTAAAATATGGGTAGGGAAAAAATACGTTTATACTCTGGACGGCCAGAGCCAGAATAGCTAACAACAGACAGCCCATACCATTGTTATGACGTTATGCGGGTTCCATCTCGCTATATGTCAATTTGTATCCGCGTACGTTACCTTAAGATCACAGACATCCCTTTCATTTTCTTAAGATGTTTAATTTCTTTAGCATATGGGAAAAACGTTTTCGAGCCCCGTGCGTTAGTTTTGACTGTCAGGATAAAATATTAAATGTTTAAAATAACTAGCAAGGATAGCCTATGTTTATCGAATATTTTTGAGTATAATAAAATTTTAATCTTCAACCGCTTTCAGTTTTTAAAATTCAGATATTTTTGCTTAATAAAGGATAGAAATAAAGTTAATATATTAAGTCAGAAATATATTTATCAATAAGAAAATAGACTAGCTAGGGATTCTGGCGCTTCAAGATGCAAATAGGACTTTGTTGTCAGCAAACAAAAATACTAGACTGGGTTACACGCTGTTTGCTTTTGTAAGCACAAATGGTTGACGTAGAAAACAGCCAAAAAATAAAAAAATATAAGCAATGTACTTGCAAATACAACTAAATTTCTTTAGACATACGCTCCTTTGCATTATCTCTAGAATGCTTTGTCAAATACAGAAGTGACAGCTAGTTTCAGTCTGAAAATACAAGTATATGAAAAGGAAAACGCTATTTTCCTTTCCCTTTCGTGTGCTCCTTGAAGATACTCGCTTCAGGGTTTCTTCAAGGAGCACACGAAGAGAGGCTAGCCACCCTGAAATTACGAATTCTACTGCAAAAGCGATCCGTTTTATCCACTTACATGATACGCTTCCTTTTTGGAAACGTGTGCAGAAGCTATGAGATTTGCAAATTAATTAGGTGTACCACAAGAATTGAAACTTATTAATATGTTTTCTTGTGCTTATTTGATTTATCCAAATCTTTTGAACATTATCAAATGTTGAAATGGGTGACGATTGAGAATTTTATTTATAATTGCACTGTTTTTCGATTACGTGTTACTAAGACCAAATGATGCAAAAAAACGCACTTTTTTCTGTATCAGACAAGAAATATAATAATGATAACTATAAAAATATGTGTGTGTGTGTGCGCTGTGTCTTATTAGTATTAGTAACGGCCGTATGGTGCAAGAAAGCCTATGGCTTATGCTGCACCAGCCAAAAAAAAAAAAAAAAAAAAAAAATCCGAACAAAACAATGATAAAAACAAAAATTAAATAAATAAATAATAATAATTAATAAATAAATAAAAATAATAAAATGAAATTAAAAATTAAATAAAAAGGAAATTAATCCTATCATCCTATGCGCTTCCCTTACCCGAAAGTACTATCCAGATGACCTTTGAATTTCCCCAAACTGTCGGCCTCTACCACCCATGAAGGCAACTTATTCCAGTAATTTATAACTCGCTGGCTAAAATAAAACTTCCTGCAGTCCAATCTAAACATTTCCCCGCGTAACTTGAATTTATGTCCCCTAGTTCTAGCATCATTTATAATCTTGAAAATTTTGTCCTCATTCATTTTACTGATGCCTCTCAGAGCCTTAAACAACTCAATCAAATCTCCTCTAAGGTGTCTAGTTTCCAAACTCTGCAACCCACATATTCGAAGTCTTTCTTCATAAGGACGCCCTTTTGCCGATCTCACCAGGCGAGTTACCCTTCTTTGCACCCTTTCAAGAAGCTCGATGTCTTTCTTTAGGTGCGGTCTCCATACTTGAACACAGTATTCCAAGTGTGGTCTAACATAGGCCTTATATAATGGGATTATCACGTCCCTATCTCTACTTGCAAAAGTTCGATAGATCATCGATAGGACACCATGGGCCTTCCTTGCAACCTGTTTACAATGCTCAGAGAATTTCATGTCTGACCGTATCGTAACACCCAAGTCCCTTTCCTCCAGTACTGGGTTTAGTTGAACTCCACCAAGTGAATAAGTTATTTTGGGATTACTGTTTCCCAGGTGTAATACCTTACACTTTGTTGGATTAAAGCACAGCTGCCATTTTTCTGACCATTCTTGAAGTCTATCTAGGTCTCTCTGAAGAAGCTCAGCTTGACAGTGATCATTAACTACTCTACCAATTTTAACATCATCTGCAAATTTAGACATCACGCCCTCTATCCCTTCATCAATGTCGTTTATGAAAATTAAAAACAACAGTGGTCCTAATACTGATCCTTGGGGAACCCCACTTCTTACATCAACCCAATCTGAGGAATAGCCATTTATCACAACCCTCTGCCTCCTGCCCTGAAGCCATCCTTCTATCCATCTAAGGATTTTCCCAGTGATTCCAACCTGTTCCAGCTTATAAAGCAACCGCTCATGTGGGACTGAGTCAAAAGCTTTGCTGAAATCTAAATAAACAATGTCGAAATTATTCCCTAAATCCAGCTCGTGAGTGACCCTTTCGAAATAGCGAACCAGATTTGTTAAACATGATTTTCCCTTTACAAAACCATGCTGAGTATCCTTGAGAATTTCAATTCGATCCAAATGATCCTGAATTCCACCCTTGATCATTGCCTCCATGATTTTCCCTACTACTGAAGTCAGACTGACAGGTCGATAATTTCCCACTTCACTTTTAGAGCCACCCTTATGTATGGGAGATACATTTGCACTTTTCCAATCCAAGGGAATCTCCCCAGAGTCTAGTGATGCTCGCATAACCAGCCTTAGTGGTTCAATGCACTCGCTTGCCGCCTCTCTCAAGATTATAGGGTATATTCCATCAACTCCAGGAGCCTTACTAGTCTGTAGGCTTGAAAGTTTTTTCATTAAATAATCTTGCGAATTTCAATATCATTAATTACATATTTTTTAACTTCGCTCCCACAATTTCCCATTGCCACAAAAGGCTTTTCATTTGTAAATATCGATGCAAAATAACTGTTGAGTTCATCTGCAACGGCAGCTGGTGTATTTATTACTATCCCCTTTCCCTTACGTATAGGTCCGATCTGGTTTGTCCTGCTCTTCTTGGCATTTATATATGTGAAGAATTCTTTATCCCCCCTCTTTGCTCTGTTTGCTAGCGATTTCTCATAAACTGCCTTTGCCTGTCGAACCTTTTCTGTGGCTCTATTACACACCACCTTGTAGCTGTTATAGGCTTCAGTACTTTTTATTGCTCTGTAACGTTTCCATGCCACCTTTTTCTGCTCAAGTAATGTGGCAACTTCACTATTCATCCAACTTGGAACCCTTCTCGTGGAGTATTTTTTTAATGGTATATAAGCATTCAAGGCATCTGTGATTAATGTTTTAAAAGCGTACCACAGTTCAATTGTATTCATTCTCTGCGCGATATCTACCCAGTTAATAGAGGCCATGTAGTACCTTAAGGCATCGTAATTTCCTTTTCTGAAATTAAAACCCATTCCTTTGCCTTTTACCTTTTATGTAAAGTGGTTCCTAAATTTTAGTTCAACTCTGCCATAGTTCGCTGTGATGATATACAAGACTCTGTACAATGGCCAGTAATGAGTGTAGTGATATGTTTGCTTAGTGCTTGTGTTGTTTAGTTGTTTAGGCCACTTAGCTACCAGGAAGGCTGCTTCTCAGTACCCGTTCACGCCACGAAGAGACGGGACACAACTATACAAGTACTATATTAAGTGTATTATCACCAGCACTCATAGGAAGAAGTGCAAGCCGCATGAGTGCAGCGGTCTCCTCCATTCAAGTACAGTTGTGAAGATCACAAAGAATCCCGCATCCAGTGGAGATAATATAATACAAGTGGATGCAGCAGTTCCCGTACCAAAGAAGTCCAAATATGGGTACGAGTAGTTGAAAATCCCCTCTCTAATAAACTGGAGACCAGCAAATTCTGCTCCGAAGGGGCTAGCGTAAAAAGGAAAAAACTGTCATAAAAAAATTAAACATTCTTAGAATAAAAATTAAAAATTTTTAAAAGTTAAAAAAAATCTCTCTATACGTTAAAAACGTTTTCCTCCTAGCGATATTTATTTGAGGCAATGGGAGAAGAGGGCGAGGCAGTTACGTCACTACAAATGTAATTAATTATTGACAACTGCCTCCATTACGTTCACCAACCTCATGCACGTGATTCACTGTAACATTTGATCCTACCCCCTTTTGCGTGAGCCACCAATCAAAAGGGGGTAGGACCACCCAGGGTGGGGAAGGGGATTGGGGGAGGGACACTCACCCACTCCAGGTGGTAGGAATAAAAGAACATAGGGAAAGAGCTTCCTATGATGGAGCGTGCTTTTTGCAGGTCTATCCCACACTGGTCTGGGGGTTATCCAAATGGCCAATGTCAGCATCCCACACCATGCCAGCTAGGAAAGGTTACAGCATGGTGTCAGCTTGGATAACTATGAGGCCCCTGAGGGCCTGCATAGCCATCAGTCTGTCTAGTGAAGAGGCTGAGATAGAACACGCAATTAATAATAACTTTCATTCACACAATTTTACTTTGTATAGTTTTTTCTTACACTTTCTATTTTCTTTTGTATATTAGATTAGGTATCAATCAGTGCGTTTCGACAGGTGTGCCTTTTACGTAGAAAAGATTTGACTTACTCCGTCATACCTCTACATATTACATAGAAAAGTAGGCGCCTCCGTAGCCAGGTGGGAAGGAGCAGCAGTGCGTAGCACACGCTTCTTGATTAGACCGGGGTTCGAGCCCGTCACCACCAAATACGGAGGATGCGGAAAGGTCAAGGGAATGACCACCGCGTATTCCCGGAGCAATATGGCCTTAGTTGCTAATGCTCCTAAAAACCAAACAACAACAACAACATAGAAAAGTATGGGCCGGGTTTGGCGAGCATAGCTAGCAGGGGGCGGAGCTCCCTAGTAATATATTAAAATAATAATAATAATAATTATTATTATTAAAGAAAAAAAGGAATAAAATAATTAAGGAAAAAAAAAGAGAGATATAATAAAGGCTTGCACCACCCTAAGGAAATAATGAAGTCCCGAATTAAATAAAGCTGAACTTCAACACAGGAAGGTTTTCAAGTCAGATCGTAAAAGCAGTTTCGTTCAGTACAGGAGTCATTTCAGTAATCCGCGCCGTCTGTTAAAAAGCTGAGTATAAAATTCCTGTAGAGCTGATAAGGCATTTTGATTTGCAATAAGATATCTTTCAGTTCCAAGAGAAAAATTGTGTACTGTAATAGATAATGTTTGTCTTAAATTTTGATAAACTGAAGATATGACATGACACCTCTGAAAACATGACTCCAGTCTTCAGAGGCGCCCAGAAACAAGTATCTGACATAGCGAGATTGAATTTAAGAAGATAAGCCTTCAAAGAAACGTGGCTATTTAAAATACACGATGTAAGGAGAACTAAAGCTGATTACTTTTTGAGGTGGTGAATTTGATATGAGGTATAAAACATCTGGGCACTGCTCCTTGTTCGAGGAATTCCATCTCACTTGACATCTTTTATGTATTCTTTTTCATTTTTTGGATCGGCGGTTGGATCATAGGTCAAATTATAAAAAGTTAGAGCTAGCAAAAACGTCCGTTGGACCTTTTTGCTAGCTCTTCTTCGGACTGTAATAAGATTGGTTCTGTGAAACCATGTGCTGGCTGCATATGTAACGATTGCAATAAAAACTGTGTAGTATAGAATTCTGAGAGTTCCCTTTGTTAAACTCCAATCCTACCGGAAGATTTTGAATACCATGGTTGTAAAAATTTATCTTTTTTTGGAAAGATTCTGGATGCGTGGTGAGAATGACAATTTTCATCCAAAATGATCCCATGACGCTTATGAGTGGTAACAAGTGGCAAAGATGCTCCATTAATTTTGACAACCTGAGGTCTGTTATGTTCTAATTTTCCATGAAACATCATCTTGGTTTTAGATGGTCACACCCTTAATTTATTTTTCAGAGTCAAATCCAGCAAGTTTTTGAGACAGATGTTGTTCCAGTTGGGATCTGGAGTTGCGTGCACTAAGATGGAGAGATCATGAGCAAAGGCAATCATTTGCACATCGGCCGTGTCAGACGTAGAAGACAGTCATTCATCGAGGACGACGTTCCACACAAGGAAGTCAAGAATTGAACCCTGGGGACACCCTCGATAAACAGCTTTAAATATCGACTGATGTTTGGTTTGAATGTTGAGAGTACAGCTCAGCAGAGTAATTCTTGAACAGAAGGAAGCGATGTCTAGGACAACGGGCGATTCTAAGGCGCCGTGGGACACTATCCCACTAAAAATTGTCGAAGGCTTCAAAATTAATAAAGACTGAGTAGAGCTATCAATTAGCTCTTTCATTTAAA